>NC_137783.1:102928373-104128373 GCF_963455305.1 Plecotus auritus | reverse complement strand
ACAAACAGAGAAGTGATTAATAGTGCAGGTTATAAGATTAAAGCAAAAATCAAGTGTGATTTGGTTGGAGATGAAGATAATTAAAAATATATATTGCTTTCTGCTATTTTAGGTTGATATATGAATAAAACCGAGACTCCTATAGGAGCTCATGGATAATTTTCACTAGACTACCCTTCTTCCTTGCTGTCTCAAGTATCTGGACAGGCAGATAATTGGTATTTATACTCTTAAATGGTCATGGAATGCCAACATACAGATTCAAATTCAGTAGAAATGAACAAACATCATACTAGGTACATATATCTCACTTAACCTTTCAGTGGAGGGTCATTATCTATGGTACCACTATTCATTCAACTAATACTTCATAAATACCTGCTATAATCTAGGCACTGAAGTAGCTATGTAACCCTGTACTTTGATTACAAAAATAAAGTTGGTAGAGTCATATTTATTGTGAGAGTTGAAAATCCTGTACAATAAGTTGACCACAAATCTATGTAACATGCATGAGTGATGGTTAGTTTAACTTTGTTGGAAACATTCAGTAGAGTTTTATGAAACTTTTGTATAAAATCCACAGAAATGGATAATATTAATGAGTTTATAACATATGAATTCAAACTGCCATACCCATGTCCTTCCTAAACCCCTAAGTATTGTAATTGCCAAACCAAAGCCAGCTGTTTTCATATGCATATGCACTGAGACAGGACAAGTGAAAACTATCATTCATTCAGGGAAGATAACTTAGTGACATTTAATGCAACAATTAACATTCTCCTTAGAAATAAAAGGGTACTTGAGGGCACAAATAATTTTCTGGTTTATTTCTTTGAAAGAACCAATGCCCATCTTCAACAGAAGCTCAAAAATTTTCCAGTCAGTAAAGAAATCTTAAATTGCGTGGAAATTGTGCTTCAAACATCATCTATTCCAGAATGTCACAGTTTGTGAAAATTGCTTTGGTGTTTTGACCTCTGGGTGTGCAAGGGAAATGTCTTATTATAATGAGTCGTAGAAATGTGATCCTATACAGCATTGTGGGACTTACACTCTCAGGAAGATCTTGAAACAGGTGCAGCAAGCTCCCCCAAATGCAATTATACAGCATATTATTGATGCTTTATACCTAACCTGACGAACCATGAAAGATAAGAATCATGCCTCCTAAATTACTGGAGTCACGCCTCCTCTGCTCTTCTCTTCCGCTTTCCTCATGTGTGGCCTTAGAATGTAAGCCTAATTGTCCTCAGTTGGAAGTAAATAGCAAATTCTTTCAAGCAGGCAATAACACTCAGTTATCAATGCCTAGAGCTTGCACTCTCCAACCCCTGCTGCTACCCACAGTCGCTCTGCCTTGTCTGTATTGGGCAGTTTCCTCAGAGGACTGGTATGCCTGCTGCATTCTTGAAACATATTATTTTAAATGTACCCAGAAAGGACTATGGGGCACTGAGTTATCAATATACATAGATCAGCAAAAAGGTTATTTCATAGCAGGGATTCATTCTATGCTGTCAAAAGGAGAAAATACCCTAAATAAATTGAAATCAGACTTTATTGGTTTCTCTCTTCCAAGAAGAGGAAATTATTTTCCTGGGGTGATGATGGAGCATGAAGACAGTGTTATTACTTCTCTGGATGTTTTGTTTAGTAGGCAGCGAAAGGAATGAAATTAACATTTATTGAGTTCCTGTATAGAAAGCTGGGTACTGTACTTGACATCAGTGGGGATGATATTTAATTGGATTTCTGTAATAATACCAAGAGCTAGGTGTCATAATTCTTATTTTCCAGGATAAATTAATAGTAGCATCTCACATTTATTGAGTATCTACTATGTGCAGGCCGGTTATATAAGTACATATGCTAGATTCTTCATATGCACAACGTACTTAAATCTTATAACAATTCTTTCAGTTGAGAGTATGTGGTAACAACAGTAGAAAGTCCCTGAAGACTATGGAGGTAAATGAAACAAACTGACCAATTTGAATTAGCTAGCAAAATTCATACACTTTTTTATAATTAACTTTTTTTTTTCTTAAATATATTTTATTGATATTTTACAGAGAGGAAGGGAGAGGGATAGAGAGCTAGAAACATCAATGAGAGAGAAACATCGATCAGCTGCCTCCTGCACACCCCCCACTGGGGATGTGCCTGCAACCAAGGTACATGCCCTTGACCGGAATCGAACCCGGGACCCCTCAGTCCACAGGCCGACGCTCTAGCCACTGAGCCAAACCGGTTTCGGCTATAATTAACTTTTCATGAAAGAAAACCAGGAGGTAGGATTACTCAATTCCAAATAAATAATTTGGAAATAATTTCTGGGACCTAGGTCAGTGACAGTTTTCTTCTCTTTTTTTATGTTGTCTTGCTAAATTATTTGTTTTTCATTTATTGGTGTAACATTGCTTAATAAAACCAGTTTTTATTTCAGAAACAGATACCAAATAAATTGTATTATAACCTATCTATTTAATAATAGTACGAACAATTACAAAACAGTTATCAAAGAACAAAGCAATTTTATTGTAAAACCACAATGTAAAGAACAGATATAATTTTGCTGTTTGGCAGACTATTCTGTGGTTTTAGAAACTCTGTCTCCCAGAAGATGATAAGTATCCCTGAGCGCATGTGAAAATCACTGAACTTGAGATTGAGGGGAAAAAAGTGCCCAGGGCTTTCACTATTCAAGGGATGTGGATATAAACATCATCACTACCTCCATGACAAGTCTAGTCTTTAAAGGCTTAAGGTTCCCCAAGGGTATCCTCAAACCACCTTTTGGGGAGAAAACAAGACATTTCTCTAAGGTTAACAATTCTTAGTCCCAAGTCCTGGTTTCCCAACAACATTCTGATGATAAAACCCCAGGGTCAGGATCACAACAATGCCAGTACCAGCAGCATCTCTGTCCACAGGACAGTTTATAATTCTCATTGTAAATTTTTTCATTCCTCCCTCTCTCCCTTCCTCTCTCTCTCTCTCTCTCTCTCTCTCTCTCTCTCTCTCTCTCTCTCACACACACACACACACACTCACACACACACACACACATGCACATGCACCCAACAGACCTCTATCTCCTAGAGAGATGGAAACACTATCAATGTGCTAAACAATCTGAATTCTGGGTCAGCAATTACATTCTCAGGTGGTTATGGATTTCCTAGAGATAAATATATCCTTTGTTCCCTACCGAATAACCTGCTTCATCCTTGCTAACAGAACCTTGATTTTTTTTTTTTTTTCTGGAAAGAATAAGTCTGTCTCAAATGGGATGATGGGCTCCTCCCCAGTGCCATATGGTGAATCTTGATCAGTATAAAACAATCACTGTTACTTAATTCCCCTTGTCTAGTGATGGCCTTAGACCTAGCAGGGTGATACAAATCTGGCCAATACATTGGAGAAGAAGTCTGATAAGGTTCTTTTGGAAGCTCTGCCTACTTTCCTAAAACTGTACACAAAACAGAATTTTATTTTCTACCACTGGTCAACGTCACTTGCTTATCATGTTGAAAACAGCTACCTCAGGACCATGTCAGGGGCCACAATGAAATTACAAAAAAAATAAAATAAAATAACCTGAGAAATGTTGCACAGGACAGGGAAAATCTACTCAGTAAACAATCTCTGTATCAGCCCTACTCTCCACCCCTTATTATGTGGGCTAAGGAATTGTTTATTTAGTTTATATTATCTGTTGCCTCAAACTAGAAAGAAACTAGCTGATAGAAGATCCAATCAACCTTTTTTCAGGCAACTTCCCGCTGCAACATATATATAAAGCAGTCCACAATTGATATTATTGTCTTTTTTTTTCATTGAGTAAACTGAAGAGCCAATATATAAGGCTATTGCTAACATTTTCTAAGACCTGTGGGAGAGCTAATATTCTAACTGACATGTCTCTGACTAGAGCAGTATCTTTCTACTTCATCATTCTTTGATGTACAATGAAAGGGATGTTGACTATTTGAGGAAGCTGCAGATATAAGACAGTTTTGGGAATTCATAAAATGGACATACTGTATTTAAATGTATATATCTTATGGCTCCAAATAATTAAAACATTAAAAGTAATCCCAAGAGTATGCAAATACTCAGGAGATATAGCAACTGTATCAAGCCCTTGAAAACTGTGTAGTGGAGATAATGTTACATGTATTCCACATTATTTCCTTTTACAGCACAAGGAAGATTGAATATCCCAGTCTTCCTCTCCTGTCTCAAGAACCATAGAAGATGGAGGATCTTAGAACTTAACAATCTATATTAATAAAAGCATAATATGCTAATTAGACTTGACATCCTTCCGGATGTCCTTCTGGGCTGCAGCTGTGGGATGGAGGCAGCCGCAGTGGCTGCGAGGGATGGATCCCGGCAGCCACCACAGCTGCAAAGGCCTACTCATGCATGAATTTCGTGTATCAGGCCTCTAGTCCTATCTAATAAAAGAGTAATATGCAGATTGACCATCACTCCAACACACAAGATGGCTGCCCCCATGTGGTTAAAGATCCTGCCCCCATGTGGACACAAGATGGCTGCGACAAGATGGCCAGCAGGGGAGGGCAGTTGGGAGGGACCAGGCCTGCAAGGGAGGGCAGTTGGGGGCAATCAAGCCTGCAGGGGAGGGCAGTTAGGGGTGACCAAGCCGGCAGAGGAGGGAAGTTGGGGGCAAACAGGCTGGCAGGGGAGCAGTTAGACATCAATCAGGCTGGCAAGGGAGTGGTTAGGGGGTGATCAGGCTGGCAGGCAGAAGCGGTTAGGGGCAATCAGGAAGGCAGGCAGGCGAGCAGTTGGGAGCCAGCAGTCCTGGATTGTGAGAGGGATGTCCGACTGCCCGTGTCGGACATCCCTTGAGGGGTCCCAGATTGGAGAGGCTGCAGGCTGGGCTGAGGGACACATCTCCCCCCCCCCCCCCCGTGCATGAAATTTAGCACCAGGCCTCTAGTCTATATATATAAAAGCCAAGTGACCAGAACAACTGGAACGACTGGCTGCTCTGACACGTACTGCCATTTGGATCCACATCTATCACTGGCCAAATGTTTTCATTTCTTTCAGTAAATATGTGGGAGAAGGACTGTTGGGGCATATAGCAGGTGTTTGTTTAACTTTATAAAGAAAATTACCAAACTATTTTCTAAAATTACTGCAATCATATAATCTCTCACTAACCATGCACACAAGACCCAAATGTTTTTTTCCTCACCAACTCATAGTGTTGCCAGTGTTTCATTGAGTTGGTTGTAATTTGAATTTCCCTGAAGATGAATGATGGTGAGCATTATTTCAGGTGTGCCTTATCCACCTGTGTGTGTGTATGTACTGAGTCTGCCCATGGTTTCATTGAATTTTTGGTATTTAATTAGTGAACTCTTTATATATTTTTGACATAAGCCCTTTTTAATAATATTTACTGCAAACATTTCCTCTTGTTGATAGCTTGCATTTTTGTGTTCCTTTTTTAAATAATTATTTATGTATTTATTTTTTCTGTCTATGAATTTATTTATTTTTTACTTAATTCCTTCACCTTTTATTTCTACGTTACATATTATACTTGTAAAACTAGAAGTTCCACTTGGGTCTATTTTACACCTTTTATTTATTTCCTCATTGTATATGTGTTTTCCTGTAAATCCTGAGTATAATTATAATGTCTATTTAACATTATTTTGTATTAACCATAGTATATGTCCTATCTCAACCTTTCTTAGCGACTGATTCTTCTCCTAATTATGTTTCTCATTTTTCCATTTATTTACATGTATAGCAAGTTTTCAATAAATGTTAGATATTTTCATGTGCTTAATTTTATTGTCTTCTTTTAAATTATGTCACACTTTGTTCTGGAAGAAGTTAACTTAGTTGTGGATCAGGCTTGCAATAAAAGGTTTAGAGTAGCCTTTAATCTCTGACTAGTTTAACACTACTATTAGGGTATGATCCTCTAGTGCAGTGGTTGGCAAACCGCAGCTCGCGAGCCACATGCGGCTCTTTGGCCCCTTGAGTGTGGCTCTTCCACAAAATAACACAGCTTGGGCGAGTCTATTTTGAAGAAGTGGTGTTAGAAGAAGTTTAAGTTTAAAAAATTTGGCTCTCAAAAGAAATTTCAATCGTTGTACTGTTGATATTTGGCTCTGTTGACTAATGAGTTTGTCAACCATTGCTCTAGTGTGTCTATGGAATCTTTCAGGCATTTAACAAAAACTTCCTTTTTCTTGTTAGAATATGAATGCCTCCCAGCTATGTTTAACTTACAACTCCATAGTTATTCTTTGTTATTCTCATGGAGCTTCATTTGATGTATGTATATTACTACGTGTAGTATCCTATGTACAATTATATGTACAATTAAATGCGTAGCGTTCAGCTAGAGTTAAGGGGCTCCCTAGTAGAGTTCTAAAGCTTAATTGGACAGGTCTCTTCTCTCTGACACTCTAATCTTTAAAGTGTCATTGCCTTAGTCTCTCCAAATTCTGATCTCTCCTTGACTTATCTAGAACATTGTGCTTTGCTTAGGATTCTCCTCCTTGCACCCTGATATAAAAAATGCCTCAGGCAGTACACCAGAGGAACTGTATACTATACCTTTTTTTGTTTTCTTTTTCTCAGGATTGCTGTTTTTGCCTGTTGATCATGTATGAAAATAGCTTTGTTTTAGGAAAACATGTTTGGTCTAGTTTTCTATTTATTAACTAGAGGCCTGGTGCATGAATTTGTGCACGGGTGGGGTACGGCTGGCCCTGCCCCTGATTGGGGTGAGGGGGCAGCCAACCCGGGGCAGGGCCAGCTGGAGGGAGGGGCCACGGGCAGTTGGCCGGCCAGCCCCACCCCTGGTCGAACTCCCAGTTGAGCTCCTGGTTGAACTCCTGGTAGAGGGGACAATTTTCATATTTGCCTTTTATTATATAGGATTGTGGGAGAATAAACCTGGTCCAAAATATTCCATAATTTCCAAAAGCAAAGTCCTAACAAGTTCACTTTTGAGTAAAGACATGCAGAAAACGAGGGAGCTAATTATGTACATAGCTGGAGAAAGGGATTTCTAAGAATAGTAACAACTACTGCAATGGACCTAAGACATTTGTGTGCCTGGAAGTTTTGAGAAACAATGACAGCCCGTCCATCATGGCTCAGTGGTTGAGCATTGACCTATGAACCAGGAGACCACCATTTGATTCTGGGTGAGGGCACATGCCAGGTTGTGGGCTCAATCCCTAGTGTGGGATCTGCAGGAGGCAGCTGATCAATGGTTTTTCTCTCCTCATCGATGTTTCTATCTCTCTCTTCTGTACCCTTCCACTCTGAAAGCAATAAACATATTTTTTAAAAAAAGAAACAAATGACAAAACTAGTGCAGATTGAGCAGAAAAACTGAGAGAGGGGAATGGCAAGAGGTGAGATCAGAAATCAAATTGGGGACAAATCATGTAGAAATGTATAGGTTACAATAAGAACGTTGGCTTTACCTTGAGTAGGAAACTTTGGAGGTTTCCTTTTTGTTTTGTAGAGGAGTGAAAAGGGAGAGAAGGGCAGAGGCAGACACACTAGTCAGGAGGCTGCTGCAATAACCCAGGAAACGATAATGGTGGCTAGGATGAGGGCACTTGACAGTCACTCACTAGTTATGAGAAGTGACATACTAAGATATTCAGGAGATTTTTGATATGCATGTGCAACACTGTTCTATGCCCTTATTGGGGGGGGGGGGCTGGTAGCCAAAAACAAACAAACATGTTTTTTTGTGGCTTTATGAGACAGAAAAAAAATTAGGTAGATAGGGGTGGGACCATGGGAGGAGGAAGTGAAACCAGGAACCCAGCTAGGTGGAGTGGGAAGGAAGGTTGCACTCTAGAGGTGAAAGAAATTTTAGAGACAAAACAGGTTTAGGGAATAAAGAGGGTCCATAGGGGAGGAATGCATAGGGGAGGGCTTGGAGCTGCCAGAAGGCATACATACATTCACAGAGAATAGAAAAATGCCACAGGATATGGGGGGGAAGGTATGGAGGGGGAGGAAGTCATACATTCACAGGGGATAAAGAAAAGTCACAAGATATCGAGAAGAAGGAAACATATTTTCACAGAGGATAGACGAATGTTGCAAGATAAAGGGGAGAGTAAGGTGGGGGGTGGCGCACCACCATTGAGCTTTGAAACTGAAACCATGTAGCAGAATGACCAATGAAGAAAACATGGGGATCCTATGTTAACACCTTAAGTGCCATGTCATCACTGGTGACTGACACTATACTTTCCATCTGGAAGACAAAACAGGCTGGGTGCTTAATGTGTTAAAGAAGGTCCAATTAGAAATGGTCAAGGTCAGACAAAGAACTATAGCCTATATAAACCAGAGACAAAGGAACATGAGACAGATTTGAGATTTTTTTATGTAGATTTTTTGAGAGAGAGAGGGTGGGGGGGGAGAGAGAGAGAGAGAGAGCAGGCTTTTCCCTTTTGGGGGGCCCCTCCTCAGGGGGTCCCCTTGGGGACACCCCTGCCCAGATGGAGTTTGTATATGCTTCCAATAAACTTCTACATTTTTATTAAAGAAAACTGCTAGTCCTGGAATTTATTTTTCAACTTCGCCAGACAAGGACCCCCAAGAAGTCTGCACCCTGAACCCCACATTTCAGAGGCATGAATTTTATAATGTATGGATTACTAAGACAGACAGTGTGCAGATAACCAATCACAAGGCAGTGGGGCAAGCACATATACAATAAAGTGTGTGCTGCTCCCTTCCCCCACTCCCCAATGCACAATGGAAAGCTGACATTCCTGTTGCTGGGAGCACATCCCCTGTGCTCAGGGGCCTCCACACATGGACTGTTAGGCTGTAGTAGCTTGGATATGGATACTAAACTACTCCCTACTGTAACATAGAAAGGAAGCTCTGGACACTGGCCTGTTCCTGGAACACGAGCTGCACCTTTTCCAAGACTGACTTGTCCTAATAAACTTTGGTTCCATTAATTGCTTTTGTCCACGACTTCATTCTTTAATTTTTGAGAGACAATAAATCAGACTCAAACCACCCACATTTTCTTGTTTAATTTATAACAAAAGGGATTTAATCCTTTACTTAATTGCAAAGTAAAACAAAACACAGCTCATCTGAACTGTATATGGTTTTCTCTCTCTTTGGCTCCTTTGTACTTTTCTTTCCCTCACTGTCAAATCATTGGGACTCTAGGGGGTTAACTTGTTCTGTTAAATGTTTTCCTGCCCAATTTTTACTTGGATTACACATATTCTTTCTTAACGTACACGATTAGTGCTTAAAACAATTTACGTCTTCAACTCACTCACTTCTTTGAGCTGATAGAGTTAAATCACTAGCCAAAGGTCTACCATTGGTACCTGTCTTTTTAACTCCAGCTTGAGTTGGAGGAAAGCTTAATGGGAGAAAGAGGAGGTACTAGCCAGGAAACAAGTTCCATCTGAGGCCACAAAAGTACTTGTTGAGAATAACCTTTGGGCAGCCATTGTTTCAGTGGCTATATGTATGCCTGTGGTGTGTGTGTGGGGGGGGGGAGGCAGGGAGGGAGAAGGGAATGCATGGGTATCTTCTTACCTAATAATAGACAAACATGTAAATTGACCATACCTCCACTACACCCGCCAGTCAATCAGGAGTGATATGCAAATTAACCCGATAAAGATGGAGGTTAATTTGCATACACAGGCTCCAAGCGACCACAGGTGGGCGGGACACATGGTGATGATGCAGGTGTTCCACCCCACCCCCAGTCTCTCAGGGCCTCTGGGCAGCGTGGGAAGGTGGGACTGGAGCAGAAAGAGGTGGCTCCAGGGTTGGGCAGGAGTGGAAAGGCAGTGCCGGTAGCCAGAGAAAGGAAGGCCCATTCTAGCACGAATCTTCGTGCATCAGGCTTCTAGTAAGTTTATAAATTGCTTTGGCTTAAAGTGCCAGGAGTAGTGCTCATACTAGATATGAAACAAATATAAGTACATATCTCATAGTTTGTGCATTAATGAGTATTTAAATAGAACACACCCAAGTAGCAAAATCATGCACTTTTCACAATGTATAATGTGGCTACCATATTAGAGTTATAAATTATCTAACAGAGCACACAGACAAAACTTGGTGTAAATGGGTATTTCACTCATGCAAACATCTAAAACAGACTTTTATGGAACCAAGGTAAAGACTGGGTTGGAATACACCCCCTGCTGTCTTTCTGATTTGTTCCTAGGCTCATTGGATGCCAGGGACCTCCTCCCGGGGATGAATCTCATCTTCAGACAATGTTAAACTCGTTCTCTTGGGCTAAGGTGAAAAAGCTATTTCCCCACTGGGGTTTTCAAAGGCAAACATTTCCTGCAGGAAATCAAACCCTTCTAGGACTTGACAAGGTAGCGAAGTATATTCAGTTTAGCAAGTGGAAACCTCTGTGTACCTCCACACACAGCCTCAGGCCCCTCCTGGGGATGACAAGGCCATTCATTTTAAAAACAAGGAAAGATCCTGGCAAACTGTCTTGCAGGGAATACTGACACTGCCAAAACACACATAGGTGATCTGAGGTGATGGAGATTGGAGCCCCAATTAGCTTAATATCATGATTAGCACATATATAAATATGTATATTTTGAAGTCTTCTGAAACTAACACATGATAATGAAGGCTTTGATTTGGGGTTCCTGATTTTAGCTATTTGCAGTTTGTGGTTATTGTTTTGTTTTGCTATTTTTCTTCAAATATTACATTTCAAATAAATAGTATAGGAATACTAAGTGTCCATTAGGCACTTCGATGGGGCTGGCTATCCCCAAAGGACAGGGAGGCACAGCTCCTCCCAGGTTGGCCTCACTGCCTAGTGCTCAGGATAAAAATAAATCAGTTAACAAACATATTGCAAACTGTGATAAGAGCTAGAAAGAAAAGAAGCAGGGAGATGAACCAAAATTAGGGACAATTTCTTTATGTAGAAAGGCCAAGACAGTCTTTCGGAGGGTGTACCACCTCCCCTGAGATCTACAAGCTGAGAAGAAGCCAACTTCGAACAGCAGTGGGGAGATTGTTAGACACGGGAAGAAGGGCAAGGGCTCTCGGGACAGAAGCTGCCAGAAAAATCAGTGTGACCAGAAAGGAGAAGACTGTCCCAAGAGGAAGATGGAGAAAGTTCAGGGACGACCATACCTGGCTGCTTCTGGTTGTAAGAAAGTGGTGCTGGGAGCACAAGGTCAGGAGACCCATAGACCACCACATACCAATACAGGTGTGTTCCCTGAGATGGAGGCAATCAGGTGGTAAATGGATACCTACCTCCTTGGGATCTAGGGCATGTTCCCATCACCCAGGTGACACCACCCCCTAGAAATCCCAGAAGTAACACGCACTATAGTACCCCCCTATTGGAAACAAAAAGAAAAACTTCTACTTATGAATCCTGCTAAATGGTTGAAAGAGACAGTACTTAAAATATCACAATTTTATTCCCTCAAATGCCCAAGCAGAGAAATAATCCGTTGAGTACCATGAATAGCCAAGTTAACAAGGAAGGTAGTTCAGAGAGAAAATTAAAAATCTCTAGAAAATAAACTTAATGAAGTGGAAGACTAAGAATTCAAGACAAAGAATTCAAGATTTTAGTTCTGAAAAAGACTCAATGAAATACCAGAAAGCCTGTTTAATGAGGTCAAAAATAAAACCAATGAACAAATGGAATACTTTCCTAAAGAGAGTGAAATTATATTTAAAAAGAACCAAATAGAATTCTGGAGCTAAATAATTAAATAAATGAGAGGAAGAATAAATTAGAGAGTTTAGAAATAGAGCAGACCAGATAGAGATAATAATTAGTGACACTGGAGATAGAAATGACTCAGGTAGAAAGGGGAGAGAGAATTGAGTTTTAAAAAAAATGAAAGAACTCTACAAAAACTATCTGACATCATTAGGAAGAATAATCTAAGAATAGTGGGTATTACTGAAAAGAAAGATAAAAGGAAAGAGAGAATCTGTTTAAACAAAAAATTGAGGAGAACTTGCCAAAACCAGTTTGGCTCAGTGGATAGAGCGTCGGCCTGCGGACTGAAGGGTCCCGGGTTCGATTCCAGTCAAGGGCATGTACCTTGGTTGCGGGCACATCTCCAGTAGGAGGTGTGCGGGAGGCAGCTGATCGATGTTTCTCTCTCGTCGATGTTTCTAACTCTCTATCCCTCTCCCTTCCTCTCTGTAAAATATCAATAAAATATATTTAAAAAAAAATGAGGAGAACTTAACAACCCTATAGAAAGAGCTGGGCCTTGAAATCCAAGAAATTACTATATCACCTTAATATCTCAAAGAAAAATGACCTTCTCCAAGGCACGTTATAGGAAAGTTCTCAAGAGGTAATGACAAAGACAGAATTCTCAAGGCATCCATGGAAAGAATGATGGGAATCTATAAAGGAAACCCCATTAGATTATCATTGGATTTTTTAAGCAGAATCCTGACAAGCTAGGAGATAGTGGAATCAAATATTCAAAATATCAAAAGAGATAAACCACTATCCAAGAATAACATATCCAGTAAAGTTTTCCTTTAGATATGAAAGGGAAATAAAGGTCTCTTCAGACACTTAGAAGCTGAAGAAATTTATCACCACGCTCCCGCACTACATGAAATGTTTAAAAACACTCTCCCACCTGCATCAGAGCAAAAGGATGCAGACTGTAAGATGACAGATAGACAGAAGCATAAAATGGCAACTCATGTTCAGAATAGGGCATTAACCATCTAAGTAAAACATAAAGGTTACTGTGGGGTGAAAGCATTTTAAAAAGAAAACAATGTGGGGGTGGGTGGGTGGGAAGAGATCTACCAAAGACCTCGTATGCATTATGCATAACCCATGGACACTGACAATAGGGTGGTGAAGGCCTGGGGGTGGGGGGGAGGACAGGGAGACTAGAAGGGGACTAGAAAGGGTCAGTCAATAGGATAAAAATAGGGCATAAATAATACTTTCAACAATAAAGATTTTTATTTAATTTAAATTTTACTTTTAAAAAAGAGAAAGCAATAGCTACCTTAATTTGAAAATAAACACAAGTAGGGATAACTTGTGACAACAAAAACCCAAAAAGGGAAGAGAAAAAGGATTGAGCTTGCACAAATGAATGAGGGTGAGATGCACTCAAAAGAAAAAGGACTAGTGTACATAGAAAACACATACACACATTATTATATTAATTAAAAAAGAAATAGCAAAATAATGATCTCTTATATGAAAGAAAAGTTAATCCCTAGCAAGCCAAAGATATATACCTATTTTTTAACTTTTGTGTAATATTTTATAATATGAATATCAAAAGCTATTTACTCTCTCACTAATTGGATATCAAGGCTGTGTCTATTTACTCAGTATTAAAAATAATTATATAATTCCATTCACATCTATTTTTATTTACATTATTTTCAAAAACTATTTAAACTTCTGTATTTTTAGTTATGCCTCTTTTCTTATTCCTAATTATATTTTTTTTGGAACTCTCTCATATTATCTCTTTCAATAATTAAACTTACCAATAATTCTCTCTCATCATTTATTTCAAAAACTAGCTCTCCAAATTACCTGGGCAATAGTATATTAGCCAAAAGCAGTTGTAACTCGGGCCTTCATTTGTCCCTTTTATTTGATCAATTCTAGGAAAGAAGCAGTGTCTATTGGCTGCTCCTGTTCACTCCAAGTCATTTTATTTGGGAATTTAATTAGCTTCTGAGTTTATTGCTCCCACCCCTGGCATCAGTGACACTTACTTCAATATAATTTAGTACTCTGACATTTTCAATCTGGAAATACACAGCATAGATTTTGTTACATGCAATATATAGGTTTCTTATATGTCTTGTTCAATTCTTTATCCCCAGCTCCTAGCAAAGTTCTCAGAACAGAGTTAGAGGTCAATGCATAGTCAGTGAATAAAGAAAGGGTTAAGATTTGACTCTGGGTATATACAAAACCAGATTCAAATTCTGACTCTACTTATTCGTTACCTGTGTGACCTTGCAAAGTTCCTTATTCTCCAAGACTTAATTTTCTTATCTATAACATGGGAATAAAAATAGTAGCTGCAACATAGTTATTATTTGAAAATTAAGTGAAGTCTTGCAAGTCCTTTAAAACATTAGTTACTATTATGTTACATTTCTGAATGCTGCTATAGGCAGAGTGTCAACAGAATGCCTCTGTATGTGAACCTGACCTTGAGTTAATTCTCTGGCTCTGCTCCCTTGCAAAACCTGATAAGACTCAGAAAGTCACCTTGTTTCTAGGCAACACAGCCAATGGTAAAAAAAAAAAAAAAAAAAATTATCCCTGAGCATTTTCTACATCTGCACTAGGAAGAACTGTAAATGAACTATAAGTACGTGATGAGTATGCTATGCTCCAGGATGCTCTGAGTGTTGTGCAGCACATGCCTTGTAATGAGTATGTCCTGCATGGTGACTCTGATGCTGTTCCTATGGAGTGTTAGGAAGCCATTGGCCCTTCTGGGATATGAAGCTTCTAAGCCAGAGCAGCCCTATACCCACCAACCTTGTCTTCTTGGATCTGAAGTTGTCATTCCTTGTGCCTCCTTAATAGACTCCTTGTGTGGCCTGGTGTAATCTTCAGGGTCTGAGGCTCACTTAAACCTGAGAAGGCACCTGGTGGATGTTCTTGTACTTTCCAGGGGGAGGGCATCTGTTTTTACCTCTGATAAATTCCCCGAAGATCTTGGAATATTAGGACGATAAGCAATCTTACATGCCATCACCATTGACAATTAGCTTAATGGGAAAAGCACCTTTTGACAATTTCAACAACTTTCTGGCTGACTGCCTCTCCAACAATTTCAGGCACAGTAAATGCATTTCTCTTCTAGGAGTCCACCGCATGGCCAGGTGGTCCTCATGATAAAGGGCTTTGCACTGGACAGACACCTGCTACCTGAAATGTCTATTAGTCGTATCCACCCTGCCTTGATTACTTCAGAGAATACTTTTAGATCCACCCCCATGACCAACTTTCACATGTTTTTAGACATGAATTTTATCCTCTATTAATCTCCTATTCTTTCAACAAAAATATGCCCAGTTATCTCAGTTATCCCCACTGTCTTTGCCATTTTTCTGCACTTCTTCATATACTAAACCATCACATTAATTTTTCAGTATAATTTCTAAGCAGGTGGTACTATCTTTAACTCAGAGCAAAGGTGTACTTTTTAAAGGATAGCTTATTTATTTTATATTATAGGAATAATAAGCAATTATTTCAGAACCTGGGATAGGCAAAAAATACAGAGAGAAAAAACTAAAAAACATTATAGCTGACTAAAATGCATATGTATGCATGATATGGATGATACTCATATATAATAAAAGGCTAATATGCAAATAGACTGAATGGTGGAACAACCGGAACTACTGAACAACCAGTCGTTATGACATGCACTGACCACCAGGGGCATGTGCGGAACATGGTGGGCATTAGCTGAGGAGGGATGGTGGAGCAGGCAAGCGGGGGTGCCAGACCAAGGCGGTGGCTGGTCACTGTCATCGGGGTAAGCCTATGGTGGTTACTGAAAATTCTTTGCTCCCACATGCTGTGGTCCTTCCTGGTGCTTAAACTTGCTGCTGGTGCCAGTCCCACTTGCACCCGCTGCTAGCGCTGGAGCCATTGCTCACACCCACTGCCAGCGCCAGCCCCACTCGCACCCGCTGCTGGTGCCAGGCACGGGTCCTGATCACTCGGTGCCATCTACAGGTGTGAGGGTGGCTACCAGCCCTGATCGCCCCTGAGGGCTTCTCCACCTCCCCCTGCTCCCGAGGGGCGATCCGGGCAGCAGCCGCCATTTGCACCCACTGACAGTGCCAGCCCCCTCGCACCTGCTGCTGTCGCTGGCCCCAATCGCTCCTTGCCATCAGCAGGTGTGAGCAGGGTCGGAGCCATCAGCGCATGGAAGTGGCAGGGGTGAGAGCATAGCTGCAGGCAGACAGGGGACAGGAGGCTGTGGAAGAGGGGCAGAGACCTGCCCCTCTGCCCACTGCAGCCTCGCAGCCCACAGTTCCTTTCAAGGTGCATCAATTAGTGCACTGGGCCCCTAGTAATTAATAAAAGATAGCAGTAATATAATTCTATGCTTGAATTCATTCTTTGTGGTAATGACATCATTATAATAAACCTAGTTATTTTAGTAATTGGAAAGGAGCAAAAAGAAGGCCAATTTTTATAAGCATGCCATTTGGGCCACTTTTCCAGAAAGCTTTAATACAAACACATGCCCAGAAAGGTCTGGGTGAAGGAAGGAAGGTCCTTGTCTGTCAGTCATACCTGGGAACAGGTCATTGGCCAGTGTAGGCATGGCCACTGCAAGCAAGGGAAGATTTGAGATACATCAGCTCCTAAAACAAAGGAGTTCTATCTCTTGGTTTGTGCAGGACTTTGGGACGCTGGTTCAGGGGGCACCCTCTCCTGGCTCCCCTGCATTTGCCCACATGGCCCACAGCTAAGTGGACCCCACACAATGGACTGCTGGACTGGAACTAGCCTAATGCTCTGCTGAGCTAACTCCACCATGAAACGGAAACTTAGGACACTGACTTTGCTTCTAGCTCTGCTGAATCCCCAGCTGTACCTCTTCCGGGATTGGTTTAAGGGAAATGGGAGTTTAGAATTGAGGGATGCAATTCCATGCAAATAAAGCTTTCTACCATATCTCACCCTCGCATGGGGGCCTCCAGAAATTCTTATTCCAGCGGTGTCCCAAGAACCCCACCCCCACTAGCAAAGGAGAAGGGAAATCCAAAAAATTCTCCAATGTTAGTAATACCACCTTGCATTCAAATACTGGAGCCACAAATTATTAGGCATACAAATTTGGGGGTTACTTAATTTCTGTAAGCCTCAGATGTTCCATCTGCAAAATAATAATGGTATAGATCTCATTGGGTTTAGGATACAAAAACAAAAACAAAAAAAAAAAAAAACACAACAACTAATGTATGTAATATCTTCTATGGACACTTGGCTGAGATGAAACAGTATGGAAACCAGTATTGCATATTGATAAAGATTACGAGCTCTAAGCTTGAATCTTCATTCTACTATTAACTGTGAAATCTTGGACAAGTTAGTGAACCTCCCTCCAGCTCCATTTTCTCAGATAAAAAACTGAGATTGTAGTAGATTATATTTTAGAAAGTTAAGACCAAGAATATTTGTAGTCTGAGAAATCTTGAAAGTTGCCACATCCCTCAGCAAGTGCTGGAGTGCATGACCTCCCTTTCAGCCTGGGTGGGCCTTTGTGGCTGCCTGAATAGTGGGAATGGAAAGTGAAGCCATGTGACTTTCAAGACTAGGTCCTAACAGTTGATACAGCGTCTAGACCTCTCTCTCTCTCTCTCTCCCTCCCTCCCTCCTTCTCTTCCTTCTTACTTGGGATAGAAGAAGCCTAGCTAATTTAAAGCTGACATAATTAAGAGACTATATAGAAATAGAAGGAGATGCCTCAATAATTGCAGCTATTCCTTCTTCCACTACTTAAGTCTTCCCAGAACTGGCCACAGACATAGCCGTGAACAAGCCCTTGGATCACTCCAGCCTCATCTCTGACTTCAATCATCTGAGAGACCCTGAGTGACAACATACTGCAGTTTACTTAACCTCCGAATCATGAGAGGTGATGACAAAATGATTGTTCTTCTAAGTCACTAATTTTAGGGTAATTGGTTAGGCAGCAATAGAGAACTAATGCAAAGATAGAAAAGTATTTGACTTATAAGGTTTATGAGGATTAAATGAGATGACTCATATAAACCATTTAACATAGAAGAGTGGTTCCCAAACTGTGGTGTCCAACAATATTACCTGATGGTTTATTAGAAAACAGCATCCAGGGCCCTCCCTGAGAATTTCTGATTCGGTGAATCTGGAGAGCAATCTGAATATGAAGTCCTCACATGTTCTGAGCTGTTGCTGACACTGCCAGTCCAGGGGCCACATTTTTAAAACCATGGCATGGAGCAAACACTCAATTTATGAATTTTATTCTTACTAACATTTTTTAGTATTTATAATTTTCATTTTATCAAACTTAAGTACAGCCAGTTCCTTTGGGCACAAAGAAAATGTATACCAAATTTCTCTCCATAACTCACAGTATAATTTATCTTTTCTATCCCTAGTGTTGGTCACAATGGCTTTCGCATAATAATGTTTAACTATTACTTGTTAGAGGAAATATGAACAGCCTCCATGTCTGTACGATGTATTGAAGGGAGAGTGACAGTGTAAGCAAAAGAGAGGAAGGGAGAGACAGAGAGAGAGAGAGAAGGAGAGAGGGGGGGGGGAGGGAGGGAGGGAAGAAGAGAGAGAGAGAGAGAGAGAGAGAGAGAGAGAGAGAGAGAGAGAAGGAGGAGGAGGAGGAGGAGGAGAAGGAGGAGGAGAAGAAGGAGAAGAAGAAGAAGGAGGAGGAGGAGGAGGGGAGAAGAGAGGAGGGGTGGAAAGATGGCAAGTTTTCACATTGTCCTTTTCTAATTTAAGATGTATACCTCAAAACAGGAGCATCTTGTCTCCAAACCCCCCTTTTATTTCTTCAGTTCCTTTAAAATAAAATGGTAAAATTATTGAATGACTACATAACAGAACTAGTACAAAATAGTCTCTTGTTTTGTTTATTTGTTTTGATTCTATGGCTATGTTATTCTGATTAAAATGCATCAATTGTGTGAATGTTTGGATACTCTCTTTAGTTCAGGGTGCCATTATATTGCCATTCATCTTATTGACAAGATCGTATAAATGTGAAACTATAAAAATATGACTGTACAGAACAAGACTTATAGATTCCCTAGAGGCCTCTGGTTTCCATATAGCCCCGATGGAAGGGTCCTTGCAGCAATGTTGGTCATGGCTATGAACTCTACCAAGATCTGAAAATACAAACTTAATGTTTGGCTTCCTCCTTTCGCATCCCATCTAAAGGATTATCATGAAACAAGTGGTACAATCTATATAAAAGCTCCCCAAGCCTGTAGAAATGTACTTATAAACACTTGAAGTAATTAATACCTTGTTCCTTTATTTCTAATAGCTTATAAGTCATGCTGGGAATTAAAGTTAGTTTGCAGACTATATAACATATGTATAATGTGTCAAGGACTATTCTCTACCTATCAATTCATAAATGATTAGGCAAATGTACAAAAGGGAAAAATGTGGCCCCTGCCTTAATTAAACACACGATTTTGAGAGAGACAATATTTGTAAGACAAGCTTAGCTTTACTTAAGTAGGCATGAGACCCTGTCATTTTCCTGCTAGAAGTCTTTTGACATTGCCATGTTGCTTTTAGGACAAAACAGAGATTTTATAGAATGACTGGCAAAGCCCCAGTGATCTAGTTCATCTTTCCAATTCTACTCAGTCTCAATCTCGTCATCTCTTCCACATCCCCACAGTCCTCCAGCACCTTGCACTTGGCAGCTAATCCAGTATGCACCATTCCCTTTTACATTTTCATGTCTTGGCATTTTTTTTCCTGGAATGTATCCACCATTGGTGTTTACACAGTGTCTGATACATAGGATCCATGGCATACAAAGGACTTTTATCATTACTTAGTAATACTGTCTTAGTAATACTATCTTGTTACTATGTTAATTTAATTTTTGCTCATGCCAAACTGAATGTGAATAATACAATTTGTGCCAATCTCACCTTGTATCTCCCCACAAGAGCTCCTTGTTAATTGAACAAAAAAGGAAAATACACATATTTTAAACAATTTAGATGAAATAAAAACACAGTTAACAATTCTAAATCATGTGGTCCTAACAACAAAACAAAACAAAAAAAAAACCCACACAGACAGTGATGAAACTAGCAATCAAGTTTACCTAATAATGACTTCAGGAAGAAGTTTTACACTGCTTTAGTCTGGATTAACATAATTTAAATTGAACATCTGGAGGCTGGTTCATGCTCTGCTGGCCGTAAGTGCACCATCAACTCAAGTGCTTGCATATCCAACAGCATTATTTGTGAAAGGAAAGCATAGGTGTAGCATTAGAGAACTCCCACTTGCTAATTGCATATGGTCAATGTCTCATTAAGAGTTGGAACGACCCTATGAGACATGAATTTATATTTATTTTAATTAAGGATAAATCACAGTCTTCAAGAACTAAATACATTGCACAAATGCAGAGCTAGGATTCAAATCCGGGAGTGTGCCAAAGCTCATGGTCTTTTCAACATACACAAGGTTATCTGAAGTTACCAAAAGAAATGGAACATAGCTTTCCCATGGTAGTGTGTTCCTAGGAAAGAGAGAACAATTTTTGAAACTACTGTTATTTCACTTAAGCTTTTAGTAAAGCTGTTACCATCGTAATCAGCTAGTGAATATTAATAAAGGAAAGAAAGCAAAGGGAAGTCAGACATTGTCAGCATGGTCACCTGGGAAGCTTCACCAGGAAGCTCCACTTCACACAGCATTGTTGCTGCAAGGGGATTAACAGCCCGCCATCCCCATCACCAGATCTGTGCTGGGGAGGGGAGGGAGAAGGAGAAGGTAGGCACCTGCACAGGAGGAGTCAGTCAGGGTGGTGCAAGGAAGGCGCTTGCCTGCCAGTCTAGCCTGGGGAACAATGGATTGCCTAGGGCAGTGGTCGGCAAACTGCGGCTCGCGAGCCACATGCGGCTCTTTGGCCCCTTGAGTGTGGCTCTTCCACAAAATGCCACGGCCTGGGCAAGTCTATTTTGAAGAAGTGGCATTAGAAAAAGTTTAAGTTTAAAAAATTTGGCTCTAAAAAGAAATTTCAATCGTGGTACTGTTTTGTTTTTTTTTTGTTTGTTTGTTTGTTTGTTTTTTAAATATATTTTATTGATTTTCCACAGAGAGGAAGGGAGAGGGACAGAGAGCCAGAAACATCGATCAGCTGCCTCTTGCACGCCCCCTACTGGGGATGTACCCACAACCAAGGTACATGCCCTTGACCAGAATCGAACCTGGGACCCTTGAGTCCGCAGACCGATGCTCTATCCACTAAGCCAAACCGGTTAGGGCAATCGTTGTACTGTTGATATTTGGCTCTGTTGACTAATGAGTTTGCCGACCACTGGCCTAGGGGGTGGATCTTAGAAGTTAATTAGTTAGTTTGAAAAAATCTCCTGGTTAAAATGCCCAGACAAAGAGTTGCCCCTCTCTTGCACTCTCTTGCCCTGTGACCCATACTATACTTGCCCACGTGTTTGTGTGTTCTCTCTCCATATGGCTTAGCAGCCTCGTGGTCCATGGCCATGTGGACTCCATATGCAGGATGCTGGACTGCACTGGACTGTAATATGGAACAGAATCTCCGGGCAGTGGACATTATTCTGACCCTACCAAAGACATGTTTGGAATTTTTTGTTGGTGGGACAGAGGAAAATGGGCATTGGAAACCCACGGGTTTATTTCCACTCCAATATTACTCGCCCTCCCCTAGGAGAATCAGGAAATTCTTTTCTTTGCGACATTGCAAGAACTTCGCTTCCCCCAATAGATAACAAAGCTACATCCTGGTAAGGATCAAAATAACACAAAAATATAGCCCTTGCTCCTGTGGAGTTTTATGAGAAGCAGGCCCAAGTAAAAATCTACGTGAATAAATGCAAAATTTGTAACTGTGTTTAAAGTGATGTTTTAAAATGAGTTCTCTAGTACTTCAAATTTCCTATGATGGAAAGAAAAGATTTGGCCATGACTTTCATTGGAAGTGATGAAAGAATGGTGATGCAAAATAACTGCTGGACTCCATGTGTTGGCAGAGAGGAGTATTCAGAAAAAAAAAGAAAAGTTTCAGTCAGCAGAAACGGCACCAGCAAAAGCCCTGGGAATGGGAAGGACGCCTCGTGTCTGAGGAAAGAACAGTGTATTCCAGACAATCTGACCTAAGAGCAGCATGAAGACATCTTCTGACATTGAAATCTGGCAACAGAGGAAGGTTTTGTGTCTAGGAAGATCAGCTTTGATTTTAATTAGAGCATCAAGCTGGGCTTTATCAAATTTCTTTCCTTCTTTAACATCAAGCTTCTCACCCCGTGGTGAAGACTTTAGCCTAAACATTGAAGCCACAGATACTCAAGTTGCAGCATATAATGGATTTGCTTCAGGGTAATGAGTAGAAGAGTTGTTAACCATTTTCTTAAACAAGTAGAGGTTGTTCAAAATCTGGGACTTATAAAAAGAATAAGCATGATCTTTGATTTGTGCCAGATTTTGGCTTAAACCCATATCTTTACTAGTTAGGTCAGTTTGAGCAGGGAACTTAAGTTGTCTGAGTCTCAGGTTGTTTATCTATAAAATATTGTTTTAAGTAAATAGGAGAAGTAATATAAAGTGCTAAGCACATATTTAATATCTTGCCCTTGTTTTTGTCTTTCCTTTATTCATGTTTTTTAATGAATGTATTGCTTTCAGTCTTCTAACAAAACCCCTTCTACCCACCCCTCCCTTTTTTTATTTGGTTTGGTAAATTTTCTCTTTTATTCCTGGCAATAAATCAAAGAAGCTGTTACTTTTGTTACTTGTGTGCTATATTGAATTCTAAAGAGTGTTACTCTGTTATAAGCTGGCAGTAATATCTTCTAAGTTATTTTTCCTTATAGAAATAGCACTGTGTACCATACTGTATAATTGCATTGCTTTCTATAGCACAAAAAGAGAAGACTATGTTGAATTAGTGATGCTTGCTTGAGAAAGCATCGTTCTTTGTATTGGAGGTGGGGTGAGGAGCCCCAGTCAGGAGCTCCCTTTGCATTTACTACACACAGTGTTGATGTTTGGGGTAATAGTTCATAGAGATAAATACTCCCTATCCCCTCAGTTTGCAATAATTCCTATTTCCTCAAAGCTACCACTTAGATCCATGTATTCTTGTCATCATTTTACCATCATTAGCAGCACTACAAAGAAAACATGTGGTAGGATTGGAAATGCCAGGTTTATTAGCCAGAGGATGTACTTAAAGATTAGAGATATTATCCTAACCGGTTTGGCTCAGTGGATAGAGTGTCAGCCTGTGGACTGAAAGGTCCCAGGTTTGATTCCGGTCAAGGGCATGTACCTTCGTTGCAGGCACATCCCCCGTAGGAGGTGTGAAGGAGGCAGCTGATCGATGTTTCTCTCTCATTGATGTTTCTGGCTCTCTATCCCTCTCCCTTCCTCTCTGTAAAAAAATCAATAAAATATTTAAAAAAAAAAGATTAGAGATATTTTGCAATTCTCCTTGGTTGAGTCTCTGTGTTAGTGATGGAAATGTACCCATGGTCTAGAAGCCATTCTCAAGCCTACAATCAACTTTTTCTTCATGTAGATCCAGGAGTGGCAATCTAGCTCTTCTAAAGGTGGTTGTTTTTGTTTTGTGTGTTTGTTTATTTTTAAGCCATGAATAAAGAAAAGCACTGTCCCATCTCATTCTTCCAATACATGTAGTTACCATTCCAGCCTCTCTCCTACATTGCAATTTTCTTGTCTGTAACTTCCTAAGTGGTAAGTTCCCTGAATCAAGAGACTTTATCTTATCCAGAATTATATACGTAGCATAGAGCAAGTATCCCATAAACAGGAGTTTAATGAAAAAAATAAAGATTGCTCCCTACCTCAATGCATCTACCATTTCCTTGCAATGGGTCCTAGGATATTTCCTATCTTACTGTATTTTCTCATAGCACCCCCCTCCTCCCAACCCAGGAAGAAACAGAGAAAAATTTTTTATACCACAGCTATGCTAGTTAAATTGTTTTCCCTTTTTACATAAAGGAGAGTAAGGCTTAGATAAATTAAATGACTTTCTTGATATAATAAAGCAGAAAAGACTCAGAACATGGATTTGAAGACATAGCAAAGATGGGAAGAACTGTGTTGTGACTGGGCAGGGTGAGGTTGGAGGGGCTGATATTGGGAGAGAAAAGGAAAAGAAAAATGATAAATAAGGAAAGCTGATCACAAGAATTCTAACAGAGAGTATAAGTGAATGGGATTATGTACGTTGTGAATATGACACCTATTTGAAAAAGTCCCAGCAACAATTAGAATTTGAATTATTATATATATATATATATATATATATATATATATATATAATAAAAATTTAAATATATATATTTAGTTAGGATTTTTTTAAATTTTTATTTATTAAGGTATTATAGATGTATCTTTATCTCCCCCATTGCCTCCCCACCCCAAGTCATGCCCTCAACCCCTGCTGTCTGAGTCCATTGGTTAGGCTTATATGCATGCATACAAGTCCTTTGGTTAATCTCTCCCCCTTACCCCCACCCTCCCCTACGTATCTAGCTTTGAACATAGTGCACAATTTTCAATAAGAATAATCTATAGTAAGTTGAATAACAAATCAGTTTATTTAACAAATAAGATATTTATCATTAAATTCTTTTTTAAAAAATATATTTTATTGATTTTTTTACAGAGAGGAAGGGAGAGGGATAGAGAGTTAGAAACATCAATGAGAGAGCAACATCGATCAGCTGCCTCTTGCACACTCCCTACTGGGTATGTGCCCGCAACCAAGGTACATGCCCTTGACCAGAATCAAACCGGGGACCCTTCAGTCCGCAGGCTGACGCTCTATCCACTGAGCCAAACCGGTTAGGGCCATCATTAAATTCTTATATGCTTTGCACAGCTAGAAAGTGAAAATGTAGCCGAAGATGGCCCTGTGCTACAAATGTTGTCTGTCTGATTTTGTGAGCCAAATGGCTTGGCATAAAGAGCCTGGGTTCCCCCTGGGGGCTGTTTTGAGCAAAGCAATCAGGCAGGGATGCAATTATAGCACCTGCAAATATTACTGTAAGTTTTCTACCCACTATCTACCACAGGCTAGAAATAAACTCGGGAAACAAACTCTAAGGTGGAATGTAGCATGCAGCTACTTATTTACACAGACCCTTGGGAATGACACCTGTGGAAGGGACAGGTGGGAGCCAGGATTTGGCACAGGGAGAAGCCAGGCTGCAATTTGGCCAACTGCAGCCTCTGTCTAGCCCATGGTGGGCTCTGGAGCTACAATAGCCCCTGTGAATTGACCCAAGATGGGCTGAGATGACGAGGCCTTTATACTAGACTGATTAATCCCTCAATGTCAATGTTTCCTGGTCATGCCAGAAAAGGGCTTGGCCTTGGATCTGGTAGCTCTCTGCAGACAAGGCAATCCCTGAAGGAGCTGAGAGTGGAGGGCTGATACCCCCTCCCCAGATGTTCTTCCAGATGTCCTTACAAATGGAGGGAAATCCAACCCTGGGAAGGCCTTCCATTCCTGTGAATGAGTGCATGGTTATCTGAGTCAGCTTGCATTTATTTATAAGCCTTATAAATTTTTAATTTAGATAAAACAAAGAGAGCGCTTTTGTGAGGTGTTTTGGTTATAATATAGCTAAGCTTAAAGACAAAGTGTCCACTCTGGCTGCCATAACAATGTACCACAGACGGGGCTGCTTAAACAACAGAAATTTATTTTCTCATCATTCTAGCTGGAAGCCCCAGACCAAGACACCTGCCAATCTGGTCTCTGGTGAAGGCTCCCTTCCTGGTGTTCAGATGGCCAGCTTTTCATTGTGTCCTCACATGGCCTTTGCTCTGTGCACACATTGGAGACAGATCCCTGGAGTCTCTTTCTCTTCTTGAAAGGATACCAGCCCTATCAGAATAGGGACCTACCCTTATAACACTACTAGAGGCCCATGCATGAAAATTCATGCACTGGAGGGGGGTGCCTCAGCCCGGCCTGCCCCCTCTCACAGTTTGGGGGCCCTCAGGGGCGGAAGGCGACCCAGGCAATCAGGGAAAGGTGACGCCCTCATCACACCTCTGCTGCTGCCACTGTGGGCAGCACAAGCCTCTGCTGGCCCTGGTTACCTGAGCCTCAGGCCGACCCTGGGCATCTGGGCAGCCGCCATCCGAGGCTTGTCTACACCTTGGCTGGCCCTGGGTGGCTGGGCAGCCACCATTGGCAGCTTGCTTGCACCTTGGACCAGCCCTGGGTGGCTGGGCAGCTGCCACCTGAGGCTTACCTGCACCTCGGCCTGCCCTGCTTGCCTGAGCCTCAGTCAGTGGAGGGTGCAGGAGAAAGCACCCGAGGCCCACGGTGGGGCTGAGGGGACTCTGGTGGCAGGCACGCGGAACAGCCAGCCCTACCCCCACTGTGGGCGCCACCATCTTGTGATGCCGTGATGGCCAATTTGCATATTACCTCTTTATTATATAGGATTTAAACCCACCAAAAGTCCCTGACTCCAAATATACTCACTGTGGGGGTTAGAGCTTCAACATATAAATTTGGAGAATACAAGTAAAAAGCAAGTCAAGTCACAATTAACTGAAATATAATCCTACATCCTATCCTCATTAGAATCAAATCTGCCCTATATTCTCCCTAGCAAAGTTTAGTCCAGAATATTTTAAAAATAACCCTGGTTGTTTTATTGCCTGGAAGCAGAGAGGTGCATCTCTAGTCTACTATATAAAGAGGGACATGTACATTTTACCTTAAAGTCCAAAGGAACTGAGTTTATCTGTCCTACATTTTAACTTATACAACATACATTATTGTATTATAAGGTGATATCTAATAAGCTTTTCTCAAACTACTTTTAATATATGGAATTTAAATGTATTTGTTTCCCCTTTCTCTACAAGTATAAGGACTCAAGTAAAGAAATTCTGTTTAGCCGAAACCGGTTTGGCTCAGCGGATAGAGCGTCGGCCTGCGGACTGAAGGGTCCCAGGTTCGATTCCGGTCAAGGGCATGTACCTTGGTTGCGGGCACATCTCCAGTGGGAGGTGTGCAGGAGGCAGCTGATCGATGTTTCTCTCTCATCGATGTTTCTAACTTTCTATCCCTCTCCCTTCCTCTCTGTAGAAAATCAATAAAATATATTAAAAAAAAAAAAAAAAGAAAGAAATTCTGTTTATCCCAGCATTTACTGAGTGGCTACTGTGTTACAGGAGCCTTTGAGATTCTCAGAAGAGGTGGGAAATATGGTTTTGAATTGATACTAACAAAAATGACTATGTATTGAGCACTTTCTTTATAATACTAAGCACAATAATGTGGTAAAGACATGTCAAAGAAGCAGAAAAGAAAACAAATGCTGACCATTTGTTTTTAACAAGTGAGTGTCATGGTGAAGCAAAGCAGATAAAATTGGGCTTTGACCGAGTGCATGGCCATGCCTGGTCACATTCTGATCAGCAACAGGTGAGGTCCTCTGTAGCAAAGGTCAAGGCAGAGGGAGCTCATGAGCTGCCTTCCTCCCCACCCAATGGTTATTGGGTCTAAATCTTGAAGTTAATTCAGTATGGAGGTATTTCTTATTCATGGAAATTTATTAACTCTTCTACTCACTCCTCGTTTTTCTTGAGACAAAAAATATTCTTATTATTACTAGAGCCCCAGTGCATGAAATTCCTGCATGGGTAGGGTACCTAGGCCTGGCCAGTGATCAGGGCCAATCTGTGGGGCAACCGGCAAGGCAATCAGGGTGCCCCTGCTGGCACCCACCTTGGCTGGCCTGATGCTGTCTGCTTGCTGGCCCCACCCCCCCACTGCCGCTGCCAGTCACCTCCCATTTCAGGGCAATTGGGGGCCCCCACTGGCACCCGCCTTGGCTGGCCTGGGGACTGTGGGCTGGGGGAAGCTCCTGCATTGAGCATCTGCCCCCCGGTGGTCAGTGCACATCATAGCAACCCGTTGTTCCAACGGTGGTTCTACGGTTTGGTCAATTTGCATATTAGGCTTTTTTAATATAGGATTATTATTGCTGAACTCAGACTTTTATTGAGTGTACTGAATTTTGAGTGGTAATTCAGTTTCTGGGGATACCAAATAACGTGACTTACAGTAAATTGTTTTCACTGCCATGATAGTGAAATGGAATTATTTTATTACCTACTTGCTTTTTCTGCAGTCAAGAGTGCAAAGATATGTTCTAATAGTACATTTGGATCTGTGATAAATTGCCTTAGTAATATAATCCATTAATGCAGTTAAGCAAATTGATAAAATTCTGAAAACTTAAAGCATATTAATTTAAAGATATTTTTTTCCAAAATTGCACAACTTATTTGATATCAGAATATTAAGTTTAACAATGTATAGCTTTTCTTTTATAAAAGTCATTTAATAAAATGGCCTTTAATTAGGACCCATTTATATATAAGGAATCCTATCTAATATGCTAAAATGTCATGGTTAATTTCTTTCCAAATAAAATTATATTCAAATAATTTAAGCTTAAAATCAGCCAATAATGAAAATAAGTCACTGGATTTGGACATAAGTGACAAACACTTGAAAGTGGGAAGTTCAGAAATTTTAAGATTCGTTACTCTGACCTGTAGAAATTTCTTGTCACTTCAATTTTTACAATTCAGCATTTTGAAGTCTCCCATTCAGACTAAAGTGTAAAAATATCCCACTTATAATAAACAGTAAGCTATTATTTGGTAAGAGATTGTACAACAATAGCTTTAAAAAAATGAAGGGCATGTTACAATCAAGGAAAACTGGCAGACATGGTATGGAGCACCTATGTGTGGGGAGGTCACAGTCTTTTTCTATGTATCTTTCCATGAGAAGTAGAAAGCATTCAAAGACTTCAACAAATTTTGCCTCTAAAGAGCTTTTTTAGCATTATCAATGTAGTCAACAGTAGACACATAGTTTTGCCAAAAAGTTTAAAAATCTATAATTGCATAGCAACATACAAAGGTACCATATCTTTTAACTTTAGATTTTTTTTTTCTCTATGGAAGGAAAGCAAAACATACAAAGAGGAGAAAGAATTGACCTTGGAAAAAGAGCAAACAAGAATAGTGGGAAAACATGTTATATTAATCAAAGCAAGCAATGCTGGTAGTCTGCTCTAGGAAGATGGCAAAAGAAATGGAACGCAATAGATAAGTTGGGGAGATCTGCATGAGGCAGGAGTGTCCAAACTTAATGATGTTTTGATACTGGGGGTGAAGAGAGAGCAGTGTCAAAGAGGAAACTCCATTTTTATGTTCATTGCAATGTAGGTTAATATTCTATCTACCTTTAAAGATTCTTTAGTAATATGAAAGTGTGGAAAATTCTCAACTATCTTAACAGAAATACTAATAGGTATAACCCTCAACTACCTTAACAAAAATACTAATATTCTTCCTATATTTCAACAGTATGCTTATATATTCTAGTAATTTTGCCATGTGGCAGTCCTAATGAATATGAACATGTTTGTTTGTTTGTTTTTTTTACCTATTTACATGATCTCATAAACACTTCTATGCTGTTTCATGGTACAGACATGCACTGCATAAAGGCCTTTTGGTCAACAACAAACCACATATACAATGGTGGCCCTGTAAAATTACAATCCATCAGGAAAATTCTTATCCCTTAATGATGTCATAGCAATCATAATGTCACCTTCCTTAGCTAGTTATTGAAAAGAAGAAAGCAAAAGGAGATTCTGACATTATTGAGCATATGAGCATATTCAGCTGGGAAGCAGAGGCCTGTTTGCTTCACCAGGAAGCTGCATTGTCTCTCCAAGGGGATTAATGCCCCTCCTTCCCCACCTCCTGTACCAGATTGTGTGTGTTGGAGGGGTAGCAGGGGGAAATTAGGACATGTGCAGTGAAGTCAGGGGCCTGTCAGTTTAAACTGGGAAAAAGATTGTTCACTAAGAGTTGGACCCCAATACAAGCCTGAACAATCTTTGGAAGTAAACTAGTTATTTTGAAAAAACTCCTGGTCAAAACCACAGGAGAACAAAGCTCTCTCTCCCTTGGTGACCTGCATTCACCCCATGTGTTCATGCATTCTCTCTCCATAGCCATATGGCCGTAGCACCCTGTAGCCAATAGCCCCATGGGCTCCAAACACAGGCTACAGGCAGGAGTTTGGGTACAGCAGCAAAGCAACAGGCTGTGGGGGGGACACAAGCTAAGCTAGCCAGATGCTGAACTGAACTAAGCTTTAACATGGCACAGAACCTCTGGACATTGACTCTGTTTCTGGCCCTGACTTTCCATGGCTAGACAGAGATGGAATATTGGGGACTCCTTTAATTTTGCTTCCCAAATAAATCATCCTCTCTTGTAGGTCCCAGAAAATGCTCTTCCTCATGATACCACAAGAACCCTACATCCACTGCCAACAATAATGTCATCACACAATACATCACTCATGTGTTTGTGGTGATGCTGATGTATACCTACTGCGCTTCCAGTCTTATCAAATTAGAGCACATACAATTATGTACAGTACACAATACATGATAATGACAACAAATGACTATGCTACTGTTTTCTGTATTAACTATACTATACTTTTTTATTATTTCAGAGCCCACTCTCTCTACTTATAAAAAGAAGCTTGCTGGAAAACAATTAAGTTACGTTAGTCTACCAGCAGCTTCATACATCACCTGTTCAGCATGTATCCTGATTGCATTATTTTCTCTTGTGCTTGGTTTAATCTGCTGTTTTGTACAGAAGCATGCTGAACAGGCTTGTAGCCTGGGACCAGTAAGCTATACCACGGAGCCTAGGTGGGTATAGGCTGCACCATCTAGGTTTCTGTAATTGCATCCATTATTGGCATCCCTGTTAGGGCGCCATTAATATTGGTGCCCCTGGGTGGGCGTCCATTAATGCCGGGGTTCTTGTCCCAGCATAATGAAGGGTTTTCAGCAATCTGGAGAAAAGAGCTGCGTGTAGATTCAATAAGAAGTCCAAAGATGAAAGATAGTTTTGAAAGGCATTGGGAGTCAGAGGAGCTTCAGCTAAAGGAGCTAAAGACTTCCCTTTGACTCAGGACCCTTACTTTTATTAACACAATTTGTCCTAAGGCAAGGTGGAGATTAAAACACTTCAAAGGGTAGGGCTTCAAAAGGTAGGGTTTACAGAAGTATTGTCAGATTGAGGAATAGCGTACAGCTGTTCAGGTGTTTGGCCAACAAGAGGCAATAACATGCAGATTAAGATGCCCTGAGCTGTCTGGCAGTTAACAATCCTATTCAGGTTTGGGGGAAGTGCCTTTCCAGCCTTTCCAACAGGTAAACTACATTTGTGGCTCAGCCCTTGTTGAGCCCCCCAAGCTTCACCAACTTTTTGATGAAACTCTTGTAATTATGACATGTTGGAATTGGTTCCCGGCAATCCATGATATTTGCACAATGATGAACTTGCCGAACAACACATTTCTCAGAACATATTCCCATCCTTAAGTGGTGCATAATTGTATCATGATTATCATTTAAATGAAAGCATATTATTTCATAGATTAGAAATCATTTAACTTACTATATTTTAGTTGTTGAATGCTGTGATTACTTGCATTATCTAACCATTGCTAATAGCAGTGCATGATCATAAACATGAATTTTACCTATATTTGGATGATTTGTGCAGGACTTATTTGAAGATGCTGTCAACACACAAATATTACTAATTGTTTTCTAAACATTTTGCCAAAATTCAATTCTCTCAGAAATATAGCAGTGTATCTATTTTTCTTAAAAACATCTTTTACCAAATATGTGTAAACTTCAATTTTACTCATATATTAATTAATATGTTTAATTTCTAGCAAGATTACTTGTTTAGCTAACTAAATGCTCTCCTTAATGCTAAGCATTTAAATTAGGTTTTTTAATTTAAAATTTCTTTTTCTTCAGCCAGTTTTATGAGTTTCTTATATTATAATACAGTTATATATAATTATATTGCTACTAGAGGCCCAGTGCATGAATTCGAGCACTGCACAGGCCCACCAGGGTGAGGGGCTGCGGGCAGTTGGCCGGCCTGCCAGCTCCATCTCCTGGTCGAACTCCAGGTTGAACTCCTGGTTGAGAGAACAATCTGCATATTAGCCTTTTATTAGATAGGATATCCTATCTAATAAAAGAGTAATATGCAAATTGACCATCACTCCAACACACAAGATGGCCACTCCCATGTGGTCAGAGATGGCTTCCCCCATGTGGACAGAAGGTGGCCGCCACAAGATGGTCAGCAGGGGAGGGCAGTTGTGGGCAATCGGGCCAGCAGGGCAGGGCAGTTAGGGGTGACCGGGCTGGCAAGGGAGGGCAGTTAGGGGTTACTGGCCAGCAGGGGAGGGCAGTTGGGGGCAACCAGGCTGGCAGGGGAGGGCAGTTAGGGGTGACTGGACTGGCAGAGGAGGGAAATTGGGAGTGGCCAGGCCTGCAGTGGAGGGCATTTGGGGGGGAACCAGACCTGCAGGGAAAGGCAGTTAGGAGTGACCGGGCCAGCAGAGGGGGGCAGTTGGGGGCTATCAGGCCAGCAGGAGAAGGCAGTTGTGGGGGACCAGGCTTGCAGGGGAAGGCAGTTAGGGGCAACCAGGCTGGCAGGGGAGGGCAGTTAGGGGCAATCGGGCTGGCAGTGGAGCAGTTTGGCAGGGAACTGGTTAGGGGGTTATCAGGCTGGTAGGAAGAAGCAGTTAGGGGCAATCAGGCAGTCAGGCAAGTGAACGGTTGGGAGCCAACAGTCCTGAATTGTGAGAGGGATGTCCAACTGCCCATTTAGACACCAGGATCGGGTCTAAATGGGCAGTCAGACATCCCCCGAGGGATCCTAGATTGGAGAGGGTGCAGGCTGGGCTGAGGACATCCCCCCCCTGCACGAATTTCATGCACCAGGCCTCTAGTGTATATATATTAATTATAATGAGTTCCTCTGAAAAACTTTCATAAGATTTAAAATAGAAAACACAGATTCTGAAATTAAAAGATGAAGCTTTGTATTCTGATTTCAAATTAGATTAGAGTCCTGGCTCTCTGGTTGATGGACTATGCTTTTGAGTTAACTTATTAGGTTTCATCCCTTACCTTCCAATACTTCACAGTATTATGTTTTAGAGTTCATGTAACTTAAATACATGTGTAAATGGATTATTAAATAAGAACTACATACAGATTTTGGTGATATTATTAGAGCCTGTCAGATGGCTCTTTGAGGTGGGGAGGCTGTACAATTCCTGACATTATTGAAACTGTTTTGACAGTGGCCATCCCTTCTGCTTATATACAAGGTTAGTCTTGCTCCCAGTGAATAGAACAATCCATGGGATGCCAATGCCATTGAATATATATATGTAGGTATATTTAATTTTAACTACCAACTTAGCCAATGGAAGAAATATAATAAAAAATAAAATTATGAAGCTTAGAAATTAAATTAGAATTCTCTGATGAGCATGATGCACATTTGAGATTTTCATATAGTATAACAAAAAGGGAGAATCAATAAAATGTTTCCAGCACTAAAATGTCCATTATGTAAATGATATTTACTATTTTTATGACATTTAATAATAAAAATTAACTATGTAGTAAATTTTAATGCCAGACTAATAACTTAATAATGACTGAACTAGACTTTCATGCCTTTAATTATGGTTAAAAAATTATAATAACTTGGGTGTTTCATCTTGAAGGGTGTTTGCTGGTTTCTTTCTGAAAGAGCTGCATTTAGTAACAGCCTTTGCAAGTGACACTCATGATCTCCCCTACTCAAATTGATCATCACTGGGCCGAGTTGCGAATAATAATTGAGAAAGGATATTCAAGTAAAATCTGCAGACATCTTGTGATTATTTCTGGTATTACGTTTCTCATCATTCATAACCTGATGGCCACTTATGACAGATACTGGGAGTCACAAGATGTCACCACAATCCAACTAGAATTACTGAGGTGTCTCATTAACAAGGATCAAATTGATGCCTCACAAAAGGAGAAATGGAAGGACACCAAGTCAAGGTGATCTTAAATTAAACCTGGACGCCTTTGGGCTTTTGGGCCTTTGGGCCTTTTTAAAGTCTCTTGAGCATTTTTAAATAGAAATAAAATTGGGCTTCAAAAAAAAAAACACAGAAAAAATTTTAATAACCTGACAGATGGTGAAATTGGTAGTTTCTTACAGACTTAAGACTCTAGGTAATTTATTTAGAAAAACAATCATTTAAAAAGTAAGACTTTCCAAATTAGTTGATGATCATAAAACAAAGATAACAAAATATTATATTTTATAAAAATTCTTTTTTACTAATAGTTACTTACAATGCAATGCATGTGCTGATGTTATTTTCAAAATATTTAAGACATTTTAAAATTACAAAATATAAACTGAAGTTAATTAACAAGGGTGCAATTATGATTTTCTCTTTTTTAAGGGTAATGGTTCCACTCCCTTCTCTGAATTATGTTTTTATTTCTTAGTTTCTTCCTTACACAATGAGTCATTCTAAACTCTGGTATGGCCAGGCAAATAGTTACACTAACTTTTGTAATCTTAAATTTTTTTCCAGTAACTATTATAAATTTGAAAATTGAAAAGCATTTAGGTAAATACAAAAATTCCTCATAATTGATTTTCATTTAATATAGATATTAGGTACACATTGGGCAAATTTTCCCACTAGGGTATTCTTCTAAGTTATGTGATGGGAGCTACTCAAGGACTGTCTTCTGCTATGATTTTGGAAAACTTACCTGACAAACTTAGACTAAATACCACCTGTACAGCAGTGATTTTTTTTAAAATATATTTTATTGATTTTCTACAGAGAGGAAGGGAGAGGGATAGAGAGCCAGAAACATCGATGAGAGAGAGACATCGATCAGCTGCCTCCTGCACACCCCCCACTGGGGATGTGCCCACAACCAAGGTACATGCCCTTGACTGGAATCGAACCTGGGACCCTTCAGTCCACAGGCCAACGCTCTATCCACTGAGCCAAACCGGTCAGGGCAGTACAGCAGTGATTTTAATGGTTTTCATCTGTACTGAGAATATCATTATCCTTCTCAACTGCCAAAAGCTTCATCTCCTTGCAAGACTTTGCCACCTTCTGAAACTTTTCATGAGCTCCCATTTCTCTGAACCAGGATCTTCTGTCCCATTTGTGAATGTGTCACTCATTTGCATTTCTATAACTTGCACTTGTGGTGTTCAAAGTTAAATAGCAAAACCAAAATCACAGGGTGTAATAGATGTATTGTTTCTGCTCCTTCTTAATTGTGAGCCTGGAATGGAAATGGTCAAAAGCAAAATGTGACCTCTTCCTGAAGAATCCTGCTGTGAAAAGGACTGATTTCAGGTAATATACCACTTTCCACACAGGTATCTGGGTCTAGGTATCGTCCTTTCCTCCTTCTTCTGTCATTTATCTCCAAAGTCCTCCTTGAGTCCTTCCTCTTTTTGTCTTTTGCCACTCTGCCAAAGGAGCCTCAATGATAGCTCATCAGCATTAATGAAATAGCCTTCTAACTGGTCACCTGTAGTACTCTTGTCCACCTCAAATCCATATTACTGCAAAATCGAGTTATATTTTTTGTATTCTTTTCTTTTAAGATATTACACACTTCAAGGTTACAGCAAACTAAAGCTATTATTGCAAACACCCATGTACTCATCATTCATTTATTTTTTTTTCTTTATGGCTTCAGGCCATTTAACATTATAGCTATTGCTTATAAAGCATATTTATGTCAATATTATATGTGTTTTGATGTTTGTGGGCAAGGACTTTTATTATCCCTGTATTAGTCAGCTCGGACCACCATGCAAAATACTGCAGACTGGGTGGCTTAAATAATGGGTATTTATTTTGTCACTGACCTGGAGGCTGGGAACTGAGACCAGAGTGCTGCATGGTCAGGTTCAGGTGAGAACCCTCTTTCTGGCCTCCTGATGGCTGCCTCTAGCTGTGCCCTCAGGTGGCAGAGAATGAGCCAGCAGCCCACGTCCAAATGTTATAATATTGAGAGTTTGGACTTATCATATGAATTTTGAGGAGACACATTTGAATCCATAGAAATCCCTATTTTACAGAAAAAAAATGAAATTGAGGCAAAAAATACATTAGGAAAAAGATAATAAGCACAGAGAGGTTAAATAATTTGGCTAAGGGTAATGCACAGGAAAACTGGCTTTTGAACCCAGGCAGTCCATCTCCAAAGCTGACATTCTTAGACAATATGCTATCACCTTTACAGAACAATAACGTATTACACATATTACTGAAACCGAGATTTTTTCCTTCTCCACAAGAAATTACCACAGTATTTTGAAACTTGTGTGTATTTTCATATCTCTCTCTCTGTGTGTGTGTGTGTGTGTGTGTGTAGTCTCCCCTATTGGTTTTTTATTAGCTCTTTAGCTCGGCAGTTGGGGGGTATAGGTGGATATGTTGGTAATTTGCTTGGGTCAGGCTGCTCTCCTTACCAGAATTTATCCAAATGGTAAGCAAGAATCCAGGTTTCTTCTCTTAGAACATTGCTTTTTTTTTAATTTAAACTTTTATGGTTGACACTATTGCAGATATCCCTCATTTCCTCCCCCTTTGCCCACCTCCTGTTTTTAACATCGAATCATGCAGGATATCTTATGGCCTGGCTTGGAGGTGGAAAACACCTCCTATATCCCATTGCCAAAGCCCAGTCACATATCTCAATGTAACTAACTGAACCAGAGTTAAGAAAGTTTAAGTGTAGATATAGTAGGAAATAAAGGAAGACAATATACCAGGTGTAGCAAAACCATGAACAATCAGGAGTGGATAACAATGTGGTAGGGGCTAAGCAGATGATTATTTTATTTTTTAATATATTTTTATTGATTTCAGAGAGGAAGGGAGAGGGAGAGATAGAAACATTAATGATGAGAGAGAACCACTGATTGGCTGCCTCCTGCACACCCCACAATGGGGATTGAGCCTGCCCTTACCTGGAATCAAACCGTGACCTCCTGGTTCATAGGTCAACACTCAATCACTGAGCCACACTGGCCAGGCACAGATGACTATTTTAGACAGTGGTGATACATACAGTTGAATTGGCAGGATACATTCAGATTATAGAGGTTTTGAAATTCAGCCGGAGATGCTGGGATTTAGCTGTTTTTGGAAATGTAGCAGATTACATAGTTCAAAGCTATCCATTCTGCCAAATGTGACTTGCCATGCCTTCCAGTGGGTGAAACATATTTTTCTTTTCCACTCTTGGCAAATCATTTAAACCCTAGTCTCCTTGCCTCCAAAATGGAGGAAAAGCATAGCCACCGCACGTGATTATAAGAAGTAAATGTGATCATATGCAAAGCACCTATTTAATTCAGGCCGTGAAATGTAGTAGACACTCCAAAATATACATGCCCTTATGAAGAAAGTTGCACAGGGGTAAAGTACAGAAATTTAAACACCTGATGAGAGTCATTTAATCACCTTGGGATGCAGAGATTTCAACTGGAAAATTGGGATGCTACTTCAGAAGCATTTTATGTGTTGACTAATTTATGATCAGGAGGCACTTTAAAACACCAAGCACCCAGCTTCATAATAGCATATTAATAGTGATAAAAACTAGCATGCCATGCAAATTCTAAATCTAAAATACATTCTGTATAAACTCCCTTGGCAGATTCATTTGGCTCTAATAGGACCATTCATTTTCCATCTTAAGATGCAGTTCAGTGTTAATCTGGGTTATCACATAGCTATTTTATTCTACTCTGGAGGAGAACACTTGAGTCAAATGAAATGATCCCTCTGTGAAGTTACTATATATTCCTTAAACTGCTTGGCATGAAGAGGTTTAATTAGCAACTATAAAGCATTTTGAAGATCTTTAGATAGATTTCTAGGAATATTAAGTAGCATATATTTTTTGTACTCCACATATTTATTTATTAAAGGTATACAGACCTTCCTTTTTTTTTTTCCAGTTCTGTTTTTAGCCACCAAAGGATGAAGGTGAATATGGGAATCTAAGAACTAAAAGTGTTACCAAGGCCATTATTTTTTGTTTTATTATTTGAATACATGCATGTTGTCTTATAGAAAAGAGGCAAACATAAAAAAATAGAAGAGATTATTTGAGCATGAAGAGTGTGAATTAATAACATACAATTGTTAACAATCCTGAAAAAGCTGGGAGTGAAGGCTTTGTAGAAAGAGGGTATAGGGGCTCAGGGAAGGAGGAAGCAACAACTAAAACAAAAACTGCACAAAAAAGAGAAAACTCTGTATGTGGATCTGATAATCTATATATAAAACAAAATATATGTTTATATATCAGTATAAACAAATTAGAAAAAAAGAGGTTCATGTTTATTCAATCATAGAGATGGCAGATTGTTTTCAAAGAAGTTGGAAACAAATATACTGGGGTACCCCCAAAATATATACACACTTTGAATAATTATTAATTCAAATGAGTTAAATCTGAAAAGAAAAAAATATTGGAATTAATAATTATTCAAACTGTGTATACATTTTTGGACACTATAGATGATATAATTCCATTTAGGTAAAAACTAAGTAAAGTATAATATCTTCTCTATGTAAATTGGATATAGATGCTTGCAAATGTCTGTTTGAGCTAGGGAAAACATGCATGGCCTACTGTTAAAATTGGTTTGGTTGTTTTTATGGGTGAGTGAAGGCTGAGGACAAATAGAGGGAATATGACCAGCTTTACCTTCTTCTTTTGTTGTGTTACTTTGTTACAAGTAGGTGTATATTAAGCTTGTAATTTGAAATTGTTTGAGGGGAGCATAAATGGTGATGGACAAAGACTTGACTGGGGCAGTTAACATACGATACAGAGTACAGATGATGTGTCATGGAATTGTGCACCTGAAACTTGTATAATTTTGTTGACCAGTGTCACCCCAATTAATTCAATAAAAAGGAAAAATATTTTAAATATTCCAGTATTTGATATTTCTTCATCTCAGATCCCTCTTCAATAACTACCCTATTATTTAATCTCCACACCAAGATTCTCAAACAATATTTTTGTATATGCTGCCTTTATCTGGCCCTCTCCCGTTCACTATCTACTCCTTCCCATCTGCTTCTGCCCTCACACATTTGTGAACTTATTTTTCCCAGTGTCACCAATAAGCACCTCATGTTGAATCCAGCAGACTGTCTTTCGGAACTCATTTGCTATCATTTAACCTAGCTGACCATTCCTATCTTCTTGGAAAATTCTCTTCTCTTGACTTCTGTGGCTCCAGACAATCATTTTCTTTGTCCTTTCAACCTGTTATCTCACTCTTCTTACAATCTCTTCTTTTTCCAATTAACCCTTAATTTTGGTGATGTTCTGGGGTTCAGTTCTGGTTCTACCTATGTCTCATTGTACATTCTTTCCATAGATAATACCATCTAACTTCTAAATATCAAATTTAACTCTCAAATTTAGATCTCCAAGGATTCTCAAATTTAGATCTCCAGTTCAAATCACTTGTCTGAATTGCAAGCATATATACAATGAATTGTCATCTATACTAATAAGAGCTTAGATGGCCCTGTCACCCTCACGTCATCACAAAATGGCCACCCCCACATCATCACAAGTTGGCTGCCACAAGATGGCCTCCACAAGATGGCTGCCACAAGATGGTTGCCAGAACATGACTAGCAGGGGAGGGCAGTTGGGGGCAACCAGGCCTACAGTGGAGGGCAGTTGGGGGCAACCAGGCCTGTAGGGGGGCAAGTTTGGGGTGACCAGGTCGGCAGGGGAGGAAAGTTAAGGGCTATCAGGCCATCAGGGGAGGGCAGTTGGGGGTGATTGGGCCAGCAGGGGAGGGCAGTTGGGGTGATCAGGCCAAGAGGGGAGGGCAGTTGAGGGTGATCAGGTGGCAGGGGAGTAGTTAGGTGTCAATCAGGCTGACAGGGGAGTGGTTAGGGGGCAATCAGGCAGGCAGGCAGGTGAGTGGTTAGGAGCCAGCAGTCCCAGATTGTGAGAGGGATATCCAACTGCTGGGATCGGGCCTAAACCAGCAGTCGGACATCCCCTGAGGGGTCCCAGATTGGAGAGGGTGCGGGCTAGGCTGAGGGACACACCTCCAGTGCATGAATTTCATGCACCGGGCCTCTAGTATAGATAATAATGAATGATTACAAACACACACACACACACACACACACACACACACACACACACACACACGCTTCACACACGCAGTGGGGGGTGGGGGGCAGGGACTTGATCCCTTGATCCATCCCTCTACCTGGGTGATTCTCACACCAGAGTTCTGGGATCAACCTTGCTATTTTATATTTTACTTACTCTTATTATCATTCATCATCAATATTAAAGCTCTTAACTAATTATAAAAGAACATATCATTGTCAAATAGCAAAATAATTTTAATGATTATATGGTAAATATGATTCTATAAACATTTCCTGTGTTTTTTTATTTATTGCTTTTAACTATGAGATGTAATAGGCTCAAATATCACCCCAATTTTATAAATGAGGAAATGAAGCCCTATTAGAGTAGTTATGGTAAGTTGGCCAAGGTCAGAACCCATGTTCTTTATTACAGTTCTTTGTTGATCTATCTTCAGTGATTTCTTGTTACAGATATGATTAATTAAAACCTCATTGACATGGAAATGCCCTGCTAATCTGGTCCCTCTCTATATGCCTTGCCTCTTCCATGATCACTATATTGCAGCCTAGGCAAATCAGTTATGTGAAAACTCTAGGTCCTATTCTCAGGTCCTTTGTTTATATGACTTTCTTTACCTAAAACACTTCTCTGTTTCTCTTCATCTAATTAACTTATATATGGTCTTTTATTTAAACTTTAATGTGACCTTAAGCTAGACCATCTCAGACCTAGAAATGTAAATTAGATATTTCTTACTGTTCTTTAACAGAGTATACACCTGTATCATGGACCTTTTATAGGGCATACTTTACATCTGTTTTAGTCTATTTCATTTTTAAATATAATATAATCTTAACAAAGACAGGAACTGTGTGTTTTCTCATCTTGCATTCCCAAAATCAAACATAGTCCCTGGTCAGTCTGCCAGCCCATGGTCTCCGCAAAGATCAAACTGTATGTCTAACAGAATATCCCAGAATGCCCAAAGCAGACCTCTTTTGGAGAACTCCTTCCCCATCTGTGAGACTGATTTACACATGTTTGTATGTATGGTTTTACTCATGGAAAGTATATCCTATAAGCTCCTTTTGATGATCAGTTCTTACACTGTAGGGTTTGTCATGAATGCTTACTTATAAAATGGGGACCTCACTTCTGGAGAACAATGTGATAATTAAGTTAAATAAGCGAGGGATAGAAAGACAAATACTGCATGCTCTCATTTATGTATGATATATATAAAAGTCAAACTCATAAAAACAGAAAATACAATGGTAGTTGCCAGGGTGTAGATAATGGCCAAAGGTTACAAAGTTTACATTATTCAAGAAGAATTAATTTTGAGATCTAATGTACAGCCTGGTGGCTACAACAATAATATTGTATTTTATACTTCAAATTTGCTAAGACAGTAGATTTTAAATGTTCTCTTACCCCCTCCAAAAAAAAAGGAAAAAAAAAGACAACTATGGGAAGTGATGAATATTTTAATTATCTTGATTATGGTAATTATTTCACAATTTATATATCAAAACATCATGTTGTATAGCTATATATATATATATATATATATATACACACACACACACACACACACACACACACACACACACACACTGTGTGGCTAGATTATTATGATCTCTGAACACATAATAATCTGGCCACTCAGTGTATATCCTATATAATAAAAGGCTAATATGCAAATTGTCCCCTCGACCAGGAGTTCAACTGGCAGGCAGGCCTGCCAACTGCCCATGTCCCCTCCCCTGGCCAGGCTGGCCAGACCCCACCCATGCACGAATTCATGCACTGGGCCTCTAATATATATATATACATGTGTGTATATATATATATATATATATATATATATATATACACACACACACACACACACACACACACACACACACACACACTGAGTGGCTAGATTATTATGCATTCAGAGATCATAATAATCTGGCCATTCAGTGTATACGTGTGTGTGTGTGTGTGTGTGTGTGTGTGTGTATAATTTTGTCAATTGTACCTCAATAAAGCTGAAAAAATAAAATGGGTACATCACTAATTCTTGAACAGGATATTAAATAGATTGGATAAATTGGCATTTGTAAAGCTTATTGCCCCATCTTTGCAATTTGTGGTATTGATTTACTATTTTCCTGAGGGCTTTAATGTCTTTCTGCATGAAATAGTAGAGAGGGACCCAGACTTTGAAATGGAAACTTGGCTGCACTTGTTAACAGATATGTCATCTTGGCCAAGTCATTCCTTGTTCTGATGTCTGTTTGTTCTCTTCTGTACAATGTCTGTAATAATAACATATAACTCTCCAGGCTTAAGGACTACATGGGACACTATGTCATAGTGCATTAGGAAGACAGACAGGCCCTAAGACAGTGGATGTTATATTTACCAATATATACCTCTAGAAAAAAAAAAATATGAACTCATGTACACAAAACACCAGAAAGCTTTAGGAATTATCTTTCTCATGGGTACTTGCATTCTAGTGGTAATCAAAACAAATTTTGGTTCTATAGAACACAGGATTCAAGGGGTGTTAAGACTATTAAAGCATATTATTTATCAGCAAAACCCTCAAAGTCATATATTGTTATATATTTTGACAGCAAATTCTAATAAAATTAAAGCATATTATTTATCAGCAAAACCCTCAAAGTCATATATTGTTATATATTTTGACAGCAAATTCTAATAAAATACCACATGCCCATAATTGTGCTTATTCTAAAGATACAGAGATGAACAAAGAAGACCTGGGGTTAGTCTTAACGATCTTGCATAGGGGAAGAAAGGGATTAAAAAGGCCAGCAAACAAACAAGATAACTATAGCTTGTGATAAAAGGCAATAAATAAAATGCTATGACAGCAAACAGGGACAAGAGGGATATTTCTGATAAGGTTGTCAGAAAGAGGCCTCTGAGATGATATCTGAGTGGAGACCTAAAGGCTGCAAAGGAAGCCCTCCTATGCAGAACCAGGTGAAGCTAGTTCCAGGAGGAAGGGACAGCAAGTGCAAGCAAAAGCAATGAGAGAGAGAGAGAGAGAGAGAGAGTTAGTTTTAGGAGCATTAGAAGATAATATGGAGAGAAGGAAAAGAACTGAGGACTCAGGGGTTAGGCAGAGCTAGAGTATACTACAAAGTCCTAGGAAGGCACTTGAGTTTATTAAACAATACAAAAGAAACAGCTATATCGATGAATCCTAGAAACTTAGTGCTGAGAAAAATAAAAGCTCCTCACACAAAAGAATGCACACTCCTATGAAGTATTAGAACAGGCAAAACAAATGGGAAAAAATGAGATTGGTAGTTCCCTGTGGTTGGGTAGAGGTGGGCTTATCTTGTGAGGGGGTATAAAGAGGACTCATCTAGAATGATGTTTCATTTTTTATAGAGATTGGTTTATATAGGTGTATGCATGTCTAACTCATTGAATGAACACTGCAAAGATTTGTTCATTTCCTTAAATGTAAAATACACCTCAAAAGAAAAAAAAATTAACAAACAAATGTTGAACTCTTATTGATATGCACGCTGAAGTAATTGAGGGCACGTCTTCAATTTACTTTATTTTTTAAAAACCAGAGGCCCAGTGCACGAAATTCGTGCACGGGGGAGGGGAGTGTCCCTCAGCCCAGACTGCACCCTCTCCAATCTGGGACCCCTCGAGGGATGTAGAATCCTCTGGGATCGGGCCTAAATGGGCAGTCGAACATCCCTCTCACAATCCAGGACTGCTGGCTCCCAACTGCTTGCCTGCCTGCCTTCCTGATTGCCCCTAACCGCTTCTGCCTGCCAGCCTGATCACTCCTAATCATTCCCCTGCCAGCCTGATTGATACCTAACTGCTCCCCTGCCAGCCTGTTTGCCCATAACTGCCCTCCCCTGCAGGCCTGGTCACCCCTAACTGCCCTCCCCTGCAGGCCTGGTCCCCCCCAACTGCTTTCCCCTGCAGGCCTGGGTCCCTCCCATCTGCTTTTCCCTGCAGGCCTGATACCCCCAACTTCCTTCCTCTGCCAGCTTGGTCACCCCTAACTGCCCTCCCCTGCAGGCTTGATTGCCCCCAACTGCCCTCCCTTACAGGCCTGGTCCCTCCCAACTGCCCTCCCCTGCTGGCCTGATCACCCACAACTGCCCTCCCTTGCAGGCCTAATCCCTCCCAACTGCCCTCCCTTGCAGGCCTGGTCCCTCCCAACTGCCCTCCCTTGCTTGCCATCTTGTGGTGGCCATCTTGTGTCCACATGGGGGCAGGATCTTTGACCACATGGGGGCAGCCATCTTGTGTGTTGGAGTGATGGTCAATCTGCATATTACTCTTTTATTAGATAGGATAGAGGCCTGGTGCATGGGTGGGGGCCAGCTGGTTTGCCCTGAAGGGTGTCCTGGATCAGGGTGGGGGTTCCCTTGGGGCGTGGGGCAGCCTGGGCGAGGGGCCTGTGGTGGTTTGCAGGCTGGCCACGCCCCCTGGCGACCCAAGCAGAGGCCCTGGTATCTGGGGTTTATTTATTTTCTACAATTGAAACTTTGTAGCCTAGAGCAGAGCCAAGCCTTCTGCTTGCTCTGTGGCGGCAGCCATTTCTGTTGGAATTTATGTATCTTCTATAATTGAAACTTTGTAGCCTTAAGCAGAGGCCAAAGCAGGCCAGGGTGTGTGGAAAGCTTGGCTTTCTTCATCGCCGGGGGCAACCCTAGCCTCCTGCTCTTTCCAGCTCCGTGGCTGCTGCCATTTCTGTTTGGATTTATGTATCTTCTATCATTGAAACTTTGTAGCCTTGAGTGGAGGCCTAGGCCGGCAAGGGCAGGTGGAAAGCTTGGCTTCCTCCATTGCCAGGGAAACACTAGCCTCCCTCCTGCTCTCTGTGGCTGTAGCCATCTTTGTTGGGTTTATTTGCATATTCGCTCTTGATTGGCTGGTGGGTGTGGCTGGTGGGTGTGGCTGGTGGGTGTAGCGGGGTGATGGTTAATTTGCATATTACTTTTTTATTGTATAGGATGCCCTCTACCACCTCTACCCATCCCCCTCCACTACCACCTCCAATTATCTCACTATTGTCCATGTCCATGAATTCTCTCTCTTTTTATTCTTTTTTGCTCAAAATATAAAAGAAAGCAAAAGGCAATAAAATGATTAGTAAATTGAGGGATTGCTGAATATTTAGTAAAACAAGTATAGTAAAATGTTATTTTAAAATCTAAATGATGGTTATATGGGGGCTCTTTGCAAGATCATTTCAGCTTTTATGTATGTTTAACACTTTTATTAGAAATCTTGGAAAGGAGAAGGCATGCAGAATACAGTGGAAATCCATTGAAGATAAAGGCTTCTTGACTGGAGGACTTCCAATGCTCTTTATAAATAAACTAGAGGCCCAATGCATAAAATTCATGCAAGAGTAGGCTTCCTTCCCCAGGCTGCTGGCACTGGCTTCCCTCTGGCACTTGGGACCCCAGCTTCCCAGCTTCCCTCTAGCTGCCAGCAGGCACCTGGGACCCAGGCTTCCCTCGCAGCCCCAGAAGGTCGTCCGGAAGGACGTCCAATCTAATTAGCATATTATCCTTTTATTATTATAGATTATTATAGATGTGAATTTTGAATCTTCCACAGGGACTAGAGACACAGTCCCCAAGGTACTTTGTATTTACTGAGTGTTTGCTATGAAGCAGTATCTGATGGGCACTGAGAAGTGGTGATTAAAGCAACTATGGTCTCATTTATCAAGAAACTTATAATAGATTGAATAAGTACTTAGAAAAAAAAGTGGGCATGGTTATGGAGGAATATTGGGTGATATTTTTATGGAACAACAGGACATATTTTGCAATGATATTATAGCAGGGAAAACCTTGATACAAGAATAGTGCTCCAACTGTGGTCACGTAAGTAGCTACCATCCCTTAAGGAAAAATGCTGGTTTGTTCTACCAATGCTCATGCCCCAGACATCCCTGATGGGGATATTTCCTTGTTTCTTCAAAGTTGCAGTAAACCAATCTCTTCAAGAAATGAATTCCCAAACGTTGTAAACTAAGCACCAATAAAGGTTATGCAGATCAAGATAGATGCAGGTGAAATGAAAAGCAATCTGTCTTTGAAAGGGGAACTGATGAAGGTTACCATAAATGTTAATGGCAGAGCTGCTTATGAAGGTTATTCCACAGCCTCCAAATGAAAAGCCAGAGTGAGAATCTGAGCATCTGAAATTACACCTTGTATTACATGCCAAAGAGTATTAAAGTTATGATTTATAGGAATTAGGTAAAGTTGGGAAGGCCCAAGTCCTTGAAATGTATATCTAGAGTATTCTACCTCATAAATACAGTATATGAAACATTTTGCACAATATGTCATGGAACAGCTGCTAAAAAGGTACTCAGCCAACCCCACTTAATATGAGATGAATATATATTTTTCACAGAAATGTTTCTAATATGCAGTAAACTTTGGGATTTTAAATCCTAAACCTTAGTTATCTCATCAGAAACAGAAGGTCTATACTGTCCTCCCTAGGACTGGCTTGAGTATCAAATTGATGAACACAAATGAGTAATTTCTAACTGCATTTGAAATACAAGGTATTATTTTATATAAAATGTATTGAGTCTATAGAAGCTTGTCCAATTAGATATATGAAAACTTTTTTTTTTAATTCCTACCTCTTTGCCAATATTTGTAAAGCTTCCACCTGCCCTTTTCACATTTTCTTTAGGGAAGTAAAAGGTTACTTTATTTTCATATTTAATGAGTACTACTCCTATGTTCTAGTGCAATGTATAGCTAGCTGTGTCATTGTGGGTAAAAGTCACTTTGAAGTATGTTTTCATCCCTTGCCCAGAAGTTACTTTAAATGTCTCCCAAGTTGTCTATTGCTTTCCTCAGGTATGTATGAGCCCCTAACAGGTTGTTGAAAGCACTGAGAGTTCATTTTCAGGTCTGTAAACACAGTACCCTATAGATATCATGATATGGCTATGGGAAAGAGAGTGGGGTGTTAAAGATTGCTCAGGGTTGCTCAGTAGACACTTGAGTCCCTGCTGTCTATAGCAGGAGTCAATCTCCAGGAGCTAGAGAATGGTATTCATTCATACATTTATTCATTCAGTCATTCATTCTTTCCACAAATTTTAGAAGGTACCTACTGAATGCCAGATGCTAGACATAGATCGTGGATATGAAAACACATTTGTAGGACTTAATGCAAACACTTTAGAAGGTTAAAAAACATAGTGAAGATTTAAATCTTGCCCTGAAAACAAAAAAAAAATCACTGAGAGATGCAAATGAGTGATGAGCAGCGAGATGGTATGCTTTTGCTATTAATATAGGTAACAGTACACAGTGATGGATCTTTGGCCCTGCCATTTGACCTCAAGGCACACTCAATCCCTAATATGGGTAATGCTCAATAACAAATGCCAAATGAAAATAAGTGAATAAAAATCCATTAAGCATGCATTTTCTACTGTGCAACACTTATCGTGTTAGATTCTTGGAATGCAGAGATAAATAAAACATGGCTCTTACCATCCATAAGACTGTGATTTGGTAGAGGAGGTAGATACACACTAATATTTTTTGATACAAGATTAGATAGATAGTATTCGAAGCCAAGCAGAAGAATAGTATAATGAAGCCTTTATTTAATTTAGAGTTTAGGGAGCAAATAAACATTCCTACAGGGACCACGTTGGAAACCTAAATGAGAAAAGTAGGGGAGCTGTGACTGTGGCTAATCAGAGAGCACATGCCCAGTCTGAACTGGATAATCTTCTCACATTCTCTGACATTATCAGGTAGCAATGATGGCCTATGGCTGCCAGAGGTGAGATATGTTTTTTAATGAAAAATCGCATGTTTTTCTAAAGGTTGAAAATTCCATTAGTTCAAAGGTACTTTGGGTACCAAAGAAAGTGCCTCTGTCTATAAAAGCAGGCCTATTTGTGATCTCTTAATTTAAAGAATGGGCTGAAGAAAAATTAAGCTCATCTCCAGCTCTGAGAAATAAAGGCCTGAATGTTGGTGGGGTTTATCTCCCAGGCCATAGTCAAAGATATATGTATCATCACACAGTGTTTTTTTTTTCTACATAGTGAGCATGTCTTTACATATAGAATGGTCTCTTCATTCACCATAGAATACACAACCCTTTTCCATCTGTTTCTCATTCCGTAAGTCATTTATTATCTATCTGCTCAAATGGCTCTTATCAATAACTCCTCATATTGTCAATGTTTACATTTTCTTTACTCTATGACAGTTTGTCAAACTAAAATTCAAGACAAGATATGTGTTAGAACTAGTATGCTCAGCTAAACTAATTACAGTTCTTGTTTTCCCCCAATGAAAAGCTGTTATTAAATGAACTGTCCATCTCACATGCAATGAGTTCTTAGAATGGAGGGATTACAGTATATTTTTAGATATATAGGTTTTATTCCAGTGTAGATTATGCCTTGTATTTTATTATAGCCCCTGGACCATTCATATTCAGCATACACTTAATCTTTTGAATTGTGAATGTGGAAATCAAAATTTCTGGTGGAACTAAAATTATTTTTATTCCGTTACATCAAATGGGTAAAATATTCCATTTATAGGAAGTGTGAGCTTTACTTTCTACATAAGGATAAGAAAGTCACAAGTTTTAAATTTATCAATGTCTATATAATTTTTATTTTGAAATCGTCATCCCACTGGGATGGAAGCATGTTTAACCACAGGCCCTACTGGAGTTCCGTCCCATCCCTTCAGAGTTGAATGACTACTCTTGACATCCTATACCTTTCAGACATTACCCATTGCTAACATTTTTTTTCTGTCCAAGTAAAGAATATAGGGAGGTCAAATAATTCTGTGCTAAGTTTGATGATGGGGTCTTTAACAAGATTTTTCAACTTTATATTTTAAGCATTTAATGGTTTTATTCTGATATCATACATATATATCTATGTGTGTGTTAGCACATAAAACATAAAATTATATATGGATATATAAATATAAAATAACCACAATAACCATATATAATTACAAATAATTCTTGCTTTCTAATGTACCTTATCATAGAATCCTAGTCTTGTGTAATAGAAGTAATATCTTCTCTTAGTCCTCTAAGGTTGTTAATGAAATGTTAAAAGTTTTCTTTTAATAGCTTTCGTTTATCTACAATTGTTTTCTTTTTTTGTTGGTTTCTTATGAATCTTTCATATTAGAGGCATTCTTCTGTCGCCTGTAATTTTTAGTTATCTGCTTATATTTATGAGTTGAGACCTAAAAATCTATTTGGAAGTTTGAGCCAATGTGTATGACTTGAAGACTATGGGTCTAATTGTAGGGTTATCTGGCCGGTTTGTTTACTTTATGTTTTTCCTTCTGGGTCAGTCAGTTTCCCCAGAGAGGAATTTCCCAGTCTTGTCGGAGACTGTCTGGACATTGCAGGAGGGGAGAGTGCTGTAGGTCTTGGCACTCGGTGTCTAAACACACACTCAGCCCCTGTATTTTCAATATAGTGTTGCTCCAACAACAATGGCCGGTGCCTTCTTACCAGAAATTCCCTATTTTACCCTTTTTAAACTTCTAATAGATGGAGGACATGGTAGGAAAGATTATGTGGGGGTAACACTGTTTCTTTCATAGAAACTCACCAGTCCTCATTTTTTTCACCTTTATCCCCATTCCCAGAGGTACCTGAAACTCACTTCCTGCCCCCGTCTTTTTTGAGAGGTTTAATATGCATTACATACCCAATGGCTTTTTAGTTTTTCTGACTACTAGTTTAGGATCAGCTCAATTACCAGCTGTCTGTCAACTTCACAGGTCCCAATATTGCTTTTATCTCCACTCCTTGGTGATTTCCTCTGTGGGTTTATGCAAGTTAAACCATCCTTTATTCTCATTTAGGGAATAAAGGTGAATGCATTGTCACTCCATTATTCCCTACCCAGAGTTCATTATTATGAATTATCACAACAGCATGTAAAAGTGGAATACTCCCTATTTTACAGATTTAAAAATTAAATTCACAGAATGTAAGTCGTTGTTCTCTATTATCAAGGGTAATAATTGGTGAAGTTGGGATTTTTATCCATTTCAGGGTGACTCCAAATCTGTGTCTCTTCTTGCTAGATGCTGCAGCTTCAGTTATCATCCTTGTTTACAATGGGCCAAAGGCAAACGCATTGTCCATTTGCCAGGAGTGGTTAGTGGCTTATCACAGCCCTGTTTCCTGCACAGACATCCTATTGACTTTGTCTTCTCACCCCTGCAAGCAGACAAGCCTGCAAATCTCCACTTTCCAATTAGTCAAGTTAATGAAGCTCTTTAAAGAAATCCATAAAGCCTGCCTCCATGGTCCTGACATTTAGCAACTTCTGGAGAATGGTCTCTGGGCCCCGCTCTATTAAAATATTGTACTGTGTGTCCTAAAGTGCTGACTCAGAGACTTCCTTAGAATGAACTGAGGAGGAGTTTCCCTTCGAGCCTCCCTAAAACCCAGGATAAATACAGAAATGGCACTTTTAATAGCCCAGCCCACCGAGAGGCCACACTTAATGTAGCTGCCTCCTGTCCAGAAACCTATATCTTTCAGAGCAGCTGGAAGCAGGAACAGAGGAAAGAGAATGAGCCTGGCGCTTCTGATAGCCAACATGGGCCTGTAAATAAAAAGGTGACTCCATAGACTAAAAAGAACATAGGCCATGAACGAGTCTCCTCAAAACCCAGGGCAATGCAACCTTATGGTGCCTCAGCTTTCTCTTTTGTATAGTAGGAATAATAATGGCATGTTCTTAATTCAGTCTTTTGGTGAAGATCCAAATGAGAGCAAGAGTGGCAATATGTTAGCCCATATGGAAGAAATTAAAATTTGGATAGTGGGGACCGGCGAGCTGAATCACATGTTTTTAATATTCTCACCACAATTTAAAGGCATATTTTTGTCTCCTTAGACAACACCCCTTTCTGTCACCCACCCTATCCAAAATGTACAGCTTGAAATGTGATTTGACGTACAGCTGGAAGCTTGCTTTGACTTTTCATTTCAATCACTCATTTTGATCACTTACTTGCACTTGTCTGTCTGGTTTGCACTAAATTCATCTAAATCTAATTAAGTCGTATATGACACATACACCGTCCTCGGTACTTTTGACTACATGTGTGTTTTGCTTTCCTCTGCTAGATCAGAAGCTATGACAGTCAGTGAATAGGTCATCTCTTGTCATTTAATAACTATGCCGATGTTACACATTTCCATTTATTGATTATTTATTTTAATGTTCATTGGTACGGCACAATGTGCCAGACATGGCGATAGGTGCTTGGGGTGGAAAAAAACACACATGATTTTAGATTGACATATTATTGAAGGGGAAGGAGACTCTTAAATGTTCCTGTATTCCACAAATTGTGATCCTAGGTGATACAGTGGGATTAAAAAAGAAGAGGTATCCTACCCTCAAGAATCATTCATCCTATTGACCAGAAGCAGAGAAATAATTAATATTTACAACATATTGTGATTTGTTTGATGTTGGAGGTGATCTGTAAAGACTGATAGGCATAGAGGAGTTTCAGTGTGTGTTGGTTTCCAGAAGTAAATTATCTTGAGCTAAGTGCAAAGCAGCAGTGTGGAGATACCTAGTTAACGTTCCTGGATGAATATGGCAGCTATCAGCCCTGTACCTTCACTGACAACCCTTGATCCTTCATCTGTTCAAAACCTGTGCAGCATTTTATAGTTAAGATTCCTCTTAAAACATGAAGTCCTGTAAAAGCACTCGAATCCACAGAGACCACTCTACATTCTAAAGTAAGTAATGATCATCTAGGTAACTGGAAATCACTTAATATCCCCTATGCCTTTCCTATGTTTGCATTTATTTTTACACAAAGTTATTGTTAGGTAACTTTCCATATGCTTATATTATTTCTCTCCACTTAAACTCCATGACAATCAAAGGGTGCCTGTGAATACAGCTGAGCATATTGTTTGAATTTAGTGGGTGCTAGTCTGAGATTATTTCAAGTACTAACTATCCATTTACAATTGGTCTATGAGACATGTTTAGAATCTTGAAAACGCAAGATGGAGTGATATTCAAATTAAGCATAAGCAATGAAATTAGGGAAGGAGAGTGGGATGAGGTGGAAAGATCCAAAAGCTATTGATATAAAAATTCCATCTTCTTTATCAATAAATCTATTTTCATAACTATTAAACCTATATACCAGAGGTTAAGAAGAAAATATTTTTATTGAAGAATTCAAAATATTAAAGAATTAAGAATAATGCCAGATGAATTAGGTATAACCTACATTTAGACTTTGAGAAAGACCTTCCCTTATTCTATTCTCTTGTACTGGGTACACATATAGTGACAATTAGAATGTCCCCCATGCTTCTTGTATACAAATTATCAAAATATATCTTGATTAAAATATTTTTATTATAAAAGATTAGTATTCACTGTAGAAAATTTAAAAACAAAGAGAAGTCATAAGATTCAAATTAAAATTGACCCATACTCACAGCCGCCAGAGTAATTACTGATGGCATTTGGTTCCAGTATGTGTACTAAGCACATGTATATATCTTATGTTTCTTTCTTTGTTTTGTTTTTTTTTTTCAATGGGGTCATAAACTTTATATTATTGGGAAACTAGCTTGTTTCACTTAACAATGTACCATGAACATTTTTCCCATGTCATTAACTTGTTCTACAATATTATCTTAATGGCTCCATGAATAACTTTTTATGCATTGCAGGAGTATAATAAATCAATCTTCAATTATTAGGCTTTACCTAATATTTTGTTTTGTTATTACAAACAATGCCTAAACTTTATAACGGGTTTTATGACGAATTTGGACCTCAGATTTCTCATTTTTTTTTTTTTAAAAGGGGATAATAATAGTACCTCTTCAGAGGACTGAGGGAATTAAATGATCTAATATAAATGGCATATAGTAACTGGTCAGAAATTATTAACCATTATTCTTAAACTGCCATAAACAACTTGCAGTAATTTTTTATATACTTTGATATCTCTGGAATTTCTAGGTTAATAGCATATTTTATGCCTTTTAATATGTAATGGAAGACTCACTTTCCCCTAAATGTACCCAGTACATATCCATCACCCATGTGTGAAAGTCTTCATTTATGGATTCTCTGATACTGTCCTTTACTCAGTTTAATAAAGAGCTTTCATCTTTGTTTTTATTGCGTGTCAAAATATGTTTATATGTTAAAAGTAACATGCCGGAGGCCAATCATTCTACCACTGATGGAAGGATGTGGACAGGAAACTGGGAAGGCTGGTCAACAACCTTAATTGTTTTGATCACTCACTGTTTAGTTGAAACATTGTTAGCTGAAGCAGCCTCCACCTCTGTTTCTCCTGCCTAAATTTCTGTTATTGGAATTTCCTGCCTAAAGGTTATCCCATAGTCTCAATAAAAGGGATTGCAAGGCCAGAGCAAAGGGTAGTCCTTCCACTAGAGTTGGGCTCCCGCCTGGCCCCCAATATTTCCAAATTAATACTTTTCCAAGTCTCTTTTCATTTGTGTGCGGCCTTCTCCAGAACCCGAACCCTGAACAGGAACCCTGAACCACGCGGGACGTGAAAGGGGTTCCCACATCTGGCGCCTGAACTCGGGACTTCTGGAGGAGATGATATTTTTCGCCTAAGAGCGAAGGAAAGGAAAAAATTCACCTAGAAAAAGGTGAGGGAGGTTCACCGCACACAAAGCCCACGGACTAACTGCAGAGTCGCGAACTGTAAGTAGGGTGGGAACGTCTTTTTCAGCCAGGCTAATGGGGAAGAATTAGGTTATAAAATAATGTGGTTTCTTGTTCAAATTAAAATCTTAATTGGTATTTGGAATTTAAAATCTGTAATAAGAAATGAAACTCCACTGCTAAAACCACCTCTGGTATGGAGAAATTCAAAAGTGGCAGGAGAGGGCAAGGCTATCCGCTCTCCTGCAATGATATTACTTAAGGTTTCTTTTAAAAATTATAAAAGAACTCGCAGGGAAATGCAAATCTTGGCCAAATTGGGTGCTAGTTATAATTTTGGAAAGCGAAAAAGAAAGAAAAAATTTAAGATCTGTCTATCTTTTAATTCGGCCAGATCTGTTGCTGAAACTTGCCCCAAAGTAAGCAGGATGTTGTTATTAATCTAGGAACTGCTAAATGTTTGACTTGCCAGCTTTAAAAGTACAAAGTGCAAATTAAATTGGGAGAAATTATATAGTTGTGGTAATTAAATGTCTAAAGTATAAGAACTTATTTTTGAGAAAAAAAAGTGTTTTCGCTGAAAACAATTAGGAATTCAAAATAAATTACTTATTGGTCTAATTTAAAAAGAGGATTAATTCTGTGATCCCAACCAAAATTTTTCTATGCAAAAACTAGTTTAAAATCTAATTGGTATCTTAAAATAATTATAAAAAGTATTGTAATCTTTAAATCATATATGGGCATATATATATTTGATCAATTTTTTCCATGTTAAAATTTCAAGGCCTTAACAGAGATGATTCTTGGAAAGCTCCAAGGGCCCGGAGTAATACAGGAAATTTGTTCTCTCTTCTTAAAGGAAATATTTTTGAAATTTAACCGATTGATACTTGAAATCGCATGGAAAGCTTTATCAAATAAAAATTAATAACTACATTTTACTTTTAGATGTTATAAAGGTTTTGGCCTTTAAAGTAGGGGACTATCACTACTTGCTCCTGGGAGAGGTGCAAAAATTGTAACTAAGACCTTGTCTATACAAAAAAAAAATTGACAGCCAGTTTGAAATTGAATTGCCATGGCCTAGAGCAAAGAATATCCTTACATGATATTATTCTACAATGTCATCATAATTTTTGATATTTTACAACAGCATATTGAACAATTAATCCCAACAAACTTAAAAATCTAAATTTTTTTTTATGTTTGGCAGCAATTTAAAAAAGGACATGAAAGGATTTAATCCCTTCCAGAAAGGAATTAAAGCCTCACTGGGAAGGCACTTGAGCATCCTATATTGGCCTTTCTTGCCTTATTTGCTAAGAGGGACCCTCTCCTCACAATCCAATTGCCCATAGCTGTTGCTTGAGTTTTCAGTTTATGCTGAAGTTGAAGCCTCATGGTGGCTGGTACCATGGATCTGTCTCTGTCCCAATGGCATGAGCTGGGCCCTCTCTGGAGAAGAAACCTGGGTTCCCCGAGATATGTGATCAGTGCCGGGACCCTGCCAGCAGGCGAGAGGATCCCAAGGCAAGTGCTGGGCGTGGAGGCCATAGGGGCATAGGCTACCAAGGAGACAGAACTGAACCTCACATCACCCTGCTTGGCCCCGGAGGATGGCTGGTTAGTCAATGACGGGTAAGACTCCTCAAGGGAGGGGCAACCTAAGACAGGCACAGTCGCAGGGGGCCATCAGGAGAGAACTTGGGGATCAACAGAGGTGGGGCACAGTCCCTCACCCCCCCCCAGCCTTGCAGGGGCTTGAATCCTCGCCCCTTCTGAGGGATGTCTCCTGCCCCCATGGCTGCTTCACGCTTCCCATGCCCAGCTCAGATCGGGACCCAGGTAACAGAGCCCAGCTCAGATTGAGATCCAGCTACATACAAGAGACTTGGCCCAGCTCATATTGAGACCCAAGCAACAGAGAAGTGGCTAATAGTGACTGCCCTATATCTAAATCTAACCTAAATCTAGGAGTGCTCAGGGCTTTCTCAAGGATGCATATAATTCTTTCCATTAATTTTTACAGAGTAAACTAACGTTGTTAAAGTATTAAATTTGACAGAAAATTTAATTGTACAAGAGGCTGTTCCTAAAGTATTAACTAAAATTTATAAAAAAAAAAAATTTTCCAAAAGCCTCCATTAATCAAAAAAGGGGGATAGTGTAGTGGAAAAATAGCATGTAAGGAAAAATATTCTGCAAGAAAATTACATCTAGAAAATTTTTACTTTAAAAAATTTTCATTTTCATTTGTAATGCTAACAGCAAGACACAAATGAAAAACATACATTGTGTCAAAATAGGCCAAAGGAAAATCGTCTGGGAAAAAATAAAAAGGATCCCAAGTAAAATTTATAGAAAAGATTCCTTTATTAACTTTTGGTCGAGAGTATGTTTGTATATTTTCAGAAAACAACTCCAAGACCATGTGGATTCCTGCAACAGAGAGAAATTGTGACAGGTCTGCTCCAACCAGGAAGACAAAAGGAGAAACAGTCTAGAGATGGAAGACGCTGATGATGCCTTGCCATGCTAGCAGTCAGCAGCTGTGCGACGTAGCAGGTTGCCCAGGACCAAACCAGAGAGGGTCAGACCTGCCTTACCACCATTTGTTCACTATCCAGATGTCATTGCTGACTTGTACATATAAAGAACTGTTGGACATTGAAACTGGAACTCAGAACTGTTGGAAATTGAAATTGGGACTCAAACATTTTTTGTTCTTATGTGTTTATTTCTGGTCTACAGATGTAAGATTTTTTTTTAAGGAAAGAAACGGGGGAGATGCCGGAGGCCAATCATTCTACCACTGATGGAAGGATGTGGACAGGAAACTGGGAAGGCTGGTCAACAACCTTAATTGTTTTGATCACTCACTGTTTAGTTGAAACATTGTTAGCTGAAGCAGCCTCCACCTCTGTTTCTCCTGCCTAAATTTCTGTTATTGGAATTTCCTGCCTAAAGGTTATCCCATAGTCTCAATAAAAGGGATTGAAAGGCCAGAGCAAAGGGTAGTCCTTCCACTAGAGTTGGGCTCCCGCCTGGCCCCCAATATTTCCAAATTAATACTTTTCCAAGTCTCTTTTCATTTGTGTGCGGCCTTCTCCAGAACCCGAACCCTGAACAGGAACCCTGAACCACGCGGGAAGTGAAAGGGGTTCCCACAGTAACAACCTGTTTTTATTCATATACATCTTGCCATTTTATTTGTTTTTCAAATTTAATTATGTATGGCCTTTCACATTCATGCAGTAGTTATAAACTTTCATGTAACTATATCCATAAATATCTTCCCTACTTTGGAGTCATGTTTATAAAGTCCTACTCTAGTCTAAGACTATGTAAATACTCAACTATACATTTTCTTCTAGAAGTTTTATTGATTCAATTTTCATTTAGCATTTTAATCAAAGTTTATTGTGCAACATAGATATATTCTTTTTTTCCCCCCACAAATGGTAATCTGATGAGTTTAATAATAGTCAGGGATTTTACACTTATTTGAAATGATGTTTTGAAATCATATTTCTGTCTGAACTTTTTTTCCAATTAATGATATGCTCTTTATTGTTTTAAAGCTGGTGATATATTAAAAATGTTTCTTGGCATTTTTAATTTTTAAATCTTTCTGTTTTACTTTGAAAGCTGAAATTAAATTAGTATTATTGAATATTTAAATAAAAAATGTAAATGTGTATGTCCAACCTGTGTTGCTAGGTGATTGAGTATTGACCCATGAACCAAGAGATCAGGGCACATGCCTGGGTTGTGGGCTTGATACCCTGCAGGAGGCAGCCAATCAATGTTTTTATCTCTCTATCCCTCTCCCTTCCTCTCTCTCTCAAATCAATAAAAACATAATTTAAAAAAATATATAAATGTGAAGTTTTTCAGTGTTTAGTTTTCTTATTGAAAAAATTTCAAATATATTTTTGCATTAATATCCTCAGTATATAACTAAGTATAGGACATATCTCAATGTATATTATTTATATCTAATATATTAATGTTACAGTGCTCTTGATATTAATACTACATATTTTTAAGTATACTCATAGATATTTATCAAATGTTATCATGAATAGAATTTTTCTTCTATTGATATAAGCCATAACCAGTTATAACAGAAAAAGAAATATATGGCTCAAGTATAATTTTTATTTTGCAATTTTTTAAGTTCCTGTCATTTCATTTTTTCCCAAAAATGTTTGAAAAGTTATATTTACAAGTTTGTGTTCACTTTTAACCAACAGCAAAGAGATTATTTTATTTTATTTTATTTTATTTTATTTTATTTTATTTTTCTTGCTGTTTCAAACAGGGAAGTCATTTTTGAGAGGAGATAGCATATATGTTTGGAAATGAGAAATGTATGACCTGCCAATTGCCATTTTATTGTTGTTGTTTCTCATTATTTTTTAAACATCATCTGTTTTTTATTTTAAAAAATATGTGTTTTATTGATTTTAGTGAGAGGAAGGGAAAGGGATAGAGAAATAGAAACATCAATGAGAGAGAAATATCAATTGGCTACCTCCTGCATGCCCCCTACTGGGGATCAAATCTTTAACCTGGGCATGTGCCCTGACCGGGAATTGAACTGGTGACCTCTGGGCTCATGGGTCGATGCTCAACCGCTGAATCACACTGACCATGCAATTTTTAAAAATAAGTTTACAATATGGGCCAATTTTATATTTTGTCATTTAAAATGTGAAAACAATTTTGGATTTTAACTTATCCAAGGTACTGCAGCCAGTAATTTTAAAAAATAGGACTAAAATATAAGTTTTACATCTTCTAGGCTAGGCTCTTTTCAAAACTACAATTTAGCTAGCTGTCTCCTTTTGTTTAAATCATTTGGAATATCTTCAATTTTTCGATATAACAAAAATATTTCTAATGTATAGGTATTTGCCTTATATGAGATGTTATCTGGCAACTGTTATTTATTAACTAACATGCACATGTGTTTCATTGAATAAAATGTAAAACAGCTGAATCACTGCAAGTTACAGCAATTCAGAAAGTACTATTATGGATCAAACCTTTAGGTCCTGGTGCAAAAGAATCGATAAAAAAAACAACAACAATTTATTAGTCAGAATTGACTGAGTTTTATTGTGATTAACAAAAAATGATCCCAAATGTGTGTGGCTTAAAATGTTATTTCTCTTAAACTACATGACCCATTTTGGGTGAGCAGGAGGGTATTTTCAGAGTAACTTAGAAACCCCACTGACATTTTTACATGTTTTCCCACAGGAAAATATGACACATCACTCTTTTTTTTTTTTTTTTAAATATGGAACGCTTCACGAATTTGCGTGTCATCCTTGTGCAAGGGCCATGCTAATCTTCTCTGTATCGTTCCAATTTTTAGTATATGTGCTGCCGAAGCGAGCACGACACATCACTCTTTGATGATTGAGGGCTCCGTAGAGACATGGCTCAGATCACAAGGCTATCCCTAATTTGAAAAAAGGTGAGGAAGAGCAATCCTGCCATGTGCTTGGAAAAAGGGGGCCAGGATATTTAGGAACAGTCCTACTGATTCTCAAAACTTCTGGAGTTGTGCCATCACACCAGTATATTTTATTACAGGCCTAATAACTGGTGAATGTCACTGCTTTCATAGTGATACATTTTATATATCATAGAGAGAGAGACAGACACACACACACACACACACACACACACACACACAGATGCATAGACATCTCCAGTGTAATATATTAAAATTTAACCTCAGTAGTCAGAGAAAGTGCTCCTTTCTTGAACATGTTTGTGCGGGTAATGATAATGCAGAGGATTAGTTTACCCAGGACCCAGCACCCAGGTTTAACCAGACCTGCCCAGTTCCAGGGATTCCCTTTCCTATATTGATAAACCAATCTATGACACCGGGAGCACGCATACAAAATTGGTGGAGAAAATACAGAAAAAATATATTGGCATTGAAGAGTATAAAGTAGGAAACATAGGGTAAAGAATGCCTTTTAAAAAGTACACTTTTTAGGACCTTCCATGCTTTAAATGAACTATTCTTATTTTTTTATTTTCTTAAAAAAGTGCCGGCTAAAACCTACTCTCAAAACACCACTGTACTTTACAAGTACCTTCCTTACAGATTTAGGTAATTTTGTAACATTACATAAGTCTTAGCAAATAAAAATGTATCATCCAATTGAAATACAGGCAGTCTCACCATCTCCCATTTATTTATAAAAATAGTAGTGCCATCATTTCGACGTATGAACATATGTGCTTTATGTTTTTTATTATTTATTTACCACCAGTAAAGGTCAGGGTTTGTTATCTTTCTTTTAATTTTTTTTTTTACCGTTTCACTTCATTACCACTGTGTATGTGCTCCATGTGAGTGACAGAGGTGCTTATGTAGGTGGGTTCCGACTTAGGATGAAAATCGCATTACGTGGCATCGTAGGAATGGACCTCTGACATAACCCGAGGACCTACTATAATTATTAAAATAGTAAACAATTTATTCTGCTTTCAGCAAAAATAATGATTGAATAAAAATGACTTGCCAGGCAATGAAATGTCTCTTAATTAAATACAATAGTATAGGTTTAAGTTGCCATTCTTTAGTAAATAGACTACTTACTTGCATAAAATGTGCATTTTAGATTGAAATATAGATAGAACAAATCCCACTGTACATTTTCTCTGCTTCACCCCAGTGGAAACACCTTTTCAGAAGCAACTTCTAAATGCATAATTTTCAAAGTTTTTTTTCAAAACATTTCTTAGTTTAAGATTAATAACCATTTATTCACTCTTATCAAGTCCTTAGAGATTCAAGACTTGTACTGTTGATTACAACTAAATCAATTATAAGAGAAAATGAGTTGAGAAATCATCAGGAAGGCATTAAAAATGTGGGTGAAAATAGTATACAACAACATAAGGTCTCCTTTTAATTGCCCCTGAGTAATACTAATTACTTCAATCCAGTTTATGAAACAAATCCAAGGACTACAGAAATATTTAATTAACCCATCAGAGTATAAACTTGCTTAAATCATTATTAAATCATTGGTTTCAAACAAATATCTTTTAGTTTAATTGATAAGAATGGTATATAATTATATACCATAATTATACCTACTTTTACTCTCTGATACATTCTAAGACTTGATTTCTACTGTGATCTTCACTATTTCAAACATATTTAACACATTTAATTCATATACAACCTAGAAAAATATCAGTCTACTAACACCATAATTTCTTTATATAACAGCAAATTGCATCATGATGCTATTGTTGTATTTGTTTACTGCTTTTTGTTTGATGTTTTGCCATTTTATTATATCTAGCAATACTTCCCATAAAGATAGATGCTTATAATTTAAGAATAACCCCTTTGACACCCTTATGTCAGCTACACTCTTTCATTGATGTATCATCTATGGCGGCTTCATATTACAAAGGCAGAGTTGAGTAATTATAACAAATACCATATGACCCACAAGCCTAAAATTTTATTATGTACTTTAACAGAAAAAGTTTTCTGACCTCTGCTCTATATAATTAAATAAACAAGATAATGACAAAATCTTTTTAATCTAGAATTTCCGTGATTAACATCAATGAATACATTTTAATTGAATTAATGGGGCAAAAATAGGTGTATGTGACATTGTGCTTTAGAACTGGAGAGAATTGATATGAATGATATTCTGTAATTTATCATAATATAAGGTTTGATACTACCAAAAGTAAAAATAAAAACAGGAAATGGCACATAATAAAAGGAACATAATAGTTGAAATGTTTGTGTTTATTTCGAAAGCGGTTTTCTAATAACTTTCAGTGTTTTAGAGCACAGGTATAAATAAGAAATAAGACTAGCATTGAGAAAAAAAAAAAAAAACAACAAAATTCACCATGCAAAATATTGATCTTATGACTTCATGAAGTGCAGAGGGATGAAAAAAATGCCTACATTAAATATAGATCAACACCAATCATACTAAGAGAAATAAAAGCCATATGCTCTTCTGGGGAAATGCTCACAGCAGCAAAAAAAGAAAGAAAAAACTGATATTAGCAAAGGAGACTGAAGGTTTCCTCTCCTGAGAGCCAGAGGAGTTCTATTAACATATCAAGGAGACTACTGGTTGCAAAAACAGCAACAACAACAATCAAGTATCTATACTAATAAAAGAGTAATATGCTACTTAGACCGGGAGACCTTCCGGAGACCTTCCAGACGTCCTTGTAGACAAAGCCAGAAGCTTGGCTGATCTGCAAACTGCCCCCAAACAGCCCTCAGCCCATCGCCCAGGCCTGCCATGCCCCCCAGAGGGGACCCTCAGCCTCTGGTCTAGGCTGGCCATGCCCCCCAGTGGGGACCCTCACCCTGAAGGGGGTGTGGCCAGCCTGAAAACGGCCCTCAGCCCAGCACTCAGGCTGGCCATGCCCCCCAGCAGGGACCCAGACCCCAATGGGGGCGTAGCCAGCCTGCAAATGGCCCTTAGCCCCTCACCCAGGTTGGCCATGCCCTCCAGCGGGCACCCCCACCCCAAAGGGTGTGTGGCCAGCCTGAAAATGGCTCTCAGTCCCTCACCCAGGCTATCCACGCCCCCCAGTGGGGACCCCCACCCCAATGGGGGCATGGCCAGCCTGCAAACTGCCCCAGGCCCCTTGCTCAGGTCGGCCCCAACCCCCAAGGGGACCACCACCCTGATCCAGAACCCCCTTCAGGGCAGACCAGCCAGCCCCCACCCATGCACCAGGTCTCTATCTATCTATACTAATAAAAGGGTAATATGCTAATAGGACCAGGAGACCTTCCGGGAGACCTTCCGGACATCCTTCTGGACAAAGCCATGGTGGCAGGGTCAAGGCAGAGGCTGTTAGGGGTGATCAGGCCAGAAGGGGAGGGCAGTTGGGGGCAAGCAGGCCAGCAGGGGGGGCAGTTGGGGGTGAGCAGGCCGGCACTGGGGGGCAGTTGGGGGTGATCAGGCTGGTGGGGGGGCTAGTTGGGGGTGAGCAGGCCGGTGGGAGGGCAGTTGGGGACGATCAGGCCGGCAATGGGGGGCAGTTGGGATCAAGAAGGCTGGCAGGCAGAATGGTTAGGGGTGATCAGGCAGGCAGGCAGGTGACCGGTTAGGAGCCAGTGGTCTCGGATTGTGAGAGAGATGTCTGACTGCCTGATTCCTAAACTGGTAGTCGGACATCCCCTGAGGGGTCCCAGATTGGAGAGGGTGCAGGCCAGGCTGAGGGACACACCCCCATGCACAAATTTTGTGCACCGGGCCACTAGTGATATAAATAAAACTGATAAACATTTCTATATAACAAACATAACTTCTATATTCATCATTTAGTAGAAGATAACATTGGAGTGCTAACTCTTTTAAATATTAAAAGACCTGTAATTGCTCAAGTAGTCTTTGGAATCAAATGATAGTTTAAGTTCTGGGCCAAATTAAAAGCATATTGTTATTGTAAGTGCTCTTGAATTTACAAAGATATTTTAAAAATGTTTGTTCATCTCTGTTTCAACTCATGGGGAACTATATACAACTGTTTACAGGAGCACAGTATTTGAGAAGAAAACTGCCTTCACTGACAAATGTTCCGTAAGCTTCCAATAAGAAACGTGTATCATAATTAAATTCATAGTTTCAGGGCTGGGTTGAGGGGAGTCAAGAATCCTATAGGGAGTGATCACTATGTTATAGGAACTGTACTAAGTGATTTACATGGATTATTTAATTTAATATTCACAAGACATTGACAAGTTACTCTGCTTTATACATGAGAAAATTGAGACTCACAGAAAATAAATGATGCATCTGTTCTTTAGTTAGTAAAAAGCGGTAAAGCTGACTTAGGAGCAATGTGTCTACCTAAATATAAAACATACTATTCTCAGGACACATCTCTGCTTATACTTATGGCAGGATCATCCCATGACAAACCAAAACTCATAAAATACACTTGAAAGGTAACAAGCACAGGCTTTGGACTCATTTAGACTGGCCTTTAGTGTTCAAACTGGATGATACCAAGTCCTAACAGGGAAATGATTTAACCTCTTTAACTTCAGTTTCCTTATCTGGAAAATGGGTGTATTATTATCTACTACATAGAAATGTTGTAAAGGCCAAATAAGCTAATGTAGGCAAGACAACTAGCACAGTGCCTGACACATGGTAACTGCTGTCATTATCAATGTCAGCTCTGTCATCATCACTATGACTTCTGTGCAGCTCCCCATTCTTTCTCCAGGTAGACTGACTCTTTTCTGGTGAACCTTATCATTATCTCAGCTTTTATCACACTGAACTTTAACATCGGTACCTAGTGTAACATACTGGATAACACTAGTTCAGCATTCCAATTCATCTTAATTCATTATTAAAATGGTAACAAATACTTCATTTTATAATTCGTTTGTTAACTCATTCAATAGTAATTGAATAGATTGGGTTATAGCTCTGAAAGGTTTTGCCCCCACCTCCCTCCTAAAGCACACAGAGATTAAATAGTTAACAAATAAACAGCAACAAATCACAAAATAATTTCAGGCAATCCTATAAAATAAAAGCTAATATGCTAAGTGTCTGGTCGTCCAGTTGGCCGTTCAACCAATCAAAGCATAATATGCTAATGATATGCTAAGGCTACTCAATCGCTCGTTATGATGTGTACTGACCACCAGGGGGCAGACAGTTGACCAGTTAAACAGTCACTATGATGTGCACTGACCACTTGACGCTCTGAACCATAGGTGAGCTTGCTGCTGGGGTCCAGCCAATCAGGACTGAGTGAGATGGGCTGGGCACGTCCTGGAGCCCTTCCGCTATCCCTCCCCAGCTGGCCAACCTCCTGCGTTCCTCCCCAGCCCCAATTGTGCACCGGTGGGGTCGCTTGGCCTGGCCTGTGCTCTCTCACAATCTAGGACTCCTTGGTGGATGTCAGAGAGCCGGTTTTGGCCCGATCCCGGAGGCCAGGCCGAGGGACCCCACTGGTGCACAAATTTGTGCACTGGGCCTCTAGTAAGTATTATAAAGAAAAATATTTATATTATTATTCCACATAGATGCCATTAGTAAAATACAATTACATTAAAAATTAAAAACATAGTATAATATAAAAATAAAATAGGGTAAAGGGATGAAGAGGAGATGTTCTAGATAGGCCATTTGAAGATTGCTCTCCTGAGGGAACCCTTGAACAAAGATTCATATGGAGGCAAAGAGTGAGCCAAGCCTAAGTTCAGGAAAATACTACAGCAGTCTGGGGAGAGCAGAAGTAAAAGCCTGTGTGTCCCAGTTGTGGGGAGCTAGAGAGAATAGAGTAGGAAATAAAATTCAGAAGACGGTAGGGTTCAAACTTAGTAGTATGGACTACAATATAAATATTTTGGGAATCCATTGAGTCCATTGGCAAGTTTTGAGTAGTGAGGAATATGATTTAATTTATGTTTTTAAAAAATCCCTCTGGTTGTTCTTTAGGGAGAGGAGGGAGAAAGGAGGTCAGTATGCAGCTACATTGCTTGTTCTTGTAAAAGACAGATGGAATTGTGGCTTTTACTATGAATTAGAGGATGGTGAGACTTGCTCTGATTTGGGGAATATTTTTAGGTGAAGATAATAGGATGTGTTACTGCTTTAGATGTGGAATTTCAAATTTATTCTGTATTTTTTGCTAAAAAGAGATATTAATCTCATTGTATATACAATAACAAATGAGATATTTATAAAAGCAACTTATAGCTATGACTGAATAAAAGTCTGCATAAAATAATCAGTTTTTATTGAAGGCAGACTATATGAAAGATACAGAACAACACATACTGCTTAAAAATAGCTTAAATGCTATTTAAATTTAAAATTCTAAAAATTTATAAATTAAGTGCAAGAAGGGCTTTGATAAGATGTACAAAAGGCGTTTAGTCACTCTTCTACATCCCCCAACACTAATGCCCCATCTTCTGCTATGTTTTGATATGATCAATGAACATTTTCTTCATCTGCTATGAAATGCTACACTAATGGTCATTCAAGCCCCTTTCTGCATTTTAATCAGATCGCCCTGTATCCTAAGCACTTCATAAAATATAAAAGCAAACATCCACCTGCTAACAAGAGTGTTTTGTTGTGTGTGTGTGTGTGTGTGTGTGTGTGTATACCACATACTAATACTTGCTTGATTATTGGTTAATCACATGCAATCTACATTCAACATTATCTTGAAAGAAAATCACTCTTAAAAAACTAAATAAAATACATGGAAGATGATCATGTGATGTCAGTCACACCCCTTTCTCTTCCTAGGAGACTGTGTCTGGGTTCCTGGTATGTTGGGACCCAGTGTGTTCACACCTGTCAGTCTGGTGGAGTACACAGGGCTGAAACAGACTGATGGGTGTGCTTAAAAATAAGAGCTGTAGAACTATCATTGTTTCCCAGTTGGTTTACACTTTTAATCCCTCTCCATAAATCTGTTCTAATTGGCTCATTGTAGCTGTTGTCCATCCCTAGTGATCTGTTTGATCGCCTCATGCCATCACTGTATCTGGATTAGTTAGTCTGAGTGGGCAGTGTCTTTGAATGTATCCTATGCCCACATCTGGGTAAAGTGGTCCAAAGGTTTCTATGGCAGGGTGGAAATAGAAGTTGATGTGTAGGGATTGTTGTCTCCTGGTAGGATTTAGAGTTCCCTGATGCCTGAAGTAGATCCCTGTGGATTTATAGATCCTGCCTTATAAAAGTATTACTTCTAAGACCTGAGGATGGAACAATTAATGCATACCCTTTCACATCACCATCAAGTTGCTTCCTTCAGACCTAGATGACACACAGATAAAAGAATGGGGGCATTCTGACTGGATGAGCAAGGACTGTCCATCTGCCCAGATCACAGCTTGGCTAATAGGATGCCCACCTTTCTCTCCATGGCCCTCTGTCAAGCTCCTCACAGAATGTATAGTCTTGCCCATGATTGAGGGCCCCTGAGAGACTGTTTTCTTAAACATGATACTTTCCTTCCTCTAAATACAGTGCATTGTCAGAGGCAGCACATGGAATGAGAACTTTGGAGTCATCCATCCTGGATGACAACTTATTTTATGTCAGTTACTTAATCCCTGTGGAGCACAATTTCCTCATTTTTAAAACAAGGTTATCTTTATTTCTGACTTCAAAGAGCTCTTGTAAAGAGTAAATCCACTCATTCATGTAATCAACTTAGCTCATGCCTGGCATAGTGCTAGTGCTCAACAAATGATGAATTTTATCTTCTTTTCTTGTATAAAAGTGATGCAGCATTTTTTTACAAGGACACTGTGTGGTTCTAATGACATCATTATACTCACCTGTTTCTATTGGTGGGGTAAACAAATGAAAAAACAAGCCCTTGGGTACCTTGAGGAAACAGTAGATAATGACATTTATCTTCAGGAAACATCACTAAGGCATTTAAAAAGAAAGATGTATTTACACCAATGCTGATCCTTGGATGATGAGCTTTATAAGCAAGGATACCATAGCTTATTCATATTTAAATATACTCAAAATTTATCAATAATCCTCACTTTAAATATCCTTCAGAGGTTGTATGAGGAAATGAATAAACACATGTTTGTTCTTTAACATAACTACAAGTCCTAAGCAGTAGCAAGGGTATTTTATCAATTAGAATTAGTGCATATATTTCATTTTATTATATATATTTTTTCTTGATGTATAATTAACATATGACATTATATTAGTTTCAGTTGTAAAATACAATACTTCAGTGTTTGTATATATTGCAAAATGATCATCACAATATGTCTAGTTAATATCTATTACCTTACACAGTTACACATTTTTTTCTTGTTATGTGGACTTTTAAGATTTACTCTTTTAGCAACTTTAAATATGCAATACAGTATTATTAACTATGATCACAAGACTGTACATTACATCCGCATGACTTATTTATTTTATGATAAGAAATCTATACCTCTGATATCTTTCGCCCACTTCATCCATTCCCTAGCCCCCACCTCTGGCAGCCATCAATCTGTTATTTGCATCTATGAACTTGTTTGCTTTTTGTTTTTACATCGCATATATGTGTGATCATTTGGTATTTGTCTTTCTCTGACTTATTTCATTTTGAATAACGTACTTAAGGTCCATCCACGTAGTTGCAAATGGCAACATTTCATTTTATTATTTTTACAATTGAATGATATTTCAGTGTGTTTGTATATATATGGCAAATACATGTATACACACACGCACACTCCATATATATATACACCACATTTCCTTTATTAATTTATCCATAGTACATATAGGTCAACATTTTTTTTGGAAGCGTTGACTGGTAAACAAAGTAGCTCTCAATAAATGCCTTGCTTAATGCTGAATGCTCTTTATAAATCAGCTCTTTTTATAAACCATCTGTTGATTGTCTTTGTGGTCATAGACAGAGTAAGCAATTTAACCAATTATTAAAATCTGCCTGAAACATGTTTTTAAATTCTATTTTGGAAGCATCAACTTTCCTCAAAAAATGATGGTAGTACTTGGATACTCTATAATTTTGGAAACTCTGCTTGCCTTATGCCCAATGTTATTCACAATACACTGTACCAAATAGCACATAATTCTACCATAACTGTAGAATGAGTTGGGAAAGAGTTGAACCTTTTAGAAGTGCTCCTTCTAGAAAGAGGGTAAAAAATCAGTGGTGACACAGCCACACAAAATAGTCAAAAACATAGTCATAGATGAATAGAGTGGCTCAAATGAGAGCAAGGTCTGAATGCCTGTGGCTACACTGAAAAGAATATTTATTTAAGGAGGGATGATAATTTCTGTGAACCAAAAGATATTTTTATGCAAGTTAGAAAAGGGAATATTTTCCTTAGGGAAATTTTAAGACATTTTATTATTTTCATATCCTCAGCAGTTATACTTAGGAAAACTTCTCAGAATCCACTAGCAGCACACTGGATGTATGGACACATATGCCCCAAATTTAGCCTCACACATCCCTCCCCCAGACACTTCAAGCACATACATGACATTACTCCAGAACATATTCTGGCCCCCACTCAGGTCAGATGACTGTCAGATGCAGAATTGGATACAGATAAAGAATCAAGCCTAAGAAACTAGGGGTAGGTAGAGGAAGCCTAAGTGTGTTCCTGAAATATTGATGATTCAAGGGCGAGGCTGAACATGTATGGCTGCATGGTAGGTTTATTCAGGGATTCTTTCTTGCTGTTCCACAACTTGGCCTGAAAGCCCAGAATCTCCATGGCTAAGATGTGAATGGCATCACCCTGAGGAATATAGTACACAGCTCAAACACTCATGACATGACAGGCACGCCTGTGAGAAAGCACAAGACATATGAACACTTACATCTAAAAGCCCATGTTTAAAAACAAAACAACCACAACAAAAATCCCCACAGAACTATGCCCAGACATAAATATAGTATGGTTTAAGAAAGAAAATAAGATAATCCAATAATTCAAGATCGAGTAATAGACACAAGTTATGTATTTGAGAAATACATGCTATTATATAAGGTTATATATTTCTTCTGAATTGCTTTCCATTTCTATTTATTTTATGTAACTTGGTTAACTATTTTGTCACATGGAATGTTAAAACTACACAGGGATTTTGATATCATTGTGTTTTTTAAAATATATTTTTATTAATTTATAGAGAGAGAGGAAGGGAGAGGGAGAGATAAATAGAGAGAGAAGGAGAGACAAAGAGAAAGAAAGAGAGATAAACATCAATGTGAGAGTGAAACATCGATTGGCTGCCTCCTGCATACCCCCCCTAATGGGGTTTGAGCCTGAAACTGGGAATTGAACCGGCAACCTTTTGGTGCACAAGATGACACCCAACCAACTGAGTCATACTGGCCAGGACAAGAGATAATTAAGTTTTATTAACTACTAGAGGCCCAATGTACGAAATACGTGTACGGGTAGGGTCCCTAGCGGCTGCCAGCCGGCAGCTGGGGCCTTCCTTCATTCCCTGCCAACCACTGGTGGTCAGCACTCATCATAGCAAGCGATCAAACTCCTGGTCAGTTGAACTCCCTAGGGGACACTTTGCATATAAGGCTTTATATATATATATATATATATATATATATATATATATATATATATATATATATATATATATTAGAGGCCCGGTGCATGAAATTCATGCACGGGGGGGGGGGTGTCCCTCAGGCCAGCCTGCACCCTCTCCAATCTGGGATACCTCTCACAATCCAGGACTGCTGGCTCCCAACTGCTCGCCTGCCTGCCTTCCTGATTGCCCCTAACCGCTTCTGCCTGCCAGCCTGATCACCCACTAACCACTCCCCTGCCAGCCTGATTGATGACTAACTGCTCCCCTGCCAGCCTGTTTGCCCCTAACTGCCCTCCCCTGTAGGCCTGGTCACCCCTAACTGCCCTCCCCTGCAGGTCTGGTCCCCCCCAACTGCTCTCCCCTGCAGGCCTGGGTCCCTCCAAACTTCCCTACCCTGCTGGCCATCTTGTGGTGGCCATCTTGTGTCCACATGGGGGCATCCATCTTTGACCACATGGGGGCAGCCATCTTGTGTGTTGAAGTGACGGTCAATTTGCACATTACTCTTTTATTAGATAGGATAGAGGCCTGGTGCATGGGTGGGGGCTGGCTGGTTTGCCCTGAAGGGTGTCCCAGATCAGGGTGGGGGTTCCCTTGGGGCGTGGGGCAGCCTGGGCAAGAGGCCTGTGGTGGTTTGCAGGCCGGCCACACCCCCTGGTGACCTAAGAGGAGGCCCTGGTATCTGGGATTTATTTATCTTCTACAATTGAAACTTTGTAGCCTTGAGCAGAGGCCAAGGCAGGCCAGGGCTGTAGGAGTTTGGCTTCCTCCATTGCCGGGGGCAACTCAAGCCTCCTGCTCTCTCCAGCTCCGTGGCCACAGCCATTTTTGTTGGGATTTATTTATCTTCTGTAATTAAAACTTTGAGGCCTTGAATGGAGGCCTGGGCCTGCCAGGGTGTGTGGAAAGCTTGGCTTCCTCCATTGCCAGGGAAACCCAATCCTCCTGCTCACTCTGTGACTGCAGCCATCTTGGTTGAGTTAATTTGCTACTCACTCCTGATTGGCTGGTGGGCGTGGCTTGTGGGTGTAGCGGAGTGATGGTTACTTTGCATATTACTCATTTATTAGATTGGATAGATTTAACAGGTGAAAAACTTGGCATTCAGACAAATTAAAGTGCTCATGGTGACAGAGAATCCAAACAGGAAAATGGAACCAAATTCCCAGCTGCCTGATCATTGGTATTGTTTTTAGTATGCATCTTTACTAGCAAGTTTATGGGAAAAAATCTTTATTAATTATATGCATAAGTTAAATAACTATTTTGGTATTTGCTAATCATGCCTTTTGTCTTTCTCCTTCACTTTATGTTTTACTGTTTGCTATGATCATTTAAAGCACAAATAACAGAAATAGGATCATGCTAACCTTTTGCATGGAAAAATAATATGTTTCTGTTCTATATGTTTGATTTATTCATACCTATACTGTATGAACGATGCTGGATACACAATAATGATACACATGGTTTCTGACCTAATGGTATATCTAGTGAGAAACATACACTATGGCAAAACACATAAATATGTAATTTAAAATTTTTTCTTAGTGAAAATAAGAAAAAGAGTAGTTCTAAAGTTGGTGTTGCAAGAGAGAGAGAAACAAAGTCATTTGTCAAAAGTGTTCACTAAGGAGGCAATGCCATTCAGGTGAGAGGGACAAGGTAGGGAACATAGGTGACAGTGCTATACACACTTGAGCTATGAGCTCCAGCTTCATATTAAGTCACATCTTTCCACTTCTCCAGTCTCATCTCTATCCTTTCTCCATCTTGCTCCACAAAATCTTTCTGCACCCCTACTTGAAGTGTACTTCCTGTTCTGTTTCTGGAAATATAATCCAGATTCTAAGATCCAGTTAAAAAAATACCTCCTGCTCTGACAAACCTGTAGGCAGAACTCACCATGGTCTGTCCAATGCTCTCACCTGCTTTGCACAAATTTCAGTTATCATTGGGTACTTTGCTGATTTATTTGTGTTTGTTTTTGCCAACAGACTGTGAATTCAAAGATGATAGGAACTGTGTTTTATTATTTTTTGCATTGCCATCGGAAGTACTTAACACACATCTGTCTAAATGAATGAATGAGTTAATGACAAAGTTCTCAAGCCCTGGACAAAGTCACAAGAGAGTTAGAGACAAAGTCAGGAGTAGAACCCAGAACTCTAAGTCCTTATCCAAGCCAGGCCCACTTGGCATTCTAAACACACCAATTGGGTGTAACTTTACAACATGACATGCTATCAAGCAGACAAAGGCAATTTATACTGAGTTTGAAGAGGGAGATAATATTGGTTCTCTCCATGCAAATCTAAGAAAATTTGTTTGGAAAATGACATCCAATTTAGAGCACTGCCGAGCTGCATAAACACGAGGACACAGAAAAGGAAAACAGAACGTGTTAAGCAACTGAACAAGTCGGCTCAGCAAGAAACCACAGGGAGTCACCCCTGAACTGGCTACTACTTGACATGAAGGAAAAGAACAGTGCAGCATATACACAAGGGAATTAAATGCTGGATGTTTTATCAAGAGAGAAAGTAAAATTAGATCTTAAGCCAAGGTTCATGAAAATAAATTGTTGAAATAAATAAGTAACATGTAGTGGAGACGGTTCTTAAAGCATGTTCATATGTACTATCTCAAAACTGCATAGTAAGGGGTTAAACTGCATTGTGATCTCTAATTAATAGCTTGAAAAAGGGGGTCAGAATAGCTAACATCGTGGAGTTAGAATTCTGTGTGAGTCATCTACTTCCTAGGAGAGTGCATTCACTACTATACCACAATAGAATCAATTATCTGTAAGTGTAGCCAGGGTGGACCAAACATGAAAAAAAAATATCCAAGAGTGACAGGCCCTGTCTTTGGACTCTGATCATTTTTTTCTGAGACTTGCCCATATATGTCCCACAACAAAACATTGTTGTACCTTACTTTAGACAAGAAATATGTTTCTTAATACTTATTAAAAAACATTTTTTGGTAAATCATATTATAAATGCACTGAAGAGATCTTATAATTAAAAGGAAACCTAAAATAAAAATAAAAAAAACTTCTGTGACATAGTTATTTAATTAAAACATTTTTCATTAATTTTTATAACACAGTTACTTTGTATCATTTTTAAAAGCAAGAGCAACTTTGGTTAATGTTATTTTCATATTATTTTTGTATTCCATTCAGAAAAACCTTATCTCCTTTTGCTCTCTCATTTATTGTACCTTCATATTTTCCCCCCTTTTTGTTTTTTCCTAGATTTCTCCATTTCAGAAATCATATGATGGTTATTCTTCTGTGCTGAATACATTTTAAAACTGTGCATTTTTTCTAGAAAATAAGGTTGATGGCTTGCAAAAGAGAGAGGGCATCATAGTTGTCTACCCCTGGACTGCTGCCCCAGGGCTACTGCCCCAACACCAGATGGAGAAGATGGTCCTGACTAGTACAGGGGGACTGAGGAATGGAGTCATTGTATCCAATGCCCATGTCAACTACTGAAATGACCTTGAGCAAATTCAGTCATGTTTTATACCTCATTGGGGATGGTTTTCTTAACGTTCCAGAGTTGAATAGGGTTGAAGTGTTGATGTAAATAACCTTGAGTCAGGAAGGCTTTTCCTGATTAGTGTTCATACACTGAATCCCATCTCTAGCACAGGACCAGTCCTTTTGGCACTCAGGTGAAGTGAGGACCAGGAGGTAACGGAGTTGTCATTCTTTAAATTTCTATTATCAGACATAACCTCTGAACCATGACAGCACTGCTCAATGAGGAGGTTCTGCTCCGCAGGGCATTTGATTGGTAATGACGGCTATCAGAGGACTCGGGTTGGCCCAGATTTCAGACTGCAGGTGGGAGAACAGCTCTCCCGTTCCTGGTTTGTTTCCTCCTTTTTTTCTGATTTTAATTTGAAAGTGCAAATTCTAAATTGTGTTTCCTGGTTCAGAGAAGATAGAAACAGAGCTTAATTATTCTACATGTATCTATCATTTGTACCAATTGGATAAACTGTCATATTCTACACTAGTAAAGCTCAAAGCAGAGATTTTAGTCTATTTTGTAATGTTGAGTAGCCTCCACAAAAGCAAATTAACGTCAAGTCAGAGGAATGTGTTGCTTTGTTGATAACTTTGTTTTTTAAATTCCTTAGCACTTCAAGACCTTTTCATATATCTGTGTGACTAAAATTTTGAGATCAGAGATTAGACTTCTTAGAGAATTACATGACTGGGAGAAAATTCACAAAGATGCAACAATGAGCAAAAAGAAATGTGATCCTGAAGCATATAATCTGTGAAGAGAGTTAAAAATAAATACACAGTATAGAAATACTTACACACTGAATTAATCAGAAGAAAAATAACTGGTGCTATTACAGTGGGTATTAGCTAATTAGTTATCAACAAAGAAAGGGAGCAAACGGAATTAGATATTAATCCTGATTAACTAAAAAGGGGACTGAGGTTCATTTGCTCATTTGTTTGCACACTCTCTCTCCATAGCAGTGATGTGGGCCTGGCAGCCATGTGGGCCCAAGCCCAGCACCTGTCACAGCCCTGGTGCCATCAGGCCTTGGTGGCAGATGTGTAGAAATGAGACAGTGAATTTCTGCACCTTTGGGTCTTGGCCCTCCAGGGCCCAACAGGCATGGGTGCAGGTCTGAGGCCACACAGGCTGGACTTCTTACACAGCAAGAGGGAACTGAGTCACCTGGTCATGGATGAGACAGCAAGTACCTGGGGGGAGTCCTTTGTTTTCACTCCAATAAATCTTGTCACAATACCCCTCCTCCTATGTGTTTATCCCTGAAATGCTTTTCCTGCAATATGGAGAAAGAATCTAGTTTCCACAGGCAACAGTGCTAGGTAGGAATATAACATGGAATATAAATTAGATTAGAATTCTGAAGAAGGCTTTGCCGGTGAATAATCATCTCATTTAATCTTAGTAATAATGTCAAATAGCTTAATATCATACCCATCTTATAGTTACAAAAGGATAAGAAAGGCTTGAAAAAATATAATTAGCAAATCAATGTGAGAACTGATAATCTAAGATATTTCTGATCCCTAAATCAATGTTGCTTCTGAACTCTACATGAATTTCACTTCCACATTGTAATGGGATTTTTGATGTGTCATCCTGGCTAGGCTATAGCACCAGATATGCAATCAGACACTAAGTTACTAAGCTAGGTGTTGCTGTAAAGATATCTTGTAAATGTGATTACAGTCCATAATCAGTAGGTTTTAGCTAAGAAAGATTGACCTAGATAATCTTGGTTGGCCTGATTCAATCAATTGAAAAGCAGAACAGGCCTTGGAAGAGGAAGAAATTCCACTATACAATAGCTTCAGCTCATGCCCTAGAGTTCCAGCTTGCCCTTCCTGTTAGCCTGCTCTACTGATGTCAGATTTGCCTAGCCAGGCCCTATAACCACTCACACCTATGTCTTGCATCAAATCTCTCCATATATACCTCTTACTGGTTTTTTCTTTGTTGCAGTCTGACTGACTTAACACTTGAATAGATACCTAATACAAAGAACATTTAGATAGGCATTTCAAATATCAGTGAGATATTTTTAAAAGACTTAAACTGTTTTTAAGAAGAATCTTAAAAAAAGTTATTTTCAAGTGTTATAATTTTTTTTTCAAAAACAGAACTCTGAACTTCTATGTTACCAAGCTGAAGAAAGGAGTAAAACAATATACAAGCCTTTCTCTCGTGACCTTGGGAAAGCATTAAACTAGATTAGAGATGTCTGGGTTTTAGGTCTCAACCCTGCTGCTTTCCAGTTTGTCACCTCATACAGAACACATAGCTTTTGTGAACTTCACCTTGCTTAGTGTCAAATGAAGCTTGGGACTGATGTCTTACTTATCTCTAGGCTTGCTGTGAGCATTAACAGAGATTATGGATGTGAAAACACTTTGCTTAGCATTAAGGCTTTTAAACAAAATAAAGAGGGCAGATTCAGTTCTTATTCTGTGTTATAGGCTTGATCTGTAGCAATGCCTCAGCAGCATTGCACAGATAGGGGCACTGATGCTTTCTTCTGATTATAACTTCCATGGATGCAAATTGCAGGTAACAGAACAGTGTTGGTATTACATGTCAAAGCACAATAGAAGATAGAATAAAAGTTATAATCAAGTTGCACAATCAATTCAGTCACCTTTCTCTCTAAAGTATGCCAACTGCTATTTCCTAGAATTGGAGGCACTTAATTATTGAGATCATTAGAAAGTGCATCTGCTCCAAGTAGGCACTACTTATGAAATTTTAGTAACAGAACACATATAACATACTCCCATATACATATTATTATAAACTAGAGGCCTGGTGCATGAATTCATGCACCAGTGGGGTCCCTCGCCTGGCCTGTGGGATTAGGCCAAAACCAGCTTTCTGACATCCCCCGTGGGGTACTGGATTGTGAGAGGGTGCAGGCCAGGCCGAGGGACCCCACCAGTGCATAATCAGGGCCGGGGATGGATGCAGAAGGTTGGCCAGCCAGGAAGGAACCATGGGAGGGTTCCAGGGCGTGCCCGGCCTGTCTTGCTCATTCCAGATCGGCTGGACCCCAGCAGCAAGCTAACCTACCAGTCGGAGCATCTGCTCCCTGGTGGTCAGTGCACATCATAGCAATTGGTCAATCAGTCGACTATCTGCCCCCTGGTGGTCAGTGTATGCCATAGTGAGCGGTTGAGTGGCCTTAGCATATCATTAGCATATTATGCTTTGATTGGTTGAACAGATGACCAGATGACCAGACACTTAGCATATTAGGCTTTTATTATATAGGATCATTTTCAGATTTCTTATTGTCACTATATTATTAGCTCTATAAGGAATATTTTATGTATCTCTTTTGCCCTGCACTAAGAAACTTTTTATATTAAGGTTTTATTTTGTTTTCTGGTTAATAAAACAAAGAATTAGGTAAGGAGGGGCAGTAAACTAATTTAGACCAGTGATGTTTCTAGGGCTTTCCTCTAATTTCATCAAAGTAATAGAGAAAAAAAAGATATTGAAATTTTATACATGATTTTCAGGAATTATTTCTACACAGTTAATGGCTTAAACTTTTGAAAGTTATTGAAACCAATGAACAAGCACAAGAAAATAACTCTTTCCTACACCATGTCTTTTGTTGATGTAAGAATTTTATATTTATTCATCTTAATAGTTACATATGTATGTAAACAAAGTCATAGATGCTTTTGCTAATGAGAAAAATAGAAGAGAAAAAACTGTGTCATGTTCTTTTTGATTAATCCTGAGGAAACAGAGATTAAAAGTTAAGTAGCTAGCCCAAGGTCAAGCTTACCAAAAGATCTATTCCAGATTCAAAAGTCTTTGATCCAAAGAAGTTATTACCTGACACATTTTAATGTAAATACTATAGAGATCAATATACAAATAAATGATATCAAGATGGAGAGGCGAAGTCTTCAGGGCCAATCTTGTTGATATTAACAGGAAAATTTTTCTTATTTTGAGAAAGTTTTATAAAATAGCATTTTGTTCTACTTTATATTTTATTTATGTTTTTCTATATTAAATTTTTGAGAACTATACTCATAGTTAAGATCTAATTTATTCTCTACCATGGGTTTGTCAATTTAAAAAATATTTTTATATTAACATTTGTTACTACTATTACAAATGATATTTCCATTCAATCTTTCTATAACATAATTTAAAAATCACACATTTAGATTTCTTTCTCTTTTTTGTTGTTAATCCCCACCAGAGAATATTTTTCCATTGATTTTTAGAGAGAGTGGAAAAGAGGATGAGAGAAAGAGAGAGAGAAACATCAGTGTGAGAGAGACATATAGAGTGGTTGCCTCCTGCACACGCCTGACCAGGGCCGGGGAGTGAGTCCAAAACTGAGGTACGTGCCCTTGACCAAAATTGAACCTGGGACCCTTCAGTCTGTGGGCCGACATTCTATCCACTTAGCAAAACTGGCTAGGGCCACATTTAGATTTCAATATAGAAAAAGTACATTAATGGAGACAACAAAATTAACATAATCAAATACATTAAACCATCTTCCTGAAAGATAAAAGAGAAGCCCTGGTCAGGTGACTCAGTTGGTTAGAGGGTTGTGCCATACACCAAAAGGTTGCATGTTTGATCTCCCCTCTGGGAACGTATGTGAGACAACAGATCAATGTTTTTCTTTTCTCTCTCTCTCTATCCTGAGGAATAAGAATAAATAAATAAAAGAATAAACTTTAAACTTAACCCTTATAAACTAATCAATTTTATGGAAATGTAAATTAGGAAACTTTTCAATAATTGTTGAAGGATAATCCATATACAGTTTTTTAACCTTTAAAGCAGAAATTCTAATGCCTATCGTGTATGTTTTAAACAAAATTACCTGACTGGTAACAAACCTCGATAGTGAGGTGAGTTCTAGAACAGCATTCTAAAATAAACAAATAAACAAAAAACAACAAATAATCAACACTCTTCCCCAAAGTATGTTTGATTCCTTTCTCTACTCAAATAGAGCAATGAAACAGAAATTCTCTTGTAGAGTTTTAAGCCTTGCTATTTCTTGATGCCTGTTCCTAAATCTTTTTGATAGATTGTCTATTCCTTAACAAAAGAGAAAAAAAAATCCCTAAGAAAAACAACAGAAATACATTTCTAATGGCTAAGCTTCTATTGTTTAAAAATGAATGTTTGGATAATCTGATTATAAACATGAAGTCCAAATCTGCTTGCTAACATTCTCTTCTAAGAGATAATATTTTGTTGCAATGGCACATGGTATTTGAAACCCCTGCTTTATTATTAGCAGAATGTATGGTAGATGGCAGATGTCTTAGTCATTGAACTTCGTAGATATTTTACAAAGGATTAAATTACATGGTGCTATCTTACTTATAGTATAGTTCCAGGTGATAAAATATCTTAGTATATAAAAAGCCAGGGGCTGTCACGACTGAAACAACCAGAGGGACGACCAAACACAGGCTGCGTGGGGTGACCAGGCCGGCAGGGGGGTTAGTGAGGGATGACCCAACAACTAAACAGCAGGCTGCTGGGGTGACCAGCTGGCAGGTGGGTTAGTGAGGAATGACCAAATGACTGAACAGCAGGCTGCGTGGGGCAACCAGGCCAGCAGGTGGGCAGTTAGGGGCAACCAGGCCGGAGGGGCGGGGGGCAGTTTGGGGTGACCAGGCTGGCAGGGGTGGCCAGTTGGGGGCGACCAGGCTAGCAGGGGGTAAAGTTAGTGGTGATCAGGTTGGCAGGCAGAGGCAGTTAGAGGTGATCAGGCTGGCAGAGGGGGCAGTTAGGGGCGATCTGGTAGGCAGGCAGGTGAGCGATTAGGAGCCAGCGGTCCCAGATTGTGAGAGTGATCCCAGATTGGAGAGGGTCCAGGCTGGGCTGAGGGGACTCCACCCTGTGCAAGAATTTTTTGCAATGAGCCTCTAGTAATCAGATAATGATGGTTAATAATAGTAATGGTTATAATGATGGAGTTGGAATTGATGTTGATGGTGATGATGATGATAATGATGATGAAGAATGAAAGCTTTATCATATCTTTTTTGGTAATGTGTTTTTCACTCATGAGTCAAACAGTAAAACTGCACTGTAGAGAGAATGGCATATAGCTCCTCACTGTGTCTTGCTACATGAGAACACTTTTATTTATTTATTTTTAAATCTAGCACAGAAGGCACAGATTCTTGGGTGTATAAACTTAGTTCAAGAGCTCAGTTCATAGACATGCAATTTGTGCAGTTGCACTGGGCACCATGATCCATAAGGTCTGCACTCTTGTATTATTGCTCTGCTATCTTCATCTTGAAATTCTTAATATTTTTTGAACAAGAGACTGTGCATTTTCATTTTGCACTGGGAAGGTCTAAACATAGAATATAACCCACTGCTGTAAAATTTGTGGCTTGAACTTCACAGCACACTTTCTAATAAACATTAATGATACAACTTATTTTTTTCTCAGTTGGGCCATTAATGTGCTCTATAATCAATAAACATATTAAACTATTAAACCTACCTGAAAGTTACTCAGTTCCTAGATCTGCAAGTTAGGAATAATAATATTCATCTCAAGATTTGTGCTAAGGGTTACATAGCACAGTACATTTAAAACTATTTACTCAGTACCTAGAATATGGAAATAGCTCAGCCAATGTTAAATATAATCCTGTCTATGTAATATTAGGTATGTAATATTATATATCAATGTTAAATAAGTTACAGGTAAGAGTTCACATCATAATAATTGTATGTTAAATAAATGTTTTTTTATATTTTTATTGATTTCATATAGGAAAGGAGAGGGAGAGAGAGAGAAACAAAATGATGAGAGAGAATCATTGATTTGCTGCCTCCTGCAAGCCCCACACTGTGGATCAAGTCCAAAACCTGGGCATGTGCCCTGACCAGGAATCAAACCATGACCTCCTGGTTCATAGTTCAATGCTCAACCACCAAGCTATGTTGGCCAGGTTCAATAAATGTATTTGAAAACAGTAATATGTACATATTTTTAATAATTTTTGTAGTGAATTACTGAAAGTAGGTTTATAAACTTTTGTCATAGCAGTTTCATACCTTATATCTGTGAAGTCCCTCTTTTGACTACCACCCTATCCTCCTATTTCAAATTTCTAAGAATGTAGCAGACCTGAGGTAATAGTGATGGTGAGAACTGAGCCTGAGGCTGAAAACATGATTTTCTATTTTCAAACCTAATATCCTTCCTAATATAAGGTGATGGAAGGAGATTTGACTTGGGTGGTGGGCACACAGTGCAATGTACAGATTTTGTATCATAGAAATATACAGCTGAAACCTACATGATACTATTAACCAATGCCCCCCTAAATTTAATATAAAAATTTAAATTAAATTAAAATTAAAGTTAAATTTAAATTAAAAATTAATAAAAAATAAATAAAGTTATTATCTTCACAAGAGGTAGATACTTCACATAGAGTGATAATAAGTTGTGTAACACTCGAAAGAACATTTTTGGTCCCTGTCCTTGAAGGGCTTATATTCTTGTTTAGTAGAACAGAGTACATGAATATCATACCAATGCACATGAAACAAACAGAAGTTATGAGAGTATAAAAAAGAAATGCTGCATTTTATGATCTAGGATGACTGTCAATTTGAAATATTCACCTAAGCACGTTACTTCAAGGCATCTAAATTTGACCTGAAAAATTCTCTAACCCTCTTACTCCTGTTACTGAAATGTGCTATGGTACTGGAAACTTCAGTTTGTCCTAAACTTCCCACCTTCCTGATAGGCCTCTAAGACATACTATTGGATCTGGAGAAATTAAATAACTGAGTCTGATACTTTCACATTTCTATATCCAAATTTTTATCAATATGTAAAATATATTTTGGTACCATTGAAGATAAATCTAAATATTATGGACTAATAAAGACATGGATGCATAAGGGACTCCTAAATAATACTGCCCATGTTCAAAGCCTAACTCTACTAGTTACTGGTTGTGATCTTGGACAATTTATCTAACCACACTAAACTTTATTATTCTTTTATACTATGAGGTTAAAGATAGCCCCTCATAAGGTGATGGGGAATTAATAAGGCAATTCATATAAAGCATTTAGTGAAGGGCCTGGCAGATGGTAAACACTCAACACATGTTAGAAATGATCATAAGAAGAAGAATCCTACATAATAAAGAGGTAATATGCAAATTGACAGTCACACCCTCACACAAGATGGCCACCCCATGTGGTCACAAGATGGCCACCCCCATGTGTTCACAAGATGGCCACCACAAGATGGCCAGCAGGGGAGGGAAGTTGTGGGCGATCAGGCCAGCAGGGGAGGGCAGTTGGGGGTGACCAGGCCAGCAGGGGAGGGCAGTTGGGGGGGCTCAGGCCTGCAGGGGAGGGAAGTTGGGGGCGACTGGGCCAGCAGGGGAGCAGTTAGGCATCGATCAGGCTGGCAGGGGAGTGGTTAGGGGTGATCAGGCTGGCAGGCAGAAGCAGTTAGGGGCAATCAGGCAGGCAGGCAGGTGAGCGGTTGGGAGCCAGCAGTCCTGGATTGTGAGAGGGATGTCTGACTGCTGGCAGTTGGACATCCCCCAGGGGTCCCAGATTGGAGAGGGTGCAGGCTGGGCAGAGGGACACCGCCCCCACTGCACAAATTTCATGCACTGGGCCTCTAGTGATAATAATAATGGTGATGATTGTGATGATGATGAAAGGGTTGATGATATTAAAGTATTGAACTGAATTATTTTCTAGAAACTATTGAGCTAAGCATCTTTTGTTTGGAGTATGATATATTATACAACATCAGTCTGATAACAAAGAAAGAACATTTATGAACTTAAATTTTGAGCAAGTGATATGTTTATGGAGTTAACAGTATACATAAATAAAGAATAATGTAGTAACTTTATATACTTTATGTAGACATTGTAATAGCTTTGTGTTGTAATTATTGCTGACATACTATTATTTTGAGAGTTTTAATTACTTACGGTGCACTACTAATTAAAAAGGCTGAACAATTCAGGATTATCTCTAGTAAGGGGGGAATAAAGTGGAATAGAACATTTACTCAAAATCTACTGTATTCCAGGTACTGGGCTTGACCTTTTCCTGTTTCAGATTATCTAGTCTTTATAATATTTTATAGTTTTTGAAGGAATAATGTGTGTTAACCTGTCATAGATGAGAAACTTAGAGTGGAGAGAGGTTCCATAACTTCTCCAATGTCATACATGGGATGGATAAAATATTTAATGTCAGATTTCAAAGGCAGAATTCATAGCTTTCTTCCCATTAACTGCCCTTACTCTTATATCATAGTAAGAGTCACATCATCTACAACAAACAGAATCATGAAAAGTTAACTGCAAACAGCTCTCTACAAGCAAGCTGCTTTTAAGTGACTTGATACTTCCCTAGTGAAAATAGGCATCTATCTTGTAAGAAAGGGTTACAAATCCAGTGAATTTTTTATGCTTGTCACAGGGTTCAAAGGTATGTTTGTATAGTTACATAACAAAAGTAGTGGGTGCCAAATATACCATGGTAGAAAAGTCTGTCTACTCATGGACCAAAGAAAAACCTTGATTAAATTTTGAATCCATGCTTGACTTGGGCAATTTACCTTGTCTTTCTCACTTAGAATTTTCTCCATTTACAAAATAAGGAAAATATATAATTTAACAAATGATTATCAGGCTTGAATTGCATAACAGAGTAGGAAGTGCTGATAAACTCTCAAACATCATACAAATAAAAGTGTTATGATAATATCAGCTCAAAATTGAACTACAAATGGGACATATTATTTTTTATTTTTTATTTCAGTGAGGAAAGGATAGGGAGAGAGAGCTAGAAATATAAGTGATGAGAGAGAGTCATCAATGGGCTGCCTCCTGCATGCCCCACACTGGGGATTGAGCCTGCCTGCAACCCAGATATGTGCCCCGACCTGGTATTGAACCATGACCTCCTGGTTCATAGGTCGATGCTCAACCACTGAGCCATGCCAGTTAGGCTAGACATATTCTTAATGAAAACTAAGAATTATTAAATTTTATCAATCTGGTAAGTTGCTAAAATATCTTCATTTTTATTTTTTATTATTTTTAAATAAAAATATTGTTTTTCAATTACAGTTGATATACGATGTTGTATTAGTTTCAGGTATACAACATAGTGATTAGAAATATATGTAACTTATGAAGTAATTCCCCCCAATAAGTCTAGTACCCATATGACACCATACATAGCTATTATACTATTATTGACTATATTCCCTATGCTGTATTTTACATCACAGGAACTGCTTTTATAACTTGAAACTTATACATTTTATTTTATTTATTTTTTTATTTAAAAAATATTTTTATTGATTTCAGAGAGGAAGGAAAAGGGATAGATAGAAACATCAACCATGAGAAAGAATGATTAATTGGCTGCCTCCTGCATGCCCCCCACTGGGGACCAAGCCTGCAACCCAAGCATGTGTCCTGACTGGGAATCAAACCGTTGACCTCCTGGTTCATAGATTGATGTTCAACCACTGAGCAACACAGGCTGGGTGAAACTTATATACATTTTAATCCCTTCCCCCTTTTTCACCTATTCCCCCTAACTCCCTCCCCTAAAATATCATCTTCTTATTTGTAAGCTGTGTTTAACAATTTCTTCAGTGCCTCAACTGTACCTTCAGTTGTGACCCTACATCCATCAGAAAAATTAATAAATACTTATACATGATTATATGACTTCTCACAGTGCTGGCAAGTTATTATATCTTCCTAAATCTTGTAAACTTTACATAAATGAAAATGCTCATGTCAAGGCAAATATATTTATAAAATATACTTCCCACTGAGATACTGGAGACCAGTAACACAACTCAATAGTTTGGGTTGTCTGAATTAGAGACACAGGCATTTGGGGACCATTGAAGGATTTAAAACAATGAAATGGCATGGGTAAATTCCATTTTTAAAATATCTCTCCAGAGAATTTATAGCAATTGGAATTATAGAGTTAATTCTAGAAGAAGGTTACATTGTTGAAATTACTAAAATGTGACCAGGATATGAAATAACATTAAGAATAAGGACAATAAGGATGGAACAGATTCACCAGCATTGAATATATATACTAACAGACCTACTGACAAGTAATAATAGAACATACTGTGCATACATGGACCAAGTAGTCAAGTAGATCGTGTGTCACAAAATATTGTCTGCATTTTAGGAAATGCTTTGTCATTGAATATGCTTATAGTCTTGATTTCTCTGAATGTATTATAAAATTATAATTTTCTGAAGTTTTTTGATCATTCATTTATATCAGTAAAAAAAAAAAAAACTTGAGAAAGTACCTCCAAAAAAACACACAAAAGAAACGCAGGCATTTGGGGGTTGGGAAAAGAGGGGAGAAGCTTGATGGTAGAGAAGACTGGATATTTTTGAGTGATTGTTAGAAGAGGGGAACAAATTGGGAATAAAATGCCTCAGTGTCTTAGGAACGCATGCCTGAGTACATAAGAAATAAGGGGCTGAGATATACATGCGGGACAATTGAATGTTTGCCTGAATGGTCTGCTCCACCCAATTGTCCTCTGACATGGCATTATCATAGCTGCAACTAAAATTTGAAAGAATATATGATCCTTTCTAATTTAGGTAAGTAAATAAAGTTTATCCTAAAATTATATGATTCCCAAGATACTTAGAATCTCAACATACCTATATCTAAAACTGCCTTCCACAGTTTAAAGGTAAACAAACAAAAATCTTCATTCTGACCCTGAACTTGCTTTTGAAGTCCAATAAAATGAACAGATAAATCTGTCTGAGATTCATTAAAAATGCAAATAAGTATGAAAAGTTTCTAAAGTTGACTTGGGGCATGTGGGGGCAATCTAGGGTGGGGGATGTAAGTATGAGTCAAATATGAAAGCAGCAAAAATGTTTTAGAATTACAAGAAAATGCACCTTTAACAGCCACTCTGGACTGGCACATTTTATTAAAAGTTTACTGCACTTGTATTTCTAAATGGTTATAATGTGATTTAGTCTAGTGCTGACCAAATGAAGAAAAAAATTGTCTTAATAATCATGAGTCTGAGATGCTTTTAAATCTTAAGAAGCAATTAACTGAATGTGATTCTTTAATTAAAACGACAAGCTCAGGAAAGCCTTTCCCTGGTGAATATAAAGTCTATACACAACCAAGCACTTGCAACACCTGCTTTTTTAGGAGAATCTTACATGATATTGAACATTTATTTTAAAATTACAGCTTGGATCCTTATATCCCACAGGATGTATTTAAAAAGTATCCATGTTAAGTACATAAAGCAAAAGATAGATGGGCAAACATCTCTCTGAGAAGCAATGTAGAAATGACTGACTGGGAGGCAGAATACAGATGATCTGACATTATCTTCTCTTTCTGTAATGACTTTTTACACTTCTCCGAAAATCATTTGTGTCCACTGTGTCACCATGCGATCTATTTCTAGATGGTGTTCATGAAGCATATTGCTCAATCAGTTTGAAATCCAAGAGTGAGTTAAAGTACATAAAAGAAAATGGATTCAGCTGTAAAAAAATTTTTTTGAAGAATATTCACCAATCTGAAATCATCATATTTCCTTATCAAGTTGATCTCCTCTGTCTCACCTCCCCTCCCCTCTCTTCCATCCATTTAAAGGCCACTCAGCCAGGGAGGAGTTCTTGTCTGCTGACTCCCAGTGGTAGAGCCAAGCAGACTTCCTGCCTGAGGTCTCAAGGGCTAAGCGCTGAAACCAGTCTCTAAACCCAACCTCAGCTCTGGAGCTGTGGACCTAACCAACACTGGGAGAGTAAACTACTTCTCTTTCTCAAACACATACTCCAATGGAGGCTTGGTATAGTTTTTCCATATTAACATATCATTAAAATGATACTGCAAATTTAAAATCTAACCTATGCTGTCATTTAATATCTAACAAGTTTCAGTTCTATCCAGTAAAGAATATAAAAGGTGTGACTATTTCAAAACTTTTATTTTTATTTTAAAATGGTAGACTAGCTTAAATAGACAATGCATTGTGGGTTTTGTTTGTACTTTGTTTTGTTTTGTTGTGTTTTGTTTTGTTTTTTTTTGGTCATGAATAGTATTTAGCTAATTTGTCCCAAATGAAAGCAGCTATTTACAAAAATGCTAACAACTGCTGCCACCACATAGTATTTGTGTATTATTTTACTTTATTTTTTATTGAATTTATTTGGGTGACATTGGTTAATAAAATTATACAGGTTTCAGGTACACAATTCTACAATACATCATCTGCATATTGTATTGTGTGTTTACCACCCCAAGTCATCCTCTCTTTACCCTCTTCTACCTCCCCCCACCCCGCTTCCCTCTGGCAATCACCATATTGTCTGTGTCCCCCCCTTCCCTCTGGCAATCACCATATTGTCTGTGTCTTTCTTTCTTTCTTTCTTTCTTTCTTTCTTTCTTTCTTTCTTTCTTTCTTTCTTTCTTTCTTTCTTTCTTTCTTTCTTCCTTCCTTCCTTCCTTCCTTCCTTCCTTCCTTCCTTTCTTTCTTTCTTTCTTTCATTTATTTTGCTTAATCCCTTCAACCTTCTTACCATTATGCTTTAAAAATTTAATTCCTATAAGACTCAGGTGACCTCATAAGATTAGATAAAGATAGCATCATCTTCATTTTGTATATGAAGAAATTGAGCTCCTAAAATTTTCAGTGATATGATTAAGATCTTATATGTAACACTGATAGAGTCTAGACTAGAATTTGTATTCCTTACCCTCATCCGATTTTTATTCTCTTACATTGTTACCTCTGAATGTTTCCATAAAACTGTTACAGGCAACAGCAACATGTGGTAAAATGGGCATCATATGTTACCATGGCAGTTCAAGTATATACTTCTAGTGACAAGGATGTTTGGGAAGGAACACAAATGCCACATACATAACTTACACTAATCACAAGCTAATTTTTGTAAGTATTATTTTTAGAACAGTTTTAAAATTGAGCCAAAGGTACAGAAATGTTCCTATATACTCCCTGAACCACACATGCATATTATCAACATTGCCCAACATAGTGGTACATTAGTTACAATTGATTAACCTACATTGACCCAGCATTATCACCCAAAGTCCACAGTCTATATTAAGGTTCACTCTTTGTGTTGTACATTCTATGGATTTAAACAAATGTATAATGGCATGTATCCATCATTATATTATCATACAGAGTAGTTTCACTATCCTAAAAATCCTCTGTACTTTGATCACATGATAAATTTTAATAGTGTAAGTTAAATCACAAATAGTACTACATATGCTCATGAAAGTTAGCTCTTCAGAATATGTACATACTTACAATCTGACAGACACCTTGTGCTATAATACTCATTTAGGGTTAAAAAGGAATCCCTCAAACACATGCTTGCTTAGAATATACTTCAAAAGAATAGAACACACATCTCAGAAAAACTCCTGTAAGAGCAGGACAGATAAGGAATCACAGTGAAATTTAAAACTGCACACTTTCTTTAGGAAATTTCAGTAATATGAATAATGTATAAATGTGCTTTTCACAGATGAATGGCAGCAGGAAGAAAGAATTATAGATATACTCCATGGTGGGATATGGTCATTTTAGCACAAGAAAATTTCAGTTGAAATGACACATATGGTTTATTTATTTGTACTCTCTCAATAAGAGATGCTACTTCACATAGATTTATGAAGATATTAGTTTAGGATTTGTAGACCCAAATGCCTATATATTAATCAATTGAGCTAATATTTATTATTTTAGATGGTTTATTAGTACTCACGTTTTAAGCATGCATGCACTTTTTTGCTTATATTTAAAAGTTATATACACTTAAAAAGTTAAAATAATAGATAACTTTGTTTTGACATATTATTACATTGATGTTTCATTGTTATTTTTCATCCATTAGTTTCAGGCAAAATACATGATATATGGTGAATTCATTTTTCTGGTAATTGCACAGATTTCCATGTTCAAATTTAGCTTCAGTAAATCAAATATGGTTATTGAATTTGCTGTACTTATTCCAGAGTCAAGGTGCTATCTAGTTTTGTTTTAAATATATTTAAAAAATTTCTTCTTTTGGTTTGCCTTTTCTGCTGAAGTATAGTATATGGAAAGTAACTTAAGTACCTAACCCTACTCAATTAAAATTTGACTTAATTGTGGTTTATGATTACAACCTTATCTCAGAATCCAGATCTATTTGAAATCTCTAAATAACCCATGGGTTTGGAACACTTTGGAAAATGTTCCTGAAGTCTTCAAAATCCATTGATTATTTGAAGAAGCCATGGCTATATTGCGAATATAGGGCATCTGTCCCATGTTGGCAGCTAATTACAGCAGCAAGAGCATTCTTAGCTCCTAAAAATCTGGCTTGAAGGTAACCATATGGTGATATCAATTATTCACTTCATGGGAATATTCCTCTGATCTTAATATCAAAGGGGAGCATATTCTCTGTTAAATGTTAAATGCAAAGGAAATATACCAAGTCATTTTCAGATACCAGGACATTCTGAAACACAAGACAGGGGGTGGGCAGTATATATGTGGGTTTTCATAATGAAGCTATTTTGGGCAGCCAAGAGATAGATGGCATTGACAAAATGTAAGGAGAAGCAAAAGGAGAGGTCGTGGAATAAGAACAAGAAGAGCTGGAAAAAGAGAAAGTTAAGGGTAGTATTATTTGTTTTTCAAATAAGGATTTTAAGAAGGAGAAGAATGGGGAGATTAAAAAAAGAAAAACTATTTACTAGAAGATTCCTATTCAGCAAACATCTATCACGTGCCTGAACATGCCCATGCTTAGTTTCTTGCAGACATATGGTGACCTTTTAGGTGATTCTCATCTTCATTTTTTTTAATGAGAAGGAAGTAAAGTATAGAAGTGCAAACTAACTTGTCCAAGGTCTTAAAGCTGCAGATAGAAGTACGAGGATTCAACTTTAAATCTGTCTGATTCCTTAACTATGGCACCTTCTTCAAAACTCCTATTCCATTTCAACTCTCAAAAGACTAGCATGATAAACAGGTTGAGTAACATATTCTGTTGTTAGAACTTGGTGGCAGATTTCCCAGAAGGATAGTCAAGATTTGTTAAGTGAGCAAAGAAGAGCAACATGTAGAAAGGGGTAATTGAGAGCAAATATCCAGAGGTGTGCAGTTTGGTACCTGACAGCATATGCTGTGTGTCTAAATACAGCAACAAGAAATGAGTCTGGAAAAGGCATGGGGTGTTTTGGAAGATTCTCAGGCTTTGGAATCAAATACAGTGAGTTAGTTATAGTCATATGTGGTCTTTGATATTTCATATAATCTATGTGAAGTTAATTTTTCCCATGTATACATTTAATACTTTATTCATTATTTCAACAAATAATCATTTTTATTCTTTTTTTTTGTTAATCCTCACCCAAGGATATTTTCCATGGATTTTTAGAGAGAGTGGAGGGAGAGGGAAAGACACAGAGAGAGAAATATCAATGTGAGAGAGACACATTGATTGGTTGCCTCCCACACACACCCCAGGACCAGGGATCGAGCATGTGAATGAGGTACATGCTCTTAACTGGAATGGAACCCAGGCCCCTTCAATGAGCGGGCCAATGCTTTGTCCACTGAGCCAAACTGGCTAGGGCAAAAAAAAATCATTTGAATGCTTATTAAATACCAGATGACATACTAGGTACTAGGAATGCACTTGTGAACATAGCAGCTATAATCTCTGCTAGTATGGAGCTTAGAGTCTTATGGAGGAGACTCATGGATAAAAGCCATTGTTGAGCTTCCAGACTGCATGTGTGAGAGGCAGTTGTGGAAACAGCCAGGGGGAGAGGTAGCAGATTCTTGTGCTCGGTATCACAACTACTGTGGGGTGTCTTTGAACTTACAAGTCCAGTGGAAATCTACTTCTGCTGCCAATGATTCGATAAGTACCCTTTGCTTTTGTATATTCAGTCTTTCTGCTTAAAATACCTAGAATTTATTTTGTTTCCTGAATTAAGTCATGACCAGACTAGTGAGTCAGACATACAAATAGACAACTTATGCAATGCGTTAAGTGCTATGATAGCCAAAAGCAAAGTGACAAGACAACCAAACTTTACTTTTCATTGGCGCATTGATTGCAGTACTAAGCACCAGCAAAGAGTTTGTGAAGAGGCTTCCAGAGTAACAGGCAACCAGAACATGAGGAAGTCATTGAGACCGAGGGAAGACATAAAATGTCACTCTGACCACCCTTGCCCAAATTGTGAGATTTTTCTGAGCTTATATTTCTATAGACACAAAAGCTTGAGATGAAATGAAGTTCTCTTTCTGTGATAAAATTCCATAAATCTATTAGAACAACTCATTTTACTTATAAGAAAACATTTTCAAACATGTCAGAATTTCATAAGATATTTTCTTTCCTAAAGAATATCATTAGTCTTTACTTGACTCTTAAGAGGATAAATGTCAAAGTAGCTGTTATAATGGGAGGAAATCATTTAGCAATGTGGGAGTTTTCACGTTCTAATGAAATTAGGATAAAATTGATATGCCTTTGGTGTGAACAGCAGTGCACAGGTGTGAGAGAGCTATGCCATCAGGAAATATGGAGATGACTATGTTTTAGCATTTCATCATGACACAAGCTCCCTGTGCTCATTGCCAATTTATTATCTGAACCTGAGAAAATGAACTTCTCAAATTCAAGAACAATTTATGTCTTTATTATGAGACAGGGAGATTGGAACCAAAAAACACTTTAGTATATTCCAGGCACCATCATTTCTGAGAAAGTTTGAAGAGCAGTCAAGATGCCGGTTGTCATTATCCTCTACTCTCAATTGTAAATCATTTATGGGTATAGATTATGATTTACTAACAACTTCTGGAAGTGTCCAAGCATTGTAGCATCTCATTCCAAACTCTCATGTGTAAAAAGTAATAATACAACCCAAAGACACTGTTTTCCTGTTTAAAGGTATCTCTAACATTGCTGCAGGTGCTTTTGAACTTCAATACTTGGTGTCTTTATTCTTCACCATCCTCCAGTCTTCATGCACCACAATCTCAGAAACACATGTAACCTTCAGTTGAGGAAAAGGAAGTTCCCTCTACTTCCTGTAGTAGGTTTGTTTGAAAGGAATCAGTGACCTATTTATTGATGGGGTAGCATGGCAGTGACACCTGTACTTGTTTTACCTGCTGTAGAATAGGCAAGTCACCACATTCTCTTTAGAACAGAGAGACTTCCCCTTAGGGGAAATCCCTCCCACACCCTAAGTGCTTTTTTGTAGTCGACATGTACTGTTCTGTACTGTTCTCTAATAGCAATAGAGGGAAAAGAGCTCCTAGAGAGTAGAGCCAGTGTCTTCCTTTTCTCCCTCTCTTCAGTCCCTAGACTAATGTTTGGTAACTTGACAAAACTCAATAAACTTGAAATAAATCATCTTGAAGTACTTACTGATGCCATTTAAAAAAAAAATCTGACAAATTAGTCAGTCATAGTAAACCTAAAGAGAAATGATATACACTCACCCATAGATTTTGATAAAGGGAATGATTATAAAGCTAAAGAAGCCGCTGGTATTTCTCAGTGGTTAGAGCATCGGCCTGTGGACTGAAAGATTGCAGGTTTGATTCCAGTCAAAGGGCCCATACCTCAGTTGCAGGTGCAATCCCTGTTGCCAGTTGGCGGGGGGGTGGGGGGGGGGGAGAGGGGAGCGAGTGGAGTGCAACCAATTGATGTGTTTCTCACTCTGTCTCTTCCACTCTCTCTAAAATCCAATGGAAAAAAATATCCTCGGGTGAGGATTCACACCAAAAAAAAAGCTAAGGAAATCTGAGAATGATGTAATTTCAAAATAAAGTGTTATCGGTGTGTAAGCAACTGAGATGATTCTGAATAATATGATAGAGCTAGTTAAAACTACCTGGTTTGTAACAACTGATTTTTTTTTAAATGAGAATAAAGTAAAATCTAAATGTTTTAGTACAATAAACTTGGATTTAAGGACACATACAATTTTATAAATTGCAAATATAGGCTGAATCTTTAAGGTGATACAGTGGTTAATTTTATCTATCAAATTGGGTAGTTGTTTGGTAAAACACTAGTCTAAATGTCACTATAAGATATTTTCTATATAATTAATATTTATCATCATTGACTTTAAGTGGATTAGCCTGAATAATTTAGGTGGGCCTTATCTAATCAGTTGAAGGCCTTAAAAGAAAAACTTTCAAAAAAATAAATAAAAAATAAATTGGCCTCTAAAACCTTACTCTTACTTGATCTCTGGCCTTCTAGATTACCCTAAATATTATAGACCTGGCAGCCCTCAATCATATGAGCAAATTCCTTAAAATCTATCATATTAGCTCTGTTTCTCTGAAGAACCCCAAGTAATACAGGTGATAGCATGAATCAGTTACAGAAAGGTTACAGTGCAGACAGAAGCAATCTATAGACTTATAAATCCATCGTTTTCTGGTGATAACCTATGATTTCCATTAACATATTAACATATGTATTTGAGGTGACTTCTGAAGCATTCCTCCTTTGAATACTGAGGGGCATGTTTTAAGTGTAGCTTTTCAGAAGGTTTAAGAAATAAAAGTTCATCCCAGCATTCCCAGAACATTACCAGCACCCCTCCCCTGCCCCCGCAATTCCATTCCCACTAATATGCCTCGGTGAGGGTACATAATTTCACCAGAACAATGGAGACGGCCTCCTATAACTCTTTCTCCTCCAAGCCATAGCCCCTTGCAACCTATTCTCACAGGTGAGACTTTGGAAAAAAATTGGTTTATTTCTCTCCTGCTTAATATCTCTCAGTAGTTCCCAGCTCCTTCAACAAGAAGATTAAACTCCTGTAATGCAACATCCACTGTCCACTGTAATCATGGTGACTTCTTGCCAGCTTCTTCTCCAGCCCCTGCTTTATCTCTCTCTCTTTCCCTAATTAAGTCTCTGGGGATCCCCTGATCCCCTGACTTGTTTCAATCACAATTCTGTGTCTTTGATACAGAAATGCTGAAATCCCACACACTTTTCAACTTGGCATACTATAGGACTGAGTGTAAAACTACCCCCAAGGTGAAACTTTCTTTACTCCCAGCTAGAATTAGATATATCTTCTCCCATGGACCTGCTACTTTGCAGAAGCACTTCATCCTCACTACTGCAATTGTTGAAAAAAAGTAAGATGTCTGACTTCCATATCTATTTCCATATTAGACCTTGTCCTTGAGGGTAGAATACATGGATTGAATTGTATTTGAAGTATGCATTCTAGTGTGTGGCACATAGACATTCAATGGGTTGTTACTGATGAGCAATGATATACTTCAGTGGCTTTTGCTAGTAAATGTAGTTGGTTTTAGTGTGATTCAGAGCATTAGTTGTTAGGTGTTTCTTCACAAGCTAAGACCATTTTCTTTATTTCCTTGTTACAATACGGACTCTGAAAAACCTAGCAACGAGTTTACTTTTCAATAGCTGAATTGCATCATTTTGGTGAACTTATAATGGGTTTGTTTTATTCATCACCTTGTTTTATTCACCATCTTCAGTTGTAAATTCTTTTCATGGGGTTTCTATGGCTTAATGATAACCAGAAATGACTCAGGCAGTTAAAGAATTCACTTCATTAGAGCAGAGTGTACTAATTTGCATTACAAAACACTTCATTTAAATACAGAAAGCTGCTCTGCATGTCTCTTCTTCATGCCTAGTATAATTGTACCTTTATTAATGCAAACTCTCAAGGTATCCATCTTGACTTGCTTGTTCTTCAGCTGTCAGGGATGGTGATGACCAATATTTTTTCTGATGCTTTTAAGTAGTGAAGAGAGGCCGATACTATAAAGCAAAAACCTATGAAACCTATGCTAATGGAGTATATTGCACTAACTTCTGAAGTAAAATGACACAAATGACCCCTGTCTTAGTTCTATTACTTAATTGCACTCTATTTTATAAATTCAATAGATCATCACAATTATATCTCTCTAGTGTGTGCGCATAAGGGTTCTCTGTGTGTGTGTGTGTGTGTGTGTGCTCGCGCATGCACACACACTCATGCACACACACATGCACACTTATGCAAGTGTTTTTGAAACGAAAACCTTTGTAAAGGAACTGGAAAGAAACTGCTAAAGTGTGATATTATCCTATCAAATAAAGAGATAATATGCAAATTAACTCTCATGCCCTCACAAGATGGCTGCCTATGACCAGGCTGGCAGGGGGGTTAGTGAGGGACAACCAAATGACTGAACAGCAGGCTGCGTGGGGTGACCAGGCCGGTGGGGGGGTCATGAGGGGTGACCAGGCCAGCGGGGTGGCAGTTGGGGGCAACCAGACTGGCAGAGGGGGCAGTAAAGGGGTGACCGGCCGGTGGCGGGGGGGCTGTTAGGAGCAAGCAGGCCGGCAGGGAGGAGGCAGTTGGGGACGACCTGGCTGGCAGTGGGGGGCAGTTAGGGGTGACCAGGCCAGCGGGGGGGGGGGGAGTTAGCGGTGATCAGGCCAGCACACAGAGGCAGTGAGGGGCGATCAGGCCAGCAAGCAGGGGGGACAGTTAGAGGTGACCAGGAAGGCAGGCAGGTGAGCGATTAGGAGCCAGCAGTCCAGGATTGTGAGGGGGATGTCTGACTGCTGGGCCAGATCCAGCAGTCGGACATCCCCTGAGGGGTCCTGGATTGGAGAGGGTGCAGGCTGGGCTAAGTGGGCCACCCCCACACCCCCGTACACAAATTTTGTGCACCGGACCTCTAGCAATATTATAAAGAATGTGCTTGAGGAGGAAGCAGATCTAGGATAAAGTTCTTCTCTAGCATATATTATCTGCATATTTTAAACTCAGTATTCATTGGGTGGTTATGAGGATAAAATGAGATGGTGAATACCAAACTGCATAGCAGAGTGTTCCATGGGCAGCTGGTGATGTGAATAACTACTAGGAGACCCATGCAATGATGAGTCCAGCAGTATATACTCTTTTTCTCTTTCTCTACTTTCCTTCCTCCTTTCTGTATATATTTATCCTGGGTACAAACCCTTATAAATGGAGGCTCGGTCCCTGCCTCTCCATCAGAGGTGGCAGTGGTTCCACCCAGCTCCCAGATTTTTAAATCTATCTCTGCATCTTATTTCTTTCTTTCATTCTTTCTTTTATTTCTCAATCCCTGGCCACCTCCACTTAGAACCGGTTCGTTCATCTCTCTTTCCATGCCAGGCGCGGAAAAGGGAGATCCCCGCCATATCTGGCCCACGCCAAATCTGGCCCCCACATCTGGTGCTCAACGTGGGCCACGAAAAAGGCAACGAGAGGCAAGAGGCAAGGGATCGCTCCAAGAATTGCGTGCGCCACAGATTTAAGGAACATATAGATTCCTGCAACAACGGATCCCAGAGAGGACCTGACAGAACTGTTCAAGCCACAGAATAAGTAGTGGCCCCCGAGAACAGAGGAAAAACAGTCCAGGAATAAAGATAGTGAAGATGCCTTGCCATGTAGCAGTCAGCACCTGTGCATTGCTGCAGGTTGCCCAGGACCAAGGGCAAGGAAGGTCCGTGTGCGCACTTCCAGACCATGTGTGCACACCCTTCTGCATAGAAGTCAAAATGTTTGATGTTTGTGTTCTACCAGGACCCCTGACTTGGGGGGCTTGCCTTATTTCTAACACAGGGAATGGTATTAACTGCCACACTTAAAAGAGATGTTATACCTCAGGCATCAACCATTTTTACAGATGGATCCAGTTCTGGAAAGGCTGGATCTACTGCAGCAGGGGAGCAAAGGTCCTTCAAACCCCTTATATTTCAGTAGAAATACAAGCTCTTATTTATGCCTTAACAGATTTTGCTACGGAGCCCATCAACCTATAGTGATAGTGCTTAGGTGGTAAGTATGGCAAAAATTATTGAAACAGCTATTATAGGGCATACTAATTCAGAGTAACTTTTTCATTTAATTTTCAGCCTTCAAAATGTTATTTGAGAATGACAATTTCCATGTTTTATTGGAAAAAATGTCCTCAGTGTGTTATCCACCTCCCTGTGCCAACTTTAGGGGTAAATCCCTGAGGACTTAAACCTAATCAAATCTGGCAAAATGGATATCACTTAATAGTTGAATGAGCCAATCATACTATTAAAATGCAAGTACTAAAACAAAAAGGGGGAGACGGATGTTAGTTGTCACCTCAAAACAAACTCAGTCATGTTCTTTTATACTTTAAATTTTTTGAATTGTGATGCAGAGGATCATACAGCAGATGAAAGCCATCAGGCCTCCTGTACAATAGCCTCCACCGAGTTAGCTAGGTGGAAGGAAGCACAAACCAGACAAGAGTTTTATCAGATTCAGTAATAATGTGGGGAAGAGGTTGTGTTTTGTATCTTTCCAGAAGGAGCAGTGCAGCCAATTTGGGTGCCAGAGCATTAGTGCCTCACCACAATGGACCCAGAGAAACTCCTTGTCCCTTCACTCAAAAGGACTGAGTGCTGCCCCAATGAGAGCAAAGCGGAAGAAGAAGAAAACTGAAAGCTATGCAAGGGACTGAGGTGCCAACATGGGGTCATCTGAGGAAGTTAACAACTGAAGCGCAGCAGATTGTAGAAAAGCAAGAAGTGGAAGCTACTTCTTCAACCATGTTCCTGCTTATGCTAGCATCTGTTAGCTGCCAGTCTTCTACAAAGTCTTGTGCAGCCAAGTCCGAGGACTCTGAGTAAATATAAACCAGCAGCAAAAGAAACTTTCTTTCATTTAGTAGTTAAAAATGTTAACATGTCTGTAGTTTTGATTTCTCTCTTATTGCTGTTTTGCATTGGCATTGTTTTGTTATTATCTATTAGCCAAAGTTTTGCTCTTAACGTTCAAGTTTTAAAATGATAACATGCATGTAGTTTGATTTTTGCATTGGCATTGTTTGCAATTGTTTTAATATTAGGCTTTATTCTTAATGTTTAAATTTTACTTTTATTATAGTAGCTTAAAAACAAAAAAGGTTGAGATGTAGACAGCACCTGGGAAGGCACATGGGCATTTAATTATTGTCAGCTGAACTCAGGGTGATAGGCAGAGCCATGCCCTCAGAACATGCTTCCCCAAAAAGGCTGGACATGTTATCAGCTTGGCCTTCATTTCAGCCCAGGTGTCAGGAGCGGGCTTTAATATGTAAATCCAGGCAAGCACCAGGAATGCTTGGGCCTACTCAAGAATGCAAATAAGCTCCTTTGATCCTAAGTTTTGGTGTTACTTCCTGGTATTTGGGGGTATAAAATAAATGCGCTGCGTGGGCTCGGGGTCCCTGCCTCTCCATCAGAGGTGGCAGCAGTTCCACCCAGCTCCCAGCTTTTTAAATCTAAAAAATAAATAAATAAATAAATAAATAAATAAATAAATAAGGCTCATGTGCAAAACTGTAAAGCAATTTCTGTATCCATGGTCTTTCTTTCTGACATCCCTGCCCTTCCTCTTCAGAATGGGCTGATACTTTTCTCAGGTATAATCTCCTTTTAATTCTGAACAGATATTTTCCTGTTATAATCATTTACATCTTGATAAATATTCATCCAAAGAAAATTCAGACTCCTCTCTGTGTTCTAAGTGCTTTTGGAAAAGACATCTGATACAATCAAGGTTACTGTGGGTAACTGCCAGGAGGATGGAACCTGTGGCAGCCGCTGCCATCTCTTGAGCACCTAGCACAGGATGTGGATTGCTCTGTGATGGACCCTGAGCAAACTCTCCAAGTTTCATACTGACTATGAGGGTGAATGTCCCTGCATGTACAGAGATGAGAAGCTAAGGATCAGACTTGGTCAAAGATGCAAAATTAGAAAAATAATCTATATTTTTCATTTGTTTTAAGCCAACACTTTTTCTAATGAATCATGTTTGCCAGTCACACCTGAAATTATCCTGGGATGAAGAGGGAAGTCTCTGTTTATTTTAGTAAAAATGGAAGTTGTTTACTGAACTTGGGCATCTGTTTTGTAAAGTTGCTGAATAAATATTCTAACAGTTTTGGTTTTGTGTGAGTCTTCTGTACCTCATCTTTAACATGTATTCTATTTTTCTAGGAGGCCCAGGGAAAAGATACAGATGGAGGGCCACATACAATATATCTAAATATTTAAAAGTTTTAAATCAAACAATAATGGTCAAAGGTATTCTACCTTCTAATCTGAAGGTCACATTTGAATTTAGAACTATTGCACTTCTTAGAATTCTGAGCAAAATGTGGTAGTGCTAGGAGATAGCTCTCCTAATTCATAGTCCCCAGTCCCTAATCTGCAGCTCCACTCCTCTGCTACCTGTGGATCATCTAACAATGAGGAGGGCCTTGGGGTCACATGTGGATCCCCTGCCCACATATCCAAGCTCCACCCATAGCCCCCACACACAAGCATCCTGTGACCACATAGGCCTAGGATGTGTCCAACAAAAGTATACAAAAGCAGGCCATGAAAAAATTTAGACAGTGTATTCTGGGGTCCCAAGTATCCAGAGCATACATATCCCAGGGGCAATCATGGGCTCTAGGTAATCATGTCTGACTCCACTGGGTCTTCATCACATAAGGAGCTATCTGTTAAGGTCAGTTATCTAGAAAGGGGGACCCTTGTCCTGGTTTAAAGCCAGTTGTGTATTTTGCCCACAAATATTGAGACTCCAAGACCAGTTCTCATTGAAGTCTCTGCATTCCATGTTCTGCCATCCCTGTGGAAAATTCCATCCCCTGATGTAACATGGGAATCATGCTGATTTAATTTTTCCTCCTTTGTCCTCAGTCTCCTCATCTCTCTGTGTTCCTCTTTGTCCTTCTTTCCCTTTCATTTCCTCTCTCTTTCCCCACTCCTACCCCCATTTAATGCATTGCCTCAGAATCAGACAGCCTGAGTTCAAATTCTGACTCCTGCCCTGTTATTCACATGGTCTCGGGTTAGTCTTTGGTATTTCTGTGCTGCAGGTTCCTTATCTCAAAAGCCAGGATTAAAAAAAAAAAAAAAAAAAAAAGCTCTACTATTATTTGATTGTGATGAGAATATGGAGATAATGTGTGTGCAGCACTTAACATAGTGCCTGCCAAATTCAGCAAACTAAGAACTTTGGCTTCCTTCCTGTTCCTTCTTTTTCCTGCCTTTCCTCTTTACCTCCTTCCTTTCATTTTTTCTTGAATATTTTCTCTTCAACACTTTCTACTTTTGTTGCTGTTTTTTTTTTTGTTTGTTTGTTTATTTCATCATTGACTAATCCATAACTTGCACAGTTGTTGGTATAGAACCACAGTGGTTCCCAACTGAGGATGGTTTCCACTCCCAAAGAATATTTAGCAATGTCTGGAGACAATTTTCTTGGTAACAGCTAAAATGGTGCTAATGAATTTGATGACTAGAATGAGGGATACTCGTAAACATTTTGTAATGCATGGCACAGCTCCCCAAACAAAGAATTATCCATCACCAAAGGCCAATGGTGCTGAGTTTGAGACCCCTGTTCTTGAGGTTCAAAAATGAATAGCATATTGTGCGAGTTTTCAGGTCTTACAGGAGAGACAGACAAAAAACTAACAATATCCTATCTCAGTGGTTGGCAAACCGCGGCTCGCGAGCCACATGTGGCTCTTTGGCCCTTTCAGTGTGGCTCTTCCACAAAATACCATGGCCTGGGCAAGTCTATTTTGAAGAAGTGGCGTTAGAAGAAGTTAAAGTTTAAAAAATTTGGCTCTCAAAAGAAATTTCAATCGTTGTGCTGTTGATATTTGGCTCTGTTGACTAATGAGTTTGCCGACCACTGTCCTATCTTAATTAGCAGGTATAGGTTGTTGTAATTAAAAGGAGATGTCAATGAACTGTACCCTAGAGAATACAGGAAGGCCTCACACAATAAATTATATCTTGGGTGACTCTTAAAAAGGACTAAAACATATAGAAGTTTCCACTTACTACGTGCTTTCTATATATTAGCCCTTTCCACACATTATGGAAGAATGTGTTGTTTATGAGTTTTGTGTGGGAAGAGTGAGATGTACATCTTCAGCAGCTGAATCAATGTAAGGTACATAGTAAGCACTCAGTTAGTATGCATGTGCTGAATGAATAGATAGATGAGAATATCCTAGTTACGATCTTAGACTATAATAAGAACCCAGTGAAATATATTTGCTATTAATACATATTTTGTTCTTAATACATGTCACATTAACTTCACTAGGTCATAATCCAGTAAATTTTAATACAAATTTGTTTGTGACTTCAAGGTTCATTGTCTTAACATTGAAACCCCAGAAATTGTACAGTAAAAAAGGTAAAGGATGAAGCATTACAAATGAAAAAAATATATGCCAAATCATGAATAAGGACTGTTTTGTTTGTTTCTTTTTTTTTTTTTTTTTTTTACTGATTTCAGAGAAGAAGGGGGAGGGAGAGAGATAGAAACATCAATTATGAGAGAGAATCATTGATTGGCTTCCTCCTGCATGCCCCCTACTGGGGATCGAGCTCACAACCGAGCCATGTGTCCTAACCAGGAATCTAACTGTGACCTCCTGGTTTATAGGTCAACACTTAATCACGGAGACACTGGTTGGGCAATCAGGGATGTTTTGAGATAATAGTTATTAGACTGCATAAGGATAGCAGAAGTGTCCAGGCAGACCAACAATAATGAGGATGGAAAGCTTAGTTGCAGTAACATTGCAGAGTCCCTCCTATGTCATGCTAAAGTGGGCTTGGGACATGGTTTATTGATAGATTCATGATTAAGTGTTTCTTCTGCAATTACCCCTTAATTTTGTAGGAAAAATGCAAGATGCAATTGCATTCTAGCTCAATGTACACTGAGAAGTTGGTAAAAGAAAGACAAGTGGAAAAAGAGATGGATTTGGGAGGACTGGCCAGATAGATGTCCTAAAAAACAGAAAAGTAACTTAGTTAAAAACAAAAAGGTATCCAGGAACCTGATTGTATGCAATACCAAATGTCAACTTTATTGTCTAATATCCTTCTTGCAATTAGGAATACAGTATAAAGATTTTTCTAAGTTTTCTGTCATTATCACCCTTTGTGCTAACAGTGTTTTTCTATCACACAGGTGCTACAGGTGCAGATATTTTGGCACCAAATAGATGACTGTTGCCAGAAAGTCTTTCTACACAGCAAGACTTCTAAACTCAATCACGACCTAATCTTGATTTTTAAAAGTCTATCCTCCATGAGACTCCTCAAGTTAGCTTCAGAGATGAAATCCTAAAATAAATTATCTCTGCTTAATTGACATGGGCCAATGACCAGAGGATATCAGTAAATACATCCCCTTTTCAGATTTCTCTCTCTTTTAATTTTGCTTATTCCTCAAGGACTAATTTAGACTATTAAGTGCTAGTATTACATTGTTATGCATTTACAATGTAATAAGGACTTGCTACATGGCTTAAGTATATCTCATGTGAGCCTCATGATAATAGCTATGGGTAGATAATCTTCATTTTGCAAATAAAGACAGCAAGTCTTAGAAATCCAATAATAGCTAACATTTATTGAGCAGGATATATGCCAACAAACATTTCAAATGCTTTTTCATGAATTATCTTACTTTATTCTCATAAAATATTTTCTGTAGATTCATCTTGACTATCCCCTGACTCACCTGCACTAGAGTAATGTACAAAACTATTCTCCTTCTACTAGTATACTCCTTGACCTTGAGTGCCAAGGAGTAGGCATTAAAGCAATGTATAATGAAGACTGAGAAGAAAAGAGAAGGGAAGAAAGAGGGAAAGGAGGGACCTGGTAGGTAAAAAAGAATGGAAGGTAGGAGGTAATGAAGTTTCTAATAGTCTAATGAAAAAGAAAAATAGGTAAATAACTTGTAAAGCTCAGTGTGGTCAGCTCCACAATGGAAGTATACATAAGATAATAATACCACCCAATGGAAAGACATTTAAATCGATTTGGGGATTCATGGAACACCTCTATGAAGATGCTTTATCATGGCTATTTTTTAGAAGATTAAAAGTGGTTTCCTGAACAACAGAGAAGAAAGAAGTCTGGCACACATGGTTAAACAAAGGTATAAGTATGGAAGTTACTAAATCTTAGAGAATCACAATAACCACAGCCCATTGGTCAAATTAAGATACCAGTTGTACACGCCTTGGACCTACTCCATAATTCATATAACCTAATGAGCAGGATTTAGTTATGAGGAACATTTGGTGAGAGCCTTTATATGTACATATAGTAAAAACAAAATAAATTAAGGATTTGGTTTCACCCACATGTGAGCACTTAAGCACTTGGCTCCTTAATTGTTTCAGCATCTCAGATGCCGAGTGTAACATTGTAGTCCCTACTACAAAGCTCCCCAGTTAATTCCCAGCGGTTGTCCTTATAGCCCTGGTGAAAGAAGCTGCCTTGTGAAAACAGTTCTTAAAAGCACTAGGAAACTGATTCTTACATATTAAATCATTTATTGGTGTTATTTAAGAGCAGATTGGCATCTGTTCGTAAACTATTCAGCAAAAAAATAGAGGCCTTGGTGGTTTGGACCATAATTGACACATTGTGTTCCCCCATTAGTGCCAAGCCCTTAGTAAATTCTTAGAGAATATATGTTCAATTAATTAATTAAAGAATGAAGAGGCTAATCCTTTAACTCTCCATAGAATTTTCTAAATGAGCAAAGTCTGTCTTCTACTTACTGAGTACAAGGGTTTTATAAAAGAGACTGTAGCAAAAAAAAAAAAATCAGAATGAAAATATGGACTAAGGAGAAAATACATAAAGCCATTACTCAGGAAATCACAGAAATAATGGTGGAGGCCAATGTTAATACAATATGCTAATCACAGAAATAGGACAGATTAGAACACAAAGCAGAAAAATGTAGAAATCAAAAGAAAGAAGAAACAAAGAAAGCCACTTTGTAAGAGTCAGCAAAGATTATACTAATAACTGGACAATGAAATAGTCACTGGGGGAATCACTTCCTCCTTCCTATACTATAGACATATTGTATGCTCAGGACAAAACGAGAACCCCAGTCATATGGGAGCCTTAAGAAAAATGCAATGGATCAAAATTTAATTTAGCAATTCAGCAAACATTTATTATGTATCTACTCTGGATGGAGAATTGTGTGAGGCTGTAAAAATACAAAGATGAATAGGACAAAGACAAATGAGCTCCAGGCTTACTGGGGCAAAATGACATGCATTACAGCTTTGTGTTAACAATGTGATAAGTGTTGTAATGGAAGTATATGTGCAATGCTTTGGAGACAAAGAGGAGAGAACAGTTTAGTTTATCTGGGGGAGTCCAGGAAAACAACAACAACAATGATGAAAAAGTAATGACAATTGTACTTGGTCTTCAAGGCAGATGAAAAGTCTCCCAAATGAACAAAAGGGAATAAGGAACAGATTTTTCTTGGTCAAGGAAAGACCTTGAGCAAAGATATTGAGGCAAACACATTTTTCGTGTGTTGGCAAAACTATTTAAAAGTAGCAAAGTGTGGCTGAGATACTAGCTACTTATTTAAGGATGGAAGGTAAGTAAGAGCAAGTAGTAGATGGGTTATAAAAGGCTCTGGATGATAAGAAAACAAATCTGGATTATTTTTCTGTACCTAAAAAATTAGAGGCTTTTAAATGAGATGTGATCAGAGCATGTTTAAAAAAATTGTGCTGGTGCCATGATGAAAATAGAACAAGATTGGTAAGGTCTTAAAGAGATTGAGGCAGGGAGGTCAATTAGGAGGTGATTTTTAGTAGCTCCAAACTGAGAATGAAAAGATAAATGAATGAGGACATCCACAGTCATTTGGGCACAAACTCTTGCTAAGAGTCTTGATTTCTAATCATGTGGGTATTTGTAGACAACATTAATAAATACACCTGTGGCCAACATTATATAAAATACCTTGGATTTGAATAATTTATAAAATGCTTGTGCTTTCTTCTTATTATTCTTACCCAACACAACTATACTATATATTAAAAGCTTAATATGCTAAGTGTAAGACCATTCGACTGTGACTGTTTGACCAGGTGCTATAATGCACACTGACCATCAGGGAGCAGATGCTCCAACCGGTAGGTTAGCTTGCTGCTGGGGTATGGCCAATCAGGACTGGGCGAGGTGGGCCAGACATGCCCTGGAGCCCTCCCAGGGTCCCTCCCCAGCCTCAATCATGCACTGGTGGGGTCCCTAGGCTTGGTCTGTGCCCTCTGGCAATCCAGGATTCCTCGGGGGATGTCAGAGAGCCGGTTTCGGCCCGATCCCAGCAGGCCAGGCCGAGGGATCCCATGGTGCACGAATTCATGCACTGGGCCTCTAGTCTAATATGTGTTTGGGGTGTGAGTGAATGAACATGTCATATGAAACTATGTTTAAAGGTTTTTCTCTCCAGTCAACACTATTAGACCCCTACACAGGCAATCATTTATATTGTGGGCACCAGCAATAACTTAGTTGTCTGTTTATGTTACCAATAAAACGCTTTCTGAATATGAAAATTAGTTTTTACACATTTATAAAAGACTGTGTGAATTGAGTGTTAAGCATTTGAAAACCCCACTAAATCAGTGACCTCAATAAGCTATTTCTGTGGATAGAAAATCCCAGGGTTATGGATAGTGTCGGCTTAATTGAAGAATACATGGGATTGCAAATACAGCTCTTTGCTCCATTTTAGCCTAACATGGTGGCATACCATTTTAAAAGAGAAAAGGAAAGCACTTTGGTTATGTTACAATATGTAATTAATATGGCCTTTTGGTATTCTACCATGTTCTTGCTAGGCATAAAATATTCATATTTATCAGTATCCGAAAGAACATTTTATTCAAAACTAGATAGAACTTTATTCAAGGTCTGAAGCTTCCCCTCAATAGTGTGTGAACTGGAAAAAGACTAAATTTCTTTGACTCTCAGTTGTTAATCAATAAAGTAGGACTAAATCCATATACCATTTTTAGACACAGCAAGTAAGACAATAAATGGGAAACACCTAATTCTCTTCTTTTTAAAAAAAATATGTTTTCATTGATTTCAGAGAGAGGAAGGGAGATGGAGTGAGGTATAGAAACATCAGTGATGAGAGAGAATCATTGATCTGCTGCCTCCTGCACACCCCCCACTGGGGTGGAGCATGTGCCCTGACTGGGAATCAAATTGATCTTTCAGTGCATGGGACAACGTTCAACCAACTGAACCACATCAGCTGGGCTAACTCTCTTCTTGCGTACCTGAAAGGGCTCAAAATTCTACTTTTTTCTCTTTCTCTTTATCAGTGTTCTCACTCCCCTCTCTATCTCCATGAATGCAAGTCTTTTCTAAAACAAATAGAACTGGAAAGCAAAATTGCAGCAAAGTTCAGGGAAAGTTCAAGTAATTACATTACTGGTATTTTGACCTCAAAATGAAAACCCTGACTCCTAGAGAAAATTTCCAGATATTTTGGCAATAATTCAAACACCCAAAACTTTTCCTGCCTCAGGTAATAGCCTTTACAAACCAACACTTTTAAGGAATAAAGTACTAAGACTCTATGTGTACATGCCTGAGCAATATAGTTCTATTAGGATTTTGCATTTCAGGGATAAAATAATACACTTTAGAAGTCCCAGCTCAGACAATGATGATACTTTCAAACTACCCACTGTCCAACACATTTACTTTGGCAGATGCTAAATGGGAGCAAACATGTGTTCTTCTGAGCTCCAGGATAACCTTCTCTCTGACCTAGAGACAGCAGTGAATTATGGTCTAAAGCCATGTTAAATGCCTCCCAATCCCTCAGTACATTTAGCATGGCATGTTTATTTAATTTGATGTTATCCCACTGTTCATAGTTTTGGTACCATCTAGTGGCTCAAGTCCTTTAGCCTGAACTTATCCTATATAATAAAAAGAGAAACATGTAAATTGACCGTATGTCTGCTACGCTCACCAGCCAATCAGGAGTGAGTATGCAAATTAACACAGCAAAGATGGAAGGTTAATTTGCATACACAAATGCTGGGCAGAGAGCAGAGTGGGAGAGCTGGTGGAGAGTAGAGCAACTTGGGGAACTTGGTTCACCAAGCTGCCAGATGGAGAGCAGAGAGGGAGAGCTGGCAGTTTGGAGGACTTGGCAGAGCAGGGAGGCCATGGGATGGGACAGAGCAAGAAGAGAAAACCCAGAGCATGGGGAGCACCAGAAATGCTGGGAATCATAGTTCTGGTGGCAGACGGATCTCCTAGACACTAGAGCAAAGTGAGCCTGGAGCAAGTTACTTTTGTGGTGGGGGGATGGAGGTAAAGCAAAGGTGAGAGACATAAGTAAAATCAGAGTGTCTAGGAAAAATTAAAGGGAAGATATCCTAAAACTTCCAGGAAATCTCTGCCAATGAAGCAAAGAAAAAAAATGCCTCTATTATTCTGTGAACAACAAACCAAACTGGGTTGGGATCTCAGGCAATTTGCTCATATGATTGCAAAGACAGACAGAAACTCCCGGATTGGAGAGGGCTACCCTGAGGGCTCCCAGATTGGAGAGGGTGCAGGTCAGGCTGAGGGACCCACCCCCTGTGCATGAATCTTCATGCACCGGGCCCCTAGTTTATTATAATGTGTCTTTCATAAAGTTTTTAGAGAACCACTATTTAAAGTCATGAACTGGATCCAATAATGGCATTACTAATCTACTATTTTAAACTCTCATTCAGACATTTTTCTGATGTCATACTGACAGTAAATCCTTGGCCATCATTGGAGATTAAAAACACTTTGAAGGTGTATTAGGTAACCATTATTCATAGAAACACTTATGTTTCTGACTGTGGGAAAGTGCAAATTTATTTAAAGAAAAGTTACAGCTGCATCAGGGAATGGAAGGAAATCTGGCTTAGATATGTTGGTAATGGTTATTGAAAGAAACTGAGGATTAGAAGAAAAGGAAGGTGGGAAAAGGAATGACAGAATAAGATTAGTGGGTTTTATGTGTGTGTGTGTTTTGTTTGTTGCTTGTTTGGTTTTGTTTGTTTGTTTGAAAATAGCCCAGAGTAAGGGAAAAAACTGAGGAGATGTGTGCTTCCTCTCTGGAAGACAGTTACCTGTGCAGGGATGAAGCTGACTATGTTGTAAAGAATGTCCTTGCTCAACATTGTCCAGAATGAGCTGACCATGGGTATTATTAAGGCCAAACTTATTTATCTCCATCTCCATACCCTGTCAACATGTTCTTCCTCCCATATTACTCACAAGGATGAATGGCACTTGTATCCCAATTGGTGCCCAAACCAGAAATCTAGGTGCATCTCTGAACTTTCTCTTCCTTTGAATCCTTGCATCATCAAATTTTGTTGGTGCTACCTCCCGGAATATTTGCACAAACCATCTACTCTCTGAGCAGCTCCACAGTAACTATCCTGGACCTGAATACCACTATTTCTTGATTGAAACACTGGGGAAGACTTACTAAGTTGCTTGCTGCTTCTATCCCAACCAGCTATGAAACAAACCCTAAAGACAGGGTGCCCATACTTAGTACAAATGTAATCATACTATTTCCTTATTTAAAACTCTCCAATGCCTTCCAGTTATGTCAGAATCAAATTGAATGTCTTTAAAAGAATTCTACAATATTTGTCTAAGAGTTTCCATCTTCATTATCAGCCTTCATAATAATTCTCACTATACTAAACTTATTTCAGGTCTTTGATTTCACCATGAGCATACTTTCTCTATGTCTTTATACACTCTTTTCTGTCTGCCGGGGGGGGGAGGGAGGGGGAAAATTCCTCCTTGTCCCTTAACTTTTAGCTTAGCCATCAATCTCTCAGAAAAACTTTCTTGACCAAACCAAATCTAGTATGTTATTTTTTTTGAGGTGTCTTTACATTACCCTGCATTTCCCATAATCAGTATATAACAGACTACTTACTTCATGGTGAATTTACTCATCTGGATTTTACATTGACTAGTAAATCCTTTAACAAAAAAAAAATTGATTTGCTACTGTATCCTCAACAAATAGAACAGTGTCTGGCATATAGATTCATATGAAAATTTCTTCATTTTTTATGGCCTAAGTAGATTACAAATAGGTAACTTAAAAAATTATTTTTTTATTTTAAACATTCAATCTTTTAGATTGCTCTGTCTCTGTTGCTACATGATGGTTAAAGTTAACAAAATAATATTCTATAATTCTGAGAAAATATATCCTATATGTTAAAAGCCTATATGCAAATTGTCCCCTCAGGCAGTCATTCAACCAGGAGACTGGGAGGTCAATCGCTCACTATGATGTGTGCTGACCACCAGGTGGCAGCGTGGAACATGGTGGGCCTCAGCAACACGGCACTGACAGCGGGTGGCAGTGGAGGTGCTGCCAGCCCCGATGGGCCCCGAAGGGCCCCAATGAGAGCGGGACCCCAACCAGATGGTGGAGCAGGCAGGCAGTATCAGGCCAAAGCAGGTGCAAGTGGGGGCCCGATTGCCCCACTGATCATCCGGCACACAGCAACCAGCAGCGGTGGCAGGGGGCAGGGCTGCCACCTGGGTCCTAGGCACTGAGCGAGCTGGGCAGGGGGCCTGGCCCGAATTGATTGCTCTGCAGGCAGGATGGCGGAGCAGGTGAGTGGTGGCACCAGGCCACAGCAGGGTGCCAGGTGGGGCTGCAGAGCTGCGAGGCTGGGAACAAGAGCTGGGTCCCGCAGGCCATCCCGAGGGACCCCACCCATGCACAAATTCGTGCACTGGGCTTCTAGTGAGCATATATATATATATATATATATATATATATATATATTTTTTTTTTTTTTTTTTTTTTTTTTTTTTCTGTTAGACTAACTGCCAAAGGATCACTCTTGCCTTTCTCATATATTGGTCTACAACTTGGTTAACTGTGAATTACTACCATTGAAGGACCAGGGAGATGTAAGAAATAGTCCACTTATCATTGAGATAGAATTCCTTTATTTTGGGGATTCCTGGTTTTAAAAGCCCAAAGTTTATTCTAGGTAAATAAAACAAGATCAATACCAAAGGATGATCATGCTTAGAAAGAGAAAAAAATTGTAACCTGAACATCATTGGTTAATTAGTAAAATTATGCCAAAAGTTAGATATTTAAGAAGAAAAGCAAATGTAAAAGAGACTTGAGCTTGGAATCTAAGTCCAGGTTATCAACATGAGAGAATCATATTACTTTGATCAAGCCATTTTAACCTTTGGTTTAACTCTGTAAAATGAGGACATCTTCCTCACCTTTCTTAACCCACAGAGTTTTTTAAAGCTCACAAAGTGATAATGTTGACTCTGGAAAATATCCAAATACTAAAGGCAGGTACTACCTAATAATAGACCTCTTCCAGGCGAGCTCTGCAATAGAACTCAGTGAGCACCATACTGTGAAGGTCATTCTCTTCTCTATCTCTTCCCAGAAGGAATTGCATTCTGGGAAATTAAAAGCAGCAACATTCTTCTCTTTCTAGTGGCTTATAAAGTGCCTAGAATATATGTGTGCTCAATAAATGTCTGTTGAATTAAAAAAAAACAAAACAAAACTTTTCTTGATGTAGAAATGTCAACTACTTTTTTGAGGAAGAAAGAATAAATATGTAAATTAAGCAGGGTACATTTCAAGGAAGAGGGGAAGGGAGCTGCTTTATCATAGCTACCCATTCTATTCCAACTTCTGTGCTAATAACTTCAGATATTTTATTCCATTTGAACCTCTCACTTCTGAAAGGAAGTTGGCGCCATGCTACTGATGAGGCAACTGAGGAGCAGAGAGGTGAAAGAGACTTTTTTTACAATTAATAAGTGATGGAATAGGATTAACAAACCAAGTGTGCTGCTTCCAAATACTATTTTCTATCCAATTTCAATCACTGATCGAGGTAGGACTTTCCAGGCAAGAATGAATATTTTCTGTAGCTTCCTCTTAAAGATTCCATACCTACATACATTTTCAAAAAGCAAGTAGATCTCATAATAGGTCTCTCTAGCTAAGGACCATTTTAATCACTTCCTACTAGGAAGAAGGGTGAATCACAGTTTGGTCAGAAATAGGAGGATAAATGAGGTTCCTTGCTGCAGCACATTTCCTTGATGCAAATGTAATATCAATCAAAATCTCTCTTGATGACTCAGTGGAAAAGAACAGCAGGCATGTCTTCAACAGCCAGCAGGAAACCTTGTGCAGCCCACTCTAAGCATTATTCAAGTAGGAAAAGTTTGCAGGAGGGCCTAAGATAAGTCCTGATAACTTCCTACTAACCAACTCTAGCTGGGCTGAGCTCAAACTTCCCCAACTTGTCCTGATGCCCTGCATTATTGGATCACCAATACAAACTGAGTTAAATCCTTGCTAAAACACATGTTCAACATTGGCATGCTGCATAAACATCAGGGTCATTGTGAAGAATATTTTTCCCCTCTAAAACAGTGTAGCAGAAGGCAAACGATGGCTCTAAAGTCCTTTTGCCCTCTAGATGACATGCAGAAATGCGTTTGAAGGCTAAATGTATCAAAGCGCTCAGTGATTCAGGCACAGCCCACTTTAATCTCCTCCTCTCTTTGGTCTCTGACCACAGTGGAGTATTGTGAGAAAATATCGCAAGACCATTTGACTTTTGCATCTAGTCCCAGCCTTGACATTTCTTTGCTGAGAGGTCTTGGCAAGTAGATAGTCCTCTGTCATAATGTAAAGCAACTATCAGGCTCTGTGCTTTCATCTGAACTCTACTCATTCTTCAAGACTCAACTGTAATACTATTGTCTTGTGGACAAAAAGTTGGGGGGGGTGGTGGGTTATGTACAAGTTCAATGTGAAAGTAACCTCACAAGGTGATCTGATCATAAATTCCTAACTGAGCAGGTCATGGTGGGTAGTCACACCCCAGGACTATAACTCCTTTAGTAAAAGGTTTAAGCAAGCCCTGTCATTGTTCTTGTTCATCTAGGTTAACACACTTTTGAATGGTCCAGAGGAATTCTCTTTTCCAGACCTATGGAAAAAAACCTAACCACCCCCCAAGAGAACATGTAATTCTGTTAACTATGCTGTAATCCAATCCCCACCTTGCTTTCTCCCACCTTCATGTAATCTTCCGTACTTTCTCTCTCCATAATTCCAAATGTATCAAGGAAACCAAAACTGGCATTTTCTGGAGCATTTGAGATCTTGCTTCCCAGTATTGCCATCAATTTGGCTCAAATAAACTCTTACAAAAATTAGTTATAGCTTTCGACATACTCATACCAACAGTCTTTTGAATATAAACTTTATGTGGAAGGGTGTTTTCTTACCTATTTTTCTATTCTCCAGACCCTATATAGCACAGGACCATTAGTGTGAAGAGATCCTTGACTCCCTAGGATGACACCGTTTTTTTTTTCTTTATTAAGGTGTAACACATGTGTCCTATTCCCCCATTACCTTTTCTTGCTGTCTGTCACTTTATTTTACATTTATCTCTGACAGAGTATTGATAACATTGAACAAACTATATTTGCTTAGATATTTGACCCTCTATCAGACTGAAATCTTATTCTATTTGTACCGCCACTTCCTAGAATTCTTTAAGGCTTATGACTTTCAATAAATATATCCTTGTAGTCTGTTTGATTTTGTGATCACTAAAGCAAGTCCTTTTATTTTAAGTCTTTGCTTTTACTGGAGCCTTTTCTGATCTCACTCTTTTTCAAACTTCTCTTTTTTTCAGTTGTACTGAATTCTCACCTGATAAACATGATAGCAAATACTCATATGGGGCTTATTATGTGCCTGATACTGTTTTTTATCTTTCTATTATCTATATTTATGTATAAATATAATAGATATTTATAATGTTTTATAATGTATATTATATGACATATTATTATATTTTGTTATATGTATATCTATAATTATGTGTATGAATAATAAATATTTTATTATATATATTACATATAACATATTTATATATATGAATTATACATTTAACTTCTCGTTGTACCTACAGGCAACTATTACTACTATTGTCATGTTCTAAATGAGAAAACTGAGGCACATAGAGGTTATGGAACTCATCTAGGATAACAGAGATAATAATGACAGAATGAGGATTATAAAGTCAAATAATCTAATGCCAAAGTCCATGCCTTTAACCATTATTCCATACTGCATCTCTAGTTATTCTCTATAACAATTCAATAATGCTATTAGTACTATCTTTCGTTAGCCAATGAGGAAACAGAGATTCAAAAACATTAGGCGACTCACTCTGAAATTTCATGTCTAGTAACTATATATGGTCAGAATTTGCTTGACTAAACATATTTTAACTTTGTGTCCAATACTTGTTCTTTGCTATAGCATGAAATTGAACTAACATTTGTTTTATACCTTTGGTCTCTTTCTTCCAATTGGACTTTACATCTCTTGAAGACAAGTTGCATATATAATATGAGTACATATTCCTCAACATGGATCACAGTTTCTGGCATATGAAATTAAAATTAATTTTTGACCTATTAATTAATATTAAATAGGGTCTGCAGAAGTAATTATGAGCCTTTGTATGTCAAATACTGGAATATGAGTGAATTACAAATATAAGGATATGGGCTACTTGAAGAGAATTTTAAATAAAATGTAACTAGAGAGTTAAAGAAAATTTGTGGCTTTGTGTTATTATTCACACAGCATGAAATTGAGAAGTAATTTAATCTTGTGGATAAAACATAAGAAGTCAAGAATTGCAGGCTCTGTGCTTTAAATACTACAGTATATGACTTTTTTCACATGGTTTCTCAGTCTATGAAATGGGGATATTTTAAATGTCAGAAAAGAAGAATCAAATATTTCACTGATCAACCCATTAAAAAAGTGTTAGAAAAATATTCATTACTCATAAGATGCTTAAGCCACCTAACTTTTCACTACATGGATTTATTTTATGTCCAGAAACCTGGAGCATTAGTATCACTTTGAAACACAAGAAATGCGGAATCTCTGGCTCCATCTCAAACCTGAGAAATCAGAATCTATAATTTCAACAAAATTCCAGGTGATTCACATGTACATCTAAGTATGAGAAACACTGGTCTAACTGACATTTAAGATAGTTTGTACCCCAGTTTCAATAGACTTTTCCCATCTTCCAAACTGCACAAGCCTCCATCAATTCGTTCAATCTTTCTTTTGTTCCTTAGCATCTTTTTAGTATTATCAAGCAGATGCTTTTTTCCTTACTGTGTTAAGAATACTTAGCATGAGTATCTTGAGACTAGGTCTATGTAGTATTTTTATTATATATCCCATTACTATAATCCACATAGTTCTTTAATGAGTTTTTAAAATTTAATTTCTATTTAAACTCAATAATTTACTATTTTATATTGGGTATCTCAGTTCATCGGTCTTGAACTTAATTTGAAAACTCAATAAGGAGAGTGAACTACATGATTTTTGAGGTCTCTTTTGGTCTCTGATTTGGGGGTTATTATATCTCCTATTATAAAAACCAAGGTGCAAGATCAAACACATATAAATACAATAATATTCTCAAAATTATAACCATCCGGGAATATCCAGTCATGGCACATAGCATCACAACTCACAGAAAGGAACAGAAGGTTAACCTACGTGCCAAGGCTGATCTAAAACTCGACCATGATTTATTTCTACCTATAAGAACCCCTAAACGTATGAGTTGTGGTTATATAAGCAGGGGTACAGACATAATGAAGTCTTGGTCTTTGTATCTGTTTCCTATCCTATTTTGATCTAACAGAACTAGGCAATTTAATATATATATATATGGATTTAAGGAGTCTTTAGAACCACTGAAATGTTCATTAGCTCACTGTATTTATAGTCAACCACACAATAAGCTTTGTGCACCTACCATAAACTAAGCATGATCAGGCTCTGTGTGAGAGAGAATGTCCGGTGTAAGACACTGTCTTATTCATGAATCATGTCTTCTCCAATATCCTTTATTCCAAACATCATTTCTTTGTGTTCCTCAGTGGCTATTAAGTGCCTGAAACTTAAACCTCTAAAATCAAACTTGTTATTGCTATTTTCCCCTGAAATCCATCCTACCACAAAACAACAATAAAAAAATTCTAAATTTCCCTTGTATTATTTTAATAAATAATAACTTTGTGACATATCATGAGGCCTAAATCAAAAGCATCAGAGCTTATAGTGGTGAGAACTAGGGAAAGCCAGGCATCCTACAGAGAAGATGCCTGTGGGAAGGGAAGCTTCATACCAGCCTCCATGAGGTGGTGCCTGTGTTACCCAATCAGAGCCTTTGTCTCTGCTTAGCAAAGTGATTGATTAGTCTTTTTGATAACAGTGATGCCAGTTGCCATGTCTACCTAACTCCAAAATATGTTATTTTTTCCACTGTGATTAACTATAATTTGTATAAAATTAGACTTGAAATAACCTTTAAGTAGCTAAATCTTTGCCACCCTCCTGATACTCAGCATGACCATAACTACCTAGAAAGGGCTAAAAACTAACCATATTAAAAATAATACAAATGAATGAAAAAATACACATGAGTAATGCTTAGAAAGCTGATTTCAATGTTTTATCTATGAATATGGCTATATTAAAATACATATGAAATAAAAGAAAAAAATTCCTTTATATTAGAAAGTGTTTTATATTTTTGCTTTAAATGTTTTAATGTTGCTCTTACAATTAGTTTAACTAAAAACAGAAGATTAAGGTTGCAGTGCATATGAGATGATTGAAATAAAAGGTCTAAGAGGCAACTATATATATAAAGAGCCAGGGGCTGTCACATCCGAAACAACTAAATGGATGACCGAACAGGCAGTGAGGGGTGACCAGGCTGGCAGAGGGGGTCAGTGAAGGGCAACCAGGCCAGCAGAGGGGGGCTGTGGGGGGTGAGCAGGCTGGCAGGGGGGCAGTGAGGGATGACCAAACGACTGAACACCAGGCTGCATGGGGTGACCAGGTTGGCAGGGGGGTTAGTGAGGGACAACCAAGCTGGCAGAGGGTGGGAAGTGAGGGGCGACCAGGCCAGCAGGGGGGGCAGTTGGGGGCAACCAGGCCAGCAGAGGGGGACAGTGAGGGGCAACCAGGCTGGTGGGGGGGGCAGTTTGAGATGACCAGGTTGGCACGGGGGCAGTTAGGGGCAACCAGGCCAGCAGAGGGGGGCGGTTGGGGGTGACCAGGCTGGCAGGAGGGCAGTGAGGGGTGACCAGGCTAGTAGTGGGGGCAGTAAGGGGTGACCATGCTGGGGGGGGGTCAGTTGGGGGTGACCAGGTTGGCAGGGAGGGCAGTTGGGTGCAATCAGGCTGGCAGGGGGCACAGTTAGGGTTGATCAGGTTGGCAGGCAGAAGTGGTTAGGGGGCGATCAGGCAGGCAGACGGGCGAGTGGTTAGGAGCCAGAAGTCCTGGATTGTAAGAGGGATTTTCAACTGCCAGTTGAAGCCTGATCCCCAGGATTGAGCCTCAACCAGCAGTTGGACATCCCCAAGGGGTCCCAGATTGGATAGGGTGCAGGCTGGGCTGAAGGACAGCCCCCCAGTGCACAAATTTCATGCACTGGGCCTCTAGTTTATAAATATTTGAAGGTAAGCTTTCCCTTATCTAAGGTAACATTTCATGATTTCCTGGGCATAAAATTTGAGAAGTCACACAGTCTTTTAGTTCCTTCTAGTACATGTTGGTTAGATCTTTGTTTTCTTTAGGCAGATGATGATATTTTTCCTATACAATCAGCACATCTCCTGTCTGTTTATAGTGTAATTTTATCCTAGTTGTTGGTTTGGTAGCCATGAGTAGAGGCAGGGGTGCATACTGAATTGGGTGCTTATTATTTTTCAAGGCAAACATATCTACATTATCTTCAAGCAATGAAAGACTACTGGCCTTTAATGGAAAGGGCTGGGTCATTTCTGCAGGCCCAGAAATTTCATTGGAATGTGGAAATCTAAAGTTTTCAAGTGCATTAATCCAGATGTTGTCACTCTAAATTTCAGAATGTCACACCTTGCTATTCAAGTCCTGACCTTGGCATAGGAGACTTGCTGAGTTTGAGAATTTAATTATTTTTGGAGCTATATAGCCCATATAATTGATTCCTGGGCATGATCATCAACTTCTTCTGCCTTTCAGATACAGGAGATGAGAGTCTGTTTATATTCAGCCAAGAAGATCTCTGGCTTTGACAATTTGCCTTCAGTTAGTGATTAAAAATCTCTGGTCTTTCATTATTTTATTTTTTAAATATATTTTTATTGATTTCAGGGAGGAAGGGAGAGGGAGAAATAGATAGAAAGATCAATGATGAGACAGAATCATTGGTTGGCTGCCTCCTGCACACCCCACACTGGGGATTGAGCCCACAACCCAGGCATGTATCCTGACTTGGAAAGAAACCATGGCCTCCTGGTTCATAGGTTCACACTCAACCATTGAGCCATGTTGGTCGGGCATAATTACCTTTTCTAATCTATTAATAGTAGTATATCCTTGCAAGATTACTACTCCCTCAAACTTTCCAAAGGTCTGAGCTAGTGTACCAGTCAGTGCATCACCTTTCATTGGATCCCATCCATTCTTCACCAGAGACTTTTCACAATGCCATGGGCTATAAGCACTCTATCACTGTACTGCCAACTTCATGGAGGGGCAACGAACTAAAAAAATCCCATTTAGAGTCTGATACCTAGGACCATTTTAAGTACCAATCATCCTAAAGTATATTTTCCAGGAAATAGACTATTGGGCAGATATTTATGTGCAGGAGGTTTATTGGAGAATATTTGGGGATATATATCCAATTGAGAGTTGCAGAAGCAGGTTTGGCAGAAACAAGAAGTTAAACTGAAATGTAGTTCTAACAGAATCCTCAGAATATCCTATGGGAAACTCTTGAGCCAGAATAGCCCTTCAAAGTTATCTTGAATTAAGGCATGGATGACAGACTTTTGTATTTCCCATATCAACCAGTTATTAAGTATGACATGACCTGTTAAGATGATTCACTTCTGCTGAAGGCAATTCCTGGAGACTTAGACATGAGATTTTAGCAGGCAGTGCTCCCGGCAGTCCCCCTATTTATAAAGGGGGATAACACCTTGATTCTTATGAGGGATCTGTGCAACACACCACAGCATCCACCACAGAATGAGACAGAAATACTATTCAGTACTTCAAGTTAGGTAGTATGTTAGCAAAATCATAGACTTTAGATGCACATAGATAGAAACCCAGTTTTCACCTTTAAGTTAGCACTTTTAAGCTTTATCATCAAAGTAAAGAGACAGCATTTAAAAATAACTTCAATTCCACTTTTCTTCTTTATATTGTGATCATATTCTCCTAATTTCTTTTTAATCAACTATAGAATGAGTACCTATTAGGCACTCTGTTATGTCAGGAAGTTTCAAATGATCAAATGATCAAGACCTACACTTTGTTCTGAAAGACTTGATAGCTTCTTACCGTGTTTTTCATATAACTAACCTCATTCTGTAAATGTTGTAGATTTAACAATTCCCTTTATTTGTGCACCTTAGACTTATGTTAGCTATTATAAGTATATTCCAATGTTAATCTTTTTTTCAGGAGATATAAACTTTCCCACTCTTTGTTTTCAAGAAATAAGAAAACAAATTTGTACACTTGAAAATTAATTTCTTTTTAAACTCTAAAATATCAAAACAAAATAACAAAACAAGAAGTAAATAAGTTATTTCTTATGTGTCCTAGAGGTTTACTGCAAATATCAGAAAGATAAGGCAAAGAATAGCTACTGAGAAATGGACAATAGTTTACCCAAACCTGATACTGGCAATGATATGTATAAACTATCTTTGATTATCAAATCCTCAAGTATTAGAATAAGTAGAGAGAAGCTATATTTTATTGTGAGCTCTCTATTTGCTTAGCGATATACTCATTAAATTATTCATTGCTAGATTTTAAGTTCATTAAGGTGTGGATCATGCTTGTTTTTCTACTGTGTCTCAAAAATAGTGCCTCTCACATAGCAGGCATGCACTGCACACTTAATGGATAAAGGATTTATGGTGCATCAAAATTAAAGAGAACTATGAACCTTAGGTTTTAGCATGCATTCTATTGTTGTTGGTTCTTTATGTTCCCCCAAACATGTCTCATATATGTCAATGACCAGTGTTACCTTTTAGAATGAATATTAACACTATTGCAATCCCATAGTAAGATAAAATATGATATTCGTATCTTAAGCCCTAGTAAAAGCTTTTTACATGTTCATTAATTTTCCAAAGGATGTTAGAATAAACCAAACAATTGAGGCACACAACTTGTCCAAAATGGTAAGCCTTTGATATATATTCTGTACTCAATTAACACTTTTATATTTTGAATGATTCATGTAGCTGAAGAGGCAAGAAAAAGTAAGACAAGTGCATAGAGTGAAAAGGCAAAAGCTAGAGAAGAAATCAATATCAAGTCCGTAAGTATAATTCTCAGACCCACACTAGTCAAATAAACCAAGGAAGAGGTTTTGGGAAAGACATTCTGTCCTAAATGGGACTATATTTTCATGAAAGGAAAAAAAGAAAAAGGTTACCAGGCATAATGGAATGAAGTACCACATTTAAATATTTTAGGGGAGAGCTCCATGAACTCACTGGCCCTTTATAAAATGAAATATTCCCATAGGATTTTCACAGTGCCTGTATCAAATAGTCATAGAAAGTCAAAAGCCAAATGTGCTTTGTAATTAGAGCCGTAGAATACCAACTTGGACAGGTGCAAACAAAAGAACCTAAGGGTATAAAGTCAGAATATCTCTCTTTAAATTCAGGTCCCCCATTTGATGGCTTATAATTTAGGGCAAAAAGAACAGCATCTCTGTGCCTCACCCACCTCATCTCTAAAGTAGAATTAACCATACCCTCAGAAGCATAGGATTAGTGCAAAGAGCTAGGGGATAATAGATGCAAAAGCACTGAAAATCATACACCTCTAACCTATATTTATAATTCTTGTGATGGCAATGATTTCAAATTTACTCTGGGCTGGTGAAGTCACAACTTCAATGGCAAGGGCTCAAAATTAAGTATATTTAATGCATATAGAATTGCAAGTATGTCCAGCATAATGGTATCTGTGTTATGTATAAAAGGGGAAAAAAACTCACATCCTTTTTTAAATTTTATTTTAAATTTACCATTTGGTCTGGACATTCTATAGTACTCTTTTTCTCTATATTTGTTATATTTCTGGTGATTTCAAAATAATTAATAATTACAAAGCTTTGTATAAAGAAGAGCCCTATCACATTGGCACATCACAACAGACATGCTTTAGACTAAAGTAGCTGAATACATTAATGCAATAAAATACAATTATGCTGCTAAATTATCCCTTGAATTATTGATGCAATATTGACTCATTTTGTATCTCTCAAAACAAATGGGCAGAATATACACTTACAGGTTAATATGCTTTACTAAGAGAAGAAATGTACAGCATCTGAACCCATTAATTCAGTAATTTTATAACCCTATGTTTTATTAAAATCCATTAGATTCCTTTAGAGGCACGAGGTCAAGGAAGCACAAAAAAAGGTATTCCACCTTAGTTTAAACAGATACAAAACCAATGCTGATTTTGTAACATTTGTCATTTTAATAACCAACATCTTTTTTTTTTTTTTTTTGGTTAATTCTCTGCAATGCTGAGATGTGGTTAAACAATAGAAGCTATTAATGGCTTATGTACTCTTTGGCCCCAATTACCTATCTCTACAAGACTGGTTTTGATTTTGATGGCAAATTTGCTACATTTACTGTGTTTCTGAGATATGCAGACAACCCGGAGGTGCATTTAAATACCAGTCATCCCAAGGATCATTCTGTATATACAGTATGTAATCAGTAAATGCTTGTTTGTATTTTTTTTTTAATTACCGAAGAGTCATATGGTCTTCATTTTAAAAGTACACATATTATTTGCTTTTGCATATGTCTTCATAGCTAGGAAGCACTTTGAGAATAGAACACATTTCTGAAGATCTTTGTGAGTGTCCTGGAGGTTGTGAAAATGCAGTATATCCAGAGACAAATTAACGTGTAACAAAATTACTTAAAACATTCCAATTCTCAGTGGCCAAAGGAAAGCAAAAGAAGATACAACTCTCAGTAGAACAGTTGCTTAAATATCAAACTAAATGCATTTTATATCATCTTTAAATATGACAAATAACACTGCAATGAGTAGCAGTGTATATTCTCAAACTAGGTTTCTCTCTCTCTCTCTCTCTCTTTTTTTTTTTTTTACTAAACATCATTCTTTGAATAAGTTGTCACATAAGGAGATTCTAAGACTAAGTAGCTTTCTGCTAAAAAGTTGAACTTTACTGAGTTTTCAGGTAATTACTTAGAGTAAATAAGGGCCATCTGAGTTATGAGAAGTACTGGTTGATGTTTGGTGTTCCTGACATTTCAAGTGAATGCCTCAAACTTTCAAAGAATTTTTAGGATTTGCGCTTAATCTTTTTTTTTTTTTTTTAAGGAAAACAATATGGTCATACATCATGTCTAAATGAATCTATAGAGGGGCAGTGACAGAAAAAAAAATTTCCATCAGCTTAAGTGTTCTGCATACCATTGAATGGCACCTTAAAATAGCAGAGTTGAGGTACAACTGAAGCAGAAACATGTGATTTTATTTATTTTAATCATAATTATTTAAATAAACTCATCATCCCCAGGAGCTGATACAATATTTTTTAGTAAACATCACTTTCATTGGCCTCAGAAGCTACGTTAAGATTAATAGACATGGGGCAATCAAAGACTGGGAAAGCCTAGTTATCCTGAATGGCAATTCAGCCCTTTATGTGTGTTTATATCAGGAGCAACACTTGTCAGGAGCACATGAAATAGCCCAGCAAGAGGAACTGGGCAATGTAAAGAGATCATAGGAGATCCGATCTATGTTTCTATCTGAGCTCCATGTATAACCCATAGCCTCTCAGAAAATCAGTTTCCTGATATATCATTTTTTTCTACCTAACTCTCAGAGAAATGAGGAGAAACAAATATGATGCTTTATATATTGCACTTTGAGAATTCAAACTACATTGGGTACTTAATGTTAGCTGTTGATATTTATGTAAAGTGATACTTTATTGTATTTATTTATTTGAGTATATAGAGGATACATGGCGACAGAAAAATGTAAAGATATATTTTTAAAATATATTTTTATTGATTTTAGAGAGGAAGGGAGAGGGAGAGAGAGAGAGAAAACATCAATGATGAGAGAGAATCATTGATCAGCTTCCTCCTGCATGCTTCACACTGGAGATCGAGTCCACAACCTGGGCATGTGACCTGACTGGGAATTGAACCATGACCTCCTGGTTCATAGGTTGATGCTCAACCACTGAGCACACCAGCCAGACTAGATGCACTCATTTTAATCCCCAAAACAAGACTGTGAGGTTCTTGAGAAAGGGTCTTTTATGTATTTATTTTTTACTGAAAGGTATTGTTAATAGATTTACTTAAATTGTATTTATGAACAATAAAGGAATGTCATCAAGAAAAAATGCAATATAAGAAAAAATATTTTGCACAGGGAATATAAGTGTCTGCCTATTACTATCCCCTTTTATGCCCAGACCTGGCCCAGGGAAATTAAGAAGCTGAGCGAGTAGAATCATAAAACAAAGATGCCAAGAGAAATGATTAATCATAAGGAGCCTTTGACCTAACCTGGAAAACACATTTTAGTTCTTACAAAAGAACTATAAAGAAACAAAGGAAAAGTAACTAAGGTGCAAAAAAACATAAGAGGAAATAATGTTTTGTACCTTGTGTTTCTGAATAATGGTACACAACATCCATGAGCTTTCAGTTACATTAAGCTTTAATATGTCTTTTCTTCTCCCAGATCACATTGTTCATAGTTCCCCCTCCCCATTCATGTTGTCTACTTCAATTTAGTCTGTATAGGTTACACAATTAAAACCCGATTTATGTCCTTCTCTGAAATGTTTATGAAGACAAACAGAGATGGTTCCCAAAATGACCTTCCTTGAATCTCTTCATACCTTTCTCCCCAATGGATGTTTTAGCATTTACAAATCACCTCTATTTTCTCTTCGCCTGCCAGAAGGGTTTGAATCATTGTGGTGGCTTTCTTCTCCAAACACCATAGTTTTCTAAAGGATCAAATAAAGTTCACAGTGGCTTATCTCAATTTCCCTGTGATAACTCACATTTCAAAATGAGAAAGTCAGAACAAATCAACAGCAATAGCAAGTACCTATAGTCAAGGCAGTTGCCTTATCTTCTTTGTCAATTATGAGGTACATTTGAAGCATGATCTCAAGGACATAGTGGGGAGGGATGGGGAGCCAAAAGAGGTGATGGAGGTGAGCAGATATAATACAGCATCCAAGAAAGGCAAATCTGAGAAGGGCCTATAAGTTTATCAAAGCTCTGTCTATGGAACAGTTGTTACAGGTGAACAAACCAGGACATGGAGGGGCGGAGAGACACAAACTGGAACCAGAATACCCTGCCTAAAGTCTGTCTGGCAAGCAAATGACTCTCTGACCAGAAAGTAGACAGATATTATGATTGTTTTGTGTTATTGTTAATTATAACATTAATATCTTTTTTATGTTTTATTGAGTACCTACTACTGTGCTATTCACTTTAGATGTAGATCTCATAAGCCATACAAACCAAAAGTTATGTTATGCTTATGTACATATTTAAGGCCACAAAACTATGGCTCCAAGAGTATGTAAATATCCTGTTGATGACATAAAGAGCTAGTTTCAAAGTATATCACTATATCTCTAATATTAAAACAGCTATTTAATAAAGTTAATATATTTTAAACAATTGTAGCTTGCTACATAATTATTCCTTTCAATCCCAACTCTCAAAATAAAAATTATATATATTGCACAGGATGGGGTGTCCCTCAGCCCAGCCTACACCCTCTACAATCTGGGACCCCTCGATGGATGTCCGACTGCCCGTTTAGGGATCGGGCCTAAATGGGAAGTCGGACATCCCTCTCACAATCCAGGACTGCTGGCTCCAAACTGCTCGCCTGTCTGCCTTCCTGATTGCCCCTAACTGCTTCTGCCTGCCAGCCTGATCACCCCTAACCATTCCCCTGCCAGCCTAATTGTTGCCTAACTGCTCCCCTGCCAGCCTGATTGCCCCTAACTGCCCTCCCCTACCAGCTTTGGTCACCCCTAACTGCCCACTGATGCAGGCATGTTCCCCCCCAACTGCCCTCCCCTGCAGGCCTGGTGCCCCCCAACTGCCCTTCTCTGCAGGTCCAGTTGCCCCCAACTTTCCTCCTCTGCCGTCCTGGTCACCCTTAACTGCCCTCCCCTGCAGGCTTGATCGCCCCTAACTGCTCCCTTGCAGACCTGGTCCCTCATAACTGCCTTCCTCTTCTGGCCATCTTGTGGTGGCCATCTTGTGTCCACATGGGGGCAGGATCTTTGACCACATGGGGGCAGCCATCTTGTGTGTTGGAGTGATGGTCAATCTGCATATCACTCTTTTATTAGATAGGATAGAAGCCTGGTGCATGGGTTGGGGCCGGCTGGTTTTCCCTGAAGGGTGTCCCGGATCAGGATGGGGGTTCCCTCGGGGTGTGGGGCGACCTGGGCGAGGGGCCTGTGGTGATTTGCAGGCCGGCCACACCCCCTGTCGACCCAAGTGGAGGCCCTGGTATCTGGGATTTATTTATCTTCTATAATTGAAACTTTGTAGCCTTGAGCCGAGGCAAGGGCAGGTGGATAGCTTGGTTTCCCCCATCGCCAGGGGCAACCCAAGCCTCTGGCTGGCTGCAGCTCCATGGCTGCCGCCATTTTTGTTGGGATTTATTTATCTTCTATAATTGAAACTTTGTAGCCTTGAGAGGAGGCCAGGGCAGGCGGAAAGCTTGGCTTCCTCCATCGCCGGGAGCAATACAAGCCTCCTGTTCTCTCCAGCTCTGTGGCTGCCACCATATTTGTTGGGTTAATTTGCATACTTGCTCCTGATTGGCTGGTGAGTGTGGCTTGTGGGTGTAGCAGAGTTATGGTCAATTTGCATGTTTCTCTTTTATTAGATTATATATATATATATATGTGTGTGTATATATGTGTGTGTATGTATATATGTGTGTGTGTATATATATATTACCTCTGAACCTCCGAACATTGGAGTAATATTATGGAAACAAATCAATTACCACTGATTATAGTAATATGTAAAACTTAAACAGTAGTGGGATTATAAGTAATTTTTACTATATGCATTCAATTTTGTTATTTTATGTTTCTAATTCATAACAAGAACCATGCTGGTCACATAGGGATATGTAACTTTCTTCTATTTTTCTCTTAACACCAGCTGAAATTACATGCAAAGGGATAAAAAGTACTCCACTGCAGCCTGCCACTTGATGGCTAATGCTCACTGGGTAAAAGGGAAGTGGAATGAAGAGAAATGCAAGACAAGCCAGAAAAGACGTCAAAGAGAACAGTGTCCCCATGCCGTGCAACTCCAGGAGGCATCTTTCTTACCATCCTCTAAGTGAGGAGTATCCTCTGCAGTAATAACATGGAGATGGTGCATTGGGTTCATGCAGTACCATGGCCTTGGACAAAGATAAGACATTTGCAAGTGCTTTTGAAACACAACAGGACTGATATGCCACAATATGTCATAGCAAAGGGCTCACTGGCATAGAAAGTACTACATGAACTCTCCCAAAATATGCTAATCATTCATGATTTAGATGAAATGTCTCTTTTATGGGCCCTCTGCTAACATTTTCAGTTAGCCTCAACATGATTGGCTTCTATGTTCCTAAACTAGTTTGTTTATTACTCTAGTTTAGCATGTCAACCTTGTGTTGCATGGCCTTTTACTCTGCAAGGCTGAGAATTCTTTAAAGCTGGTAGCTATGTGGGACCAGTAGACCTCAGAGCCATAGAACTGGGTTAAAATCCTGGATATACCAATTAATAGCTCTTACCTTTTCTAAACCTCTGTCCCTGAATCTTTAAATGGATACAATTTATAATACCTATTCCAGAGAATTGTCTAGGATTAGGTAAATGGTAAGGTATAAGAATACTAGAGGCCCGGTGCATGAAAATTTGTGCACTCGGGGGGAGGGAGGTTCCTCAGCCAGGCTTGTGCTCTCTCACAGTCTGGGACCCCTTGGGGGATGTCCACCTGCTGGCTTAGGCCCACTCCCCAGGGGATTGGGCTTAAGCTGGCAGTCAGACATCCCTTTGGCAGCCTGGGAGCCCTTGGGGGATGTCCAACTGACAGGGAGTGGCCCTAAACCACAGTTGGACATCCTGAGTGCTGCCAAGGAGGCAGGAAAGGCTCCTGCCACTGCCACTGAGCTCGCAGCCATCAGCCCAGCTTGTGGCTGAGCAGAGCTCCCCCTATGGGAGTGTACTGACCACCAGGGGGCAGCTCTTGCATTGAGCATCTGCCCCCTGGTGGTCAGTGCATGTCATAGTGACTGGTCATTCCCGGTTGTTCTGCTGTTAGGGTCAAGTGGGATATTAACCTTTTATTATATAGGATTATTGTATAATTTGTATGTTAACACATTGTGCAACAATAGTTTTATTCCTAGCTTTACCCAGCGGCCAGATAAGTTTCTACTGAATGAGTACAAAAAATGTTTTACAAAATATCATACTTTAAAAAGATATTAGATTGTAAGAACATGTAATAAATAACTTCAAAATGCAATGGGTAATTTTAAGGCATGCCTTTAACATTTATGCAAAACATTGTGTAATATGAAAACACAAGAATGCTCGTGATCTACCCACGATGTGCTAATAGAATTTCTTACCTAAAACTAAAGAGTACCACTGGTATAGTGAAATTTCATGTACAGTCTGAAATTGCCAAAGAGTTACCTATAACTAAAATTATTGGTGGTATTATAAGTAAAATTTCCATATATTGTTTTTTTAATATTATCTTATTTTTTAATTTAAATCGACCTAAAACCTTTTAAATACTTCTAATATAAATGGCAGAACAAATCCTTTTAACAATAAAATTGTTAATAATACAAGGAAGTTATGTATTTTTCCAGGCCCCTGGGTGCCTCATTCCTAAAACAATTCTATATGATACTATAATGGTGGATACATGGCATTATATGTTTGTTCAAACCCAATGAAAGTAAAATGTCAAGAGTGAACCCTAATGTAAACTATGAACTGTAGGTGATTCTGTGTCAAGGTAGGTTCATCAGTTGTAACAAATGTACAGGATGATTGGGGATGTGTATAGTAGGGAAGGCCATGTATGTGTGGAGGCAGGAGATATATAAGAAATCTCTGTATCTTTTGCTAAATTTTGTTGTGAACCCAAAACTGCCCTAAAATATAAAGTCCATGTTAAGCAAAGGAAGAAAATTCTGACATATGCTATCAGATAAAGTAAACTTAAGGACATTATGCCCAGGAAAATAAGCCAGTCACACACACACACACACACACAAAATCTGTATGATTTCATTTATATGAGGTACCTAGAGTAGGCAAAATCATTGAGATAAGGTCTTTTTTTAAAAATATATTTTTATTGATTTCAGAGAGGAAGGGAGAAGGAGAGAGCGAGAGAAACATCAATGATGAGAGAGAATCACTGATTGGCTGCCTCCTGCACACCCCCTACTAGGGATTGGGCTGGAACCCAGGCTGGTGCCCTTGAGTGGAATTGAACTTGGAACCCTTCAGTCCTCAGGCCGAGGCTCAATCCACTGAGCAAAACCAACTAGGGCTAAGAAGATCATTTGATTTTTAAATTAATTTTCTAAAAATTAAACTCAATTAAGACTATGACACAAAATGATCAACAGTAAAGCATCACTCATTATGCAATATTCTAATCCTAATATTCAAATGTATACTTTTATGTACATTGACAGTTACATATTTTCTATACATAAATTAAGATGTTAGTCAAACTCTTCACATTAACTTGTTTGTGGTTTATTTCAAATCATAAGAATTTGCTTATAATATTAGGATTAATTATTACATAGAGAATTTAATCATTCATGCATTGGAGTGTTTTATTTTCTATTTATTTGTATTGTTAGTAAAGATCAACTCAATGATCATGTTTATGCTCACAGATTTCTTCCTCATTTCTGGAAATGATCAGACCCATATTCTTTTAAAACACTTTTAAAGCTTTTTATCTAGCACATTATCATGCTTTACTTCATAGCACTTATTCCATGTGAAGTTTTTGCTCCTGGTGTGTGTGTGCACCTGTCTGTGTGCATGTGTGTTGACTCTCTTCCAGGCTACAATACTTGCTTATGAAGAACAAGGACTTTTTCTTTTTTTTTTTTTTTAAACTTTCAGAAGATAGCCTTTATTTTTTTTTAATATATTTTATTGATTTTTTTACAGAGAGGAAGGGAGAGGGATAGAGAGTTAGAAACATCGATGAGAGAGAAACATCGATCAGCGGCCTCCTGCACACCCCTACTGGGGATGTGCCTTCAATCAAGGTACATGCTCTTGACCGGAATCGAACCTGGAACCTTTCAGTCCGCAGGCTGATGCTCTATCCACTGAGCCAACCAGTTAGGGCAAGGACCTTTTCTGTCTTTCACTGTTATATCATCAATCACTCTAACAGTGCCAGATATATGTTAGATATTTATAAATGTGTAGAAAAGTAACACATCTGAATGAATAAATAAATGAATAATTTGGGATAAATAACAGTTATTTTTTCACATTTCTGGGTAATATTTAAAATCAGAAAATAAATTAAAACTGGCATAACATTTTAAAGTAAAATTTACTATTATCTCTAAAACTCTCATAAAAATATTAATATGTCTGGAAAAATAGAAAAAGAAAAATTATTCTCATTCTCTTTATTTAAAACTAGAGGCCTGATGCATGAAATTCATGCAAGGGGCTTGGCCCGTGCCACCACAGCCGCTGCCTCTGCCTCAGCCCTGCCCACCATGGCAGCCAAGGGCCTCTGCCTCGGCCCCTGCTGCCTCCACGGCAGCCGCCTCAGCCCTCGCAGCCCTGGCTTCACCCAGAATGTTGTCTGGAAGGACGTCCGGTCTAATTAGCATATTACACTTTTATTATTATAGACAAATACTGAGGCCCTGGTTGGTTGCTCAATTGGTTTGAGTGTTGTCCCATACACCAAAAGGTGGTGGGTTTGTTTTCCAGTCAGGGCATGTACCCAAGTTACAGATTCAATCCCTAGTCGGGGCGTGTACAGGAGGAAACACGTTGATATTGTCAGATATATGTTAGATATTTATAAATGTGTAGGAAATTCACACCTCTTTCTCTCTCTCCCTCCCTCCTTTCCGTCCTCTCTTCTTTCCCCTCTCTAAAAAACAATTAAACAATAAAATAAATAAATATTGAGGTTTTCCTCAATTTATTTCTGTTCTTTCTTGTTCATACAAATTTACGTTAAATTATGAGCTAATTAGCATTCAATATATACACAAATTAAATAACTAAACTTACTTTTCTTCATGCAGTGGATATATTTGAAGAAAAACATTTTTAAGACTGCTCATATACTAGGTATAAATAGCATTATGTACATCTTATTGAAGTTATGGTTTATTTATGCTGAATTCAGGAAAATATTCAGAATGCATCAGGCTATCAACAAAGGAAGGTTAAAATGCTAAACATGGAGAATGTTATTTATAGGAATTTTAATCGTTGTATCAAAGTATAACCATAAATCCACATGCTACACTGAAAGCTTTATGAAATGAAAAGGCTTTTACATGCCTATTTTAAGGCTGACAGTGTCATGCTGTTTCAACCAGAATATCTGTTTATGTTCAGGGTGCAATATACAGATACCAATTAAATCACCCACAAAATATCAGGGAGGGAAGATAGTACATGATATCTTAAAAATCTACTGTAGTCTCTCTATATTTAGGAACAAACAAAAATATCTCCCAATGTCAATATTCCCTATTTTATGGGAAAGTATTTTTATAAGTTAAGGAAAAATTGTTGTGTTATTATTTTCACAGCAGAATAATTTGATTATGTCAAAAGAGTGATTCTGGAAGTCAGACAGACATTCAAATTCTAACTTAGTAATACAAGGAAGTAACTTATTTTTCCAGATCCTAGGCACCTTGTTCTAGAAATTTAAAATAATATTACTTCCCTCATGAGCTAATTTTGTGCACTCGGTCACTAGTTAATACATAAAAGGATTAAGGGGACCTGCTCTTGTTGAAATAGTTGTGATAAAACACCCTTCTCTATAACCCCACACACCTGCCCCTAAGGAAATTCACAGCTTCCATTGTAAAACCGATGTAGTGTTCACAGAAAACAGGAAAACTGGGCTGGGGACCAAACACAATATTCAGTGACTAAGGATAGACCTAACTTGTAGTTTTGGAAACATACCACACTCTCTCATCTCTCATGCCTTTGTGTATGAAGACTCTTTTATTGGAACATATCCCTTGTGGATTCACCTGCTTCTTGTCCTTTAAAATTCAGTTCAGCAAAGCCTTCCTTGATTTTCTTCATCCATCCCTTAAGCCTCTCACTGCACTAAGTGCTAATTCTCTGAGCCACTTGCTGAACCAAGCATATACATTTTTATTGATCCTCTATGGGCATTACATGACTTACTCATTATTAGGGACCCTTCATTCTTTTTAAGTTTCTTACAGCTTTGTTGAGGTGTAATTGACACAATAAGCCACACATTTTTAGAATGTACAATTTGATAAGTTTTGACACATATATGCACTATGATAATGAAGATTACATTCAAAGTTTCCTCATTGTAATATCTTTTTTACCAGTCTCAGTTGCACTCCATCCCATCAACCACTGATCTCCTTTCTGTCATTACATTGTCTTGTATTTTCTAAAATTCTATATAAATAAAGTTATACAGCATTATTTTTGTCTTGTTTCTCTCAATCAGCATATTATTTTGAGATTCATTTAAGTTATCACATGTAGCAACAGTTAATTCATTTTGGGTTGCTAGATAATATTCTATGTGTCTGAATGTGCCTCGATTTGTTTTCCCACTATCTTATTGATAGACATCAGGTTTATTCCTGATTTTTAGATATTATAAGCAGAGATGTTATGAACATTCATATAAAATATTTATATGGATATATGCTTTCATTTGTCATGGAAAAATAACAAGGAGTAGAATTGCTACATCATATGGTAGATGTATGTTGTACTTTTTCAGAAATCATTATCCAAAGATAGTTTACCAATTTATAACATTGAACTAGTGGTCTGGTGCATGAAATTCATGAATGGGGGTGGTTCACTCAGCCCAGCATGCACCCTCTCTAATTGGAGACCCCTTGGGGGATGTCCGACTGCTGATTTAGGCCCAGTCTAAATCGTAGGTTGGACGTCCCTCTCACAATCCAGGGCTGCTGGCTCCTAGCCTGTCTGCCTGCCTGATCACCCCCTAACCGCTCCCCTGCCAGCCTGATTGACACCTAACTGCTCCCCTGCCAGCCCGATCACCCCCAACTTCCCTCCCCTGCAGGCCTGGTTGCCCCCAACTGCCCTCCCCTGCTGGCCCAATCACCCCCAACTGCTCTCCCCTGCCGGCCTGATCTTGCCCCCAACTGCCCTCCCCTGCCAGCCTGGTTGTGCCCTCCCCTGCCAGCCTGGTTGCATCCAATTGCCTTCCCCTGCCAGACTGATCTTGCCCCCAACTGCCCTTCCCTGTCGGCCTGGTTGCCCCCAACTACCCTCCCCTGCCAGCCTGATCTTGCCCCCAACTCCCCTCCCCTGCCAGCCTAATCATCCCTAGCAGCCTATGCCTTGGTCCCCACCACCAAGGCTTTGTCTGGAAGGAAGTTGGATGTCCAGAAGATGGCTGGTTGACCTGATCTAATGAGCATATTACCGTTTTATTAGTATAGATAGATTATATGGAATAAAATTGCTTAAATGGGGGGAAAGCCTTTTTCACCAGGAGGAAATGCTCTTGGCAGACAAAAATACATAATCCTTATATCTGGACTGATAGCTAGCCATATGCACTACACTGCCAAACTGGTCATTAAAAAATTGAACTGCTTTCTTACACCTTACACCAAACAGCTGTTGCCCTTAAAACACCTCCTCAGCCCCCACCTTAGGTAACTGCCTTCGCAGTTCACCCAGATTAGGTTCTTATTGGTTGGTTTCTATGCCAATCAGTGTCAAAAGCTCCACCTACTAGGCAGCCATTGGCTCCTTGCACTTCACCCAGATTAGGTTCTGATTGATCAGTTTCTATGCCAGTCAGCATCTCTGGTCCTATCAACGGGCCTGATCAGAGAGGTGGGGCTGATCAGCAGCCCCAGCAGAAGCCCGAGAGAAAGAGAGGCGCAGCTGCTGGCCAGGCCCTAAGAGAAAGAGAGAGGCAAGGGCTGATCAACAGCTGCCACAGAGGCTACTGATCAGACCCTGCTTCTCTCTTCAGGACTCTCTTAGGGCCTGATCCATAGTCCCCTCAGTAAATGCTGGGCCGTGGTGCCCACGGTGGCGGACTGTCGAGCCTTTGGTTGCTGTTACTGTTACAGACCCTGTGTTTTTATATATTAGGATTGTATTTGTCAGTCTTTTAAGTTGTAACATTTCTAATAGGAATACAGACAAAATTGCATTTTCCTAATGATGAATTATGTTGAACATCTTTTCATGTGCATCTTTGACTTCCATATATAACTATCTATCCAAATTTTCAGGATTTTTTTAGTTATTTGTTTTATTTCTGTGTTTTGAGGGATTTTTATATAATCTGACACAATCTGTTATCAGAAACATTTTTTTCCAAATGTTTACACAGTCTGTGTCTGGTCTTATTTTATTAACAATAACTTTTGAAGACACTGAAGCTTTTAATTTTGTTGAAATATAATTTATCAGTTTATTATTTTATGGATCAAACTTTTTATTTTTGTCTCAGAAAATGTTGCCTAACCCAAGGTCACAAAGAACTTCTTTTTTTATTCTAAACATGCAATAGTTTCATGTTTTACATTTAGGTCTATGATTCTAATAACATAAATACTTTATGTATATGGTATGAGGTATGGATAATTTTATTAATTGACTTTTGTTTTGTTTTGCAAATAAGTATTCAATGTTTCAAAAATTATTTGCTCTTATACTTTTGGACTCTGTTCTGTGCCATTAATCTATTGTAATGCCAATATGCATTCTCTTAATTACTCTCTCTAAAATGTCTTGGAATATAGTAATATTAGCCCTCCAACTTGTTCTTTTTCAAATTTGATCTGATATTCTTTTTATTTTCTTGCTAATCCTCACCTGAGGATATTTTTCCATTGATATTTTAGAGAGAGTGGAAAGGAAGGGGGGAGACAGAGAGAGAAACATCAATATGAGACATACACATCAATGATTGGTTGCCTCCCACATGAGCTCAGGGATCAAGTCTGCAACAGAGGTACGTGCCATTGACCATATTCAAACCCATGACATTTCAGCCCATTGGCTGAAGCTCTGTTCACTGAGTCAGACCAGCTAGGGCTGATGGGATACTTTGAATTTCTACATTACATTTAGAGTGAGTTTTTTAATGTTGACCCAAAATCTGACTGAGATCTTGGTTAGGATTATATTAAATTCATAGAGCCATTTATGGAGAATTAACATCAGAAAAAATATTATGTTTTATAACCTATGTACAATATATATTGCCAGTTACTTAATCTGACTTCATTTCTCTTAACAATATATTTCAGTTTTTAGTGTAAAGTTTTTCACACATTTTGTCAATATTCTAAATTTTTCATATCTTTGATACTATATACATAGTACTAGAGGCCTGGTGCACAAAAATTTGTGCACTTGGCGGGGGGGGGGGGTTCCCTCAGCCCAGCCTGCACCTTCTCACAATCTGGGACCCCTCAGGTAGGGTCCCTAGGCCTGGCCTGAGATCAGGGCCTATCGGGGCTTTCCTTCCCCTAGCTACAGGAAGCTGGTCCAACCCTCATGGCTGCCACTGCTTTCCCTCTCTGCAGTGATACCTCCCATCACCTGCCACTGGTGGCCTTCCTCTGCAGGCAACAGGCATGGGGTGCGATGGCTTGGCTGGCCTGGGCCTACCTCTACGGGGCGATTGCTGGCCAGCTGCACACCTGCCACAGAGCTGCCGCTGGTGGCCTGGGCCTCCCCCTTTCTTTGCTGGGGGGCGGGACCAGCCCTGTGAGGGGCCATGTGCCTACCTGATCACCCCTAAACACTTGCCTGCCTACCTGATCACCCCTAACTGCTTGCTTGGGGGCGGGGTCAGCCCGGAGAGGGGTCGTGGTGATTCTGGTCTCTGGTCATTCCGGTCGTTACTCTTATAGTGGCTGGCCTTTTATTATATAGGACTGCTTTTTAATTTTGATTGCTAGTATATAGAAATACACTTAGTTTTGTATATGGATCACATACCCTGCAACTTTTTAAATTAATTTATTATTTCTACAATGTTATTTTTTTTCTGTCAATTACATTGAATTTTTATACAGACACTAGAGGCCCAGTGCACAAATTCATGCACACATGGGGTCCCTCGGCCTGGCTGGTTATCAGGGCCAATTGGGGTCATCTTGTCCAGTCCCGATCGGGGCCAGCCAGCTGGGGGTAGGGACTGTGGGAGGTTGGCCAGTCATGGGAGGTTGGCTGTGGAAGTGCACTGACCACCCAGCCAGCTGGGGGGAAGGACCACAGGAGATTGGCCAGTTATGGGAGGTTGGCTGTGGAACCGCACAACAACCAGGGGGCAGGTTCTGCATTGAGCATCTCCCTGCTGGTGTTCAGTGTGCATCATAGCGACCAGTTGACCGGTCATTCAGCTGGCTGTTTGACTGGTTGTTCGGTCGTAATGGTCGCTTATGCTTTTATATACACTGAGTAGCCAGATTATATAAGGGAGGCCCGGTACACGAATTCGTGCATGGGTGGGTTCTGGCCAGCCTGGCCGGGGGAGGGGTCATGGGCAGTTGGCCGGCCTGCCTGCTGGTCAAATTCCTGGTCGAGGGGATAATTTGCATATTAACCTTTTATTATATAGGATATACACTGAGTGGCCAGATTATTATGTGTTCAGAGATCATAATAATCTGGCCACTCAGTGTATATAGATATTGTATATAAGTATAATAATTTTATCTCCTCTTCTTCCAATTTTATGCCGTTTATTTATTTTTCTTTTCTCACTGCATTGAATAAAACCTCATGTACACCATTAAAGGAACTCCTGAGCACTGTTAGTGGTTATGCAGATAGGTGTAGCCACTATGAAAAACCATATGGTGTTCCCTCCAAAAATCAAAATGGAACTGTCTTATGACCTAGTTATTACACTTCTGGGTATATATCCAAAGAAAGCCAAAACACTAATTTGAAAGAATATTTATATATCCCACTCCTATGTTCATTTGAGTGTTATTTACAGTAACCAAGATATGGAAGCAATGCAAGTGCCCATGAATAGACAAGTGGGTAAAAAAAACAATGGTTCATACATAAATGGAATATTACTCGGCCATAAAAAAGAATGTAGTCTTACAATTTGTGAAAGCATGCATGGGATCTAGAGGGTGTAATGCTAAGTGACATGTCACTTAGAAAAAGAAAAATACCATATGATTTCACTTATATGTGAAACCTAAAAAATAAAATAAATGAATGAACAAAAATAGAAACAGACTCATACACATAGAGAACAGACTGATGGTTGATCGAGGAAGAAGGGGTTAGGGCAGCCTTGGGCAAACTACGGCCCGCGGGCCGGATCCGGCTGTTCTATCCGGTTCTCTTGCTCTCCCCTCCGCTCCTTTACTTTGAATTTATATTAGTTCACACAAACACTCCATCCATGCTTTTGTTCTGGACCTCCAGTCCAGTTTAAGAACCCATTGTGGCCCTCGAGTCAAAAAGTTTGCCCACCCCTGGGTTAGGGGGACTGGGTGAAAAAGGTGAAGGGATTAACAAGTACAAACTGACAGTTACAAAATAGTCATGGGAATGTAAAATAAAGCATAGGAAATATAGTCAATAATACTGTAATAACTATATATATGGTGGAACTGGGAATATTGAGGGGACCATTTTGTAAAGTATATGATTATCTAATCACTACAATATATACCTGAAACTAATACAAAATAATACTTTGTGAACTGTAATTGAAAAATAAAATTTAAATTAAAAAAACAAAACACCTCCAATACACCATTACATAGACGTGTTGAAAATTATTTCAAGAGGAAGCTATTAAATCTTTTCTTTTAAGTATAAAGCTAGCCATAGGTTGTCAAACTGTCTTTTGCTGGGTTAAGGAAATTCTTATCTATCCATAGATAGGTGTGAGATTTTACTAAGAATTTATGATTGATTTTATTTAATGCTAGATTTCTTTATGTTTAAAAAGTTTCTATTTTACTTTTGCTTTAGAAAGATAATTTTGCTAGGTATAAATTCTATATTGACAGCTTATCTTTCAGTAATTTATAGATGGTACCCTACTGTTTTCCCAATTTTGTTTTTTACTAAGAAAAATCTGATATCAGTCTTTTTTTTTGTTACTCCATACATAATGTGGATTTTATTTTTCCTGGAGGTTTTTGTGGCTTGTTTTTTGAACATTGCTTAAAACTATTTTATAATAATATCCTTTGATTTAATTGTCTTCATGTTCCTTGTGCTCAGATGTTTGTTGAGCTCCCACATAAGTGATTTTAAATTTTAAAAATTTTCAGCAATTATTTCTTCAAAAAATTTTTCTACCCTCTATTTTGGAGACTCCTGATGGGAAAGTAGTTGGAGTCAGGATTTAGCAAACTGTCCATGAAGAAGGAATGAGAGTTTTTAGCCATGACTTCAAAACTAGATCAAGATATATTGTTAGATATTATATCTTTTAATTCTCACATTAATTCTCACAAGGATGTTGCAATTGTTATATTTTATAGATGACTTTTACATGTCCAGTAATTAGATCCTTCCACCTGGGGGATTTTTCCACTGTATAAGTCTTGGAAGAGGCAAGCCAGATACTAATTTTATCTTCTCTTTAATAGCACAGACATCACATATACATGAGACCCAAGCAATGAAAAGATCTGGCATAAGAATTTGAAAGTGGTCAGAATGACACAAAGCAGTCCAATAAGAAAATAATTCATTTCAGTGACAACTATTAATCAGTTTCCAGAGTTGGAGGATCAACAGTGATGGCAGTACCATCAATGCCAAGGTGTTCATTAACATTGGTACCAGATGGTTCAAAGCATGATTTTGGCTATAGTTCTAAGGCCTATTCAATCTTAGCTTCTGTCTGGTCTCTCAGTTTAGTTCTGCTGGGTTTCTGTGAATTATTTAGGAACCTCCATAAATTCCTTTTCTACTTGAATCAACTAGAGTTGATTTTTATTTCTTAAGTAAGAAATATGACAGATGAAACTCCATGGAATACATGAAAAATGGGAAGCTCTATGAATTTAGTTAACTTGACAAGTCTACACTGTCAGTAGCTAGCTATTAGTAGCTGGTGGAACTTAAATTTAATCCCAGAAGATTCTAACTCCAAAGACAATCTCCTTCTACTCTCTGTGGCTGTTAAGCACTGTTAAAATATATCTAGAGACTGAGAAGACACTATGACCAAATTAACTAATTCTCTTGGGAGGACTTTTTATAGATTGAGTTGAAACCTATATTTCTCCAACATCTATTCATAGCCTAAAATTTTCTCATCTACTGTCACAAAAAATAACTCATTTCCTCTGTATGGTGGTCTATCACATATCTAAAACCGTATCTTATGCCAAATGTTTTCTGCAAGCCATGTTTTCAGAAAAGAAAAACTAAATACTATGTTTAGAGATCTGTATCAGGTATATTTTCAAAAAATAATAATAATTAAAAAAGTTATCTAGCCCTGCCAGAGTTGCTCAATGATTGAATGCCAACCTATAAACCAGGAGGTCACAGTTCAATTCCCAGTCAGGGCACATGCCAGGGTTGTAGGCTCAATCCCCAGTGAGGGGTGTTCAGGAGGTAGCTGATCATGATTCTCTCATCATTGATGTTTATATCTCTCTCTCCCTCTCCATTACTCTCTGAAATCAATAAAAATATATTTTAAAAAGTTATCTAATTATCTATATAAAATAAATATTTACTTCACCATATGAAAAGTATTGTGCCATTCTTAGCAGAGAGAATAAAATTATCAGTTGAATCAGCTAGCTGGGAAAAGCTTTACAGAAAAGTCTATTTCTTACACACTATGGCAGAGATTATGCTATATGTTCACCATGTCATTTCTTCTTCAAGGGTACACAGCAAGGCTACATTTATTACCCTTTTGAGGGGTATTTTGTAAACATATGACTGAATCTGGTCAATACAATTTGGGCAGAAGTGTTTTAATCCACTCTCAGACATAGTTCTTAGAATCATCACGAGTTTCTCCATCCTGTGTACCCTACAGCAACCACAAATGGTAGTGTCACAAGGTTGACAGAGCTAAAAATAAATTTCCATCACTGCTTAGAGGAGAGCCTGAAATGAGAGACACTCAATAGGCACTAAATTTTGTATGGGCGATAACTAAATTTTCATACATTTAAACCACTGATATTTAAGAAGTTGTTACTGCTGCACAGCCTATCCTATTCTAACTAGCAAGAAAACACTAAGAAAAAGTTTAAAACATTTTTCTTATTAGTATCTATTATGTTTTGGCACTTTGTGTAGAGAAATAAAATGAATATGATAAATTTCCTAGCTCTAGTAGCTCAAAAAGACTAAATGATATTGTCAGGATAGTTAAACAGTTAGATTCTAGATTGGATCTGCTAAAGTTTCAAAATCACAAATTTGAGCTTTCCTTTAATATTAGGTTTTTTTGTGGGTTTTTGTTTTGTTTTGTTTTGTTTTGTTTTGTTTTGTTTTGTTTTTAATGAAGCTGGTAGAGAAATCCAATGAGTCACTTGATCTACATAATGCTACTAGTATTTAAACTTTATAGAAAAACATTCTAAGGTCCAGAGATGTTAAACAATATGCCTATTACAAAACTTGTAAGTGGAAGTTAAAGGAATTTGAACTCAGGTCTGTCTGAATGCGTAGAATACCTTAAGACACTGCAGTGTATTGGCATACTAGTAATTATCCCATAAGATATAAAATAGTCCAAAAATATAATATTTTATCTCTAAATGCATGGCTAAGCTACATAGTTTTCTCCATTTCCTTAATTTACACTTTCAATTCTAAAAAAATTAGTGTGTTCTTCTATTATGAGATGTTGACACACAAGATATTTCTGGGTATAGAATAACACTCTCCCAAGTTACTTCATTTTCTTATTTAAAGCAACCATTATCTTAAAAATATAGTAAATTATTCATTTTAGTATAAAAATTCTATCCCATAGATGTATCTTCTCATCCTATTCATATGCAGATTTAATAGAAAAATGGATCCTTACTATTGTTTTAATTGTATTATTCTTTTTTCTAATGTACATTTACAGAAAAAATACTGCCTAAAAATGTCAGTGTTTATGTAATATATATTTATCTATCTATCCTTGGTCTATTAATGTTCTATCTCTGTTGAAACATTCAGTATTTTCAAATTATTTTTAAAAATGAGGAGAAACATCAGTCCTTACATTTTTAGCTACAACTTGTTCAACAAAATAATTTAGCCATTATCAATATTGAAGTATTTTTGTTTGTTTGTTTAAGACATTATTCTTTATTCTATTTCATTTCAATTTGAAATTGTGGTGAGGCTGGAAACACTGTTATTTGTTACTGTGATAATATCAAGATAAGCCTCTCAGAAAAAATGATAGCTCATGGAAAACCTAGAAAGTTGTTGCCTTAAAGCATAGTTCTATTCATGTTGCAAATTATTTTTTCTTTGTTTGTCTTTCTTGGATTCTTTCTTTATAACCAAGGACACTTGCATATGTCTTATTGAGAATGCAGCTTATCCTTCACAAGAAGGCATATTGTGATTTCTACAGATTTCAAAATACTTCTTTCAAAAGATGATAAAAGTCTACAGGGAGAAATATTCATTAGAGATTGATAAACCTACTTTGGTCTACATCTTTATTGTTATTACTGTTACATCTATAAATAATTTATGGAGATCTAGACTCTGTTGCTCCATAATTATATGGATCTGGAATTCCCGATATAGTAAGTCCTGACTTAATGTTGTCAATAGGTTCTTGAAACTGTATCAAAACAATGTATAAGAAAATGAGTTTTACCAGAAGCTAACTGATATAAGTAAAAATTAAGCTCCTATGACATCGCATCAATGTTATAATGAAATGATGTTAAACTAAATGATGTTATTCAAAGGTCTGCTGTATATCTTTAAATATAGTCAACATTTTCTTAAGATGTGTGTGTATATATATATATGTATATACATATGAATATATATCCTTTTTACTATATGATGTACATGCAAAATTAAAATATATATATGTGCAAATATGTTTGAGTGTATATACATATATGTATATAAACATATATATACACAGACACACACAATTTCTGGTTGAGCGCTCCAGAATAGATAAAATGGTGCTAGAATTATATGTCACATAAAAAAAACTCCTCAGAAAATTAGTCCATTTGGAAATACAAAAGTTCATGGGCTTATATTTAAAATCTTAGAAATAAACATTTTGGTTAGCAAAATAGCTAACAAAATTTTAACGAAGATTCTATTTATACACTGGTTCCTTTGATGACAATGAACTAAAAATAACAGGAACACCTCGTACAATAACAAGGAATGGCAATATTGATAAGCAAATCCCATTCAGCCTTGAGGCAGGCTTGAACAGAGAAATGCTGCACTGTCAGACACAGAGAGCTGATTCCAAATTGCTCTGCTGTTAATTTCTATGATTATGTGAGTAGTAGTATCAATATTGTTTGGCAGAATTAATCTTGAGGTGTAAGTGGATGCTCTATTTTGGTATCTGTCTTTGGTTTATGCATTTGGACAAGATAAGCTAAACAAAGAAACAAGTACACTCCCTTTACAAATCTGAAGAGTCTTTAGCTTTCCATCACCTCAACCTCCTTACTATGCCCTACAAAGCATTCGCATTTCAGCCCCTTTGATGTCCATCAAACTTCTTGATCTAATGCTCCTCCTCTTTTCTCTTGATCTCATGTTCCTCCTCTGCTTTCTGTCTCTAGCCATTATGTAGAAAATGCAAAGAGCAGTGGTGCCATTTCAGGTCTCAAAGCCTTCGCACATGCAGTTTCCAAAACTTGGAACAATGTCTCAACAGGCTCTCATATCCATTTAAGACCCAATGCAAATACCTTTTCCCCTGTGAATGATTTGTGAGGAAATACTTCTTACTTTCCCAACTCCCCCCTCCCCATTTTGACTCAATATTTCCAAGGAGGAAGTATAGTATGTATTGGGGAATCTAAAGCCAAATTTTTAAATTATGGATTTACTACTTATTACAGCAGTGACTATAATCAAACCACTTAACTGTTCTTAGTTTCAGTTTATCTACAAATAAATCAGACAAGATAAAATAAAACCTATAGTTTTTCTTGAAGACTTAAGAAGATGTATAGGTAAAAGTCCCCAGAAAAGGTCTTACACACAATACATGCCCCCAAAATATTGTCTCTCATATTTTTCTTCTTTCCCCAAGCCCCTATGAGCCCTTCACAAAAACAGTGCAACTCATGTTTTTCCATATACATACTATACATATTGGCCTCTTTACCATCAATAGCTTGATGAGACAGCCTTAACTTATTCATCTTTGTACTCTCAAACATGGCTAACTACTATGAGTCTTCAAGAATATTTATTGCATAATTGAATATATCAAATAAACTAGCCTCCTTTTCTATTTTTCCTTTTGGATTCTTTTACCCATATGAATATACACGTTTAACATTAACTCATAAACCACAGATATCTTCAAGCCATGCTTTTATTTTAACAATATTTTATTTTATAATCCTCTTCATTGTCACTTGTGATGAGTAATTATCATTTTATCATGCTGATTGATGTACCATAAATGTATAACCTCTCAAATAATGGTGAACACGCAGGCTGCTTTTTATTTTTCATTATGAAAATGATACTTTAATAAGCATCTTTATGAAACATATGTTCTTCAAAATATAATCTATAGTGTGTATTATCAGAATGCACTGATAGATCTAAGAGGGTGTGGACATTTCCTTGGCTCTTGAAATGACTTTCAAAAGATGTTCACAGGTTCACTGTATTACCAGTGAAGCATGTGCATGCCACCCAAAATCTAGTGAAACTGACATTTAACCTTTCAGTAGACACCTATTGTTTCATCTGCCCTGCACTGCCCTCATTCCAATGGAAACTCCCCCTCTACCCAATTGAATGTGGCTCTAACCTAACTAGAAGTTATTTGCCTTTTTTAACTCTTCCTCAGGATAGGAAGTAAAGGTTGTGAAAGAAAGCCTTTGTGTTTCTCTCATCAGTGCTTGAAACCTAATACGGTTAGATCCTACTCATTATTTCCCAGCATTTTCAGTTGTTCTCCATAGTACTGCCTCTGTTTTCTATAACATGTATGAAATGACTCATTGCTGACTGGTTTGTTTTCTCTCTCCATGCCTCCATACCCCCCACCGCGCTGTGATGGAAGGTAAGCTTCAGGACAGCCAGTTTCCATTTTCTCCACTGGTGCATCCCCAGCACCTGGGAAAGTACCTGGTGTACAGCAGGTTCTCAAACATGATTTGTTGCATAAATATTGAATCAATATGTGAGGTATCCAGTATTCTGTCAATACTTTTGAACTGAAGTTGATCCACAAAATAATTCTAATTGATTCAAACCAAAATGTTAGTCTCGCTGAAAGACTAGGCCTGCTTCAGTTTCCTTAGTCGTTCATGATTTAAAACAAAATTCAGAGAGTGCAAGAATATAACTTTTTCTTCTGATGAGGAATTTGTGAAAACTTCTAAAAAACCCACAAAAACAAACGCTCTTGTAATCAAGGCCTCTCATCAGGTTCTACTAGCTGTATTTGTCCTGCTGTTAATTCTCTGCCCAATTTTGTAGAGAAGAGAGAAATTTTACAACAAGAGCTCCTTGAAGAAATTAAAACTCAAACTGGCTGTCCCCTGTTCGTTTGCCAAACCACACTGACTTCAGGAGACTTTCAGCTAATTAATTTTCTTCACAATTAACTACCCTTTGTAGGTGGCCGTTATAATAGGAACATATTCAGCCTGTGCTGCACCCCTTACAAGCAAGGTACTAGGTAAAGGGCCATTAACAGAAGTGAGCTGGGACAGCCTCCCTTTATGAAGTCAGAGAAAAATGGAGCTTGAAAAATATTGCTCACAATCAAACAAATTGCTGAAACAAAAACTATGCTCTGCTGAACTGTAACATCTATTCTTTTTTATTAGGGTATGAGGCAAAAGTGATGTGAATTTTGGTAGTGTTTGCAATATAGGCATTCCTTATTATTATTTTTATATTCTTCCAGATGCATTGAAGGGAAGACAGAAAGAAAAAAGTAAAAGAAACTGTCCAGTTACTCTTCTTTAAAAATTAAATTAAATCCTCCTGTGTTTGCTTAACTTGTCAGAAACCTCTGTAGAATTTACACTGTGGGAAGCCTTTCACCATTGCTTGATCTTTAGTGACATCTGGTGGCCTGAATAACTCACGTAGTTGGAGAAAACACATCATTTTACATCTTTTAAGACTCCTTGGTGGATACCTGTTCTGTCTTTATGTGGTCTCCATTAAGAATAAATTAACCTTTTCTTTGGATTCTAAAGACATGTGTAATATAAGAAAAAAAATGGAGGGATAGCAACACTGAATTTATGAAAGCTATAGTAACACATTATTCTGAGTTTAAAGTAAAATCTATCTTTGTGATGATTCTTTCCCATTTTAAAAATAATTTGGTTTTGTACTTTATTTTTAACCAAATTATTAAATTAATTAAATATTTGTTGAATGTATTAATCAGCAAACTATGAATACTTTGCTACTTAGAGTTATAATTCTTTCACTCAACAAGTATTTTATTGAGCATCTACCATAAACCACATTAAAAATGATCTCTAAATAGATATAAACATCTTGACTTTATCAGTGGAGAACTTGATACATGAATTCAATAGTGACTTCTAGATTCCCTGGTGTCCCAATAAATATTTAAAGATTCTCAAGCATATTTTTACATTTTCACAAACCTCAGCATATCATGTATATATCTGGGTATTTAGCAATTATCTAAGATATACCTGACAATGCAATGTCTGCTGTTTAATGATATATCTTACATTTGTCATAAATTAGTTGATCATTGATAGAATTATGAAATCATATATTCTTCCACTACTCCTATTTTAAATGACTACTCTTCTCTTCCATTTACATGGATCAAGAAATAGGAGATATCCTTGATTCCTATTCCTATCCATGAAATCCAATCCATCATTGATTCCCATTGATTTTACTTCTGGAAAAGATTTCAAATCTGTCAAATCTCTACACTTATCATAACCTTTGTGCCAGTCTCCATCATCTCTCAACAAGACTGCCAACAGGACTGACTAATCTCCTATATCTACTTCATCCTTCCCCCAATCTCCTCACAGTGTAGCTAGAGGCATCTTTTTCTAAACAGTCTTGTTAAGCATCTCACTGACTAAAGTCCTCCACTGGCTTCCCATCACTCTGATGAAAAGATAAGTCCATCTAGGTGTGGTTCAACAGTTGAGCATAATCCCAAGAATCAAGAGGTCACCAGTTTGATTCCAATCAGGACATATGCCTAGGTTTTGGGCTCACTTCCCAGTTGGGGGTGTGTGCAGAAGGCAGATGATTAGTGATTCTCTCTCATCATTGATGTTTCTATCTCTCCTATCTCTCCCTCTCCCTTCCTGAAATCAATAAAATATAAAAATCATTAACATGCATGATCTTCCTGTGTCTTATGTCTGCATTATTAACTCCAAAGGGGCCTGCTTTGAATACCTTATTTATTTATGCCCTTTCAAGTTTTACAATCTTTGCAAATGTTGTTTCTTTCTTCTTGAAGTACTTTTCTCATCTGTCATTACCTATAAATCTTCTATTCATTTTTTATATACTGATGGTCCTCCTCTTATGATGAGGTTATGTCCTGATAAATCCAATATAACTTACAAATATCAAGTCTAAAAGCATTTAATACACCTAACCTACCTGGAACATGCTTAGGACACAAATATTAGCCCAGCATCATAAAGGAGTATTCATATTGCATATTGTTAGTTTGGAATAAGATAAAAAATTCAAAATTGTAGGTACAATTTCTACTGAATATGTGTCACTTTTGCATCATTGTGCAGTAGAAAAAGTGTAAGTTGACTTTTAAATTGGGGACTATCTAAGTTTACAAGGTATTTCTTCATAAATACATAAGCTGATTTTCCTATCCATATTAACCCCCACCATACATGAGTATGTCTTTCTTTTCATACTTATTGAAAGTATAATTCTACATTTTTTGATAATTTGATTAATATTTGCCTCCCCTCCTTGACTGTAATCTCAATAAGGAACAGAAATGTTTCTGTTAATCATTATATCTTAATAGCTAGTCCAGAATATGACATACCAACTGCAGTTAGTAGCTCATTAAATTAATCAAATCAAAAGGACTCTCAGTCTCTGCATATATCTAAATATGTATGTGTGAACAGAATGGGTGAGGGACTCAAACACACTTAGGTTCAAATCTTGGCATGATTACTTTCTAGGTCTATAAGCCTTAACATCATGCTTTAAATAAGCCTTTGTCTTCTCATCTCCAAATGCTTTTAATATTTACCTCAAAGGGCTACTGTAAGGATAAAATTAAATAATGGATTAATGGATGCAAAGCTATTAATTGTGCTAAGGCATAATGTCAGTCACATAATAAATTATAACTATTGTTATTATTATCATTATGATTCCATATCTGAAGGAAAATACCTCAAGTCATGCAAGGACATGTGCCTTTATGATTTTGTAGGAGATTGTAAGCAAGGTCCTAGCTGAGCTTATCTGAAAAACTCTATATCACACAGCAATTTCATCTTAGTAGATGGGACAGATGAAAGGAAGGATGTATTAAAATAGAAGTGATGACTGGTAATTCTACCTGAGAAATAGAGGGTAAGAATAGGGAGGTGCAATAAGAAGGTGAATTATTATTTAATACACATGCATGCTCAGGCACACAGACATACATGTGCTTGTGTGTACCTCTGTGTATCTTTACTCAATAACCATGAAAACTTTAAAATGCCTCACATCTGGACAAATAATTTGCTAAGGAGAATAGGTGCTGTGTTTGTGAGGCTGAAGGGCTTCAGGATCGTGTCAGAAGAAAGCTCTGGAGAGGCCCCCTAGAAATTACTAAGAGAGGTTCTCAAACCAGAGGTGAATGACAAGGGAGCAAGCTACACTCATAGGTTTAAAACATAAGAGTAGAAACTTGGATAAAAAAAAAAAAACCCTATCTGTTTTCTAATGATTCTTTATTTGTACATAGATATATGTAGACTAAAAAACTACCTTATTTCAAATCTAGGAATTTATCTGAAGAAAATGAAAACACTCACTTGAAAAGATATCTGCACTCCCATGTTCCTGGTGGCATTAGTTACAATAGGGCATGGAAACAACCTAAGTGCCTACTACTGGATGAATGGGTAAAAAAATGTGGATAAAGTATATTAAATATTTCTATACTTTTCAGACATAAAAAAAGGAAGGTCATCTTGCTATTGTGTCAACATTGTTAAAACTTGGTGGCATTCTGCTAACTGAAATAAGTCAGAAGAAAGGAAATACAGAATTATTTCACTTATAGGTGGAATCTAAAACAAAACAAAACAACAAACTCATAACTACAGAGTGCAGATTGGTGGTTGCCAAGAGTGAAGTTGGGAAGTGAGCAAAATGAGTCAAGGTCAAAGGGTACAAACCTCCAAATAGGTAAATCTTAGGGATATAATGTACAGCGCAGCAACTATGCTATCTAATAAAGAGGGAATATGCAAATTGACCATCACACCATCACAAAGATGGTAGCACCCATAGCCACAAGATGACGGCACCCAATCCCTTCAGCCCCACCGGAGTCCCCCAGTCCTTTCACAGAAAATGGGTTGCCTCAAAAGTTGGTTAAGCTTCTTAGGACAAAAAGCATTCAAGATGTTTGAAAAGGGAATTCCAATATTTATAAAAGTTTGGACTAGACAATTCAAGGTTATTTCCACTACAACCATCTATGATTTTGTGATATTAACATTCTGAATTCATGTAGTAAGCAGATATTATTTAAAGGAATGGCCATTATTATTAAAACAACTCATAAAACCACACTGTTTTATGTCAGGGACATTTTGTGTGATTTTCCTAATGGCTGGAGTGAATGCCCCTAAACTGGCAGTCAGACATCCCCCAAAAGGTCCCAGTTTGGAGAGGGTGCAGGCCTGGCTGAGGGACACCCCCTTCCCCCATGCACAAATTTTGTGCACCGGGCCTCTAGTAATTAATAAAGCTGTACTATAAAGTTGTTAAGAGAAAAGATCTTAAAAGTTCTCATGACAAAAACAATTTTTTAACTGTGTGGTGATGGATGTTAACTAAACTTATTGTGATGGTAATTTGCAAAATATACATTTATACATCAAATCATTATGTTATATACTTGAAAATAATGGTATACATCAATCATATCTCAATTATTAAGAACTACCTCATGTATGATTTATATTTCTAGTTTTTCTTTTTGTTGTTGTTAATCCTCACCCAAGGATACTTTCCTATTGATTTTTTTTTCTAGAGAAAGTGGAAGGGATGGGAAAAGACAGAGAGAGAAACATCAACGTGAGAGAGTCACCTTGATCGGTTGCTTTCTGCATGCCCCAACCAGGGCCAGGGATAAAGTCTGCAACCCAGGTACATGCCCTTGATAGAAATCAAACCCAGGACTCTTCAGTCTGTGGGCCAACACTCTGTCCATTGAGCCAAACTGGCCAGGGCTCTAGTTTTCCTTTAAGATTGTTTTCTTCATCTTCAGCATTGTATGATAAAGAACATAGCTTAAAGGAATACATAATTTGATTATTTCAAAATACATAGCAAAAAATAAATAAATAAAAGGGTAAGATCTAGGATGTATCCTTTTAAAGTGTTGAATGTAAGATCTACAACCATTTGTGATAAATATATTTTGCCCTATTCTTTCCACTCTCCATTTGAGGGATTATACCTGGAATATCTCAAAAGTGTATATAAAAGAAGAAGAAGAGAAAAACTGGGGAAGCCCCAAGGATATTCCAGAGGAGAGAGGAAACATAACACAATCCTTTGACAATTAACTAGCAGCTGAGGTTTTTTTTTAATTAATAGAGCACAATAAACACATTTCCAAACTCTAAATTTTAGCAATTGAAAAGAGATTCTCTAGAGCAGTGGTCAGAAAACTCATTAGTCAACAGAGCCAAATATCAACAGTACAATGACTGAAATTTCTTTTGAGAGCCAAATTTTTTAAACTTAAACTTCTTCTAATGCCACTTCTTCAAAATAGACTCACCCAGGCCATGGTATTTTGTGGAAGAGCCACACTCAAGGGGCCAAAGAGCTGCATGTGGCTCACGAGCCGCAGTTTGCTGACCACTGCTCTAGGGCATGGAGCTAGGCTGTGTCTGCTTGGAAGGAGTTCCCCAGTGATTTTAGGGAGCATCCTTGATTAAGAACTCAAAAGTATAGACCAGAAGCAGTGAGTCCAGGGAGGGGTGGTTGTTTCAATTTATTCATTATCAGATTATTCAGTACTTTTCAAACACACTGGGAGTTTCATTTCTCCATGTTATTTTTTCTCAATGCCCCCTCAGTCTCAGTAGCCACTTTATGTTCCTCTTACCAGGGTTTCAAAGTATCCTTCCATGTAAAGGTCACCCATATTCCCCAATCAGAATGGATCTTCACCTTCCCTGATGGTCCCATGGCTCTTTTCTTTGGGTTTCATTCCAACAATTATATTCCTCAGACTCATAATAATTACTACATTTACACAAGTAGATGATGTGCTCTTTGTAGGTAAAGGTTTTACTTATCCAGGTTTATATCCCACCATGTCCCTTGCACATTGCTTTGGGCACACAAAGTATCAATTACCATCATTCAAAAGAAAGATTGAACAAAAAATAATTAATAAGTATTTTCCCAATTTCTAATTTATCTTAAGAAATTCAGGAGTCAGAATGCCAAGAAGCTTATGCCAGTTTGGCCATTTATTGAACATCTCAGTGCCTGGGTTTTTGTATCCGGACAATAAAGACTAACTAATAGAACTGCTACAAATATTTAATGTTAGCATTTATAAAATGCATAAATGTTAGCTACATCAATTGGACCACCAGTCTACAGAAACCCTTTTCTCTGTCATAATCAGAATAGTTGGAGTGCTTACATATCTTTCTTCTCCATTTAACTTACATTATAATAGAGTAAAATATAATACTGGATAGTCTCTTCTGAAGATGTCCAATCACTTCCTACAGATACATTAACCTTAATAAACTCTGTGAAGCATTATCATAATTAATATTTACTAAGCACTCAGTGTGAAATCTACAGCATACAAAAGACAGAGAGAGAGAGCCTGGATGTCAAAGACACAAGTCTAATGTTTTTCTGCATCTGCATTGGCACAACGGCAGTCCAGGAATGATCTTCAGAATCCACACAGCTTCTATGACTGATATGCCCCATCTGTAATAATAAAAGCGTAATGTGCTAATTAGACCTGATGTCCTTCTGGGCGAAGCCAGGGCTGTGAGGGAAGCCCGGGTCCCGGGTGCCAAAGGGAAGCCAGTGCTGGTAGCCAGAGGGAGGAAGGCCTACTCTTGCACAAATTTCATGCATCGGGCCTCTAGTCTAACATAATTTGGCAGGAGACTAGAGGAAGTAGCAAAAGCCTGAGTGTCATGAAGTTGTTCCAGAGTTTTAGATCAACATCTAAAGTTGGCTTTCTGACTTTGGGCAAGATGTTTAACCACTCTTGGCTCTAGTTATTTTAACTTTAAAACTTGAATTATACCTGGCTGGCATGGCTCAGGAGTTGAACATTGACCTATGAACCAGGAGGTCATGGTTTGATTCCCAGTCAGGGCATTTGCCAGGTTGCACAAATCCCAGTGTGGGGCATGCAAGAGGCAGCCAATCAATGATGCTCTCTCATCATTGATGTTTCTATCCCTCTCTCCCTTCCCCTTCCTCTCTGAAATCAATAAAAATGTATTTTTTTAAAACAGGAATTATAATGGTTGCATGGCAGATATTAAATGTCATTGCTATTATTTTTTGAATCAGTTAAAATTATTTTTAAATATCATTATATTTCTAAGATCCAATGTTCTGGGAACTCATCCTAGGTTACCAGAATGACTTAAATATTTGCATGGAGAGGTAAAGTTGCTCAGAGTCACAAAATTTCACACACTGGTCACAGGAATTTTCAGCATTCACACAAAAAAACAACTTCAAAGCCCTTTCCGTTAATAGCATAGAGTCTGGTTATGGGGTGAGGCTGATTTATTTCTCATCCATAATAAATGACCTGCAGGCAAAGAAAAAATAATTGTCCTTGCAGTCCCTGGCTTGGTAAGGTGCCTCACCTTTCTGCTTGACAGATTTCCTACCAATGCATATTTAGAGGAGGGAGGACTATAAAAAAGATGAAAGCACATCACACATTTATATCAAGAGTTTCATTTTCTAGCCATAGCAGGTGTGTCATACAATTTCTCAGAGGGGCAAAGCCTCTTCTAAAGGCTGGTATTCCTGGAAAGGGAGGCATAAAGTATGTAGTGTGGAATGCATAACCATATATAAATATTCCACTTAGAGCCACTGGGTCCAGGCAGTGCCTTTCTCATAAGACTAAAAGTCTCTGACAGTCAAATTGTTCTGAACAAAACAGAAGATAAACCTCCTACAGGAGACAGTATTAAAGTTGACCTGAAACCCATCTAGAATACCTTTCAATTACATTATTGAAAACCCACCAGCGATGGCCTCTCTCCGAATCACCTCTCTGTTCTCCACTCCTTCCCTCACCACTGATTTGTCCACATCCATGCATTCATAAAACTCAGAAGTAAGATTTAGCACAGGCTGCTGCTACAGCTTATTTATTCCTGCTTTTAACACAGCCCAGTATCCAAATATCTAAAAATGATAATTAATCTATGTAAAAGTGTCTTAAGTGCAAAATGCTTTGCAGTTATTACTTAACAAAGAAACCATCTTTCTGCATGGGTATAGTTTCGGTTTTCACAGTGTTTTGCCTGCAGATTTTCTTCAAATAATGTTAATAAGCAACATTCTCTGGATTAGGTATTATTATACCTTACTAGGAATTATTCTAATTTATTTCTGTTTACTAATTTATTTCACCATCAGAACTGTATGAAGTTGTACTATTATTTTTTAACATTATAGATTTAAAAATCCAAAACAAAAATACTGAAGCTGAGAGAGATGAAGTAACCCAGAGTTAAATAGCAAGTGAATTATGAAACTAAATTTTGAACCCAGACAGTTTGTTTCAAGGGCCTTTATTCCTAAAATAATCCAACTTATAAAATAGATGAAAGCAGACAGGCTCTCATAATCTTATTCATTCAGCAAATAGTTGTTTAGTACCTTCAATGATTCTTGGTGTGCGTTAGTCATTAGAAGCAGAGCAATGAGTATGTCTTTGTCCATACAGTGGGGAAACAAACAATAAAACTTACAATAAACAGACAATGAAACAAACAATAGCATAGTATCTGCCATAATCAATTTTGGATTCCTATGCCTGACATGCTCCTTTTACACCCAGCGATCCACAACATAATACATAGACCTACCACTCACCAAGTTGTTCAGTTCTCAAACATCAGAATCATTTATGACTCAAATCCAAACAAAAATTCTCTGAGTTCTACCTTCCAATATATGCTTCCAATCTGACTCTTGCTAAGTGGGTCTATAATGCCATCCTAAACCAAGCCACACTGCCTCTTACCTAGACTACTGCTCTAACCTTCCCACTGTTCTTCCTACTTTCCTCTTCCCATCTTCTCTCCAACATTCTCTCCCTATCTCATGGGATACTAATTTCTGCAAATTCTACTTTCTGAATCATTCCTAATTACATCTTTATTGTCATTGTCCTAATACAGGGGCACATCTCTGACTCTCTCAGTGCCAAGTCATGGACGGTGGATGACTGAGGTGTCTCAGTGATAAATGAGGTCTCTGGAGATAGATGTGTACATAAAACTTTCTGTAGTTTCTATAAAGACTAATACAACTCCAACCAAGTGTGAGTGAGAAAAGCATTACATTTTTAAATGTAATTGTCTTTCAACTTAAAAAGTTAGAAACCACTGACATAGACCTCTTGACCATTGGCTCTCAGCTCTTTCATTCATTATATATTTTGTTCTCTCTCAAGAGTATAGATAGATCTGATGTCTCCCTATACTTGACAGGAAAATGTCGTATCTCTTTAGTCTGTTGCATAAAGTGCCTTGGGATCTCTTTTACCTCAGGCTCTCATTCTTGCACCCTATGTACCTGCACTACTATACCTGTTTATTTGCAATTTATTATATATGAAAAAAAAACATTCATTTGTTTTAGTTCATTTTTGTTCATATTTTGACTGCAATGTCTTTTTTGTTCTTTATCTTTTAGACAAAACATTTCAAGATCAAACTCAATTACTTCTTCTGTAGAGACTGCCTCAATTCTTCTATGAAGAATAGATTATTCCTTCTATCAGACACCTTTCTATTGTATTTATGAAGTGGTAACAAAGTTAGACATCATACTTATTTTTCCCTTGATAGAATGATCTGAGAGCAGGAATATAAACATTCTAAAATATCACTATACCCTAACTCGCATATATTCTGGTGCACAGTAAGCATATAAATATATATAAGAAATATCTTTATCCATATTACTTAAATTCAAACTGATGACATATGTAAATTATGTGCTTTTAAGTATCATCCTATTTTCAGTTTGGCTTATAAATTTTGAAAACAAATATACTGAAATTAACAACTTAAAAGTGTCAATTCATAACTTAATTAGGCTAAAGAGTCAACAATTTGGTCTTCCTGACTTAGGCTCACCCTTCTCCAATTCAGTGCCTACTTTATAGTCAAAGAGCTATTTCCAAAAACAGAAGTTTGATTATGTTCCTCCCTTAAATGATAAAACCTGGTATGTCCCAGAAAAAGTCTAAATTCCTCTCCATGTTTGGCCAGATCTTACCTTCTGGATCCTATTCATTTTTTCAGTCTTATCGCTCTTCACTCTCAATTCTATTTACTCCAAATCCCCAAATGCCATTCTATGCCCCAGGCATGTGAAACTTGCTTTAGCTCTACCTTTATCACATACCTATATGAATGCTGCTTATTCAATGCTTCTGTTTGTACATCTTTCTCTTACGATGTCCCCTTCGATTTCTTGGTTTCCTTTAAGGTTAGGACTTGACTCAAATGTCAACTAGCCCAACACTTTTCCTGATCAATTTTACATCCTCCCTTCCAGCAATACTAGCTAGCTGTCTTCCCCTCTCTCCCATCTTACCCTGCTCTTGCCCCTATCATAACATTTATTAGTGTTTATTTTTACTTCCTGTTTACTTGTATGTATACCTCATTAAACTTCAGAATTTTTGAGTTCTTGAACTATCTTTTTGTTTGTTTTTCTTTATCTTTTAAAAAATCTTTATTGTTGAAAGTATTACATATGTCCCCTTTTTCCTCTCATTAACCTTTTGTAGCCCATCCCCACACTCCACCTCAGGCCTTCACCACCCTATTGTCTGTGTCCATGGGTTATACATATATGCATACAAGTTCTTTGGTTGATTTCTTCCCGCCCACGCACCCTCCCCCGCCATGGTATTTATCATAGTTTCCAGAAGCTTAAACAGTCTCTGGCACACAGTAGATATAAAGTGAATATTTGTTAAATACATGAATGCAAATTATTGCTTACTCAGCCAAAATATCAAAAGCAATGTGGGATCTTAGAAAAAATGAATCTCAAGATGGTTATAAGGATTCTAAATGAGGAATACTCCAAATCCAAAGGCAAGTCTGACCTTTTGGCTGAAAGGAAGGGTTTTACCCAGAGAAAAAGGGATACTCATGGCAAATTAGACCTTGAGAAACAAAATGTGGTTTAATAAGTCCTAATCATTTTAGAATTAAAACTGCTGCCCTCAGAAAAGCTGAGCAAGTAGGTATTGGTTTCCCTCATAACAAACACATGAGAGAAGACAGATCTGCAAGGCTGGAAACAAAGGTATATCTGAATTAGGTATATGAACTTGAACAAATAATTTCTCCTTTTTTGTCCTCTTTCAACCGCAGAGTAAGGGGAAAAGTTGGATTTATTTTTTTCAGGACCAATAATGGCTATGTGATGAGTCTAGAAGACAGCCACTATTCTCTGTTACCTACTGCAGCACCTAATGGTGTGTCATTTTCTGCTTCCATCACTAAATTCCAGCTCTCACCCTTTTGCCTCCCTTTTATAAGGACTTATGTGATTGCACTGGACTCATGCAGATAATATAGAATAACTCCCCATCTCAAGTACCTTAGCTTGATCACATCTGTAAAATCTCCTTTAGCATGCGAGACAACTTAATTCATGGACTTCAGGAATCAGGGTATGGGCATCTTGTTGAGGAGGGTGGAAATTATATAGCCTACTCTATAAGACAGTCATTATAGATAGTAAAAGGCATGTCTGAAGCTACACAGATGAATGCTTTTATAAAGGCTGGGTTTCAACTCCAGCTGAGGCTATCTAATTCCAAAGTGTGTGCTCTTATCTGTTATGTCTCCTTTATGTGGACACTGCTTCATGGCACACACTGTGATACTATAACAATACAGAAAACACAGTGTGGATTTCTTCGATTGTTAGTTTCAAGAACAGTTTGTTTGGTCTTGCCTGAGGCCTTTTTCTCAGCCATAAGCAGCAGAAAAGTGAATCTGTTGCTTAGAAAAGTGCATCTGTGTGCTTCCTCCAGGCAGTCGCAAGACATTCATGTCCTTGTGATTTACACTGCATACAAATCTTGACATCCTGTTTGTTTCCTGTTGGCAAAATGACTTCACTATATACATCATTCTTATCTTAAATGTTTGCACAAGTCAGTCAGTCAGCAGGCATTTATTGAGTGCCTAAGGAAAGTATTTCACATAAATCAATGTGCTATAAGTCAATAAGATAATCACTCAAATGTCACCAATAAAAATGGCATTTCTCAAATGAAAGTCTTTCAGAAATGTGAAGATTGTGAAAACACACACGCACACAAATCAATGTGAAATAAAGAAAAAAAATCAATGTGAACACAAGGCCATATTATCCTTACTGATGAAGATTTAGCAGATGCCTAAATGTCTCCATGTCTCTTGTCTTTCCGTCTGTCTATTTACCTACCAATCTACCAATACCTCTAACAGACACACATACAGACAAAACACATATGTTTCTAAGTAAAACATTTTCAGGGGATCAATATATTCATACTTGGATGGTACATCCAGCACAGTGATAGGGCCACAGTAAGTAATTCATCAAGAAACATTTGCTGAACTAAGAGGTTCCATGAGTTGGACCCTAAAGCACAAAAAGACACTCTAACATTTAGGGCCTCTTAGTTAAACCGAAGCCAGAATGACGAATTCTATGCAGATCCCTAAATTCATTATACTCTTATGTAAGGGCCTATTACAAAATATGTTTTAATTGATTTCAGAGAGAGAGAGGGAGAGGGAGGGAGAAACATCAATGATGAGAATGATCAATCAGTTGCCTCCTGCATGCCCCCTACTGGGGATTGAGCCAGCAAGCAACCAGGGCATGTGCCCTGACCTGGAATCAAACCATAACCTCCCGGTTCATAGGTCAACACTCAACCACTAAACCACACCAGCCGGGCTTAAGGGCCTTTTAACATGGTATTCCATCTGATTGGAATGCTCTCTCTAACCCCTTTACCAAGTTAACTCATATCAACACATTTCCAAGGACCTCTCATCTCCATACAATGAATTATATATCCCATTTACATACTTTCATAGCACACAGTACTTTCCTCTATTGTGACACATACTAGCATTCAAATGAGCTATTGATCTGTGTTGCCTACTATACCATGATATCCATGAAGACAAGGCTGTATCTTATCTACTGTTCTGCAGCCCCCAGCTTGGAGCCCGACTCACAGTAGAAAGGAAATGCTTTGGGAGCTATAAGATGAAAAATCTAATGTTGTATGCTAGAGGCATTTGAAAAATGAATTTTCTGCAGTGCTGGAACTCTCAATGCACGTACTACTCAGAACCATACTCCTGTTTTCCCCAGTTGACAAAAAACCCTTCAGTGATACTCCAATTAGTTCAGAATTCAGGAATCAATGTTTCCCTTAAATGGAAACATAAATTGTATGTGTAATTTTTGGTGGATCATATTGAAAACACCAGTTAGTAAGGATCATGGCCCAGTAAGAAATGAAGCTTCCAAAATCAACAATATTCTATTGTATACGGACAGCATTACTAGCAGATTCCTGCCAGCTCTTACCCCTTAGGGATTTGGAGACCAAGGGAATCCACACTGAAATAGGCTGCATCTGTTCCAGTTCTGGTTGGCCAAACTCACTCTAATAAGATTCTCTATCTTTGATTAAATATATTGAGAATTTATCAACTTGTATTGTGGGTGTGGGTGTGTGTGTGTATGTGTGTGTGTGTGTGTGTGTGTGTGATCTCTACCTACCAAAATGAAATGACACAGAAAATCACAAAAAGCTATGATTTTTGAAAAGGAATTTTAAAAAGGAATTTTGTAGAGGACTAGAATTTTATCCTGAGCAGGAATAGATATAAGCCTTCAAAGTAGATAGAAAATGTACAAAACTATAGCTGTGTCGGGAAAAGAGGAAAAAAAAATGGCTGGAGCATAAAATAAATTGGACTGGTAGGTGGAGAATGTTGGTAGGTAAGATTGGAGAGGTGGGTTTAAGACATTGAATTGCCTTGAAAGCAAGTCAAAGAGTAAATGTTAGCAGGGAAAGGCATAGAGTGCTTAAAAAAAAACACAACAACACACACACAATAGGATGTTTATTTGGGAAATTAATTAATATTTAAAAGTCATTTAGGGCCAATACTGTTTTGTTGATTATCAAACCTCTTTAGTTTAACTACTTCTCACTTTCCATCTTCCACAGAACACTGTTCTTGCCATTTTCTGATGCTGAAATGTACATGAGAAATTTCACAATAATGTGAAATAATTCAGAACCATCTTCTTCATAAAATAATTCAAAATTCCCACTCATTAAGTACCCTCTAATATTTTTCTATTTTGTTTCACAAATGATCATACCTTACATTAGAATTAGTGTTGTTTATAGCTGTCTCTTTTACTATAATAGAAACCCCATAAGCAGAGAAGACAGATCTGATTTCTAGCAATAACAACAATGAAAATAATAATTGATTATAATTACACAACACTTAATGTGTGATAGGCACATCACTGAGCACATTATAAGGATTCATTCATTCAGTACTTTGAGATAATGAAAATATAACATAGAGAGGCAAAAGGTCATATATATATTATTTTTAAATACGTTTTTATGGATTTCAGAGGGAGGAAGTGAGAGGGAGAGAGAGAGAGAGAAACATCAATGATGAGAGAGAATCATTGATCGGCTGCCTCCCCTATACCCCTGACTAGGGATGCAGCCCACAACCCAGGCTTTGCCCTGACTGAAAATCAAACCATGAGCTCCTGGTTCATAAATTGATTCTCAATCACTGAGCAACAATGGCCAGGAGGATATATATATTTTATGAGCCAAAATTATCAACCAAAACTTCTGGATCCAGAATCCTTGCTCTTAATAGAGCAGTATTGCTCCTTTATCAAAACCAAGGATGGCATTTTGTTTATGTTCTAACTGAATGACAATAACAATGCTATTTACCTACAGTCTTAATCTTAAGTATATAACTGATTAATTTACTAAATCAACAAATATTTGTTAAGGAATGATGTTTTCTGAATGCTTTCTGTTTGCTCCAGAATCAGTAGTAAACCTTACAGTCACAAGAGATTATTTAGCTACAAAATGTCACTTACAAATAAACTTTTACTCCTTTACAGTAGGTATCAACATCAAAATTATGTCGATAGTCATACATGTTAATTATATATGTAAATCTGAAACAGTGCTGATTATTTTAGTGACTTCATATCTCTTTTTGGGCTTTTTATTGATATATGGCATTATCAAGAAAATATTTTTCTGTAAGAGTTGTATGGCTGGGAAATTTTAACAAATTACTTTAGTAAATGATTTTCTTTTTCACCGGGGTTTATATATCAGAAAGAATATCCAAACCAGTTAGAAATTCTTACATTTCAAGAGGGAGTCATTTTAGACCCTGGAGCAAGCCTTTGCGACAATTCTTGACATCTGAATTTGTGTTATAACTGTTTGGGAAATAGCTGCTTACCTATAAAAATAAAATCTACTCCGTCCATATTTGAAGCATATATGTCAGTCGCTTTCTCATGTTTCCAATTCAGTACCACAAATGAGCCATTACTTTACTCCTGATTTATTATATAGATTTATATATTCCTTATGAATTCCTTGTTGTGGTGGTAACTGAAATACAGACATACTAATACTAAAATGGTTGTCCTTTTGAGAGGTGAGAGGTGAAAGCATTAAAATCCGAAGCTGCTTGTTTGGACCCATTAAATGGCTCTATGATTTCACCTACATGGCTAGTTAACATGTAGCTCTTCCCAGACTAAATCTCAAAAGATCTTTCATAGCATTTTTCTGCAGTCTCCTATAGTATGACTGCCAATCAGTGAATGCGTAGTTAAGGTAACAAACACATGTGTCAAGTATTTTCAAAAAAGATGCCTTATTATATCTCATACTTAATATAAAATAACATTAAGATATATCAAACAGCCAAACATATCATTAGATGCCCTGACTTTCCACTGTACAGATAGCATATTCACATAAAAATGCTCCTGTTTGACACAATGGCTTAGTCTCTCACTTTGCAACTCCTGTATTTTCCATTTATTGATTTTTTGTTTTGTTTTCTCTCCCCTTCCATTCATTCTATTTTATTTTTTTAAGTTCTCATGGGCCTTTAAAAACAAACTCAGGACTACTTTATTGCAATATGTTCTCAAATGATACTTAGAATGTAGGTTATAATTGCTCAACATTATCATATTTGCCCACAGTGATATCAGACAGCGTTGTCTCACTTGCAAAATGAACAGTTAAAAAGGAACTGCTACAGGAACAAATAAACTTTATTGTAAAATGGTGACAAGGAGTAAGTTCTATAGAATATTCAGTATTCTATTTTAACTCAGGTTTTCTCTTGTATTCTCAAAGAAGGTGATTAAAAATGTAAGCCAAGAGACATATGAAAACATGCTCAAAATCACCAATCATCCAAGAGATGCAAATCAAAACGACACTGCAGTACCATCTCACATCTGTCAGAATGGATATCATCAACAAATCAACAAATGGCAAGTGCTGGTGAGGATGTGGAGAAAAAGGAACCCTCATGCACTGCTGTTGGGAATGCAGACTGGTGTAGCCACTGGTGTAGCCACTGGAGAACAGTACAGAGTTTCCTCAAAAAATTAAAAATAGAACTCCCATTTGACCCAGTGATCCCACTTCCAGGAATATATCCCAAGAAACTAGAAACACCAATCGGAAAGGATATATGCACCCCTATGTTCATAGCAGCACAATTCACCATAGCTAAGATTTGGAAACAGCCTAAGTGTCCATCAGCAGATGAGGGCATTAAAAAACTGTGGTACATCTACACAATGGAATACTAAGCTGTGGTAAAAAAGAAGGAATTCTTACCATTTGCAGCATCATGGATGGAACTGGAGAGCATTATGCTAAGCCAGTGGTCGGCAAACTGCGGCTTGCAAGCCACATGCGGCTCTTTGGCCCCTTGAGTGTGGCTCTTCCACAAAATACCACGTGCAGGCACGCACGTGCAGTGTGATTGAAACTTTGTGGCCCATGCACAGAAGTCGATTTTTGGCTCTCAAAAGAAATTTCAATCGATGTACTGTTGATATTTGGCTCTGTTGACTAATGAGTTTGCCCACCACTGTGCTAAGCGAAATAAGCCAGTTAGAGAAAGATAAATATCACATGATCTCACTCATTTGTGGAATATAATGAACAACATAAACTGATGAACAAAAATATCCAGAGACAGAGAAGCATGGATCAGATGCTCAAACCTCAGAGAAGGTAGGGGAATGTGGGGGTAAGAGGGAGAGATCAACCGAAGGACTTGTATGCATGCATATAAGCCTAACCAATGGACACAGACAACAGGGGTGTGAGGGCATGAGTGGGGTGGTGGGGGGCAATGAGGGGATAAGGACACATGTAATACCTTAAACAATAAAGAAAAAAAGAAAAAATGTATTAAGATATCTATGAGAAAAATATCACATATAGACATTAATATAAATTCCAATTTCTAAATCACAATTAAAAATTATATGTAATTGTGTTTTTAATAACTCTCCCAATATATCTTATGTTATTCATTGAAGTAATAAAGAGATGCAAACACTAACAATTCCTCTTTAATAACCCATCTAATTTATTTTATTTTTATTTTTTAAATACATTTTTATTCATTTCAGAGAAGGGAGAGGGAGAGAGACAGAAACATCAATGATGCAAGAGAATCATTGATTGGCTGTCTCTTGCACATCTCCCACTGAGAATGGAGCCTACAACCTGGGCATGTGTCCTGACCAGGAACTGAATGAACCATGACCTCATGGTTCATAGGTGGACCCTGGCTGGGACCATCTAATTTATTAAGTCAGGAATAAAATTCTTCCTATTGTACTGCTTCTCAGCTAAGTTACATAGATCCATAAGGAGTACACATCTTCAGAATGTCTAAATTATATATTAGGAAAGAAACTAAACTTCCATTGGTTTGTGATGTGACTTTGCAATTATGGTTATTTCATCTTGGATACTACATGAATATCAACAAAAAATATTAAATAAACTCTCAAAAAATACTTAGTTTTAAATTAACATCCAGTTAAAATTAAACTTGATTATTAAATGTGCATGCCACAATATTGGGAAATCTAACATTTCTGACAAGAGTTTATTACTTTATGTATAAATTAAATTAAATACTTCATTCCATTCTAATTCTATAACAAAACTGAATCACTCATTTCCTATTTCTAAGCCATATTTGAGAAGAAAGAATTTCAGAGATGTTGCACATTTTTCATGAAGTCTGGTGAATTTAAAAAATATATATAAAATCTAAAAAAATTACACTGTTTATAGAAATTAACAACCCTTAGTTCCTCTCAAGTTAGTTTCCCTCTTCCTTTCCTTTATTTATATGGACCCTTGTTTTCCTTCAAGATGTAACTCATGGCAGCACAAACATAGAGTATTCTCCAAATCATTTAATTTCCTTATTTTGCCACTTTGCAGATTGAATCATTTCACCTTTCATGTCATTCAGTGAAGGAATATAAAAGACAAAATATTTCTCTAGACACTTGACATGCAGGAAGAGAACACAATATTTCAAATCCCCATAATTCATAGTTTGAGGACCAGGGAGCCAGATTACCTACTTTTTAAAATGTGTCATAATTCATGTAATCCACCTACATCCCTTCCTTTGACTGCAATGTATAAAAAATAGATGAGAAACCTCCATTCTCTGGAGCATTATCCCAATCCATTGTGATACTGTATCCCGGCAATTGTTGACAGTTTGGCTCAAATAAACTCACAAAAATTCTTTAAAAATTAATTAATTAGTTAATTAATTAAAATGTATCATATTAAGAAATGTAGTGTCACTTACCAGTCAGTTTACATCTTAGTATCCACCTCCATACAAAATTGACTCTGAAAGAATAAAAAAAATTCAAATATAAAAGAATATATAAAAACTGAGTATTTCATAGTAAACATAGAAATCATATAGTTGAAGCTACATTGACACAGCTTCTATTTAAATACGTGGCATTTAGGCAAATGCATTTTAATGACAACAATAAATCTGTACAAAGGGATCTTAAAAGTTTACAGCAAGGAAGTAAATCTTTAAAGGCATCAGCTATGGTTAAAATGCATTAAGGATAAAAATAGTTCCAGTTATGCTTACTGAGTTATTTAGACAGATATGATAAAAAAATAGAGATGGTCATATTTGTTGTAGCCTTTATTTTTTATAACATGGAGACTGGCAAACTTCTCTAAAGACTCTAAAAAGACAGTAAATATTTTAGGGTTATAAGCATGCAGTCTCTTTCTCAACTACTCCATTCCATTTTAATAAATAGATATAGATGTGCTCCTATTAAACTTTATTGACAAAAATCAGCAGGCTGGTAAAGATTTGGCCCAGACCACTGTTTGCTGACTCCTGATTAATATACTGAGAGTTTCAGTCCTAACACCTGGCAGACAATGAGATATAGACAATCACAGGGAGGGACTGAGTAATTTGTGCCCTTAGCTTCAGAATAAATTATGCAATTAAAATCACCCTATAAAAACTTGTGCAGTTCTCATCCCGGAATTATGATAGATAAGACTCAAAGAGTCATTACAAATATTTTAAAAAAGTATCCTATATAATAAAGAGGTAATATGCAAACTGACCTTCATGCCCTCGCACAAGATGGCCACCCCCATGTGGTCAAAGATGGCCGGCAGGGTAGAGTAGTTGTGAGCAACCAGGCCTGCAGGGGAGGGCAGATGGGGGCAACCAGGCTGGCAGAGAAGGGCAGTTAGGGGCAGCCAGGCCTGCAGGGGAGGGAGTTGGGGGTGATCAGGCTGGCAGGGGTGGCAGTTGGGGCAATCGGGCCAGCAGGGGAGCAATTAGGCATCAATCAGGCTGTCAGGGGAGTGGTTAGGCTGGCAGGCAGGCAGGTGAGCAGTTGGGAGCCAGCAGTCCTGGATTGTGAGAGGGATACCCGACTGCCGGTTTAGGCCCGATCCCACAGTCAGACATCCCCTGAGGCATCCCAGATTGGAGAGGGTGCAGGCTGGGCTGAGGGACACCCCCCTACCCCAGTGCACAAATTTCATGCACTGGGCCTCTAGTTGTACATAAAAGGTCAATATTACATAGTACATAGGAAACCTCATATTTTTAAGAGAATGAAGCCAACTATTTGATTTTGATGCATGCTTAAAAAATATGCTAAGTAACAGCAAGATTCCTGGATACTGACTTTTATTTATAGATCAGAGAGTTGAAATACTAAATGAGGAAGAACCACAGCTTGGAATTAGCCAGATAGATTCATCAGGCCAGTTTTCTAATCCCTGGGAAATGAGTTGAAAGGATGAGACTAGACAGGACTGCTGCAGAGAAGGATCTATTGTCAGTCTGAAAGGCAGCAGTGAGAACTTTCCTGCAAAGGTTCATTATCTGATCATTAGTTAATAAATATGTGATGTTGCTAGAAACAAGGAGACAGAATGAACTGTCAACAACTCAGCTACCCAGAAAAATAGGAATTGTACTCTTTTAGGAAACATGAGATCAACTCAAAATTGGGAATTGGATTATGTAGGGGAGAAACAATTGCATTTGTGACAGAAGGGGTTGGTAACAAGAATTATTGCCATTATTTCAGTTATAACTGTTACTTTCTCACTTTTGAATTTTTGAAATTGGCTCCATGTGGCAGACCTCAAAGCGCATTTCAACACCTACCCACACAACCACACACTCACTCTAAGAGGAGATTTTCCAATTTGAATGGTTGGCTTGTTCTGGTAACTTTACCTTTTTGCTCAAAGAAAGGCTCTACTTATCAGAGCAAAGAAGTATTAAGGAAGCATCTATACATATAAAGAGGTAATATGCTAATTTTCCGTTAAGGTGTCCCAGTAACGACCAATTTGCATATTGACAGACCAGCAAGAGGCTGCGCTCACAGCAGGGGCTGGATGGCTGGAGCCAAGCTCCCAGGGGTCTGAGGAGAGTGTCTGACAGGAGCCCGGACTGCAAAGAAGGAAGAGGAAGGGGCCACGGGGAGCTCCTTCAATCCCCCTGCATGGACACCCTACCTCGGCCCCTGTACCCCCGGGGGGATAGGTAGGCTGATTGGACAGGGAAAAGACTCAGCCTCGGGGCTAGCTGCAGCCCGCACCTCTGACTCCCGATTTCTTCCCCTGCCACCCCCGCCAGGGGCGCCCACAACAATAGCACACCAGCAACCACCTGTCAGTGCCCCCAGGAACTCGGGGCCTGCAGCCCAAAGCCCACCGCTGCCAATCCCCCTCTGCTGGGGCCAGGCACGCCTCTCCTCCCTACAGCTCCAGACCTGGGTGGAGGCAGGCCTGACTGGCCCCCCAGGGTCAGACCCTTCCCCCCAACAGCAGCAGTGCCATCTCGGCAACAGAAACACACTGAACCTTGCTGGGGGCACAGCTAAACCTGCCCTCCTAGCTCACCTGGCTGCACCCTGGCCTGGCCCCCAACCCGCTCCAGGAGATTGGAGCCCTGCCTTGAGCAAATACAGCTGCGAAACAGCCACGTACAATTTAAAGAATGGCACCAAGCAGGAAGGTTTGACAGTTACTCCACCTTCAGCTTCGCTGGCCCCTAGTGCCCCCCTAACACCCTGCCCCCCACCAGCGCCCCCAGGGATGACCACTGCTACAGGACTGCTGACCAGAGCCCATCCCTCTGAAGCCTGTGGAACCCTCTGCAAAGCTTCCATAGCTACAGTCCCAGGAAACAATCATGCCCTCCTCCCCTAATCAGCACCTGCTACCTGCGAGGGTACCCATGAGCTTAAAAATAACAATCCCTTCCCATTTAGACATCACTTACTTGATGAAACAGTTCTAGGTTTATTAGCTCAGAACCTCCTCATGACAACCTAGTGAGGTAGGCGGAGAAGAGATTACAATTCCCATGGTATATGCATATGTATTCAGAAATGAAGCTCAGAAAGGAAAAGTGTCAAGCCCAGTGGTTCAGCACATGCCCCACAGGGGGGCAATTTGATTTTAAGTGGGGGCAATTCGAGAATGAGATAACAGTGAATTTTTTTGTATTTCTTATGGTTCTAGGGGCCTCATCTATAGCATATCTTACATAATAAAAGGCTAATATGCAAATGACCGAATGGTGCAATGACCAGTCACTATGATGCGCGCTGACCACCAGGAGCCAGACACTCAACGCAGGAGCTGTTCCCTGGTGGTCAGTGTGCTCCCACAGGGGGAGCGCCGCTCAGCCAGAAGCTGGGCTCACGGCTGGCGAGCACAGCAGCAGTGGTGGGAGCCTCTCCTGCCTCCGTGGCAATGCTAAGGATGCCTGACTGATGGCTTAGGCCCACTAAGCTGTCAGTCGGACATCCCCCCAGGGCTCCTGGACTGCGAGAGGGCACAGGCCAGGCTGAGGGACCCCCCCCCACCCCAAGTGCACGAATTTCATGCACTGGGCCTCTAGTCTTTAATAAACATAAAAAGCGAATTTCTTGTTCTCTGCATTCATATGACTCCCAGTTATGGGCTCAATGTTGCCCTTCAAAATTAACATGTTGAACTCCTAATTCCTAGTACCTCAGAATGCATTTGGAGTTAGGGCCGTTATAGAAGTAATTAATGTTAAATGATGCTATTAGAGTAAACCCTATTGCAAGATGACTGGTGTCCTTATTAAGAAAAAAAATAAATCAGAGGCAGTCAGGAGCACACACAGAAGAAAGACCATATGAAGTTGCAGGGATAACACAGCCATCCACAAGCCAAGGAGAGAGGCTTCAGAAAAAATCAACCCTGCCAACACCTTAAGAAACTAAGAGAAAATAAATTTATTTTGTTTAATCCACTCAGTCTGTGGTACTTTGCTGTGGCAGACCTAGTAAACTAATACACACCTCTCCCATGACCACCTATAATATCAATCAAGGAATGGTAGCAGCAAAACACTTTCTCTGATGCCTGAAATCTATCTAAAAGCCAACTTCCCCCCTGCTTCCACCAGGTACAGTGACTGCTAGCAATTAGAGATGTAATTGTGACACATGTTTAGAGTGAAGCAAGAATAAATGGCTGCAGGTGGAGGGGAAGGAGGAAGGCTCATTGTGAATGTCAGTTCTCCATTTTTAGAGAAGTTATAAATGGATCCAGAAAATGCAGTTGGAATTCATGTGGTCAGAACCTCTGCATTGTCTCTCTATTGGTATGTTCCTAGTTCTTGGCTACACTCCAGAGGCCAGATGTTGAAATTCCAATTAACCATGAAACTGTCAAAAGTGAAAGTTGTTTTGTGAGACCTTGACAGTCATCTCCTCATTTCAGAGAAAATTGAAGCTGTTAAACATTCATTTTCTCCAAGTCACAAAAGTAATGATTTGTAGATCCTGCATTCATTATAAAATCCCATTGGTCTTTTTTCAAAGATTATTCACTGTAGAGACCCTGCCTCAGTGGGCTGTTTATTCATTCCTTCATTTATTCATTCTACAAATGTTTATAGATGGCTTGCTATGTTCCAGACACACTTCTTGCTGTTTTGGATACAGCAGTGAACAGAGAATAAAACTGCCCTTTAAGTTTATATTCTAACATTGAGTAATGGACAATAAACAATTATCTCTTAACCTATAGATGTTGTATGGCATGATGAGCTTTGAAGAAAGCCAAATTTGGGGTTGATTTGAGGCCCTATGATGCAGTAGGTATCTCCTTCAACAAACTAGTATGGTGGTTAAGAGCTCAGGTCTGAAGTCTTGTGAATGCTAGATATTTCCTTTCCTGAGTAACTTTGAACAATTTACTTTGACCCTCTAATCCTTAGGATCCACATTACATAATTGGCACACTAAACATAATTAAAAGAGATAGATAAAGAGGCTAGGGAGGGAAAAAGAGAGAAAGTATTACATTGGTTAAGACATATTTAGTTTCAGCTTGGTGTCAAACAATATCAGGTGTAGCCCATTGAATTAATGCTTCTAGTCCTTCCTTCCTCCCTGCAGTCAAACCCTTTGACCTATCATTTTGCAGTTGCTAAGAGTAAAATTATATTCCTTAACTTTGGGCTGAGCCCTATGTCTTACTTTGGCCTGTAGAAAAGGAAGAAGTGACTGTGAGGATTCCAAGCCTAGTCCTTAAGAGACCTTGGGTATTTATGCTTTTCCATTTGCACCCTGTCTTAGCCTCGGATTGCCCAGAAGATGAGAGCTGTGTGGGACAGAGCCACTTCTGCTGACCCTCCCACCTACTCCCAGAAGCACAACAGCCTGGTTACCTGTCCCTGAAGCAGAGCTGCTCACCTGAGCCTAGAGGAACCCGAACCAACCTGAAGGCATGTAAGAGACAATAAACAGTTGGTTTTTTCAATTACGAACTTTGGGGATGCTTTGTTGCACAACAATAGCACATTGATATACTAGGCATTAAATATCCCTAATGTATTTCCTTTGCATATTGATTAAAACAAAATAAAATAACTTTAACCAACTTACCCTCCCTCATAAAGCTTTAAGACTGAGAACAGATTGAGACTTGAGACACAGATCAAATTCTACAAAACAAAATACCAAATATTATATTAAGACATCCCAAGAGTTACTTAATTCCTCCCTCTTTAAGTTACAAAATACCTCAGAGAGTTTGGTAAGTGCTAAAAAGCTTAAATGGGATTACAAGCCATAGTGAGTTTCAGAAATATCATTGACTATATCAGAGCACTCTTTCTCTCTTTTAAAAATGGAGTTTATTGGGGTGATATTGGTTAATTAAACCACACAGGTTTAAAGTGCACAACTCTATAACACATCATCTGCATACTGCATCATGAACTCATCACCCAAGGTCAAGTCTTTTTCCCCCACCATGTATCCCCTTTGCCCTCTTCCACCTTCCCCTGCCCCCTTTCCTTCTGGTAGTCACCATATTGTTGGCTGTATCTATGTGCTTTTTTTTTTTATCTTCTTAATCCCTTCAGTTTTTCACCCAGCCCCTCAACCCTACTCCCTTCTGACAGCTGTTGATCTATTGTGCATATCTGTTTCTGTTTCTATTTTTGTTTATTTTGTTCATTAGATTCCACATGTAAGTGAAATTATATATTTGTCTTTCTATGACTGGCTTATTTCACTTATCATAACACCCTTTACGTGTAGCCATGTTGTCAAAATGGGTAAGATTTCCTTTTTTATGACTGAGTAGTATTCCATTGTATAAATCTGTGGTTGGCAAACTGAGGCTCGTGAACCACATGTGGCTCTTTGGCCCCTTGAATGTGGCTCTTCCACAAAATACCATGGTCTGGGCGAGTCTATTTTGAAGAAGTGGCGTTAGAAGAAGTTTAAGTTTGAAAAATTTGGCTCTCAAAAGAAATTTCAGTCATTGTATTGTTGATATTTGGCTCTGTTGACTAATGAGTTTGCCGACCACTGGAAATGTACCACTTTTTTTTTTAAACACTCATCTATTGATGGGCAGTTGGGCTGATTCCACATCTTAACTATTTCTGTATATCCTCTTTGGAGAAGTGTCTGTTCATGTCTTTTGCCCATTTTTCAATTGGGTTGTTAGCTTTCTGTTCAGTTTTCCCAACATCAGTTATTGAATTGAATCTCTTTACTCCTTTGTATGTTCTTGCCTCCTTTGTCAAATATTAACTGACCACAAAGGTATGGGTTTATTTCTGTCCTCTCTATTCTGTTCCATTGATCTATATGCCTTTTTTTTGCCAGTACCATGTTATTTTGATTATTATGGCCTCGTAATATAGTTTGGTATCAGGTAGCAAGAACACTCACCTTTATTCATTGTATAATATAGTATAGACATAAACTGCTTTAAAAATTATTTCCAAATTAAATATGCCTAACACTGATGAAACATTCTATAGTGGGATGTGTGTTTTTATATATAGTTTATTTGTATGTGTGTGTGCATGCCACTGGGGTTATATTGCTGTTATAAGCTATTACTATATTTTAAATAATTTTAAGTGATGTATAGATATATAGGGAGAGAAAGTCTATCTTTTTTATGTATGAATTCTGTATTTACAAATTCGTGTTTTAGCTAAAATATATTTGTAATCTCAACATCAATATTGCTGACTTTTTTGCAGTCATTTGTCAACATGTGCAGAGTGGTAAAAATTTTGAGTCACCTGGTGTGCATGTTCCCAGCTGGGGTGGAACAAGGCAATGCTTTGCCTTCTTGTTTCAGCTCTCAGACTAGAAAGAAGTGTGTCCTTTTATGGTCTATTCAATACCATGCTTTCTCGGGTTTGTGGGTTTTATTGATAATTTACTGTTTAAATAGCCCCCAAATGTAGTGATAATGTATTACGAAGTGTTCTAAGACAAGAAGGTTATGATTTGCCTTATGGAGAAAATGCACGTGTTAGATAAGCTTTGTTTGGGAATTAGGTTTAGTACTATTGGCTGCAACTCCTATGTTAATGAATCAACAAACCTATATTATAGAGAGGTAATATGCAAATTGACAGTCACACCATCACAAGATGGTGGCGCCTACAGCAGGGCAGGGCCGGCTGCTCCATGCACCTGCCACCAGAGTCCCCTCAGCCCCACCGGGGGCCTCAGGTCCTCCTGCACCCGCCACTGACTGAAGCTCAGGCAAACAGGGTCAGCCGAGGCGCAGGCAAGCCTTGGATGGCAGCTGTGCAGCTGCCTAGGTCCAGCCTGAGGCACAGGTAACCAGGGCCGGCCAAGGCTTGCGCTGCCAGCAGTGGCAGCAGCAGAGGTGTGATGGGGGCATCGCCTTCCCCTGATTGCCATGTCACCTCCCACCCCTGAGGACTCCTGGACAGTGAGAAAGGGCAGGCCGGGCTGAGGGACCCTCCCTCCCTCCAATGCATGAATGTTCATGAACCAGGCCTCTAGTATATAATAAAGATGACTTCATGTGTAAAACAAGGTTATGTATTGATCAGCTGACTAAAATGTGTGACTAGAAGTCCATAAGAACCTCACACTGTGTCTCCCATAGAATCAATGATTTAGTATTTGTTCGTTTAGTATTTGTGTAACTTTATAGAGCATAACTACTGCACATAGTAAATAATTCTTTTCAAAAAAATATTTTCAAGTCAGGCATCTCATTAAAATGAGGATTATGGAATGATTTAATGAGAAGTATCAGGAGCAACTGTTTACCCCTAGAATAACCATTTCCTCACTGAATTCTCTCTTTTCTGAACTCACAGTATATTCTATATATTTAATTATTGTACTTAAACTCTATCGCAATGATCATTTTACCTTTTTTTTTTTTTTTTTGCTTTCGACCTCTCCTTGACCCCTAGTCAAGCATCTGACACTTAAGATCTCAAGGAACATAGTAAACTAAAATTATGGAACATTTTAGTGTCCCTACACTATTCTGGGGCTTCACATGTATTTTATATGCATGTATATGTGTGTGTATAATTTTTTTAATATTTTAAATATTGTATTGATCTATATAATAAAAACCCAGTGGTCATAATGCAGTAACGACTGAAGACCGGTCACCAGGAAGTGCATAAAGTACCTCTCAGTCCCACAAACCAGAGGCTCCAATCGCAGCAAAGCAGGCAGTGGGTGGGGCCGTGCGGCAAACAGGGCGTGGGGGATGGGCGCTCGGCGGGCAGGGGCAGGGAGCATGGCGTGGGTCCCCAGATGGTGAGTGGAGGTGCTCCCACTGCAGTGGGAGGGGCGGGGGTCACACGAGACCGACAGCGGGGGTGGCGGCACATGTGGGGAAGGGCGTGAGCTGGGAGAGGAATTGAGGCAGAAGGTAAAAGCTGTTACTAAGGGAAAGACCCAAATGGTTCGGAGCAGCCAACGGCTCAACTCTCAACACTGAGGAGAGAGGAATGGGGACCAGCCAGGCACAAATGAGCTTGCAAGGCCTGCGGTAGCAGTGGTGAGGTCTGGGGTCCCACCAGGGTGCACGGCTGAGTTTGGGGTCCCGCTCTCCCCTCGCCCCAGGGCGCCAGCAGCTTCGGTGGAGCATCGCAGGGCACCGGCAGCACCCCAGGAGCATCGTGGGGCACCTGCAGCAACCGCAGAGCGTCACGGGGAGCCGGCAGCATCCACAGAGCATGCAAGGCATCGCAGGGCAGCGGACATGGCCCTGATGGCAGGCTAGGCCTAGGGCACCCTACACAGGCATGATTTAATTGTTCTCTGGGCATCTAGTGTCATTATAAATGACCCCAAACCAAATGTTTTACCTTACACTCCCTAGGAATTTCTTTTTAAAAATTTTGAATATTCCCCTCAGTTTAAGCCAAGACTAGTTGCTGGAGAAGGTCATCAAGAGGGCATGACTTCTGGTTGAATCAGAAGCTGGACCTGGACAACTGGAGGCTTCTTACCTTGTCCCCTGTTTTTGGAATGCATGTTCCACCCACTGTTCCCACAGCTGGAGTCATTTTAAAGACATAACCTTGAGAAAATAATGTGTTGTTGCTGAGACCATCTGAACTGTATAGGTGACTAAATCCTATAGGATTCTCAGAGGTGGGTGCAGAGATCTCCTTGTCTTTCAGCCTCCAAGAATAAGTCACAGTATGTCAGTTATCTTGCTTATGAAAACTTCCACCTACAAATCTGGAGTCATTGGGCTATTTCTTTGGACTCTTCTTGCCCTCCTTGTGTGAGGACCAGTTTGCAAAACAACACTAGTGTAATGGAAAGAGTATAATACTTGGTTAAATAGGGGTTTACATTCTGGCTCTACCACTTTATATGTAACATAGGTGGTAAAATAAGACCACTCATGAGATAGCTATAAGGATGTGCTAGACCTTACATGTGAAAATGTTTGGCACACAGTATGTACTTCAAACATATTTTTTTTCCTCTAAGATATTACTTATGTGCATATCTCTGAATAGTTCAACGATATGTGTGCTTCTCATAAAGATTATTGTTATTGTTTTACTTTTCAGAAATGTAGGAACCTGGATGCAGCTGGAGGGCTGTGCATTGTCAAAAAAAAAAAAAAAAAAAAAGTCCCTGCTATAGGCAATAATTTTAATGTTAATTAACTCCATCTGGCGTGAAAAGCAGGTGTTGAAATTGATCACTTAAGTACAGAAAGCAAAGGCTGTTTACTAAATTCTCCGTAAATTAATTTGGCTGAGCTTGTGGCTAAATTGCTTTCGTGTCACTTTTCTATAAATGCCTAATACCAAAATACCAAATGCTGAAATTGGAAAAAGAAGTTGACCAAGCAGACTTTAATAAAATGTAACAAATGGGACTGAAAGGTCACCTGAAAATAAAAATTACATTTATAAAATGGAAAAAAAAAGAAACAGTGAATTTTGCTTCAAGAGCAGGTGGAATCTGAGCAAAAACCTAAGGCCCTTCTCATGTGTTGTTCACAAATCTCCTGAATCAAATCAAAGTGGATATATTAGGAAAGGTAGGGTCCTGGGCTCTCTGCCAGATCTAATGGGTCAGATGTGTCCGTGAGGCCTAAGAATCTGCATTTAACCATTGCTCAGGTGATTTTCATTCTCACCAAAACCTAAAAGTCATTCTCTTCAGGATAGAGAAACACCAAGTCACACAACAGTAAAACAGGGCTCTAAAAAGATGATACTTTAGGATAATGGTTGTCTGAGGAGATAAAAGATAACAGAGAAGCTTAGAAAATATATCATTAGGAATCTGGATGCCAAAATCAAACCTATATTTACCATTTGAAAAAATACTGATAGAATGGGAGTGTTCATTTAATTTCTTTGCCTTCTTTGACTACCTAACTCTTCAATAGAAAGCCCATCTTCCTTAAACTTCTTTCCAAAACAGTCCATAATCTGAGTTGACAATAGTGTCATCCCAAACCAGCAATATCAGTATCACTCAGACTTACAGAATCAGAAACTGTTGGGGAGGAGCCCAGCAATCTGTGATTCAGCAAGGCCTCCAGGTAATGCTGAATCACAGTCAAGTTGGAAACTATTCACCCCTAATGACTTTTCATGACTCATCAGAATCTCAACTACTATCAACAGGGCATTAGGGATAAGTTCATAGTATAGGATACATAACTGTGCCTCTTGTTTCCTGTTAAATAGAAGAGATTTCGAGAACCTGATAATGTTCCCAGCCATGAAAGAATCAACACTTATTAAATATTTACTATATGTCAGTTACTCTTCTAAGTGCTTACATTTATTACTCAACTAGAGATGTGGTGCACAAATTCGTGCACCAGTGAGGTCCCTCTGCCTGGCTTGCAGGATTGGGCCAAAACTGTCTCTCTGACATCCCCTGAGGGGTCCCAGGTTGCAAGAGGGTTCAGGTCAGGCTGAGGGACCCCACTGGTGCACAATCAGGGCCAGGGAGAGATGTGGGAGGTGGGGCAGCCAGGGAGGGACTGACGGAGGGCTCCAGGGCATGTCCAGCCCATCTCGCTCAGTCCCTATTGGCCAGACCCCAGCAGCAAGCTAACCTACTAGTCAGAGTGTCTGCACCCTGGTGGTCAGTGCATGTCATAGTGACTGGTCGACTGGTGGACTGTCTGCCCGCTGGTGGTCAGTGTACATCATAGCGAGCAGTTGAGCAGCCTTAGCATATCATTAGCATATTACGCTTTGATTGGTTAAACTGAAAAACCAGACAACCGGACACTTAGCATATTTGGCTTTTATTATATAGGATTAATCCTCACTATGACTGAAGGATATAGGTGTGATTATTATCCCTATTTTACATAATACTGAGGCACAGAGAGGTTAAGCAACAATGCCAAAACCACACAGCCACTAAGGAATATTACCAGAAACTGAGCTCAGACAATCAACTGAGCTCTAGAGCTCATGATCTTCACTCCACAAGCTGCTTTCATAAAATGTTAGCAGTTCTCAAAAACCACCTGAAGAATTCTTAGCTTTGATCAAAACAAAGACAATGTCCAAACTTGGGAAAAGAGTACAATTGACTACCCTCAAATATTCCCAAGTTCATAAGTAAAGATTTTGACACTAGGATAACTTTGTTCCACAAATCTGATCCTTTGTATCACCTCAAAGCCTGCTTATTTTTAATTTCTATTGAAATATCACTTTATTGGAAAGGCCATTTAGCTGTGTGAACTTGAAGCAAAAGTATATCAAATCCTGGGTTTCCTCATGTATAAACTGGAGAGAATATTATTTAAGCATAGAAAAATCATATGAAATGAGAGAATATATGTGAAAGTGCATTTTAAACTTTAAAATATTAATTGTATGCTTGTAAAGTAGTGTTATAGTATTTTTCATACCCAAGATTTATGAATTGATGAGTATCTTCTTAACTGACTTTTTTTTTAAAAAAAAACCACAATCGGCACTGTATCGTGTGGTGAACAAAGTTCTTTTGTTTTAGCAACCATTCATCAAATCTCAACGCTCACACTCCAACCCTCTGTAACACAATATTTTTCACACTTTTCTTATTATAAGATTAACGTTAGGTGCTTTTTAGAAAGCCATATTACATCTCTCCTAGAAATTTCAATTATTTAGGGCTGACATAGAACCCAGAATACAATATATTTTAAGAAATAACCTCAAGTGATTATTATGATTAACTGACTGGAAAATATCACAGTGAATATTAAAATACTGCAGGAGATTTGAAATCAAAGACAAATATGCTCTCACTTTTTATCTTATAACAGCATAAAGATTATTTTTTGACATAGATCTGCTCACATGTTCATGTATTTATCAAAATCTTTATTGTTCAATAAATACTAGGTTATTCATTTTTTATCTCAATATATTTGTCAGAAATGATAGAGAAGTAAATTTTTCCTAGAAGAAAAGTATGTTTTAGGAAGGTACTAATTTGAATAGACTAAATTATGACAGAGGAAAAAAAAGAGATCCCAAATCCCAGTGATGTACTACAATAAATATCTTTGGATCACTCACATACATTCCATTGAGGGTGAGGAGGAACTGGGAGAATGAGAATGGGAGTTCTGGTCCATGATATTAAGGGAACCAGACTGAGATTCTACCACTCTGTAGCTACACCATCAGGAACTTGCAGCCTTTCCCATTATCAAGGTAGGAAAAGGGAGAGACTGAACATCCAAAATTGGATATGTCACTCCCTGGAGCCAGAAATGACACACAATACCCATTCCTTAGTTCATTAGCTGAAATAGTCAAATGGACAACTCAAAATGAAAGGGACTTGGAAATGCATAGTGACAAATGGAGTATTTTACAAGCTTATTATCTCTGCCTCAGTCTACTTTAAGTTCAATGAGTATTCCAAATAAATAATCACAATATTTAGGCAACTTAAAGTTATCAAGCAATTTGGTAAGAAGAGAAAGAAGGTCTAATAGAATTGGTCTCTCACTGCAAGAATTTAAAATTTACTTCAGACTTCAGTAGAGTAAACCATTAAATTACAGTAAGTGTGCATTAGATAGCTAAACTGTGTGACATGTGCTTTGATTGCAAAAGGACAACTTTAGTAAGACAGAGTTTCATAAAATAAATTGGATAAATTAGGATCATAAAATTTAGAAAAAAAGTTAGGAATATGCAGGTATATCATAAACTTTATTTGCATGAATAAACATGAGGAAAACAGGTCATACTTATGTAATAATCCTATAAAATAAAGAGGTAATATGCAAATTTACCCTCACACCCTCACAAGATGGCTGCCTATGACCAGGATGGCATGGGGTTAGTGAGGGATGACCAAATGACTCAAAAAGTAGGCTGCTTGGGGCGAACAGGCCAGCAGGAGGTTTAGTGAGGGATGATCAAACAACTGAACAAGCAGACTGCGTGGAGCGACCAGGCTGGCAGGGGGAGCAGACTGCGTGGAGCGACCAGGCTGGCAGACTGCGTGGGGTGACCAGGCTGGCAAGCAGGTGAGCAATTAGGAGCCAGTGGTCCAGGATTGTGAGAGGGATGTCCGACTGCCGGTTTAGGCCTGATCCCCATGATCAGGCCTAAACCGGCAGTCGGACATCCCCCGAGGGGTCCCAGATTAGAGAGGGTGAAGCCTGGGCTGAGGGGACCCCCCACCCCGTGCACAAACTTTGTGTACCAGGCTTCTAGTATGAGATAAATCATAGAATTGAGTACATGATTCAAGAAAATACCATATGACTCATCTTATAGGAGGGGAAGAATAAGAAGTCAAAATTAAAACAAAAATATATGCAAGGATTCTGCTAAAGCTTTAACTGTGTTATGTATAGCTTATCATCACCAAAAACTGTCAGAGGTGAACGTTATTCCCATTTTACAGATAAGATCAGAAATGAAAAACAATTAGACATATCATACAATTAGCCAATAACAAACAGATGCAAACAATGATTAAGGGCACAATAGTGCATATGGGGATGTATTTTTCCCATTATATTCAGTGATGTTATGCTAACTTATGACCTTCTTGACATATAGTCTGCCTTTATAAAAGAGAACAATTATTGTATAAAACTACACTAGTCGTTTTTAATGAAGTCATAATCAATTCATAGCCATACTCAATGAGCCTGTGATAACTTTATATATAACATTTCTGTATTACAGAATCATGGACATATAAAATAAATAGGCAAGATCATTGAGGCATACTCCTTAGAACAGTCCTCCGCCTTTTCCTTCTAAATTGCACAAAAAGTTGGCAGCTAATCAGCAGCTTATTAGCCACATTGATAAACCATGTGACAAAAACAAATGCTGTGCTAACAGAAGGGACAGAGCTTTCCAATGAATATGAAATAGAATATAGGATAAAAGCAAATTGCTGAAACAAACTTCTTATAGATGGCTAAATGATACTGTATTTTATGTTTTCTTATTCATACATTCAAATATTTATTAATCACCGTGTTTAAGGTAATGTGTTAGTTTTGAGGATGAAAAATGTGTGTTCAAACACATGATTTGCCTTTAAGAAGCTCATAGTATAACAAGTCAATTAAGGAATGTGAATATATTATTTTTGTAAACAATCTTCATGAAGTCAGAATATGATCTTTTTGGATAAAAGTTGGCATTGTATTGATGTATGCAAACATGCATATCTGACCACAAAGTTGCTAGTTAGAGGCATGAAATATAGGGTGAAGAGATTAGGAAAAATAATTATTTGTGTATAAAAATTGGATGTCATAGATAGATTTGAATGTTTTGACCAGGACTGCTTCTTTTCCAATTAAAAAACATACAGTTAACCTTTATTTATGTTTTAAAAAAGTCCTATTCCTTAAAATGGTATACAAGGTCTTGAGTGGTCTTTCTACTCTTCCAGTGTTCTATCCTAAACTATTTGTGGGTCTTAGAATGTGTCCTACTATGTCATACTTGTGTATTCCCTTTAGCTTGAATGACCTTCATCCAACCTGCCAAGTGACTTTTATCTTTACAATTTCTCTTCACACTTCAAGATGCAGGTAACATCATTCTATCTAATAAAGAGGGAATATGCTAATTGACCCTCACGCTGTTGCAAAGATGGCGGTGCCCACAGCCAATAAGGAGGAAATATGCTAATTTACTGCCCTACCCTCAAATATGGAAGCACCCACAGCCAATAAGGAGGGAATATGCTAATCAACTTCCCCGCCCTCAAAGATGGCTTCACCCACAGCCACAAGATGGTGGTGTGCAGGCCCCTCAGCCTCGACAGGGCAGCAGGCCCGGCCTTGCTACGCACCTGCCTCCGGAGCTCCCTAGTCCCCTCAGCCCCCCAGCTTCCCAGGGCCAGCCCAAGGTGCAGGCAAGCCTTGAATGGCGGCTGCCTAGCTGCCCATGGCCACCCAAGGCTCAGGTAACCAGGGCCAGCCAAGGCTTGCACTGCCGGTAGTGGCAGCAGCAGAGGTGTGATGGGGGTGTCGCCTTCCCCTGATTGCCTAGTTCCCTCCTGCCCCTGAGGGCTCCTGGACTGTGAGATGTGACAGGCCGGGCTGAGGGACCGCCCCCCTCCAGTGCATGAATTTTCATGCACCAGGTCTCAAGTCAAATATAAAAGCCTGCCTTAAACTCCAGCCAGATTTTCCATTCTTCCTGTTTACACACATTGAACTTGTTACACTATATAAGAGATACCTTAGTTGTCTTCTGTTTTTCCCTTTAGCTTTCGGGCTCCTTGAGAACAAAAGTTGCATCTGGGGTTTTTTTGTTTGTTTGTTTGTTTGTTTTAAATTATTTTAGAGAGGAAGGGGGGTGAGAAAGAGAAACATTAATGTGAGAGAAATACATTGGTCACTTGCCTTCCACTGCAACCTGACCAGGGATTGAACCCACAACCTAGGTATGTACCCTGACTGGGAATCATACCCATGACATTCTAGTGCATGGGACATGCTCCAACCAACTGAGCCACTCTGGCCAAGGCAAGAAGCTGCATCTTTTTATCTTTGTATCTTCAGAGGCTAATACTGGGCAGGGACACAGTATTAACTTAATAAATACTTGAATGATTAAGTGAATCAATAATTGTGTGCTATTCAATTTCAAATTTATAATGAGAATGTATGAACCTTGGAACAATAGTTATTACAGTCAGAGGAGACTCTGTTTTAAGTTATAGACATAGTTAAAAGAAAATTATACATATGAATATTTTTCTCCTAAAAGAATAAATGCAGCTACTTTAATAAAGTGGTTAAGTAAATCATCTTATAGAACAAAGCATTAAAGAAAGAAATAAAGATCTATTGGTTTCTCTTAATAGATCTTCATTTATTATGATCATAGCTTGGCAACATGATTGTATCTAGAAGGCCTGATTAGAATTATAGGACATTTACAATCTCTTCCTCAACAGATAGTAGCTATTAACATTGTATGAGTTTTCTGTACAACCTGCCTTTGCAAAATATCTAACACTTTAAAAATATAATTTTCCCTGAACTTTCTTATGTGCAAATAAAAGAAAAAAAAAAACTACTTAGGTCCAAACAACTAAAACATGAATGCAACTTAACAGCTGAGCCTAAAAATTTGAGCCGTGAAAATAAGAGATGACTTGTAAAAAATCAACTGAGTACCACAATAAGAAAAGGGTGCTCTTACCTCCTACTTCAGTGTTCTGCCCACTGAATCTCCTTTTAATTCATTTTATCTATCTTGAGAGTGATTTCTTCTTAGAATTGGTAGGTACCTGTGACTATAGGTTTCAGGCTATTTGATGAAAAAGCAATTGTTTTGCATCTATACTAATAAAAAGGTAATATGCTAATTAGACCAGAAGTCTTACGGATGACCTTCTGGGCATCCTTCTGGACAAAGCCATGGTTGCAGAGCTGAGGTAGAGGTGGTTAGGGGCGATCAGGCTGGCATGAGAGAGCAGTTAGGGGGATCAGGATGCAAGGGGAAGCAGTTATGGGGATCAGGCCTGCAGCGGTTTAGGCCCTAATCCCCAATATGGCAGTTGGACATCCCCTGAGGGGTCCCGGATTGGAGAGGGTGCAGGCTGGGCTGAGGGACACTCTCCCTCACCTCTAGTCTAATATAAAATAGCAAAATTAAGAAATGGGTAGCATGAATTTTCAAATGTGATTGTCTACTTATACTTTGCTTCATGAAAGAAATTAACCCTGCCCTAGTCGGTTTGGCTCAGCAGATAGAGTGTCGGCCTGCTGACCAAAGGGTCCCAGGTTTGATTCTGGTCAAGGGCACATACCTTGGTTGCAGGTTCCTCCCAGGTCCTGGACAGGGCTTGTGCAGGAGGCAACCAATCAGTGTGTTTCTCTCACATTGATGGTTCTTTCTCAGTCTTTCCCTTTCTTACACTCTCCCTAAAAATCAATAAAAAAAATATCCTCCAGTGAGGATTAACAAAACAAACAAACAAACAAAAAAACAGGAAGAAAAAGGAAGAAAGGAAGAAAGGAAGAAAGGAAGGAAGGAAGGAAGGAAGGAAGGAAGGAAGGAAGGAAGGAAGGAAGGTAGAAAGGAAGGAAGGAAGGAAGAAAGGAAGAAAGGAAGAAAGGAAGGAAGGAAGGAAGGAAGGAAGGAAGGAAGGAAGGAAGGAAGGTAGAAAGGAAGGAAGGAAGGAAGAAAGGAAGAAAGGAAGAAAGGAAGAAAAGAAAGAAAAAGAAAGAAAGAAAGAAAGAAAGAAAGAAAGAAAGAAAGAAAGAAAGAAAGAAAAAGAAATTAACTCTTCTTGCAGAAAAGAAGAAAGATACTTCATTTTAGTTTTCCATCAGCTTATAGATTTGGAGGGGGGGGCATTAAAATCAAAACACTGTTGGTGGTTGTGGTGGTGGTTTTGAGTGACAAAGAAAGAAAGCAGTAGGAAATGAGAGATGATTCCACCTCAATCTAGCAGAGGCACACACCAGATGAATTTCCATGGAAGTTATACATAGCTAATTGCCTTCCAGATGTTAACTGAGACAGGGTTTGCTAAGAATTAAAGACTTGGGTAGAAGATTTAAGAGTAATCCTCAGACACTATCTGTTGGAAAATTAAAATATCCTAATATATAAAAAGCCAGGGACCATCACGACCAAAAAAAACCGGATGGACAACCGAACAACAGGCTGCATGGGGTGACCCGGCCGGCAGGGGGGTTAGTGAGGGATGACCAAACAACTGAACAGCAGGCTGTGTGGGGCTACCAGGACAGCGGGGTGGGGGGATTGCAGCAACCAGGCCAGCTGGGGGGGGCAGTTGGGGGTTACCAGGCCATCAGGAGGGGCAATCAGGCTGGCAGGCAGAGGCAGTTATGAGTGATCAGGTTGGCAGAGGGAGCAGTTAGGGGCAATCAGGCAGGCAGGCAGGTGAGCAGTTAGGAGCCAGTGGTCCCAGATTGTGACAGGGATGTCTGACTGCTGGTTTAGGCCCGATCCTATATACTAATAATGGAGGAATATGCATATTGGCCTGGACGCCATAACATAATGACCAAACAGCAGGGACCTGAGGCTGCATGGCACCTGGCTGGGATGGGGGACCTCAGGCCATGCCCCCTGCCGTGGCACCAGGCCGGGAGATTTCAGGCCATGCTCCCAGCCCCAGCGTGGGCCGGGGGACCTCAGGATGTGCCCCCTGCCTGGCATAACTTGATGGAGGACCTCAGTCCACGCCCCCACCCCAGCACCAGGCCAGGGGACCTAAGGCTGCACACCCCACCTGGCAGGGCTTGATGAGGGACTTCAGGCCACGCCCCATGCCCAGCAGGGCTTGATGGTGGACCTGAAGTTGCACCCCCCACCCAGCTGGGCTGGGGGACCTGAGGCTGCATATCCCACCTGGTGCCGGGTTGGGGACCTGAGGCTGCGCCCCCTGCCTGGAGGGGCTTGATGGGGGTGGGGCCAGCTGGGTCTGGGTATCATCCAATGGGGTGGGGGCCGGCCTTGTCTGGGTCTCCTACATTTTTGAAGCGTGTCTGGGTGGTGGGTGGGGACTTGACTCTGATTCTCAGGGCATGCCCCAGACTCTGACAGGAGGGAGATTTACATACACATTTTATTAATTTTCTTTCATCTCTGACACTTCTATTATAGAGAAAGTGCAAATAACAATATTAAAATATTTCCTCTAATTAATTCCCTTTTAATGTGCACAAATTTTGTGCACTGGGCCACTATCATTGGCTTTATTTGGGAGGAAAAGATAAAAAATGGAATTCTAAAAATTATAATTAAAAGGATCTGTATTCTATGAAAATCAATATAAACTTTAGGAAGAACAGGCATTTTAAAAGAAGAAAAACTTACATTGCCTTTTTTAAAACAGAATAAGAAAACCAAAGATTAAAAATTGTTGAAATGTTTAACACTTGTATTTTTAGTTCATTAATTAATTTTTAAGATTTTTATTGATTTTTAGAGAGAAAGGGAGGGAGAGGTAGAAAGAGTGAGAGAGAGAAATATAGATGTAAAAGGGAAACATCGATAGGCTGCTCCCTACACTCTTCTTAGGGATCAAGCCACAAGCTGGGGCATGTGCCCTGACCAGGAATCTAACAAGCAACCTTTTGGTGCATGGGAAGATGCCCAACCAACTGAGTTACATTCCCCCTCATTGTGTGTATGAAGCAGAGGCAGTCTGAATCTAAAGACTAGTTGATGAGATGTAATAAAGTCCAGGTCTCCTCTCCTTGATTCCAATTTTCCTTTCAAGTCCAGACCAGCTCCAAAGCTCCCCCTGGGATTTGCTAAAATATCTGTTGCAATTTCTCCATCCAACCAGTCCTGCTCCCCTTACTTCCTCACTTGTGTGTTATCAGTTAGACACCATCTCCCTCCCATTCTACCATGCGCCCCCCCCAAAAAAAATTTTTTTTAAACCTCAACAACAAAAAACTTTTCTACTTCAAGCAAATCTCTAGCTCATAGTTTATTTCCTGAAGGAACATAATCTAAAGCAGAAGGCAAGCATGTTATGTGCAGTATTGAAGAAATTGCTTTTACACAATATAGATGATGCAGGGTGTTCAAATCCTTGCTGGTACCGTGTTATCCTATATAATAAAACCATAAGATGCAAATTGACCAAACAGCAGAACGGCCGGTCGCTATAACATGCACTCATCACCAGGGGGCAGATGCTCAATGCAGAAGCTGCCCCCTGGTGATCAGGGCACTCACACAGGGGGAGCACTGCTCAGTCAGAAGCTGGCCTCACAGCTGGCAAGCGCAGCAGTGGTGGCAGGAGCCATTCCCACCTCCCCTGCAGGTTGGCGGTAAGGAGCGAGGTGTCCTGGACTATGAGAGCCCCAGACTGCGAGAGGGATGTCTGACTTCCAGTTTACAGCTTAGGCCCAATCCCCAGACATCCCCTGAGGTGACCCTCCCTCTCCCCCTGTGCAGAATGTTGTGCACCGGGCCTCTAGTCTATAATATCTTTAGAGATCATAGTACAGTTTTACCTTCTTGGATAGGTTTTGACTAAACATAAATCTAATTTAAATTTACTTAAGAAATGATGCCTGATAACTAACTAACTAACTAAAAAAATAAATAAAAATTATATTTAGATATTACCTTTATATTTAAATATATATATAATAAAATATATATATAATAAAAGAGTGACATGCTAATTGACTGTACCTTTGCAATGCCCACCAGCCAATCAGGAGTGAGTATGCAAAATAACCCAACAAAGATGGTAGGTTAATTTGCATATGTGGGCACCCAGCAGCCAGAGGCAGGCGGGACGCTTGCGTTGTCTCCTTGGAGACAACACAGGCGTTCTGCACCACCCCAGCCACTCTAGGCCTCTGGGTAGCGTGGGAAGGTGGAAAGGCGGCTCTGGCCAGAGCAGAAAGGCGGTTCTGGGCCAGAGCGAAGGCAGTGCCAGCAGCCAGGGGAAGGAAGGCCCATTTTTTCATGAATCTTCATGCATCGGTCCTCTAGTCTGTATATATGATACTCAGCAAGAAAGATAAGCAGATAGGAGCTTTTATTTGAAGCACACATTCTCACTCCTATTCCATAAAAATGCATGTGGAAACTTGGAAACTTTTGGCTCAAAATTAATCCATTTCAACTTTCAAAAGAGTACATTTAAACAAAACTCTCTCTAAGCAGAGTAGGGCTTTGAACTAGTAGAGTCCAAGTCAAAGTCTTGATTAGTTGACCCCTTTTCATAATGTCACTGCTCCAAAATATGATGCAAAGATTACTTAAATTACTGGGAGGATTGGGAAATGCAAACCCCATCAGTATTTTCATCTCTAAATAATTACTTGCCTTGAGGAATCAAGACAAATGCAAGTATAGCATGAGAGGTTTGCATTGCACCTGGTTTTAAACAAACTTGGCCTTCACCACTAAACAGTTGAGTGATTTTTGCTAAATTACTTGACCTCTCCAAGTCCCAACTTCTTCATCTGAAAATCAGGACAATAATAATGACTTCCAAGAGTTTTTGTATAAATCAAATGTTTTGGTGATGAATTAAGGTGTGCCACAGTACTTGGCACACAGGAAGCATTCAATAAATTATAGCTCTCATTAGACTAGATAAAACATGAAAAAGAACAATAATAAAAGATTGATTCTCTGTTTTCTATTTGTAGTAATATTACATTATAAATCTCAGCAAATAACAAGCTATTTCAAGGTCAAATATTTAACCATAATTAATTATACTTCCATTTTAGTAAATTGTTATTAGAGGAAATCATTAGGTGACCTTTTTTGGTTACAGCAATCCAATAAAACTTACATAAGCCAGTGTTTCAGGAACATTAGTCTAATGTGCTTTCAGAGATCACCTTCTCTGAGCAGTATAATAAGTTTGTGTGAAAAGCATAAAGCATGTAATATAATAAGATTTGGACTTTAATGAACCATCTTGGAAAACTTACTAGTACTATAATTCAAAAGTGAGCTTTCCTTGATTAATGAATTAAAAAAGCCATAGTATCCCCTAAATGCTACACTTGATTATATTTTCACTTATTTTCTGTTTTTACCATATAGGCCTGATTTGTTGAGCAATATGAAGTGAAACTTAAGTGACCTTTGTTATAAAAATAATAGGGAAGAGTAGGAGCAATTTAAGAAGAGATAGCACAACTAGCAAGTTGTATGGATTCCACAGCATGTATTTTTCCCTGAAAATATTAGCAAGTTCGGATTATATTTGGTTATAAATTGACTCAGCTGTTTTCCTGAATATTCTCCCTACCCGGTGTACACTACAAAATGGGTATCACTAAACTACTGGGTCAGACATCCACACTGAAAGAGTTCAAGACATAAGAATAATAGACCATTTCAAAGGATAATTTCATTTATTTTATTCCTATAGCCTTTGTAAAGAGTTTATGATTTATTGCATGGTGTATTTAACTCTCTTACAAGTAGTAAGCTCCCCAAGAGTAGGACTTTCTCAGAACCGTATGGTGTTTCTAATATTTAACAAATTGACTTAGAATATATGACATGCATAATTGCATAAGAAAAGAATATATGAAGGAGCAAGTCATAAATAGCAAATTACTATTCTTCATTTGGGTTAAAATATTTTCTTATTAACATATATTAATCTACTTAGTTATGTCCAGAAATATTAGCTATTACAAAAATAATGTATTTTAATAAATCTAAGATGTCATAAGTTCTAAGAAATATCATTTTATGTGACATTAGAAAGAAAAACAAAACACTGCTGATTTAAGTGTGCTGTGTTTTCATTTCTTTCTAAGACATCAAATTTCAGTGATATAAAATAGGGGAAAATATGTCTTAGAATTAATACTATTTTATTTTTTGTTCTTTTACTTTTATGTGAAGTTTACTTTATTGCTGAAGGCAAAAGTAAAAAGAATGACATAAAAAGTTGTTTAAACCTCTTGTTGAGGAATAATGACTTAGAAAGAGGCCACTGGAGAGATTATACTATAGATACATTTCTACACTTTAAACCATTTTTTGGCAGCTAGTTCTGCAAGCTGAAGATCTAGAACTTTCGTGGAGGAAATTGAGTTTTCTATTGTACCTACACTCAGCAACTGTTAAAACTGTCATTTTCTTTTATTTATTTATTTTTTAAAAATTTTATTTTATTGTTTAAAGTATTACATATAGTAGTACATATATCTTTTTTCCCCATTGTCCTTCCCCCAGCCTCCCTTACCCCCTGTCACATGCCCTCATTCCCCACCCCCAGTGTCTTGTGTCCATTGGTTGTGCTTATATGCATGCATACAAGTCCTTTGATTAATCTCTTTCCCCCGCCCCCACCCAACACTCCCCAGCCTTCCAGCAGTAATTTGACAGTCTGTTCGGTGCTTTACTGCCTCTGTGTCTATCTTTTTGTTCATCAGGTTATAATGTTCTTTATTTTCCATAAATGAGTGATATCACGTGGTATTTTTCTTTCATTGCCTGGCTTATTTCACTTAACATAATGCTTTCCAGGTCCATCCATGATGCTGCAAATGGTAAGAATTCCTTCTTTTTTATAGCAGCATAGTATTCAATTGTGTAGATGTACCATAGTATTCTAATCCACTCATCTGCTGATGGGCATTTAGGCTGTTTCCAAATCTTAGCTATGGTGAATTGTGCTGCTATGAACATAGGGGTGCATATATCCTTTCTGATTGGTGTTTCTAGTTTCTTGGGATATATATTCCTAGAAGTGGGATTACTGGGTCAAATGGGAGTTCTATTTTTAGTTTTTTGAGGAAACTCCATACTGGTCTCCACAGTGGCTGCACTCGTCTGCATTCCCACCAGCAGTGCACGAGGGTTCCTTTTTCTCCACATCCTCACCAGCACTTGTCCTTTGTTGATTTGTTGATGAATGCCATTCTGACAGGTGTGAGATGGTACCGCATTGTCGTTTTGATTTGCATCTCTCGGATAATTAGTGACTTTGAGCATGTTTTCATGTCTCTTGGTCTTCCTTCTGTCTTCTTTCGAAAAGATTCTATTTAGGTCCATTGCCCATTCTTTTATTGGATCATTTATCTTCCTTTTATTAAGTTGTATAAGTTCCTGTAGATGTTGGAGATTAAACCTTTATCAGTGATAACATTTGCAAATATGTCTCTCATACAGTGGGCTTTCTTGTTGTTTTGTTGATGGTTTCTTTTGCTGTGCAAAAGCTTTTTATTTTGATGGTAGTCCCATTTGTTTATTTCCTCTTTAGTTTCCATTGCCCTAGGAGCAGTATCAGTGAAGAAATTGCTCGGCATATGTCAGAGATTTCTCTGCCTGTGGATTCCTCTAGTATTTTTATGGTTTCCTGTCTTATGTTTAAGTCCTTTATCCATTTTGAGTTTATTTTTGTGTATGGTGTAAGTTGGTGGTCTAGTTTCATTTTTTTTACATGTATCTGTCCAATTTTCCCAACACCATTTATTGAAGAGACTGTCTTGACTCCATTGTATGTTCATGCCTCCTTTGTCAAATATTAATTGAGCATAGTGGTTTGGGTCGATATCTGGATTCTCTATTCTATTCCATTGGTCTATATGTCTGTTCATGTGCCAGTACCAGGCAGTTTTGAGAACAGTGGCTTTGTAATACAGCTTGAAATCTGGTATTGAGATCCCACCTACTTTGTTCTTCTTTCTCAGGAATGCTGTGGCTATCCGGGGTCTTTTTTTATTCCAGATGAATTTTTAGAGAGCTCTTTCTAGGTCTGTGAAATATGCCGATGGTATTTTAATGGGGAGTGCATTGAATCTATAGATTGCTTTGGGTAGTATGGACATTTTAATGATGTTGACTCTCCTAATCCATAAACATGGTATGTTCTTCCATCTGTTTACATCTTCCTTGATCTCTTTTTTCAGTGTCCTGTAGTTTTCCGCCTATAGGTCTTTTACCTCCTTAGTTAACTTTATCCCTAGGTATCTTAATTTTTTGGTGCAATGGTAAATGGGATTGCTTATTTAGTCTCTCTTTCTGTAAGTTCACTATTGGTGTAAAGAAATGCCATAGATTTCTTGGCATTAATTTTGTATCCTACTACATTGACAAATTCATTTATTAAGTCTAATAGTTTTTTTATGGAGTCTTTAGGGTTTTTTATGTACAATATCATGTCATCTGCAAATAAGGACAACTTTATTTCTCCTTTTCCAATTTGGATGCCATTTATTTCTTCTTCTTGTCTAATTGCAATGGCTAAAACTTCCAGTACTATGTCAAACAGGAGTGGTGTGAGTGGGCATCCTTGTCTTGTTCCTGTTCTTAGGGGAAATGGTTTAAGTTTTTGCCCATTGAGTATGATGTTGGCTGTGGGTTTATCATATATGGCTTTTATTATGTTGAGGTATGATCCTTCTATTCCCAACTTGCTGAGAGTTTTTATCAAAAATGGGTGTTGGATTTTGTCAAATGCTTTTTTGCATCAATTGATAAGACTATGTGGTTTTTATCTCTCAATTTGTTTATGTGATGTATCACATTTATTGATTTGCGGATATTGTACCATCCTTGCATTCCTGGGATAAATCCTACTTGGTCATGGTGTATGATCTTTCTGATGTACTGCTGAATCTGATTTGCTAGAATTTTGTTGAGGATTTTGGCATCTATGTTCATGAGGGATATTGGCCTGTAATTCTCTTTCATTGTGTTGTCTTTATCTGGTTTTTGTATTACTGTGATGCTGGCTTCATAGAATGAGCTTGGAAGTGTTCCTTCCTCTTGAATTTTTTTGGAATAGTCTGAGGAGGATAGGTTTAAGTTCTTCCTTGAATGTTTGGTTAAACTCCCCTGTGAAGCCATCTGGCCCTGGGCTTTTGTTTGCTGGAAGCTTTTTGATGACTGCTTCAATTTCTTCCATAGTTATTGGCCTATTGAGATGTTTAGATTCTTCCTGATTGAGTTTTGGAAGGTTGTCTTTTTCTAGGAATATGTCCATTTCCTCCAGGTTGTCCAGTTTGTTGGAATAGAGTTGTTCGTAGTATTTTTTTAGCAATCCTTTGCATTTTGTTGGGGTCTGTTGTTATTTCTCCTCTTTCATTTCTGATTTTGTTTATTTAGGTCCTCTCCCTTTGCTTCTTAGTGAGCCTGGCTAGAGGTTCATCAATCCTGTTTATTCTCTCAAAGAACCAGCTCTTGGTTTTGTTGATCTTTTGTCTTGTTTTTTTGTCTCTATGTCGTTTATCTCTGCTCTGATCTTTATTATTTCCTTCCCTCTGCTTACACTGGGATTCTCTTGTTGCTCTCTTTCTAACTCTTTGAGTTGTAGGGTTATGTAATTTATTACCATTGTTTCTTATTTTTTGCAGTAGGCTTTTAGAACTATGAACTTCCCTCTCAAGACTGCTTTTCGCTGTGTCCCATAGATTTTGGATTATTGTGTTTTCATTGTCATTTGTTGCCATGATGTTTTTTTATTTCTTGTTTGATCTCTCTGGTTACCCAGTCATTGTTTAATAGCATGCTATTTAGTCTCCATGTGTTTGATTTTTTTGGATTGTTTTTATTGTAGTTGATTTCCAGTTTTATGCCATTGTGATCTGAGAAGATGCTTGATATGATTTCTATCTTCTTGAATTTGAAGAGACTTTGCCTGTGACCCAATGTATGGTCTATCTTTGAAAATGACTCATGTGCACTTGAGAAGAATGTATATTCTGTGGCTTTGGGGTGAAATCTTCTGAAGATGCCAATTAATTCCATCTGGTCTAGTGAGTCATTTAGGATTAATGTTTCTTTGCTGATTATTTGTTTAGCGGATTTGTCCAATTGTGATAGTGGGGTATTAAAGTCCCCTACTAAGATTGTATGGCTGTCAATCTTTCCCTTGATATCCTCCAGGAGTTTTTTTATGTATTTGGGTGCTCCTGTATTGGGTGCGTATATGTTTACCAGAGTTATTTCTTTTTTTTTTTTTTTAATATATTTTATTGATTTTTTACAGAGAGGAAGGAAGAGAGATAGAGAGTTAGAAACATCAATCAGCTGCCTCTTTCACACCTCCTACTGGGGATGTGCCTACAACCAAGTTACGTGCCCTTGACCGGAATCGAACCTGGGACCCTTCAGTCCGCAGGCCGACGCTCTATCCACTGAGCCAAACCGGTTTTGGCAAGAGTTATTTCTTCTTGTTGTATTTCTCCCTTTAGTATTATGAAGTGGTCTTCCTTATCTCTTTTTATGTCCTTCACTTTGAGATCTAATTTGTCAGATATAAGTATTGCTACCCCAGCTTTTTTTTTTTTTCATTTCAATTCGCCTTAAAAGCCTTTTTCCATCCCTTCACCATCAGTCTGTGTGCGTCTTTTTTTCTGAGTTGGGTTTCTTGTAGACAGCAGATATATGGGTCATGTTTTCTTATCCACTCAGTTAACCTATGTCTTTAGATTGGGGCATTTAATCCATTTACATTTAAAGTTATTATTGATAGGTACTTGTTCATTGCCATTTTTATTCTTTACCCCTGTGTTCCTTCTTCATTTCCTATTTCTCCTTTTAAAAGCAGACCCTTCAGCATTTCTTGCTTTGCTGGTTTGGTGGTAATAAACTCCCTTAGTCCTTTTTTTGTCTGTGAAGCTCCTGATTCCACCTTCAATTTTGAATGATAGCCTTGCTGGGTATAGTATTCTTGGATTCAGTCCCTTGCTTTGCATCACTCTGTATATTTCATTCCATTACCTTCTGACCTGTTGTGTTTCTGTTGAGAAATCAGTTGATATTCTAATAGGAGATCCCTTGTAGGTAACTTTCTGTCTCTCTCTGGCAGCCTTTAAGATTCTTACTTTGTCGTTGGTGTTCGCCAATTTAATTATGATTTGTCTTAGTTTCAGTCTTTTGGGGTTCAACTTGTTTGGGACTCTATGTACTTCTTGGACTTGCATAGATTTTTTTCTTCCCAATATCAGGGAAGTTTTCTGTCATTATTTCTTCAAACCGGTTTTCTATTTTTTTGCTTCTATTCCTCTCCTTCTGGTACCCCTATTATGCAAATATTGTTTCATTCTGTATTGTCCCAAAGCTCCCTTAGGCTCTCATCTTGCTTTTTAATTCTTATTTCCAGTTGCTTCTGTGTTTGTGTGTTTTTTCCTACCTTGTCTTCTAATTCACTGATGCGGTCCTCAGCCTCTTCTAGCTTACTGTTTAAGTCTTCCATTGCGTTCTTTATTGCAGCTATGTCGTTATTCATCTCCTTTTGGTTCCTTTTCATGTTGGTGACATTCTCATTCAGCTCCTTATAGTTCTCATTGAGTTGTGTATATTTGTCATTGAGTTGTGTGTATTTGTCATCCAGCCATTTAGACATCCTTATAACCATTACTCTAAATTCTTTCTCTGATGTGCTGCTAGCCTCAATTTCATTTAACTCCCTTTCTGGTGATTCCTCTTTTTCTTCCCTTTGGGGATTTTTTGTCTTCCCATGTTTTGCTGTAATGTTTTAGTTGTAGGTCCTATTGGTTTGGTACTCAGGTTCTTTTGAGGATGGTGCTACTGGTGTGATCTCTCAGGTCTCCTGGGCTTGGTAATCTAGTGTAGCTGCCTACTTAAGCTATTTTGGTTCTCTTGATGTAGGCCTGTGAGCTGGAAAGGTACAACTGTGGTGCCTAGAAGTCAGCAGCAGTGGAGGGGGGTATCCCAATTTTTGCTGTCTTGCGCCCTTGATTGAAATCGTGTGTGTCCAGCAGGGACTCACAGTGGCACCCAGGAACCATCTGCTAGGGTGATGGGTCTCAGGAGGCCTGCATTCTGGAAAGGCATGACTGTGGTGTCCAGAGTTCTGTAGTTGTGGGGTGGGAAGACTCAGCTTTTGCTGCTGCACCTGTGGTGGATATGCGCACGCTCCCAGTGGAGGATCACAGGGGCACTTGTGGTGCATTTGCCAATGAGGGGTGCTGAAGTACTCTGACGGGCCCTGGCACTGAAGCCATGTAGTTGAGGCCTGTGTGTGCAGGTATCCAAGGTTAAGTGAATTCAGAATTTCTACTGCCAGGGGGAGTGCATCCCTGTTTGTCCAAGATCACACCCAGCAAGGACTCACAGCAGCTCCCACAAGCTCCCTGTGGAAAGATGGGCTCAGGGTGCCTGCCCATTGGAAATGCGTGTGCAGACTGGCGGTGTGTTTTCCTGTGCAGAGTTCTGACACACTTTGAGGGGTCCTGGAGCTGAAGTTAAGCAGCTGGGGTGTATGTGGGCAGTGATTCAGGAGGAAGGAGTTCAGAATTTCTATTGCAGGTCAGTGTGTCCTTGTCTGTACAGAATCACACCAGTGGGAGCTCCCAGTGGTTCCCAGGCGCTACCTGTGGAGTGGTGTGCCCTGGATGCCTGCATGGCTGGAAAAGCATGGAAGTGGTGTCCGGAGTTCTGCCCCTGGGTAAGGGGAAAATGCACTCACTGCTGCGGGAATAGTGCACCTTTGGAGGTGGAGGTCCCAGGGTCTGCGGGTCTGCAGCTGGGGTAGTAGGGTTTTGGCTGGAGTGACTGCTAGGTCGCGGACAGTGTCAAAGTTCTTTCTGGGTGGTGGTGCTGATGAGTTCCTAAAAAAAGACCGTTCTCCCCTTCAAGATGGCGTGGGCTCCTGCAGTCCAGGGAGTACCCACAGCAGTAGTAGTCTCTCCTTGTCCAAGAAAGCCTGGACTGCCAGCCCCTGCTGTTCCTGAGAGATTTAACTATCCCTTACTCACTCACACACACCCCACACACATCCACACACTCTCCTTTCTTACCCTCACTCACTCACTTCCTCTCCCTCACCTCTGTTCTGCCAGCCACCATCTTTTCTCCCTAAAACTGTCATTTTCTTCTAATGTTATCTTAAGGAGCTACAGTGTACAAACAATTATTATTTCAAACCCCAGATGTTGTACTTAGTGTGTAGCAGAAAGCATTTAGCTCTAAAAAGGAAAGTATTCATTTTAGGTACATTTATTTAAGCTCCTTTACATGTAATGTAACTAATGATATCTACAACTTTTAAACTATCATTGTTTCCTAAGCTAGACATGCCACATTGTTTTCTACAACAGTATAAATGCTGTAGATATAGTCATAAAGACTTACAGCCGAAACCGGTTTGGCTCAGTGGATAGAGCATCGGCCTACGGACTGAAGGGTCCCGGGTTCGATTCCGGTCAAGGGCATGTACCTTGGTTGCGGGCACATCCCCAGTGGGAGGTGTGCAGGAGGCAGCTGATCGATGTTTCTCTCTCATCGATGTTTCTAGCTCTCTATCCCTCTCCCTTCCTCTCTGTAAAGTATCAATAAAATATATTAAAAAAAAAAGACTTACAGCTTCTGATTTGTATTATAAAGTAAATAGGTAAAAGATCTATACTTATTAGACATAGCTCTTATCTTTGTGGACTTCGGGTGTCAGAAAAGCAAGTAATGGTGAATTTGGAGAGAAAGAACAGGCTTTGGAAAATTTGATGTGCCTTGGGACTCAAAGCCTTAGCTTAACAAAACCAGATCAACACCCATTATAAACCACCAGCTATTTTAAATATTTTGCAGGTAATTTAGTGCATTACATTGAGAGAAGTAAATATCTAAGCCATTGCCTCATTTTCTTTCCACAAAGTGGATCTTCTTTCAAAGGGAAGCATTCTGTGTTTATCTAATTTCTTCTGGAAGAGGGAAGTTACATTATTTTATCTCTATACTCTTTCATGATGAGCCTTAGATAGCTAGGGATTGAGTTAATAATTGTGAATCTTCTCAAGTTTTTGTGTTCCTTATCTTTCCACCTCCAAGCAATATGCTGAAAATGAAACAAAGCTGTAATGTGCACCAAAAAGTACTCCTGCCTCTTCCCTGTTAGCTGTCTGTAACAATGGCTAGCAGTCATAACTGGATGGTAAAAACTTTAGATTGTCATATCATTTCTCCTCAAAGTACCCACTAAATTACTTAATTGTAAAAATCATAAGCTTTTTTTTTTTAATCCTGAGGATATGTTTTTTATTGATTTTAAATATATTTTCTATGGATTTTTAGAGTCAGAGGAAAGGAGAGAGAGAGAGAAACATCAATAGATTGCCACCGTAGGTACCCCAACCCAGCATTGAACCTTCAGCCTACATATGTGCCCTGACCGGAAATAGAACTTGCAACCTTTTGGTATATGGGATCACACTCCAACCAAATGCAGCCACATGGCCAGGGCAAAATAATAAGCTTGTGATGGAGGTATATATTTTTTTGTCTTTATAACCTCCACAGTCCTTTTTAGGGTTCTTCTGACTCTTGTTATGGTAGTTCACAACCATGGTCAAAGTGTTGCAACCCTATTGGGTAGAGACTGAGATAGTCACAGATCACGTCTTATTAATAGAGCTGGTTATGTAGCGTTACAAGATTGGCTATACTCATCTTCCTTCCTTCTGTACGCCTAGAGGTGTCTGCATTATTATAGCTCCTTATCCAGTGGGGCAAATACACCCAAGGCAATGATTGCCTAGTTGTGTGACCAACTATTGCTCACCATTTTTTTCCACTTGAAAATAGGTAAGCTCAGTAGCCTGCCAATGATTGTCCTGATGCAGACTGTGACTGACTTGTAATGTTGTTGTGAAGATTGAATTAGCTAATACACACAAAGTGGTTTGAAAAGTGCCTGGCCATTGAGTTCTCTCTGTGACTATTTGTTAACATCATAATCATGGAAATAAACCTTGAGTCAATACCATCACTTCAGCCCTTTAGATTCAATAGATCAGATAGAAAAATTCTCATTTAACCTTCTATCCATAAGCTTATGTACTAACATATTTTACTAATATCAGTAGTAATTCATTTCTCATCTGGCTTTTAGTCTTATGAAGATAATGTGTTGGCCTAGCACCTGAAGATAGGTGGGTGGTAGAATATTCAGATACGAAAAGTCCTAACAAATCTTAACCAGAGTGATTACTAAAAAAATATTTTCTAAAAAATATTTGGAAAAGTGTCCCTGAATTTTATCAGCAACTAAAGATTGCTAGTATCAATGATAAGGGCTCAAAGGATAGCAGATTGTATCTCAGTTTTCAGTTCAGTTTTGAAGAGCAAGAGAGGGAAGATTTGATGAGGTATAACTCAAGATGATGGTTCAAAAAGAAGCCATGAACACTGACTGAAGGGAAGAACAAGAAATTGGCCAAACTAAGACCATGTGTCTCCTAGTAGTAGGTAGACAATCTAACAAAGAAACGTTAATCAGAAACAAAGGAAAATACCTAAAAAATATACAGAGCTTACATGACACCTTTGTCTCTGAACAATACTTGCTCCACCCCTGCATAAACTTCCATAAAATTATAATACAACTAATCTTCTGTCTGCCTCACTCTTATATAAAAATTCACCAAACTAAAGATGTTGAACACTGTTTATGAACATAAGTAATGAACACAGCGACATGGCAGCTACCTATTTCTGGTGGAGAGATTCCCTGAGGCAGAATAAAACATAATAAAATACTCTGAGAGTACAATGTGTAGTCTATGCATTATGTATATATGTGTGTATAGCTAGATATCTATACATATGTATACCTAAAGTTGAGGGGCATGAAGAAAGAACATTTCATGTGAAAGAATATTCTAAAGTAAAGACTCAATTACTTACTAGTGGTGTTGCCTTTAGCAACTCTATTTAATGTTGCTGAGCCCCAGTTTACCTATACGCAACAAGAAATTATTATTAACTGTTTTCCTTATCTTTAAATTGTACAACTGTAATTTGTTACTTCAAATGAGGTAATGCAAAAGAAAGCCTTTTTATACAGGAAAATAGTATGCATATGTAAGGTTTATTAGCTGTAAAGTAATATGATAAATATTGAAGCTAAACTTTCTAGATTCTGTTGCACTGAGGATGCAGGCATCTGTCTCTTCCCCAAACACTAATCTCATTTGTAGTACATAATCACACAACTTGGAAAGAAAAATATTATGAAAATCCCAAGCGGTTCCTATTCACCTTCATGAGTTATTTCTACAATTGCCACAGAAACGGAACTGTTAATATGTGTACTACAAATAATTGTATAAATGATGACTGTGCCAAGGAAACAACCAACAAAGACCCTTGCACATTTTAGAACACTCAATTCAGAGTGCAAAATGCTTGGCAATTTAAAGAAGAAGTTGAACTTGTTAATTTTCTGGCAATCAGGTTAAGTAGAAAAGTAGCAATTCAAACATATGTGAGCAGCCTGACTCCCTGGCACTTGAAATCCCTAACAGCTATCAGAGAGACATCCTACTGTGGGGGGGATGAGAAGAAAACAAATCAGGGCTGGGAGGTTGAGAATAAAACAAATGTGCAAGTGAAGGCATCACAGATGTTTTCTTGGAGACTTGTGCAATTTCTCTATCAAGACCTTTTTTGATTAAGATCAAACTTCTGCAGTGCTATAGCCAACATCTTCTGAAGACCTGATCCATGACAGAGATTGTACATGTGATCATCTCATTTAATCTCCTGAAACTGAAGATAGAACAATTATTCCCATTTGTCATTAAATAAACAGAGGTTAGAAGGTTTAAGTCAGTGGTCGGCAAACTCATTAGTCAACAGAGCCAAATATCAACAGTACAACGATTGAAATTCCTTTTGAGAGCCGAAAACCAACTTCTGCGCATGGGCCACAAAGTTCCAATCGCACTGTATGTGCGCGCCTGCACGTGGTATTTTGTGGAAGAGCTACACTCAATGGGCGAAAGAGCCGCATGTGGCTCGCAAGCCACAGTTTGCCAGCCACTGGTTTAAGTGATTGGACCAAGGTAAAGGATAGGGACAGGGTTCAAACCTGTGTGTGTCTGATTCTGAAGCCCACAATGTTCAAACCTGTGTGTGTCTGATTCTGAAGCCCACAATCCTTGCAGTACTGCAGTCTCTTCAGAGCACACACATACACACAACAGTCAAAGGAGATAAGGCTCCCACACGTCTTGCCACACTCCTTCATGGCAACCAAAAATACATTATTTTTATGATATATTTAATCATATGAAATTGTCAAAATGAGACCATTGTTGAACCATCAAAATGGCAGTTTCATATAATTTTAATTAATATATACTTTAAACAATTCAGCTTCTATGCTCTAACCTAAAATATGTCCTCCCCACTCTTACCCTCTATCCACACCTCAGTCTCCTACTCAACTCTCCAACTGGAAAAATCCTCTCAGTCCTTTGAGACTTATCTCAAACTCTATCTCCTCATTTAAGCCATTCCTCAACCTCCTTAGTAAGAAAGACTCTCAATGAGCCTGAAGAAGAAATGCTTTCTGCCTCCTCTTAAGGATCTTCATCTGAATCCTTCTTGGGTAATTTTTCTCTTTTGACTTTAAATTATAAATATTTTGAGTCTCTATATAATTATTCCTGTAATATTATAATTTAAAGGGAAATACCAGGTGATCATCATATTTCAATTCCTTAAGACTGGAATTATAGTATTTAATAAACATATATACAATTAATGATGCCAAGAGTAAACTCTATATATCTGGATCTTGCAATTTTTCACATTGCTTTGAAGTTGTCTATTTATGCATTTGTGCTTGACTTTAGCACCTAAGTGCAGGACCTTGTCTTCTATTATCTTTGAACATATTCTGGGCTAGGCACAGGGTTCGTGCTCCACGAATGAACAATCTACATAGATAGTGCGTCTCCCTACTGTAGTCTCACCTGTGCCCATTAACTAGGATAAGTGAAGCTTTATTTCTGTTTACGAATTCTGCATATATTTTGAGGCCATACTCAGCTTCCATATTCATACAGAACCAGTTGGATTACCAGTTCATTCTGCAATAAAGCATATTATGCACAGATGAAAATGGTCTTTATTCAATGTTAAAACTTTGGGGGCATCATTTTTCAGATAATACAATTTAACCGTCTTTATTAATTGTCCACATGTTTCTCTGTTAATGTGGACTCAATGCCTTAATCAGTGGCTTATCAATTTTAACAGCAATTTTAAAATCACCAACCCATTAATGTTAGACGGATGTAAAATTTTAAGAATGGAAAAGACAATAAACAGCATCCACAATGTGCTATATGTTCAATGTAAAATTTGCATCCTAATTAATTTCATTCTTAAAATAATCCTACATGCACCACATTATCAAACCAACTTAATTATGGATGAGACTTAAGAAAAGGTAAATGACTTTGTCAAGGCCAAATAGTGAGCAACTGGCAGAGTTGGAACTTATACGCAGTTTTTCTGACTCCACAGTCCATGCTTGATTCACTTCATATTTTCAGAGACATAAAAGAAATCCCAAGAATAAGGCTAATTACAATCACTGCGTGTATTTTTACACCGTCATTTTCCCTTTCAGTTGTTTTTTCCCTGTCCTTAATTTTTATTTTTATTTTATTTTTTTTTAATTTTTTTAATTGTTTGAAGTATTACAAATAGTAGTACATATGTCTCATTTTTTTTTTCCCATTGACCTCCCCCCATCCTCCCCTTCCCCCCAGTACACTGTTCCTCATTAAATAACCAGGTGAAATCACTGTGAAAGCAGGGTGGTAACAACAATTGCTCAGTTTCTAGAAGGTACCATAATTGCTGTAAGTTTCCTTATACATTGTTTTCTGTACTCATCACAATAATCTTTGGATTATTGATTTGACATATCATAATTTCTTTCTGACTATCAAATAAGCAGAGGAGAGCTCAGAAGTTAGTAACTCCCTCAAGCCAACAGCCAGTAATAGGAGAGGTCACATGCAGGTTCAGGTCTATGTGACTCCAAGCCATTGCTCTCTCACATGAGGCCATGCTCTCTAACAGTGATGAAAATTTCTCACTATGACAAATACATGGTGTGAATTATGCTGCACAGTGAATAATGCTGCTGAACCTTCTATTGGAAATTCTGGGGCTTTGCACATCATGCGGAAGGTTTTTAAATTTATCTATTATAAATTAACATTAATTAAAATTACTGATAAACTTGTAAGTAGTAGTTAAATAAATTCTGAAAATCTGATGTACAGCATATAAATTATAATCGACAATACTGTATTAAAACTTTAAAGTTGCTAAGGAACTAGATCTTAATTGTTCTCACCACAAAAAAAGAAATGATAATTATGTTCTGGAGGTGTTGGTTAATGCTACAGTGATAATCATATTACAATATATAAATGTATCAAATGAACACATCCCTTAAACTTATACAATGTTGACTGTCAATTATTTCTCAATTTATAAAAGAAAAACAGTCACACAAAAGATGACACAAAAAGACCATTGAGCATCCTAACAGCCAAATGTCTTGCATTGAGAAGCTATTAAGAACATCAACTGTGCCGAAACCGGTTTGGCTCAGTGGATAGAGCGTCGGCCTGCGGACTGAAGGGTCCCGGGTTTGATTCCGGTGAAGGGCATGTACCTTGGTTGCAGGCACATCCCCAGTGGGGGGTGTGCAGGAGGCAGCTGATCGATGTTTCTCTCTCATCGATGTTTCTAACTCTCTATCCCTCTCTCTTCCTCTCTGTAAAAAATCAATAAAATATATTTAAAAAAAAAAAGAACATCAACTGATTTGGCAAATAAAATATTCTGAGCATCATAAATAATAAATATTATTTAACCATGAAAAATTCCAGGTATTAATAACATAGCAACAGCTGGCAATATTATGGTACCTAGTCTCAAGAAAGTCACCCCCTATGGCACTGGATCCCAAACCTGGCTTGGCATCAGGATAATCAGGGATGTTTGAATAATTATAGCTATTCAGGTCCTATCACTGTTTTAGAATCTTTGGAATATCGACATAGCTACACTTAACAATGGTTATAAAATGGACTTTGGCATTAACAATGACTTGGAAGATTTGTAGTGTGTCATCTTAGCTAAGCTGGAACCATATTTCTCTGGAATAAGGCACCACATATTTCCTGACTTCTGGGCCGGGTATATATTTTACTCTGTATAAAAGATACCAACTAGATTCTTCTTCAGGATAGTCCCAATGTTAAAATTGGAGCTTTTGAGCTGGTGAGAAAGCCAGAAGTTTCAATTCAACCATGTGGATTCCAGCTCAATCTTAAAGCTTCCAGCTGTTCGTGTTTCCAGTACTTCATGTGCATACTCTGTTCTCACCTGCTGCCCTACTGATTTCAGGTTTCAACGCCAAACACGAAACAGTTTATATACATGTATATGTATATGTATATATGTATATAGATATAGATACATGTATATATATATATATATATATATATATATATATATATATGTATGTATCTTTCTAATGTCTAATGTCACAGTTGTCTAATGTCAAATCCCTATAGCATATCTTCACATGATTAGTATATATGTTTATGTGTATCTATATATGTATATTTATGTACTCAAGCACAAGTCTATATTTATGTGTATACATAAATACAGAGGTGGATGGATATAGGTGTGTGTGATTGTATATATACATATACATACACATATATACACAAATATGTAGATATATGCACATTCATCCATCTACCCATCTATCCATTCATTCATCCATCCATTTATTCAAAAGCATCCTGTGGTTCTGCTTTTCTTATTTAACCTTAAATAATATAAAATTTGATATTGAACATGATTCTAGGGGAGCAGAACTTTAATAATGGTTTCTCTGAATTAGATCTGTGTTCTCTAGAGTTGGTTCCCTGATCTGATTAAATTCATTTAGACCCTTTCCAGTAGTAACCATGGTAAAATAGCTATTTAAATGTTATCTGTAGACCCCTATAAAAATTTTATAGAGCCTGACCAGCATGGCTCAGGAGTTGAGTGTCCACCTATGAACCAGGAAGTCATGGTTCAATTATTGGTCAGAGCACATACCCAAGTTGTGGGCTCAATCCAATAGAAGACGTGCAGAAGACAGCTTTTCAATGATTGTCTCTCATCATTGATGTTACTATATCTCTCTCCCTCTCTCTTCCTCTCTGAAATCAATAAATCCTATCTAATAAAAGGGTAATATGCAAATTAACCATCACACCATCACAAAGATGGCGGCACCCATAGCCACAGATGACAGCGCTCAGCCCCCTCAGCCTCGCTGGAGTCCCCCAGTCCTGGAGGCTGCTGCTGAGAGTGGGCAGCGTGAGCAGCCAGGGCAGGACGCTTGCTTCATTGCTGCGGCAACGCCCCGGCTGTGGAGGGCCTCTGAGGGACAGGGGGGCTGGCCCGAGGCCTCCGCGGTCAAGTGCAGGCCTGGAGAGAAGATGGCAGGACCATTCACATGGAAGCAGCACGGCTCCCAGCGGCACACTGCGGTTCCCACCCACTCCCACAGAAGTGGCGGGTGGCCTACTGTGTGCGATATCACGTGATGGGCTACTAGTCCTATCTAATAAAAAGGGGATATGCTAATTGACCCTCATGCCATCGCAAAGATGGTGGCACCCATAGCCAATAAGGAGGGAATATGCTAATGGACTGCCCCACCCTCAAAGAGGGTGGCTCCCACAGCCACAAGATGGCAGCACCCAGTCCCCTCAGCCCCACCAGGGCGGCAGACGAGCAGCAAGGCCAGGCCCACCCCCAGGCAGGCCTGGCCACTCTGCACACTGGCCTCCAGAGTCCCCCAGTCCCCTCAGCCCCTTAGCTGCCTAGGGCCAGCCCAAGGCACAGGCAAGCCTTGGATGGTGGCTGCCCAGCTGCCCAGGGCAGCCCAAGGCTCAGGTAACCAGGGCCAGCCGAGGCTTGTGCTGCCAGCAGTGGCAGCAGCAGAAGTGTGATGGGGCATCACCATCCCCTGATCGCAGGGTAGCCTCCCACCCCTGAGGTCTCCCAGACTGTGAGAGGGGGCAGGCCAGGCTGAGGGACCCCTCCTCCAGTGCATGAAATTTCATGCGCTGGGCCTCTAGTATATATATAAATTGCATAAAGAGGACAAACCATTGTGTCATCAAGTTCTTGTGACTATAATCTGTATTCATATAAATAAATATAATTGTGTTGATTTTTTGTTCCTAAGTGCTTTGGAGAACTTTAGGGAAAAATGATGACCTTGAGGCTTTAAATTTCTAGCTAAATTTTCACATAAGGAATATAAAATCTTCTATGATGGCCCTAAAATAAACTCATATCTATAGCTGTAGAACCAAGATTTTTGAAAACCAAATTAAGTCTAATCTAGGTACTTAAATTATAAGCCAGATTGAATTTTCAAACTCTTATAATATCTTATATTAGAGTTAGGCCATTAACTGGGATGGAGTATAACTCTGAAAAGTGAGATGAACAAATTCTCATAAGCCTGTGAACAGTGAACATGAAATTCTGTTGAGCCTCATTTGTCAGTATTGTCTGAGAAGGTTTGCCAACTCTTTCTCATGAACCTGGAATGGCCTTCCTTGAAGTACTTAGCTTGCAAGGGACTGCTGATCTTTCTCAGGACATATCACTACTACCCCTCACTATTTCAAGATCTAAAACCAGACTAAAGACTATACAGGCTTCTGATGGTGAGGTTTAAAGTTTGACCCCTAAGAAGTTGTTAAACATGGCTAAGTAAATCTATGACTTGGACAGTTTTTATAGACAGAAATTGGGATGATATGTGGGAAATGACCCTTTGGCAACAGGACTGTGGTGGAATAAATAGAAAATTAGATTAGGTCAAATTAATTTGGGTTAAACCATAATATATTATGGGTTCACTAAGCAGATATTTGGATTCGGTTTATTAGGCTAAGAGTATATGAGTGGCTCTAATAGTTATTTGGTTGCTGAAATAAAAGCTGGATCAGAGTCACCCATCCTAAATTAAGTTGAAATTCAGTTCTTTGTATATATGGAGAGAGAGAGAGAGAGAGAGAGAGAGAGAGAGAGAGAGAGAGAGAGAGAGAGAGAGAGAATGAGAATGTACTTCTTTGGTGTATAGAGGAAGATACTCAGGGAAACTGGAATACTATAATGTATTTATATAAGATCTTCTCACTTACCCCTTAAACATATGTCTTGGATGAGTTCAAAGGACTTTTCCATTATCACGACTGTGAGAAATGTATTTGTGAGGGTGTTTTCATCATCCTTAAAGAGTCATGAGATATTATTGTTTGTAAGAAAGGAATGACAGGGAAAACTGCTGCCATTGACACAAGCTCCCTAAATTTAAGGCATCCTGGAATGCCATAAGCCAAGTCAGCAGTTTGTTGCATGGCCAGTATGGTAAACAAAAGGTTAGCATAGCTGGAGTACCATAGTAAACCGTGCCTCAGAGATGTCTGGCATTGACTAATCATATTGCTCCTACAACTGAAATAGATGGTTAGCCATCTAAAGTATTTCTTTATTTGTATAAGCAGAATAGCCCTAGGTCTGAGTTTATAATGGAGAGTTAATGTCTGATAACCAGATATCAAGCATGAGCCACCTCTTGGACACATATCTCCTTGAATGAAGGGCAGGCAAATTCCCCTTGAGGAAGGATTCTGCTATACAACCAAAATGTATGCTGTAAATCTTCCTCCTAAATTTATCCTAAGGAAAGTTGTTATTTATTAGGAGACTACAATGAAGAAAGCAAAACAATCAATCAGACAGAGGTTTGCAGAATTTCCAGATAATGGCTATGAACTGGCATTAAACCCTACAAATCAAACCTCATTGTGGTTGCACCAGGTAGAATAGAGACTTTTGGAGATTACATCATCAGTGGAACTTGGGATTGGGTCTGTGTCACAGTAGCCACAGAGAGCCCCTGAAGCCATACTACAGTTTTCTCCCAGATCTGAAATATTATATTGGAGTAGATATACTCAGGAAATTGATAATTTCTACATTGGTTATTTGATCTATGCCAGGTTTCTTACAGTAGGGAAAGCCAAGAGGAAAACTCTAGAACTGCCTCTGTCTACCAAAATAGTATATCAAAAGCAATATTCCCCATATTTTGATGGATTACAGAGATTAGTGAGACAATATGCATGACTTGAAAAATTAAAAGAAAAAAGTACTGATTCCTCCTCCATTGCGTTTCAACTCTTCCTGAACACAGAGGGATCTTGGAGACCTACAGTGGCTTACCATAAAGTTAATCTGCAGTGACTCCAATTGCAGCTGCTCTTCCAGGTGTCATTTCATTGTTAGAACAAATCAATGCATCCTCTGGCACCTGGTATCAGATATTGATCTTTATGTTCCTGCCTATCTATTCTCGCCCTGCTTCTGTAGTTGTTAGTAGAGATCTTCAAAGCAGTTTAGTTCCAGCTGGAAGGACCAACAATGTCTTTACTGTTACACCTTGGGTCCATGTCAACTCACCATCTTTATTTCATAATCCAGTCTTTAGAGACATGATTATCTCTTCATTCCACAGGACACCATGCTGATCCTTTACATTGATGATATCATACTGAATAAACTTGGTGAGAAGGATGTGATTGTTACTGAAGATGCATTTAAGGTGTGTGTGCCAGAGTGTAGAGAAAATACTTTCACAAAAATTCAGGAAACTACCAACTAGGTGAAATTTCTAGGGGCACAGTAGTTTATCAGCATGTTCAGATATACTTTCTGAGGTAAAAGTAATTGTTGCATCTGAACCCTCATACTACTGAGAAAGAAACATGATCCCTAATATGTCACTTTGTATTTTGGAGGGCACAAATATCTCAATTTCACAGGGTGCTTTGATTTATTTACTTAGTAATCAGCAAAGTGATCAGTTTTGAGGGGGGCCCAGAAAAAGAAAACGCTCTGTACACAGGTCAAGAACACAGTGCAAGCTATTCTGCTCTTGGGCTACATGACTCAGTGGATCCAATTGTATTGGTATTGTTCATGAAAAATAAAAATAAAAATTATACATCCTGCAGGCCCTCATAGGTGAATCACACTGCATACCATTAGTCTTTGGAAAAAGTTATGTGCTGAACCTTAATACAGTCTGAATGCTTGACAATGAGCCACTAAGTTACCATGTAACCTGAACTGCCCATCATAAATTGGCTATTGATTGATCTACCAATCCATAAAGTTGAATATGCAGAGAATTTCATCATCAAATATAAATTTTATATACTAGATTGGGCTCAGGCACATCCTGAAGGGTCATGTAAGTTAGATGAACACATATCATAGATGTTCATGGCCTGCATTCCTGTTATATTGCTCCCTCCTGAGATGTACGTATGACCTAATGGGAGGTTTCCTATGGTCAGTTGGCTGAGGAATAAACAATAATCAGGTTTGGTTTACAGATGGTTCTGTAAAATATGATGGTAACTAAAAAGTGTGTAGCTTCCTCATCACAAAGCTTTATAGCCTAATGTAAACCCATTTGGGGGAAGCCATGAAGGACAGAAGTTGACAAAATCTCTTCCAACCTGCAATTTACTCCTTCTGACATCTCTGAAATCTGAATGCTTTGGTTACTCAGGACTGCAGGTACATAGCTCTAAGTCCCAGTTTCCTGATCTGCATAATGGCATAATATTAATTCCTTGCAACATATCTATGAGAACTACCTGTGAAAGTATTGTAAAATGCTCACTCTGAAATATAGCTTGGTGCATACCAAGTAACCAAGTACTTCATAAATGGGAGCCTTAATTACTTTATAAGACAACCAAATTTATGAATTAAATGCTGTCGTGATCTGTTACCTTTTGAACAAGAAATTAATTACACATCAATTTTTTTTACCTGTAAACAAAAATAGAAAGTGGCAAGTAGCTGCTCCAGTGGTGAAGATGAGGTTCACAAATTATTTAGAATGATTGTTTTCCAAATGAAAACATAGGTAATCTGTTTTCTAAGTATTTTGACACTTTCCCATCTTTCACAGTCCCTTATTTACTTGTTGTCTAATGACTTCCCGCCACTTTTTTTCATTAGGTTGTCTCATCTGGAACAAAGCATATGTGCCACCAGCCCTAATTAAGGCTAACCAAAGTACCTCTTGCTTTCAGTTTAATCCAATATGCCAGCAATCAAGAGAAATGACCTGGCAATGGCAGGCTGGGCCAGCTCCGCTGTCTTGATGAAATGGGATGTTGTGCCCACATCAAATAGGAGCCCAAAATGATATGAGATAAGAAGGAAAATGATAGAAACCTTCACATGACAAATTATGCCTTGTAATAGCAAAGGGATGGTGAGAAAGCATTTAAGGAAACCACAGAAAAAGGTATTCACTAGGAATTGGCAAAAATAGACTCCTTTGCAAGTAAGAAAACATGTAACTTTCTCTTAGAGTATTTGCCAGACTAAGCCCTCTATAAAATTAAATGAAACTTGAAGGGAGATTATTTCATTTTCTTTTGTTTATGTCTGCTTTTATAAGAACTGAGTAAAGATGGTTAATATGTCTCTTCTGAACTTGCCTACACCCTGAGAAACTGTAGTTTGACTCATTATTTGGACACACTCTGAGTGTTGCCTTTTTCTCATGAATGAGAACTGTTGATTCAGTTGTGTACAATTCAGAACCAAGATTGAAACTCAGATGTAGGAAGTTACTTGGTCTGCACCACTCAGCTTCTCTCACATCTAATCATCACATTCTCATCTTTCCTTGGTAAGTCCATAGTGTGGCACCTGTCAGGCAACCTTTGCAACAGTGGTGATATTTCACTACAGGGACAATTTCTACCTCCCAAGGGTATGCGTCCTCACCCTTTCCTCTCTGACATGCTATATTCTACTTCTTTAGTTTTTTTTACACTCCTCCCTGAAGTCACAGGAATTCCTAGTGGTGAGATAATAAGGGCATTATTCCATTTGTGAGTGAGTGGTGAAGAGAAAGAGAAGGGTGTGGATCCAGAAAAGCCTGGATTCACCTCTGGCTTCCCTTATTCCTGTATATGTGGGCAAGCCCCAAATTTTAGTGTCCATGCTCTCATCTGATTTTTTGCTTTAAGATAACATTATGTAACAGGGTAGAATGGTTGCAGATTAAGTGGTAAAATAAGTATAAAATACCTGTAATGCCTGGTATGTAGTAGGACTTAAACATAAAAAACTTATTTTAAATTACACAAGGTGGGGCAAAAGTAGGTTTACAGTTGTGCATATGCAAAACAGAGTTTATTCTTATAGTTTATTTGTTAATTATTGTATTATTTTCCTTATAAACAATTGTAAACCTACTTTTGCCCCACCCTATATTTAGTTATGTGATGTGGAAATTATGTCATTCAGATATCTTCTAACTTTACAACCAAGCATTACCTCCTAAAGGGAAGAGACTAAATTTCTAATTTTTGTTCAGCTACCCATAACATTGGCTCTATGAGACTCAGTTTCTGCTGCTCTATCCAAGGCTGTGTATGGGTCATATTCACTCATGCTGAAGAAAAAGGCAGTGTTGTAGGTCCTCAGAACAATGTCAGAGCACATTTCTGAGAAGTCAGACAAATTCTTAAGTCATTGTACACCTTTGAAGATATCTACATTTTACTAAAATAACACTCACCCTCCCTGGCATCTTCTAAAAGCCTTTTAATTACCTGCCTCTCACACACATCTTCCTGCTCATTGTCAGACAGTCCCCATTACTCCGAGTCACTCATGTTCCCTGCAGTCTTTCAATCTGTGTCTGTACTTGTTTCTCACTGTGTCTACAACATCCTTCCCCCTCTCTTTACAGCATACTCATCTCTCAAGACTGAACAAAGATTACCACCTCAGAGAAGGCTTTCCTTATTGGTTCAGGCTTTGCATTCTCAAAAGCAAGCCTTCCAGCCTAGAGTCATATCTACCAGAGAGTCATTACTCAATACACATTTCTTAAAATGCTTAATGAATATTTCTCTCAATTTATTGTCATGACTTCATTGTTTCTTTTTATCCATTAGGAACCCCTTAACAACCAAAGGTGATGTTCTAGCCTAGCACCAAACTTCTCATATGATGGACAGTCAATAACTATGTAATGAATAAACTAGGGTGATATCAACATAGATATGTAAGTTTCTCTTATATACAGTTGCACTGCTAAATAGGGGAAAAGGACAGGGCCACAAATATACATGTGAACTAGGTTATCTTTATAGGAAAGAAAACAACTTTTTATTTTCTTAATAAAAAAAAAAAAGAACTCTTACCATTTGCAACTGCATGGATGGACCTAGAGAGCATTATGCTAAGCAAAATAAGCCAGTCAGAGAAAGATAAGTATCACATGATCTTACTCATATGTGGAACCTGATGAACAATATAAATTGATGAACAAAAACAGACCCAGAGACATGGAAACATCAAACAGACTGTCAAACCTCAGAGGGAAGGCAGGGGAAAGGGTGTGTGTGTCGGGCTGGGGGCGGGGGAAGGGGGGAAGAGATCAACCAATGAACTCATATGCATATATGCACAACCAATAGACACAGAAAATAGGGTGGTAAAGGCCTGGGGTGGGGGTGGGAAGGGAGGTGGGAGGGGTCAATGGGGAAAAGGGGAAATATGTAATACTTTCAACAAGATTGAAAAACAGTAATTATTATTTTAATCTTTATAAATAAATGTAATATTTATTATGTTCGAGGCAATGTGCTAACAGCTATACATGAATGATCTCATGTATATTATCATTATTGCAATTCTGTGAGGTAGGTACTGCTATTACTCTCATCTTAGAGGTAAGGAAACTGAATCTTAGAGAGGTTGATGAATTATCAATGTTACAACTCTAGAGGGTGATGAAGGTGGGATGAGAATCAGGTATGAAGCCCAAGCCTAAGCTGTCAGTGGTTTGCCACGCTGTCTATACCCCTGTGGACAATAAGATTCCAGACTGTCACTGAGAGTAACAAGATTAATGTTGTAAAAGGAATTATGCTAAGGAAATAAGCCAGTCAGAGAAAGATAAATATCACATGATCTCACTCATTTGTGGAATATAATGAACAACATAAATTGAAGAACAAAAACAGATCCAGAGACAGAGAAGCATCAATCAGACCATCAAACTTCAGGGGGGGGAGGATATAGGGGAGTGTGGGAGTATGGGGGAGAGATCAACCAAAGGACTCATATGCATGTATAAAAGCCTAACCAATGGACAAAGACACCAGGGGGGGGGTGAGGGTATGAGTGGGGGGTGGGGGACAAAGGGGGAATAAGGACACATATGTAATACCTTAATCAATAAAGAAAAAAATATGACAAAAAAAGGAATATCCTAGTGGCTTACAGAAATGCAGGTAGAACATGATTAAAACATTCCTGAGGAGAACTTTATGTGTCAGGAAATTGAGGCCATTAATTAGAGTTTGATTAAGATGCCAAATATCTGGTAGAGTGCACACAAACAATGAAGTAAGGGTTGCCATATTGTGAAACAAATATTTTGCACAATCAGAATACTGTGCACCTTAATTTCCTTTGAAAAGGTGAGAACAGAGGATACCTATCATATTTAATCATCATAATTTTATGATGTGGGACATTCAATTTCACTGATTAACACATTTAGTTCATTCAGTCATGGTAAGATAAGTTTTGAAATTTAATTTTTGTCTTTTTCTAGTTGCTATAAGAATAAGATTTCCCTAATTTCCTTATCTTGCCTCAATGACATTCCAGGTTCTTTAACAGGGTAGGGGTGGGAAATGGATTAATATCTTGATAGAGCACTCTAAAGACCATTAATTCCATGGCCTAAGTCTCTGGTTATCTGGGATAGTGGCTGGAAATTTGGGAAGGACTGGGTTGCACCCAACCAGTTGATGAAGGGTTGGTTCCCCATGACCTGGAATATTGAGTGTTATTGGTCCTAGAGGTGCTCTCTAGGAATTGCTGGTATACTGTACTCCAGAAGAAGTGAAAATTTGAGGCAAATCAATTTGATGGATGTTTTTGAAGACTATAATTCAGCAGGTATCTCTATGCCCAGCATAGGTAGAGTGGAACAAAACACCTTTCAATGGCTATGCGACTCAAGAGAGCCCAAATATTAAGATCTATGATTAATTTAAAATCAATGGGAACTTCTTTAATTTTTCTGTATGACCCCAGGGAATGATTTCTTGATCTTTCCCTTATCCCTGAATAACCTAGGTTAGATTCCCAAATGTGAAAAATGCATAATTATATATAGAGGAAAATACAGAAATTAGTCATTTGCCACAACCTGAGTGTCTTGATATATATTTATATTGATTCTACTCTTACTTAATAAACCTACATTAATCACTAAAATGTTTAGGCATGCTGCAAGACACAGGGGCAAAATAACAATCAAGACAGAGTTCAAGGTTTTAAAGGGCACAGGGGACTGGCAAGATAAAAGTAACTGACAGATACAACAGAGTATAGAATACTCAAGACTACCGTAAGCATACACAATCTATTTTAAAGGATTATAAAAGAGAGACTGCTGATTTGAATTTTTAGAAACAGGGAGGGCTTCCTGTAAAAAGAAAAGAGCTAAGCAGAGATATAAAAGACATTACACAATTGGCAGGTCAACAAAAATTGGGGAGTGTGAGAGCAATCAGAATGATTGAGCAACTTGCACATTATAGAAAATGGCAGAGCTACAATCCAAAGATTGTGCTATTTCTAGTAATACACATTGCTAGAAAAAGACCATTCTCTAATAAAAACAGGAATGGCCCTAGCCAGTTTAGTCCAATGGATAGAGCATTGGCCTATGAACTGAAGGGTCCCAGGTTTGATTCCGGTCAAGGGCATGTACCTTGTTTGCAGGCTTGATCCTGGTCCTGGTTAGGGGATGCAGAAGGCAAGCAATTGATGTGTCACTCTCACATTGATGTTTCTCTCTCTGTCTCTCCCCCTCCCTCTTCTCTCTCTAAAAATCAATGGGAAAATATCCTCGGGTGAGGATTAACAAAAGGAGAAGGAGAAGGAGAAGGAGAAGGAGAAGGAGAAGGAGAAGGAGAAGGAGAAGGAGAAGGAGAAGGAGAAGTAGAAGGAGAAGGAGAAGGAGAAGGAGAAGGAGAAGGAGAAGGAGAAGGAGAAGGAGAAGGAAAAGGAGAAGGAGGAGAGAAGAGGAGGAGGAGGAGGAGGAGGAGGAGGAGGAGGAGGAGGAGGAAGAGGAGGAGAGGAAATCAGGAACAGATCAACCAAAGAGAAAAGAAAAGCAGATTTCAGCTACTGAAGCCAACATATATCTCTGTGTTGAGGCTCGTCTGAAGACCAATCGCCAAACACAGATGAACAGCCCAGATGCACAGTTAGTCTCCTGCCTGACTGGTTCAGTAATTTTTGTTATAGTGATTGCAATCAAATGCTGGTAAAGTTTTAGGTTCAGAGTCTCTCTTTTCCCTTTTAATTCCATGACATAAAAAAGAATTGCAATAGAATATCCAGACTAGAAAAGAAGGGTTCTTCCTCTCCGGATGGACCCCTGCAGACACCATTGACTGGAAGATGCTAAAAGGAAAAAGGAAGTATTAGCGATTCCCTAGGCTTACCATATGTATTATAGAAAGCACACAGGAATTGCAAACACAAGAAGATTGTACATGCTGTGCAGCAACAGCAACAACAGCAAGAATAGCAGCTATAGACAACTATGCTCCAGCCACAATAAATTTGCATGAGATCTAATTTTATTAGATAAATGGCCCTATTTGATCCATCATAGCAACTGGGCAAGTGGTGGGAAATTATATTAGCACAGAGCATATCTTTTCTGTCCTAGCATCATTGGTATATGAGACATATTCAGCAAGAAACAGTTAGGAAATGAGCATCAGACACACAAAATGTTTATGTTGTTTTTACAAACAAAATTGGTGCTTACAAATATCACACAGCAGGTTCCGTGTTTATGGACAGAAATAATTCACTCTGAAGCAATGGGTTTGCTTCTCTCCATCTCATTTTAAATTATGGGAAGCTCATTCTACCATTTCAGCAGTTTGAACCTTTCCAGGCCATGTCTTGAATATTCACACACACTAGCCAAATGATGAATCCTAGCTGGGGAAGCTTACAGGCCACAGTCCATTTATAGCATGTTAACTAAATGTCATTATTCTTTGCAAAGTGCAGGTAAAACCAGGAGCTTCTATAGCAAAACACACACACACACACACACACACACACACACACACACACACACACAGAAACAAACAAAACAAACATGCCCTTTATTATTTCCAAAAGGTGTTTTTCAGGCCATTTCAAGGGGAAGAAGAACAAAGATAGCAAGCAAACAAAAGTAATTCCCATTGTAACGTACCTTTGAAATAATCTTCCTAGGCACAGTTTTTTGTTGTTGTTATTTGTTTGTTTGCTTGTTTCCAAAAAGAATTTAATGCATAAACATTTTTGGGTCTATTTTAAGTGTTCTTTGTGTTCTTTACTTTAAACACCCAACTATTCTATTTGGAAAGTGAAATTAGCTTTCAAACTTATTATTGGTATCATTAATTTAGTAGAAAAGAGAGAACCTCTCCTCTCTGCCCAATTATTAAAGTTATTTATAGGACTTCTGGTTTGAAATGGTAACTCAGCACCCACTTTGGCCTTTCATTTATAGTAGCATCTCACTGACCACTAGAAAGTATTATCACAACAAGAACAAGAAGAATAAAATCCTAACAGGGCTGAAAAAAATAAAGAAACCATAACCATTCAAGTGAAACCTAATAATAATTACAAAATGGAATCTAAACATCATAGTATCGACTGGAGAAACCAAGATGGCGGCATAGGTAAGCACCTAAACTGCTGCCTCGCACAACAATTTCAAAACTACAACTAAAAGATAGAACGGACACCATCCAGAACCACAGGAAATCTGGCTGAGTGAAAATTCTACAACTAGAAGGAAAGAGAAAAGCTCACAGAGAATTGCAGGTACGGCAAAGGGGCTTTGTGCGCGCAGAGAGGAAGGGCGGCTGAGAGCCTGGCTGACTTTCTCTGGCAGAAGGGGGAAGGAAGCCTCCGACCGCACTGAACCCCAGTTCTGACTGCACTGAACCCCAGTTCTGGGCGAACCCCTGGGGACCCACGCTCTTACGGGGGGAGTCTGGACTCTTGGGCGGAGACTCGAGCTGGGAAAGGCAGAAGTCTGAAGGCGCACGCGGGCCAGTGCGCACAAAGGCTGCGGAGGTTGCCACAGGCTTTCCCTAGTGGAAGGGAGTCAGAGGCTCCTGACGGCACTGAGCCCCAGTTCTGACTGCAGTGAACCCCAGTTCCAGGCGAGCCCCTGGGGACCCACGCTCTTCTGGGGGGAGTCTGGACTCTCAGGCGGAGACTCGAGCTGGGGAAGGCGGAGGACTGAAAGCGCACATGCGCGCAAGGGCAAGGCTGACAGGAAGCCAAGACTGAGACTCCACCCCATCCAAGCTGAGCACAGAGGCTATTGCAATTTGGCAAGTCTAATCCTATAAGGCTGTCTCCAGCACCGAACTTCTCCCAGCATAGACACAGCTGATCCTTACAGCCAACTGGCCCGGAGGTCAATTCTTCCCAGTGATACCAACAACAATCAAGACTTAATTACAACAAGGCTGTACACACAGTCCACAAAGGGGTGCACCAAGAGTGTCCACCTCAGGTTAACTGGGGAAGCAGACCCACTGGGCCATATTGGAAACCTAGCACAAATATCTACCTTACCAACTCAGGGAATCAATGAAAATGCGGGGTCAAAGAATCAGATCACAAACGAAAGAAATGGAGGAAAACAAACGACTGGATATAGAATTCAAAACCACGGTGATAAGACTTTTTAAGAATATCCTAGAAAAGGCCGATAAATATAACGAGACCCTCGAAGATATGAAAAAGGACCAACTAGAAATTAAACATACACTGACTGAAATAAAAAAATATTATACAGAGACCCAGAAACAGAATAGAGGAACACAAGAATCAAGTCAAAGAATTAAAATACAAAGAAGCAAAAAACATTCAACCAAAAAAGCAAAAAGCAAAAAAAAAAAATCCAAAAAGTTGAAGATAATGTAAGAAGACTCTGGGACAACTTCAAGCATACCAACATCAGAATTATGGGGGTGCCAGAAGAAGAGAGAGAGCAAGATACTGAAAACCTATTTGAAGAAATAATGACCGAAAACTTCCCCCACCTGGTGAAAGAAATAGACTTACAAGTCCAGGAAGCGCACAGAACCCCAAACAAAAGGAATCCAAAGAGGACCACACCAAGACACATCATAATTAAAATGCCAAGAGCAAAAGACAAAGAGAGAATATTAAAAGCAGCAAGAGAAAAACAGTTAATTACCTACAAGGGAGCACCCATACGACTGTCAGCTGACTTCTCAACAGAAACTATGCAGGCCAGACGGGAGTGGCAAGAAATTTTCAATGTGATGAATAGCAAGAACCTACAACCAAGATTACTCTACCCAGCAAAGCTATCATTCAGAATTGAAGGGCAGATAAAGAGCTTCACAGATAAGAAAAAGCTGAAGGAGTTCATCACCACCAAACCAGTATTATATGAAATGCTGAAAGGTATTCTTAAAGAAGAGGAAGAAGAAAAAAGTAAAGAGAAAAATTATGAACAACAAATACATATCTATCAACAAGCGAACCTAAAAATCAAGTGAATTAAAAACCTGAGGAACAGAATAACCTGGTAAATATAATAGAATCAGGGGCATAGAAAGGGAGTGGACTGATAATTCTCAGGGGGAAAGGGGTATGGGGGGTTCATGAAGAGAATGGACAAAAATCATACACCTATGGATGAGGACAGTGGGGGGGGAGGTAAGGGCAGAAGGTGGGGTGGGAAATGGGTGGAGGGGAGCTATGGGGGGAAAAAGGAGAAATAATTGTAATAATCTGAATAAAGATTTATTTAAAAAAAATAAATAAACATAGTATCATCAAATTTTAAGAATGAGCTAGAGGGAAAGATAAAGGATAGTAAAGAGGGTGATTAATAATTTTTAAAACTAAAAAACTAGATAACGTTGAGTTATAATGCTAATTATTACAACAAAACTAAATAGAGGGGAGAATTTTTTTTCATGTTATATCAATTTGTGTTGTTTTAAAGGTTTTGTTCCATATGCATATCTTGCCACTACAAACTAAAACATAAGCTAGCTAGCTAAATTACATTTGGTAATTACAAAAATGTTATGCTGTTATAGTTTTAAAAAATATAGACATCTATGTATAAGAAGATGTCCACAATGTATCATTAAAAATAGAAGTCACTAAATAGAAAATATACTATGATTTTGAATATGTTAAAAACAAAAATATAATATAATACGCATAAAATATAGTCAAATTGAGGGCAATAGTTATAATGGGAAGAGGGCATGATCAGAATAGGAGAGTAGCAGAGAGAAGACAGAAGCCCCTTCCCTTGGTTTGCTGTCTGTTCTGTGGCAATGCTGAGTGAGAGTTGTGGCAATGCTGAGTGAGAGTTGTGCTCCCTATAGTAAACAAACAAATTTGGCTCTCCTGAGGAGTTTTTTAAAGAGACTGTGAGGCTCACACAGGGCACAATTATATGACATGGGAGATCCACTTCCCACATTCTTGTGTCCCCACCAGAAATCCACCCTACAGCCCTTTTCTTCTGGGGTTGTCTCAGCCTGGAGAGCACACATTTGCTATGTACTAGAACCAGGAGAAATTCATCTCTTCTATGTCCTTGTCAGATCCAATGGTGGGAGTGCAACATGCTGCACTGATGTCTTCTCTCACTGCTCTGCCCCATTATTCCTATTTCCTCTGCCCTCCCCCCGTTCCCACATATACCTATTTCAGAGGAGCAAACACACAGTCTTAGTAGGAACCCGTCCTGAAGCTGTGATATCAATGTACTGTGCACGTACATCTTCAATCTTATGACTGGTGCATGACTGGTGCTTTTAGAGGCCACCTCAGTTGGATTTGGAGAGAGAAACATTGCATTTTGTACGAGATGAATGCCCACCCTCTGGAGTCTTTTTTATTATAATTGGGAAATGGAAATGCCAACGTTTTGTAATAGAACTGGTTCTGCCCTTTCATCTCTCAAAAAACATAAATTGGTGGATGTTCTCAATTGTAGGTAACTAACTACTCCTTGGCTTTGGAATTTAGAATGCCTTGTGACTTCAGCTCAGGCCTGAAAGAACCAGAAAAATCCTTTCTATACATCCAGTTACAATGAAAGATCAGCAGCTGTTACAGAATTCTAATTAAGAAATTATAAGACTAAGTTAGGGCAATGAGTTTTAGCATGTAGGTTATAGAAGAAATTCAACTGATATTCATGAGATAAAATAAGCAGGACTATGTGAATGTTTCAAATGCAGGAGAGAGTGAATAGGAGAGTGAACTGAGAAAGAATCAAAAAGGTCTCCAAAATTTTTGGCTTGAGTAGATCCAAATATCACCCACTGAGAAAGCAAATACAGGAGGACAGGTTTAGGGGAGCAAATACAAGACTTTAAAGGACATTTTAGGTTGACATAACTGTAACACACCCTGAAGAAAATGCTGAAATGTTCATCTGAAACTCAAGATGTACAATCAGAACTGAAATCCTATTTGAGAAGTTTTGTTTGTTTACTTTATAATCTATATTTATTGTTCAAAGTTATACAGATGTACCCTATTTTTCCCCACTGATCCCTTTTATCCGCCCCCTCCTCCTACCCCAGACCTTCACCACACTGTGTACATGGGTTATGCATATACGCATATAAGTTATTTGCTTAATCTCTTCCCACCCACCCACCCCCTCCTTCGCTCTGAGATTCATCAGTCTGTTCCATGTTTCTATGTTTCTGGATCTATTTTGTTCTTTAGATTCCACATATAAGTGAGATCATGTGATACTTGTCATTCTCTGACTGGCTTACTTCGCTTAGCATAATACTCTCCAGGTTCCTTCATGCTGTGTCAAAGGGTAAGAGATCCTTCTTTTTTACTGCTGCATAGTATTCCATGGTGGGAATGTACCACAGCTGTTTTATCCACTGATCTACTGCTGGGCACTTGGGCTGTTTCCAGATCTTAGCTATTGTAAATTATGCTGCTATGAACATTCTTTCTGAATGTATGCACCACTATTTGGGAAGTCTTATGCATAGCTTTGGTGAATCAGAACATAAGAAAAGATTAGGAAAACTTATTTTTAGAAAAAGGGAAGAAAAGTTTTCATCATTTGGCAACAGAAAACTTTTTTTAAAGTAAAGGAGGAAATAAAGAATGGACCTTTCTCTGTGACAATGTAATCCCAAACTAATATGGCCTATTCTGTAAGGACACAGCTTCTCCTAAAAGTAGTGAATTAGTTGGTCAATGAAGCTTCATGAAAGCAGCTGCTGTAGGGTCCCCAGACTCCCTTCTCTGGATTTTTACTAGAACAGCAGGGAGGTTAGCATGACAAATAAAAACATCCTCTATGCTATGTTTCAAATGTTTTTAAGGAAAACATTTCTAACTTGGAACCTAGAAAAGGCTGTTTTCTTGTTCTCCTTAGTTGTGTCACTGAACTGCATCCAGATCATACAATGAGAAACTTAGTGAAAGAGACAAGCCATGGTCTTGTCCCAGTAAATGACTATAAGCAGGAAATTTCATTAAAACATTAAAATTTTATTGCCACCCATGCAACAACCTCCAGGGCCAAAATAACTCAATGAGGCTTGTACCATCTCAAGCACAATATTTTAGTGGCTGAATAAGCTGATATCATCAAACGAACATTTTAAGCACCTTAACCCATAGATCAATAAATTATTACCTACAATATTGCTTCACAGGGGATGCACAGAAAATAAATTGATTTTATGATTACTCAGCTTAGTCATTATAAAATATTGAACACAGGTACTATGTGCTTATTTTTGCTAATTTAGATGCTATCCTGATTTTAAGGGAGCAGTGTAGAGGATCATTCAATAAATATCTGTTTGACATTTCTCCCCACGCCCTCCTTTATCCTGTTGTCCACAACTCTCTGCTTATCTAGCAACCAGAATATGACTGGATCACAGTAGGTCAGGGGAAAAAAATCAAAGGTATGAGATGCACAACTTAAGTTGTAAAATAAGATTAGAACAAAGAAAAGGAGTTCTGAGTATCAAATTCCACAATCCAGACTGTGAATGTGCTGGAGGAGCTCCTCAGGGAAGTAAGTAATCAGTAGGGCTCTAAGAAGTAGTAATGCCCTTCATGGAGCCTCTCCTAAGTTCTGAAGAGTAAAATGGTTTGCATAGGCAGAAAGGAGTAGAAGAATACTGCCTGGCTCACAAGGAACAGGAAGAATTAAGGTTAAAGAATTACTGTTGCCATATGTGGGACTGCTCATTAAGAAAAAATATTTACCAGAGGAAAAGGTTCCTAATTATTGACTACTAGAGGCCCGGTGCACATGCGGGGGTGTGTCCCTCAGCCCAGACTGCACCCTCTCCAATCTGGGACCCCTCAAGGGATGTCCAACTGCCCGTTTAGGCCCAATCCCGGTGCAGTCAGACATCCCTCTCACAATCCAGGACTGCTGGCTCCCAATTGCTTGCCTGCCTGCCTGCCTAATTGCCCCTAATTGCTTCTGCCTGCCAGCCTGATCACCTCTTAATCACTCCCCTGCCAGCCTGATCGATGCCTAACTGCTCCCCTGATGGCCCAATTGCCCCTAACTGCCATCCCCTACTGGCCTGGTCACCCCAAACTGCCCTCCTCTGACAGCCTGGTTCCCCCCAACTGCCCTCCCCTGCCAGCCTGGTTGCCCCCAACTGCCCTCCCCTGCAGGCCTGGTCACCCCCAACTGCCCTCCCCTGCAGGCTTGGTTGCCTCTAACTGCCCTCCCCTGCAGGCCTGGTCACCCCCAACTGTCCTCTTCTGCTGGCCTGGTCACCCCTAACTGCCCTCCCTGCAGGCCTGATCATCCACAACTGCCCTCCCCTGCTGGCCATCTTGTGTCCACATGGAGGCGGCCATCTTGTGTGTTGGAGTAATGGTCAATTTGCACATTGCCTCTTTATTATATAGGATTTTGTACACTCTATTCCTTTACCTGTATCATAAAGCTTGGTTTCTCAAAATTTATTAGAAGGCCCTTTTGATTTTCTGCTCTATATTTTCTTCTTGGAGGATTTTATCAACTTCTACAACTTTACCATATTTAACCTTAATTTTCCCAAATTTATAACTCAAGTATAGACCTCAGTAATGCTCCCCATGCTTGTGATATACATTGTACCCATATTTCCAAGAGCCTATATCTACAAGAATACCCCAATCTACTTCCTGGTCGATTGTATAAAATTTAATTTATTATATACATTCCCATCCATCATCTTGTTCTCCACAAATTTGTAAATGACTTTGCCACCCTCACAAATACCTAAGCAAATAACCTGAAAATGATTCTTACCACCAAGCCTGGCTTTTTCACACTGCACATCCAATGGTTATGTGCTAATAATTATATCTCATAATTAACTCAAATGAGAATCTAGTGGAAATATACAGTTAGAAAGCATTATATCTAACACTAGAGGCCCGATGCAAGAGATTCTGCAAGAGTAGGCCCTCGCAGTCCTGGCTGCCGCGGCTGCCTCACCGGCCCTGGTCACCTAGGCGGCTGCCTTGTGGTCCCGGCTGCCTCACAGCCCCGCCCCCACCCACTGATCATTAAGGAGGGTCGTTCTGGAAGGTCATTCCGGAAGGTCGTTTGGCCACCTGGTCTAATTAGCATATTAGTTCTTTATTATATAGGATAAGAGAAACAATATCACTTTTTCATAGGATAAAGGATATAGTGACAGCTATTTGTGTTTATTTTTTACCATAAGATTTATATGCAAATGATAATGATAATTAATATGAAAACAATAACTCTTATTATTAATGATAACTATAATTTATTCAATAGTAAATAATGAATTCTTGTTAAGCAACAAATATTGTAGCTATGTGTTGGAAGGGGTTGATGCAGCAGACATTAAAGGAAAACTTTTCAAAGTTTGATTAACAATTAGAAGAGAAAATAATTTAGATAACTTTCTGAGGGATTCAACCTGTAAGAAAAGAAGCTGTTAAAACTACAGCCATTTAGCCTGAGTGAGGATTAGTTCCCACATCTCTGAAATGGCATCCTGAAGCAGTGGATTGGTTTTAAGGTCAGTGGAGACAAATTTAAGTTCACTATATGGGAAGCTCTCTGAAAATGGGACAGCTGCCTTAGGCTGTGGTTCTCTAGGCCTGGAGGTAATAATCCAGAGCTGGGGATTCACAAAGCAAGCGGACACTCAGGGAATTCAAACATGGATGGATAGACCTTCACGGTCATCCAGTCAAACTCCCCTATATCTGACACACATGCCCCAAAGATTCCTGCTTATTTTTCTGTGTGAGAACTTTGAACATTGTGTGAATAAATAGTACTCTAGGTTTCTCCAAATTAGACTGAAGCTGCACTCCATACAAATCTATACCCTGCTGAATGCAAGGAGAACCATTCCCAACTGGAAGCTTCAAGGATAAACACATATTCTTTGTAGCAATAATTAGTCACCTGTTGATATCTCTCCCTTGCATACAATTTAGTAACTTCTCAACCTACTATTCTTTCTACTGAAGAGAATATATTTTGTGTTTGCAGGAAAATATACAGCTGGTAAAAACCAACACTCTCTATTTCAGAAGAGTGAACCAGCAAACAGATGAACTAGACTGTGACTCACTTGATAACATCCAATCTGAAAAGATCAATTACTCTCCTCCTCTGGAGCAATTTCAAGACTTCATAAATCATTCATAGACATAAAAATGGGTAGGACATAGATCAATCAGTCATTTATTTATTTTTTTAAAACCACATACTGAGCATCTCCCATGGGCTAGCAAACCTGAGATTGAACAGATGAATAAGGCATGGTCACTTCAGAGGAACTCACATCATATTGAGTGTAACAGACACGAAAAATTCAACTGTGACCTGACTTGTATATCATAAAGGCTTATACAAACCTAGGAGGAGAGATTAACTCTAGAGAAAGATTTCTCAGAGATTACATTTCAGCTGGGCTTTATAAAAAAGTATCCATTTGTTTGTTAACTTATTCATATATTCATTCATTCATTGATCTATATTTTCATTCTGTATTTACTGTAGTCCAGGCATGCTCTTGGCTGAGAAAGATAAAGATGTTAAAAGACATCTTGATTCTGAAGGAGATTGCTGAAATAAAAAGAAAATCCTGATACCAAGCAAGTACTCTAATGATACAGAAGAAGATGGCTCATAGGTAAAGGGAGAAAAATGAATTTTGGAGGGGAAAAATGACATCTGGTTAGTGGTAAAGGACCAGTGATAACTGTTCTCAAGGCCTGGGGTGTCAAGAGATATAAGGGAATGGGTGTTCTTTACATTGATAAGAACACATTATCTATGTTAAAAAAAATAAAAAGATGTCATGAAAGTGTAAGTGAGTAGAGGTGCCCAGGTTCAGTGAGGTAGAGGGGAAGATCAGGCTAGACAGGCAGCTTTGGCCCACTCCTCTATGCCCTTTAATGTCATGTCAAGGACTTTGAATTCAAATAAATGACATAGGCAGTTTTTAGGGTTTTTGTTTGTTTGCTTCCTTGTTTTTCAGATAGGTATAGTGGCAGTTTGTAGAATGAATGGAGTTCCTTGGCAAGAAGGGGACAAAGGAAATTTTTCAGGTGCCCGTACATGGACCAACCAGAACAAAGGGTCTATCTTCTATATGAATCATATTGATGGACCTTATCTCATGAGAACTGATAGCTTAAAGAGGGTTTGAATCAAAGTTATAAAACTTCCAAACTCAGCACAAAAAGGGCCTACGATAAATAAAGATTTTAAAGGGAACATATAGTGAATTGAAGGGGAAAATGTTCTAAAAATGTTAGCAGCAAATTCTAAATAACCAATAAGTGTATTGACTAGACAGTATAATCCATATATCCAAATATTAAATCTAGCCATTTTTCTACCCAATGAAATGTAAGTTTACAAATATAAAAAAATAGATTCCTTAATAAGGCATTTTCCATTTAATATATTTATGGTTTCTTGTTTTCTCTTTAACTGTAATTGCTGAGGGTAATATGTATTAAAGGCCAAAGCTGCCCTCATGTAGAAATTCATGAGTTCATAGATTGGCATTGACCAGGTGCCAGGTTAACAGACAAAATCAGCTAATATATCACTGAAAAATCTTATGCCTTTAAGAAAAAAAAACAACAACACAGTAAACATAGGATACTTCAGATAAACATCTGTAGAAAACAGAGTAACTCTCAAAAGAAGAGGATTATTAGAAATAATTCCAAAAACCATTAGAGGTGTTAATAAAGGCCAACACCCAAAATATGCAATGCACCTATGATATAGAACATGCAGCTAAAAATGGCATGTAGAGATTTTTGCAGAATGATGTCATATGAAGGGCTTAACTTTTTGAAGAAACATAGGTTCAAATATAATTGCTACTCTTGCTCTTTTTAATGTAGTCATCAAATGAAGTAGAAAGTACGCTAAGTGAAATAAGCCAGTAAGAGAAAGATAAATATCACATGATCTCACTCATTTATGGAATATAATGAACAACATAAACTGATGAACAAAACAGATCTAGAGATGGAGAAACATTGACTAGAACGTCAAACCGCAGAGGGAACGTAGGGGAGGATGGGGTTAAGGGGGAGAGATCAACCAAAGGACTTGTTTGCATGCATATAAGCCTAACCAATGGACACAGACAACAGGGGGGTAAGGGCATGAGTGAGGGGGGGTTGGTGGGTAATGGGGGGATAAGGACACATGTAATACCTTAATCAATAAAGAAATTTAAAAAAATAAAAAAGAAAGTATGCCCACTTTGCAAATAAAAAAAATAACTGAGGGTCAGATAATCTCATGTTTCATTAAAAGTTAAGATCACATAGTTCATTTAAATCTACACTTAAAAAACATATATTGTTCCTTTATGCATCAGATGCCCTTAGGCCTTTCTAATTATATAACCCTCATAACAACTCTATGAGGTACATACTAATGATCCCCATTTTTTAAATGAAGAAATTGAGGCATAGGAAAGTTACATGTATTAACTCATTTAATTCACTGAGGCACAGGAGAGTCAAGAGAGTTAGATGACCTCCCCAATACAGTACAACTAGTAAGTGACAAAGGGAGGATTAGAGTGCACCCTCATCCCAGAGTCAGACATATGTCCAGCCAACCATTCTCTAGTGTCCTAGTAACTTTCAGTAGCATCTGCATAGAATACCTTCTGGGACTTCACTATGTTTTAAACCAATTTTTAAATAATGAGAGGAAAGGAATCCTCATTAATATCCTTTTAAAGTTCATGGGAAGTTTTTATAGTGCTTTTCTTTGTCAGCAAGTCTCCCCTAGATTATACTGTAGCACTGCTGGGAGCCTTTGTTTTGCAAACTCAGTATCTCACATCTATGAATATTAAGCTGCTTTTACTCTACAGCCCCATCTATTCCTTCTCTAGAGGGTTCACCTATGCATGAAGGCTTCTTCACTCAAGTCTTGTCTCCAACTTGAATCCAAACACAACAGGGGTTTATCAGACTGACTTCTAAATGGAATGTGGAGTGTGACTTATGTTACTGCCTAAGGATTTTAGGTACTAAAGGATTTCCATAATATGAATCATGTGAGGTGGAGAATAATTATCACAGCAGGGCTGCTTTGGTAGTAGTGTTGAAAGTAGACTGGGATGACTAGATATTTGGTTGATATACCTGCCTCATTAATCATGGATTTATCCACAAATGAGTCACTTTCCTTCTCTGAGATTCAACATCTTCATCTGTAAAAGGAAGATTACTAAATCTTATCTCATACAATGTTATAAGAATTGGAGACACCCTATGTGAGATGCCTCCCAAGGCCAAGATCAAAGACTTCAGGGGTTTTTAGATCTCTGGTGGTCTGTGGGTAGAATTTGGAGTGCTTGGAAACTTACATAGAAAAAAATGCATCTTTATTTTTACTACTACCAACTGAAATTTAGCATTTTCTTTCATTATAAATATAGATAATATAGGTAACAAACAATAGTCTTAGCAGTTCCTGTGACTTAGTTACTAATAGAGATTACAGATATTTTCATATTACATTACAGGTATTACAAATATATTGAAATAGTATTTGTAATAATCACTATTTTGAAATTATGGTATAGACCTGCTGCCATCTTATTCTTTAATAAATTTAAAAGAAAAAATACATTACTATATTAATAAATTTTTAGAAAAATATTTGGAGAAATACATTAGAATATAATCAATGCATGTCTGCATATTATGAATTTGAAGACATTTAGAAAATTCTGAGAAAGAGCCCATGAACTTCTCAACATTACCAAAGGAATCTACCACATAAAAAAAGTTAAGGACTCATGTTGTTGCTGCCTTTTAATAGTCTGTGAAGTACTCTAGAAATCTGAGCTTCAAAAAGCTAATCATTACAGACCATGGAACCTGCTAGGAGTATGAGTAGAAGAGAAGCAAGGAGATTTCATAGTACTAGGGGTCTCTGAATGTTTGATGCTAGAAACATAAGTTGAAGTTGTATTGTTTACTTCACAGCTGTTCATACTATGGCAGTGCCAAGAATAAGACACACCTGCCAATTGACAAACAGATTTACCTTATATTCAGGTACTTAACTCCTTATCTGAGTTCAGCTGTTAACTCCATGAGTCCATGTTTCAAAATGAACCTTTCATTTGCCCCTACCATGTGTCCTATGTTTTAGAGCGGGAATACATATCATTTTATAGGCTTAGATGTGCCCTATCTCCCTTTCAAATGTATCATGAAGCACCTTAACCAAAATCAGAATAATTAGGTGATTTGATGCACCAGTTATTCTAATGAGACACAACCCAACATAATAGTAGATGATATCAAATATACCAGATAGCTCTGAATATTACTCTCTGCCCCACCATTTACTGGATGATTGCCTAGGAAAGCTGCATAACCTCTGAGCCTCAGTTTACTCATCTTATGAAAATATCAATACCCATTTTGCAGGGTAAGGAATCAAGAGACACTCAAATATTGTTAGTTCCTTCTCTTTCAAACAAGGTTCTGTCTCAAAAACCAATTATGTTATTTTTGGATAATCGTGTTGTTGTTGTTTTTTTCCCTTCAGGTTTATTTATTCTTTTCCAAAATTCTTACCTTCTGATGACCTCCTGGGTTAAAGACTGTATTAACTTTTTCCTTCAAATGATGTTGAAAAAAGCTGATGCACTCTGGAGCTAGTTTTGTGGTGTTAGATAGCAAATGTTTTGGGTCTCAGTTTCCTTATCAGTAAAAGACAGTCACACGGTGCATAATGATGTTCCAGTTAACAACAGATCGCATATATGAAGGTGGTCTCATGAAATTACAATGGAGCTGAACAGTTCCTGTCACCTAGTGATGCTGTAGCCATTTTAACATCAATGTCGTAATGCAGCCCATTACTCAGGTGTTAGTGATGATGCTGGTGCAAACAGACTGCTGCCGGTCATATGAAAGTGAAGCACATGCAATTACCTATACCTTCTAGGTTAATGTAAGTACATTCTATGAAGTTCACACAATGACAAAATCATGTAATGTCGCATTTCTCAGAACATATATCCCTTGTTAAGTGGCACATGACTGTTGTTTTAATAATGCCAGAGTCAAGCAATTTTAACTATGTTTGAAATATTACAATGGCAGTTATACACTAGATTCTGTGTTCTTATCACCTAAACTCCATTCTTATTGTGACTAACAAAACCACGTCCAGGTAAGCTCTGTCAAACCTACACAGGAGATGAGAATAATACCTATAAGGCTTATAGTACCACATGTTTCCTGTCACCTCATTTGGGGTTTCTGACAACCCATGTAGAGTGAGCTTTATTATACTCATTGTATAGAAGAATAAAAGACTCAGAGAGGCTAAGTTATTAACCTAAGGTTACAAAACTGGTGAAATTAAATTCAAATTGTATCTGCAAACACTAAAACCTGTCTTCTTTCTTAATTTGTAGTGGTGCGTGGACAGGAAGGGTATGTCGTGACCTTCTAGTACACAGATGAGCAATTTCCTATATTTATTTCATAGATGCCTATCTCATTGTCCTCCTGTTCATTCTTTCTTCTTCCTTTTCTAATATTTTTGGTTCAGTTGCTTACATGAGGTCCTCTATAAAATAGTCTTAACATAAGGAAATTATTTGATCTAAGTCTTGGGCTATTTCTGTGAATTAATCACTATTATAAAAAAAACATTTTTACAATTAATTTTTAATACTCTGTCTAGTCAAAAATAGAGTTCAGCTTGCCTGGCTGGCATGGCTCAGTGGCTGAGCGTCAACCTATGAACCTGGAGGTCATGGTTCGATTCCAGTCAGGTCACATGCCTAAGTTGTGGGCTCAATCCCCAGTGTGGGGTGAACAGAGGCAGTTGATCAATGATTCTCTCTCATCATTGATGTTTCTATCTCTCTCGCCCTCTCCCTTCCTCTCTGAAATCAATAAAAATATATTTTTTAAAAATAGAGTTCAGCTTGGTAATGGGACCCTGGGACAGAGTGTTCCAGTGGGAGCAAATTCAGAAGGTGTTTGCTCTAGTTTGCCCCAGATCATTCCAGTAAGGAGCTCAGAGTACAATTAAGTTTAAGTACCTCCTCAGGTGCTTTGCAAAAGTCGGTTCTGATATAGTGAAACTCATCAACACCGGGAAGGAAAAATTAAACCACATGAAAATAGTGTCTTTGTTTTTTATAAAGTTGATCTGTCCCTGCTGTTTATTACCCACCTGAAATCATAAGTGGTACTTGTGACACCTCAAGTGCTTGCTATATAAATTATGATTAATGTGGAAAATAAGGATTGCAAGCTCCTTTTTTTTTCCCCCACACAGGTGTTATTCCCAACTGAGGAGGAGCGTCTTAACATATAGAGAGATTAGGATGGGACTCAGATATTTTTAATGGTGTATTTACTAAGACAGGCTCTGTACTTTAGTTAGGTGAAATGGAAACCTTAAGACTGTTCTGTTAGAGATCACTGGTGCCCCTGTGCCTCAGAAAGAGAAAGTCTGGCAATCATCAACATCGTCTGACAATTTGTTAGGAGGAACCACATCTATTTATTTTTCATCACATTCCCCACATGATGGGCATTTTTACAGAGTGTGATCCAAAGGATTTGCCTCAAGTCACTCATCTTTTCAGTCCCAAGTATACTCTCCAAGGCCCAGTTACAGCAATGCCTCGGAGAGTTAATAATTTAAGCATATGATTCAGTCAGTGTACTGACTCCTTGCTCTACCTCCAGTTTGTCCGGGTATGATTATCTCAATGTATGTTTCCCTGATGAGGTCAGTATCTTCATGAACTTGCACAGTCAATATTTCCTGCAATATTCATTCATTCGCTCATTCATTCATTCATTCATTCAAGAATATTGATTAAATTCCTACTGCATGTGAAGCATTGTCATGGGCAATTTCTTCCTCATCACAAGGAATTGAATCTCTAGGAGCAAGGATGTTGAATGCAACCAAGTGAGACAGGTGATTGAGAGAAATAAAACAGTGTGACACAAGAGAGAGGAGGGTGATGGGGGTATTCATTTCCATAGGAGCAGAGAGTTTGAAAAGACATCTTAGAGAAAGAAGGTGATGTAAATGGGGAAAGGAGTGCATATGAGTGTTCTTTCCTGACAAGGAAATAGAAAGATCAGAGGCATGAAGGTGTGAATTTACTTGATAATTTACTTGTGTTCTAAAAAGAGCTAGGCACATAGCTAAAAGCAATAATAGCTAACATTTATTTGTGTATTCCAGACTCAATTCTAAGCACTTTATATGTGCAATCTATTTAAAATTCACATGCTCCTTGTTACTTAGACGTTTCTATTATCTTCATGTTTACAGATGAGATAACTGATGACTGCATGAATTGCCCAAGATGATACAGTCAGTAAGAAAAATAAGCAGAATTGGAGCCTTGGAGATTATTTCAGAGCAACGTTCTCAACCACGATGTTGAGTGTGGAGGAGGAGGCTTGCTAGTCATGTCAAGGCTTTGACAGGATCCAATTTGTGGGTTTAATCAGAAAAATACCAGCGTCCAATTTTACTTTAGGAGAAAAAATACACCAAGACTATAGTGCACCACATGAAACACTAGCCAAGGAAAGGCTATTTTGCCCAGGCCAGGGCTGCTGAGGCCTATAATTATGATAATGTTAGGAAGAATGGAGCAGAACAGATTTGGCTGGTGGAAAAGTGGTCAGATTGAGGATAAACTGTAGACTATGAAAGTAAAAGAGAAATGGGAGGTGGCACACAAGTTTTGGGCATGAATCATTAAGCACAAATAAATTCTCCACTTAACTTTCAAATGTAGCAATTGTCATCATCATGATATTTTCAGAGTTGATGAGAAATGTCAACACCTCACCTTACATTACACCTCAGAAATACTCATTTATGCCTATGGTGTATGAGTTAAGTACTTTGCACATCTGGAGGAATCCATTCTCTATGCATTACGTTTCTATGGCCACCTGTGTTAAATAGTCTTTTTTTTTTTGTTATAATATGTACAGAAAATAATTCTCTCTCATCAATCTCACAAAACCTGCTTCTTTGGCTTTCCTTGCTATAATGACCTTTTATTATTGCCTGAGTAATGCCTGCCTAGCCCATTTTGTAACAAATACAGATTGCTGTACTTTTCTTTCTGTCCGGTGATGAGCTGATTAATAGCAACACAAGTGGCTGCGCCTTGAGACTAATTAATCACCTGTCATAATTGTTCAGCACTTAAATGACTATTAATCCGAACGCTAGTCAAAGTGAAGGTTGACAGGGTTAGCACAGAGAGAAAAATCCTCGCCATTGGATTAGGGCCAAGCTTTTGCTACTATGCTGCTTCTGAAGTCAGAAGATTGTGCTGTGTTTGGGGAAGAGTCTTTTAAAGGCTTGGTGCAATTGAAGATTAAAGGATTGTAGGTCATTGCACACCTATTATTTTACTATTATAGTGTGTCCATAGAACCATGTAAATAAGCAAGTGACATTAATCTGAGAGTTGTGAGTCAACTGAACACATATGTCAGGTATATAACCAATTCTCTTTCCATGAAACATTGACCCATTGTACTAAGATCTATATATCTGGCCATCATTGCCCTCTCATTTCCTCTTATTTATTTTTTGGCTTAACAATAATATGAATACTATATAACACATATTGTTTTATTATATAACAACTAGAAGCCCTATGTATGAAGATTCATGCTAGAATGGGCTTTCCTTTCCCTGGCTGCCTGCACCGCCTTTCCACTCCGGCCCAGCCCCTTTCAGCTGCCTCTTTCTGCTCCAGCCCCGCCTTCCCACGCTGCCAGAGGCCCTGAGAGACAGGGGGTGGGGCAGAACGCCTGCGTCATCACCATGGCAATGATGCAAGCATCCCGCCCCCGTCACTTGGCGGCTGAGTATGCAAATTAACCGCCATTTTTGTTGGGTTAATTTGCATATCACACCTGATTGGCTGGTGGTGTAGTGGAGGTATGGTCAATTTACATGTTTGTCTATTATTAGGTAAGATAATATGAATACTGTATTAATACCAGACTAAACACTTTGCCTGCCTTAAACTAATTTAAGCCTCAAAACCCTAAGTTTAGAGCAGATCATTGAAAAAAATTGGCCTGGAAGGAGGGGAGTTATCATAGTATGTTTAGGGACAGTATAAAATGTGTGAGAGCATTAGAATAAGGCTTTCTATGTTTAAATTCTGAATCTTTCTCTTACTAGCTCTGTTCCTCTAACAGTTCTGAACCTCCAATTCCTCTACTATACTTCATCTATAATTTGGGAAAAATTGTCTACTTCCGAGGTCCATCCTGGATATTTAGCACATATAAGATTTAACACTGCCTCTAAGCCCATAATGAACACTTAATACATGTTAGGAACTAGAATTAAGACTAGAACCTTGCCGCCTACCACTAGAAACCACTCTGGTGTGACACCAATTAGCAGTATTTACTCTTCGTATTTTGAATTAAGACCCTTCATCATCTGGCTCCAACCTAAAAACTATCCTACAGTTTAGCCATAGCAACTTATGGGATTCTCTAAACATATTTGTTATAAGTTGAATTGTGTCTCCCTAAAATTTGTAAGTTCACGTTCAAACCTTCCCCCACCAGTGCCTCATAATGTGAGCTTATTTGGAGACAGAGTAATTGCAGAAGTAATTAAGCTAAGTGTCATTAGGTGGGCCCTAGTCCAATATGACTGGTGTCCTTATAAAAAGAGGAAATTTGGAGACAGAAATGCACAAGGGAGAACACTGCTTGAAGACAAAAGCAGGGATCAGGTGATGCTTCTACAAGCCAGGGAACACCACAGGTTGCCAGCCAACTACCAGAAACAAGGGGAGAAGCATGGAACAGATTCTTCCTTGCAGCCCTCCAAAGGCATCAGTCCTGGCATGACCTTGACCTAATATTTGATCTGTAGAATTGTGAGATGATAAGTTCCTGTTCTTCTAAGTCACCTAGTCTGTGGAACTTTGTTATGGAACCCTAATGAACAAATGAAATATCATATCATTTTATTTCAATATATTTTTACCTCTTTCTTAAATATTATTCTCATTTTCTTTCTGCAGAAAAAAAAGTGTTTCTTCCAAGTACATCTCAAACATCTCTTCAGAGAACTCTCAGGTAGGACTGTTTAGTCTTTTCTTTCTTATATACAACTAGAAGCCCAGCGCATGAAATCGTGCAGCCCCGCCCACCCACGCACATAGCAACCCCCCCCTCCACCCGCGCCGGTCTTTGGTTGTTATGGCATTAGGGACACTGGGTTTTTATAATATAGATACTACAAAGTCAAAACTGAAGTGAAAAGATTCAGGACCCTTCAAAATTATTGCTAGTGTCCAGACATTTCTTTTATAAAATATTAATGCATATTGGCCTATTAAATTCATAGGTTCTCTTCTAATTACCCTCTAATATGTTTTAACAGACACTAAGCAAGAATAATTGATACCCTTATTCATGCTCTCAATTGCCTTTTGGATAATGTAAAAATTCCTCTGATCTTTGTTCACTAAATTTCTTTCCCTCTCTGCTTTATTTTATCTTGATACCAAAATACCTCATGTTATACAAAGTTTGATCATTTATAGATTCCCAAAGGCCAGCTAATGGATATATAAGATGAGAAAACCTAAGTCTGACATTATATAGGTATTTTTTATGTGAGCCTTATAGGACTGAAATCTATTTGAATGATGGCAGTTGTCTAGTCATCATTTTTATGCTTACTAGTGAACTACAAATATAAGCAATGTATCTTTCAGCAATGGCTCAGTTATTCTGAACCAAATGTTTGTAAGTCTTGACCTATAAATTATACTTTCAAGAATACCAGGATTCACCATAGCCAGTTCGGCCCAGTGGAAAGAGTGTCAGACTACAGACTGAAGATTCCAGATTTGATTCTGGTCAAGGGCATGTACCTGAGTTGCCGGCTCAATCCTCAGCCCTGGTTGTGGCATGTGCGGAGGCACCAATCAATGTCTCTCTCACATAGATAGTTCTCTCCCTCTGTCTCTCTCTCCTCCTTCCCCTCTCTCTAAAAACCAATGGGGAAAAAATTCCTTAAGTGAGGATTAACAAACAAAATAAACAAAAAATGCCAGGATTCAAAAAAAATGATTATGAATTAATGATTTTCTATCATGACACATTACATTCATGAGTCTTGGTCATGAATATATGAATCCATTAAACCATTAATCCTTAGTAGATTGCTGTTTTATATACAAGATTGGGTACTTCTAATAGATGAGTTGAATGTGAATGTAGGGAAAACTTCTAATTACCCTCTAATATGTTTTAACAGACACTAAGCAAGAATAATTGATACCCTTATCCATGCTCTCAATTGCCTTTTGGATAATGTCAAAATTCCTTTTTAAAACATGATTTCCTGCCTCTGCCTATTCCACAAACCCTCATGTCTTTTGGTCTTTTTACTACATAGCACTCCAGATATTAAGAGCTTATTCATTTTAGTGAATATGTCATTCTGGTTCACATCCTCATCCATTCATAACTGTTGCTCTCCTGCGCTGGAATATTCTCTCTCTATTCATGTGTGAGGTCTTCTCCATTCACAAGCTGTATTTTCTAGGAAGCCTGCACTCAGACAAGTCAGTGTGCTCTTTCTTTTTCACCTTTAGTTATAACCACTTCCATTCCAGCATTATAATTATTCTCTATAAGTCTACTTCGCCAGTAGATTGTAAGATTTTTGTGGACAAATATTTTGTTTTGATCATCTTCCTATGATGAATACCCCACAGAATAACTACACAGAGTGATCTTAGTATATGGTGTCTTCATCAGTCCAGGCTGTTATGCAAATATAGACTTGGGTGGCTTAAGTAAGATATATTTATTTCTTACAGTTTTAGAGGCTGGGAAGTCTGAGATCAAGGAGCCAACAGAATTGGTATCTAGTGAGAGCCTGCTTCTTGGTTTATAGACAGCAATCTTCTTACTGTGTCCTTTCCATACTATTTATATTCTTATAATGGCACCAATCTCATCACGGGGGCTCCATCCTCTTTACCACATCCAAACCACATCATCTTCCAAAAGGTTCCATTTCTAAATACCAATACATTGGAGAAATAGGTTTAAACATTTAAATTTTTATAGATACACATTCAATTCCTTTCAATGAGTGAGCTGACAAAGTTAATCAATGAGTGAATATAAGAGCAAATTACTAGAAAGGTGAACAGAAAAACTTCAGAGAAATAATTCCTGTAAAATAATGTCTCTGTATTTTTATTGTTTGGTAGAGCATTAAGCTATTGTTATATTGAGGGAGCTATCAGAATGGAGCTAATACTGTGCAAACAAAGTTTTTTGAAGCTGCAGGGTGAGATTGTGCCTAGAGCCTGTTGAAGCAAATGATGGTCTCTATGACTAGAAAGAACAGAAGTGAAGGGCCCAAGTAGAATAAAAATGGAGTCTCTCTCTTTCTCCCTCCCCCTTTTAGACAGGACTCTGGAAGAGCCAAAAGGACTAATCAGAACTCTTGAGGGTGTGGTCTGTCCTGATTTTGTCAACACTTTGCTAGTCTTGGGAAGGTAATGTCATACTAGGAAGTGAAGGAACCTGAAAATGCAGTTTACCTCCTCTTTTTTGGAGTGCAGGTAGAAAGTTAAGGTCTCATGAGCATTGGAAACAATCTTAAACATGGTAGGAAACACAAATATATATGTGTATGACAATGATTTTTTCTTAATTTTTGCCAATGTTCCTAATTTTACCCTTAAATTTTTGGTAATGACATTTTGAAAGATACAGATTATCTCAGCTCTAAAATGATCCTTGGGCTATATGACTCCAAAATGGAAAGGCTTAGCTTCTGTGACAGGTGAGAAGAACCCTGAGCTGGAAGAACTCCATGAGAACATACTTAGGTATTCTTGGTCTAGCTGACCTTCTTCAATGTAGCAGTCTCTTATCAGAGCTGTATTCCTTGATTTTTATAACTTAAGAGAAGTTGGATCTATTAATAAATGCCTTAAGGACTATCAGTGGCACAGTGCCTGGCGTAGTGTAGGCCCTATATTAATATAGTATATGAATGATAATTGTGGCTATAAAATTCAGGAGAATTTTTTTAACCATTCAGGAATTAACAATTTTTTTAAAGAAAATATTATTTAAATAATTAAAACTGCCATTCTTCTAAGATGTCAAGATAAAAGGAAACATTTTTTTTAAAATATATTTTATTGATATTTCACAGAGAGGAAGGGAGAGGGATAGAGAGTTAGAAACATCGATGAGAGAGAAACATCGATCAGCTGCCTCCTGCACACCTCCCACTGGGGATGTGCCCGCAACCAAGGTACATGCCCTTGACCGGAATCGAACCCGGGACCCTTCAGTCCACAGGCCGACACTCTATCCACTGAGCCAAACTGGTTTCGGCAAAGGAAACATTTTAATAAAATTCATTGACTCATTGTTAAGCATTCTGACCCCAATATTTTCAAGGTTACTGTGTTTAATAACTTAATATTTCTAAGCCTCAATTTGATTAAATAGAGGGGGTAAAATTTATTGTGCCTATATTAAACTTTAGTATAAGAATTAAATGAAATAAATTACCACCTTAAGCTAACAATAAACCTAGTTGTTAAATTAATATTGGGAGCAGAAATGGCTAACTGACCCCAAAGATCCATGCTCCTTTTTTATAGTGTGGAGATGTTCTGGGGTTTACCTGCTCAAACAAGAACTGCAGGTCCTACCTCCTTTCTATCAAGGTGGGATTAAGTGAACATTACAATTTTTTTGCTAATAGAGTGTGAATGAAAATGATGTGTGTCTCTGCCAGGCCTCGGTGTTTAAGATGCAGATCTGATTTTCTCTGCATTTTACCTGTCTTTCTGTGAGCCTAATATCAATGTCATTGTAAACCTTCAAAACCACTATTTGCAAAGGAAGATAGTATAACCTCCATTATTCTGGATCACTGAACGATTACATAGAGCAGAAATGGCTAACTGACCCCAAAGATTCATGTGCCTTTTCTATGGTATAGAGATGTTCTGGGATTGACCTGCCCAAACAAGAACTGCAAGTCCTACCTCCTCAATATCAAGATGGGGTTAAATGAACATTACAATTTCCTGAGCACTCTATAAGATAAGAAAACATTTCATTATGATAAACCTTGAAATTATAATAGTAGTTTTATTTTTCTCTAACTAGCCTAACTGTAATGTGAGAAGAAATACTACCTCAACAAGCTTAAATACATGATGCTTTGCTCAGTGGTAGGTGGTGGTGGGCCTTAAGGAAACAAACCATTTTGTAAAGATACAGAATTCTGCTTTGCTGTAACAAAATACTTGGAAAAACAATGTGCCTATTGGTCCTCTGCTGTTAGAGAAAATGGTTAGATTAAGTCAGAATGCTGCTTCTGTGGCTACTATTGGCTGTTCAGAGTATTCTAAAAAGAAAGAAACTCAAGCAAGATCTGAAAGGTTTTTAAGCATAGATCAAAGGAATTAGAGAAATTCTAGAGAATTAGGGCATTAAATACTTTGAAAGTTTACTACACAAGATCTAATTTTGTAAAAGACCTTGTGCAACAGTAACTAAATGTCTTCTAACTAAATAAAGTGCCCAAGCTCTGTTGCAAGTACATCAAGAGCAGTACAACCCATTTAAGTACATTGTTTTAATAATTCAAGATAGCTACTTACTATTAAGTTTAGAGATAGAGAAATGTGGAAGAGAAAGTCAAGAAATAAAGTAGATTTCTCTAGGAAACAACTTCAGATGTGATTATTGGCCCATAGAATGGATTAAAACACATAGTTATTTAAAAACATTTTAAATTTGAGCAAATTGCATTTGCTAAAGATATCATAGCCCAGATTTAAAATATCTTCTAACATTCAATTTTAAAAATAGCACGTGGTTTTCTAAGCCTCCACAGGCATAGAGTAGGCTGTGAAAATTTCAGCTATTCCATGCAAAATAACAGAAGAAGAAACTCTGAGACAGTGAATCCAGGAACAGTTCAGAACAATAGGTAAAAGAACTGTTCCTAAGAACAGTATCACTATTTAATCAAGGAATTATTTCAACCACAGGACAGGATTTCTGGAAGATCTCTTTTGGCTATAGACTAGTGACTGTTATGTGTCTCTTACTCCTTTCTTTTTCAAATGGAAATCTTTCATTTAATTATTCTGTCCCTGATTTTGTACTGTACATTGAGTGATAAATAAACAGAAAACTTGTCTTCAGGTTCATAGTTTTACAAATAATGAAGAGTTCTATCTGTCCTGATGGAAAGGACTGCGGTTATCAGAGATTTAGTCTTTGAGAGGCATAGAGAATTTGTTGTTGTTGTTGTTATTGTTGTTGTTGTTGTTGTTGTTGTTGTTGTTGTTCTTCTTCTTCTTCTTCTTCTTCTTCTTCTTCTTCTTCTTCTTCTTCTTCTTCTTCTGCTTCTTCTTCTGCTTCTTCTTCTTCTTCTTCTGCTTCTTCTTCTGATTCTTCATGGGGCTTGTGTGAAGAGGGGTAATGAATACTTTCTGTGCTTAAGAAAAAGGGTGTGCAAGGAAATTTGATAATCAGAGGGACAGATCTTGGTAGAAATGACAAACTGTCCATCAAAGATCTGTGTTTCCTCCTGCAGAGTACAGATTTTTTTCTTCTGAGAAGCAGCTGTCCAGTAAAGAACTATATTCTTGATGATCTTTGCATTGAGGAAGGGCCATCAACTTCTTCTTGCTAAGAGACTATACACAAAATTTATGTGTATCAATTTTGGTTCACAGTAATTAGGAAGTGTTTGTGTGTGCCTTATATTGTTCTTCACGTATCTATAAATTAAAAACCTTATGATAAACAGGGTAGATGCTGAAAATATTCAGGTGAATAAGTCCGGCAGTTAGTAATGATTGGCCTATTGCCTGACCCAGGAGATACAGGATCCGTTCTCATGGGATCCTCTCATGCTCTATCAACTGCATCCCATTTAGTCAAAATGCTTGCTTCTTTCAAGTATTAATTTGTACATTTGGAATTACAATGACCAATTTGGAAAATTTTTGCATAAATGAGATTATCCATTTGAGACAAAGTTGATATGAAAAAATTTGAAAAATTTCATGTAGAGATTCACTGTCTTGTCAGCCAAATATTTGTATAATATGCCATACCACCCTCTTTCATTTACATACTTCAGAAATTAATCAATATCAGCTTGTTGATTTAATGACTTAATATACTAACCAAAGGCCTAAGTTATTTAAAGAAGCCCTAGAAACTCTCTCTCTCTCTCTCTCTCTCTCTCTCTCTCTCTCTCTCTCTCTCATATGTGTGTTAAGATGTGTTTTCCTACATTTAAGTTTTTTCATTTCCCTACAGAAGGAAAAAAAATGAACCTTTTACAGTGATAGTATTCCACCAAAAAATGATAACTCAGAAGACAATTTTTAACTATAAATTTGAATAATAACCTTTGTTCCTAGCTACTGAATAAGAAGAAAAGCTAGAAGCTTAGAGTTCTTGGGTATTATTTTAAGAATCTTTTAAAATTTGGTTTATGAATACAAAATTTATAAATTATATCGAAGAGAGTTTATGTTATTCAAAGAGTTTATGTTATTTTCTGACAATAAATTAATTTGTTAACCAATTAGAGTGATTGAGTTTGGTTGGGAAACTAACATATGCAAATTGGATTAGCAAAATCTTTTAGTTAATACACTATATAGGCATTTCATGATTTATTAATATAAATGACTAAATCAAAACTCTGTACAATAGTTACTAAAAGTACAAAATAATATATATGATCTGTCCACTTATTTATTAAGGGAATTGTTATGATTTATTAAAATGGTAAAGTAAAATGGTAAATTAAATATATGTGTTCTTTTATTTGGTATGCTGATACAATTAATTTTAATTCTAAAGTTTAAAGCTTTAAATATGTCATCCATTCATATGCATGTGTATATATATGTATGTGTGTGTGTGTGTATGTGTGTGTGTGTGTGTGTGTATCTGTGCATATTAGTCTGCCAGGGATGCCATAACAAAGCACCATAGACTACATGGATTAAACGACAAATGTATTTCCTCACACTTCAGGAGTCTAGGAAAAATACAATGGAGGTTCCAGCAGGGTTCAGTTTCTGACTAGAGCTCTTTTCTTGGCTTGAATACCACTGCCTGCATGGTGGAGAGAGGACATGTGTATTCTTATGTCTCTTCTTATAAAGACACAAATCCTATCAGATTTGCCCCCTCCCCCTTTTAACCCATTTAACCTTAATCACTTCCTTACTCCAAATACAGTCACATTGGTGGTTAGGGTTTTAATATATTAGTGGCGGACAGGGGGAGGCGCAATTTGGTCCATAGCCATCTGAATATATACATATAAAATGTACCAATAAATGTCTTGTTCTATATTGTTAAATAGATAATATTCAAATGGAGTAAAATTAGATCATTTTCTATATAATGACAAATTTTTCTTTACTTAGATTACAGAAATACCACACACTGTATCACATTATATTTCTGTATTTTTGGCACAGTCCTGAATCATTCTAACAGAAACATCAAAAATATTACTCTGAGAACATTAAAAGTACCTAATTATCATTGCTGTCTATTTTTTAAAATATTGCCTGTAACTATATCTTGCGTTTGAATACTAATGATCTTGTCTCCTTTGAGAAAGGCTAAATTCAGAATAATAAAATGGTTACTATGTGTTTCATGCCTAAACTATTTTTGGCAATACAAAGATTTCCTTTTTACTTATAAAAGAAATGACAATAGAAATAATTAGGATTTGTCATTTTCCAATATTTATCATTTGAAAATGTTGTGAGGGCTCTTTTTATTTACAAACATTGAATAAAGTAATATGTGGCACATCAAAAGACCAATTCAATACTTCTAGGTTAATAAGGTATAATTAAAACAATATAAATATGACCCAATAATTATTACTTACATTTAAAGAAACATTATCATTCTTAAGTATAAAGTCTGGTACAATAATTGTTTCCAAATTGACACTGTATCTAGATTTTCCCACTCTTCAGCCAGGACAATCAGCATAATTTATGGAATAAAGACTGTGAAAGTTTGTAAGATTTTTGCTATTTGTAATATGTTTGCATTCCTGCTAGTCGTTAACTAAGCCCTTATTAATTAACTCTATTTTATACCACAGAGAATATTGCACTTGCCCCCATTCTAATTCTGCCAGGTAACATAATAAATTAGCTAGATATGTTCTGTTCATCCTATCACCATAGCAGAGATAAATCGGATGTGATCTTAAACTAATTGATGGGGAAACTTTAAATATATAGCCAGGGAGGTATCTAGTAAAATTCATACTTGCATGTCACACAACATTGACAAAATTTTAAAGGTGGGGCAGGGACTGAAGCTGAAATTTTGATGGCCCTTTGATTGAATACAAATGGATTTTATACAATTTCCCCAGAAATAAGCTGTGAATTTGTTTAGGTTATTGTATATCTAGTCTCAAGAGAGAATAAAGCTTTGCCTTGTTTGATAACCTCTTTAATAGTACAACAACAAAAACTGATTGCCTGACTTTTATTCCTTGGTGTTATGAGCCTTTGAGTGGGCTCCAACTCCTGTCAAGATTATGGATGAGGCCCTAACCTGTTTGACTCAATGGATAGAGCATCAGCCTGCAGACTGAAAGGTCCCAGGTTCAATTCCAGTCAAGGGCATGTACCTTGGTTGCGACCACATCCCCAATGGGGGGCGTGTAGGAGGCAGCCGATCGATGTATCTCTCTCATCGATGTTTCTAACTCTCTATCCCTCTCCCTTCCTCTCTGTAAAAAATCAATAAAAAATATTTTTACAAAAAGATTATGGATGAGTCTTGTTCACAATGTAATGTCCTCAACTGCCCTGCTCAGCTCCTGTAGACTCATATCCATGGCTTCTTTGGTGGAGTCAACCCATCTCATATATATTTTTTTCTTATTTTTCTGCCACCTCCTCCTATTTTTCCCAGCGTGATTGTCTTTTCTAAAGAATCCTACCTTCTCATGGTGTGCTGAAGTAGGACTGGTTCAGTTGTGGGGTTTTTTGTTTGTTTGTTTTCAGTTTTGCCTTTAGTGATGTTTCAGGCTTAATTTGCTGTAAGGCTCACATGTTTTTGTTGGTTCAGGATATCCAGAGGAATTCCCTCCAACACCACATTTCAAATTAATTGTCTTTCCCCCCCCCCCCCCCATATAAGATTTGTCCCTTTCTAACTTTCACATCTATACGTAGTAATTGGAAATGCAAGGGTGTGGAGGGTCTCAGCCTTGGTCTACAATGACACTACTTTGCTCTCGGTGATCTTTCCTACTTCTTCCGTTACTGCCTTTCTGAGTCTTAGCCTTTCCTTGATATCTTGGCTGCACTCGCCATTTAAATTGATAACTGAACCAAGGTAAGCAAAATCTTTAACCATTTTGATGTGTTTTTTTCTTTATTGATTAAGGTATTACATAGGTGTATTTGCCCCTCTCATTCCGCCCCCCCCCCACTCATGCCCTCACCCCCCCTGGTGTCTGTGTCCACTGGTTAGGCTTATATGCATGCATACATTTCCTTTGGTTGATCTAAGTTGTGTATTTGTTCTCTCGTCATGATTTTTGTCTCCTTGATGTTCAAATGCTTTTTACTTTCATCAGAAATCGTTTGAAATCATTGCTACTTTCTGCCAGAAAGATGGTGTCATCTCCATATATTATTTTTTTTTTATTTCTTCAACCAATTTTTATTTCTCTTCCCACTGAGTCTAGCCCAGTTTTTAGTATGATATGCTCTGCATACAGATTAAACAAATAGGGAGATATAATGCACCATGTCTGACAACTTTGTCTATAAGAAAATATTCTGTCTCTCCATATTCTGCCCTGACAGTGGCTTCCTGGCCACAAGAGAGGCTATGCATCAGAACAGTCAGGGGCTGAGGTATGCCCATTTTTTTAAAAAAGCAACCCTTCCTAGGCTCAAATTTACAATAATGGAAGCACTCAGTTCCTTAAAGCTGTTGTTAGGTATCTTCGGAAGACACTTCCTCTGATTTAAAACTCCACAGCTCATATCACATTTAGATAAGATAAAAAGGACAAAATTGATTCTCAAGCTTAAATTAGTAGGCATACACGCAAAAGAACTGCAAACAGTCATTCATATAAATGCTTGCACATGAGTGTTCATAGCAGCATTATTTGCAATACTAAAAAAGTGTAAACAACCCAAATGCCCATCAATGAATGAATGGATAAGTGAATATGGTATGTTCTTGACAATAACAAATTATTCAGAAATAAAAGTAATGAAGTCTGACACATGTTACAATGTGGATAAACCTTAAAAGCATTATGCAAAGTCAAAGAAGCTAGACATAGAAAGTCACATGTTGTATAATTTCACTTTTTCTTATCTCTGTTGTTAACATTCTGCTTGAAGCAACCATTTCTCTTACCTGTATTATTGTAATAATCTTTCAGAATGATTTTGCTTCTGCCTTTGTCTTTGCCCCCTGCTGTTTAAAGTACAGCAGTCAGAGCTTTCCTGTCACATCCTGTCAAGTTTTTGCCAGGAACCCTCCAGTGACTTCCCATAGTATTCAGAGTAGCAGCCAGATTCCTACAAAGAACTTGCATGATCCTCTCTACCCTCAGACCTGATTTCCTGCTGCCTTTCTCCTGCCCACTCTCCTATAATTACATTGAACTCCTTGCTGTTCATCAAATACAACAGGCCTACTCATGTTTGAAGGATCTGTCCTCCTATTTTCCCTAACTAAAGTGCTGTTCCCTGATATATTTGCATGACTTCCTCCCCTCCTTCAGCTTTCTACTCAAATGCCAACTTTTCAGTAACCACATTCAAAATGGGGGACTCACCTTATAGATCTTGATGACTTTGTTTTTCTCTTTAGAACATATAATCATCTATTTTATTAAAAATATAAAATAGGAAGGGTTTTTCTCTCACTCTAGTTTTATGTTTTTACACTATTCTATTCCTGGCATATAGAACAGTGTCTTAATACGAAATTGTTATGTTTTTTATCTATACATACCATACTACATTAATCTATGTGATCCATTATGGAGGGCTGAACATGGGCTTTTCAGCCTATGAGTACTGACCTTAGACTATCCATTTCTTGTGCTGTTTAACAGAGCACCAATTCAATTTTGTTTTAGAAAGTAATATTGGCTAATCTCCTCAAATTTGTTATCACCCACACATTACCATCTGACCTTTGTGCTTTGCTCCATATCATTCCATTGTTAATGATTGTGACTCAAATTACCCAGTGCTGTCATGTGACCTAATATATCAGCCTGTGTACTGTCTAGGCAGTATTTATTATCCTATAAAATAAAAGCCTAATATGCTAAGTGTCCAGTTGTCCAGTAGTCCATTCAACCAATCAAAGCATAACATGCTGATAATATGCTAAGGCCTCTCAACCACTTGCTATGATGTGCACTGACCACCAGGAGGCAGTCAACCAATTGACCAGTTGCTATGATGGGCACTGACCCTCGGGGGCAGATTCTCTGACCGGTAGGTTAGCATGCTGTTGGGGTCCGGCCGATCGGGACTGAGCGAGATGGGCTGGACATGCCCTGGAGCCCTCTCGTGGTCCCTCCCCTGCTGGCCAACCTCCCATGCCCCGTCCCCCCAGCCCAGATTGTACACCAGTGGAGTTCATCAGCCTGGCCTGCGCCCTCTGGCAATTCGGGAACCCTCAGGGAGGTAGTTTTGGCCCGATCCCACAGGCCAGGCCGAGGGACCACACTGGCACATGAATTCATGCACCAGGCCTCTAGTCCTATATAATAAAAGGGTGATATGCAAATTGCCTGAATGGCAGAACGACTGTTCACTATGACGTGCACTAACCAGCAGGGGCCAGATGCTCAACACAGGAGCTTCCCCCTGGTGGTTAGTGTGATCCCACAGAGGGAGCTCCACTCAGCCAGTAGCCCAGAAGCCGGGCTCACAGTTGGCAAGCACAGTGACGGTGGTGTGAGCCTCTCCCGCCTGCACGGCAGTGCTAAGGATATCAGACTGATGGGTTAGGCCTGCTCCATCAGTTGAACATCCCTTGAGGGCTCCTGGACTGTGAGAGGGCACAGGCCAGGCTGAGGGAACCCGCCCCCAAGTGCATGAATCTCGTGCACCGAGCCTCTAGTTTATTATAAAATCAGCTGTATTTTTCTCCTCCTATTCTATCTTGCCCCTTAATATGTTGAACCTATTTCCCCCAAGTGGCTAGCACTCTGGAAGCCTGACTGAGTGTCTGGGGCATGGAACCAGAAGTAACCAGTTGCCTAAAAACAATTCATTAAACAGCCAATCATTTTCCTACTGATGTGTAATTTGAGTAAATCACAAATAAAAGACATCTCCAAGAATTCACATGTTTTTCCAGGTGACTTTTGAAGCCAAGGACACTGATATTGTGCTCTGTCTTCATCCCAAGGAAGACAAGTGGTATAGAAACCTCTATGTTGAGTAGCAAGAACGCATAGTGTTTTTTACACAAACCATTATGTTCTAGCAATTGGGATAGGTATTTAAATGCAAAGATAAACTTTAAGGTCCTTTTCTTATTACAATATAAATTGTAATTATTATTAAAATTTGAAAAATATGGAGAAGTAAAAATAGCAAAAAATAATAATTTCAAAATGTAAAGATAAAATGTTATTGTATCTACTTTCACTATTTTTTTTTTCCTTTTTGTTGATGTGTATGTGTGTGTGTGTGTGTATGGTTGCATATATTATATTTTAGTATAATAATATTGTTTTATAAGATATTTTGCCTAATAAAATGGTTTTAATATATTATGATATAGTCTTGTAGTGACATCTTTTTTAAAGAACTGCACAGTATTTCATACTAAAAGTGTATCCTAGCATATTTATACACATCTCTTATATATAAAGGTTAATATTTTGTCAATTTTTCCTATGCTATGATGAGCACCTTCCCTTATTGTTGAGTTCTACATAAGTTATGAATTAGTTCTTTAACTATAAACTACTAGTTATAAGTATATGAATAAAAGAAAGGCTCAGATACACATCGGCAAATGTCCTCCAAATAATTGTAATGAAATATACTCCTGATAGTAATGGCTTAATATACATTCTCTAAATCATAAACAATGTTGGATATCATCACTTAAAAATAGTCTCTCATTTGAGGGAAAAATGCTTTCATGTTACCTTTTTAATTCATTTGATTGTTGGTGATGTATATTTTCACACTTTTATTATTAGTTTCAATGTATTTCTTTATTACTCCTGTTCTTTTTTGCATACTATTAAGATGGTTATATTATTTATTGACATATATAAACTTTTTTATATGTCAAAGATGAAAACTGTAGTATACAGACCACTTATTCATTGTTTCTCAGTTTTGTAGGAGATATCTTTGAAATTTACAATTTGAAAGGAAATACATTTATCTTTCCTTCTAGTATATACTTGATATTCTAAATTATGAAATTGTTTTGCTACAGGCTATAAGGTAAAGAACTATACCCCTAAATAATTAGCTGCCCCAAGATGACTAGATAGAATACCAGAGATTTAATTAGAAAATGTATCCTTTATGTATCCTAAGTATTAAGTTGGGTGATCTTCTGCAATAATCACAGGATATTCTTAGGGAGAAGCTGTTACCATCAGACCGAAGAGTAGAATGTCCTTAATGTATTCTGCTCACTGGCTTCTTTTAAAACTAACAGACTAAGAGATAGAAAAAACATCTAAGAGAAATGTGGCTTCATGGTAACTCCAGTGAGTCTTATAGAAAGGGGTAAATAGGACTTCCAAAGCTGGATACCCCAAAACTTCTGTGAACCTTGTGAGCCCTGTCATAGTCAGAAGACTTAATGTATATAACCTCAAATTATTGGGTAGAGTGACAATGTATGTACCAGCAATTGTTGGGTAGAGTGACAAAAATAATGCATCAATTTATCTATATATCAGGTTATCGTGAGCATAAATTCCCAAAAGTGTGATCTAATCTTTCTATACATGCTTTTGCACATTACAAATTGTCTGTACTTTGTACAATATATTTTACAGCACTCTATATCCCAGCCAAAGCAAACCAACCACCATTTCCTTAAAATATTTATAACTTTTACGTTTTTTTGTTTTATGATATCCTTTCTGTCTCAAATATTTCTTTCCATTCATTCTATCAAAAAGATGTTTATCCTCCTTAAGGTCCAATTTAAATGCAGTGTCTTTCACAAAAGCTTCCTAATTACACAAGGCAGAGTTAATGGCTCCTTTTTTCTACCTTTCACAGCAATGATCATATACCTTTGCTTGTCATTTTTATACCTTATACTTCAGTAAGTTATTCACATGTTTATCACCTCTCACTTAACTCTGAGGTCCATTGAGAGACTCTTCTCTAATCCATTACTGAACTTTATAGAATCTGCTACACTGTCTACTATATAGTATATACTCAAAAAGTGTTTGCATCACTGGCAAATAAGTAAGGCTTATGAAAATACACTGAGTGGCCAGATAATGATGATCTCTGAACACGTAATAATCTGGCCACTTAGTGTATATCCTATATAATAAAAGGCTAATATGCAAATTGTCCCCTCAACCAGGAGTTTGACCAGCAGGCTGGCCGGCCAACCGCCCATGTCCCCTCCCCCTGGCAAGGCTGGCTGGACCCCACCCATGCACGAATTTATGCACCAAGCCTCATATATATATATATATGCACACACACACTGAGTGGCCATATTATTATGCGTTCAGAGATCACAATAATCTGGCCACTCATTGTAGAATCATTGTAGAAGTAGTTAATCAATGGATAAGAAAAGGGAACAAACATATTTAAGGTGTTAACATATATTAGGTGCAATACACACATTCTCAGTTAATATTCAGAACCCTATAAGTCTGTATCATTACTTTTATTATTTAGAAATAAAATTGGAAACATGCTAGTAAGAGAAAGATACTCTTTGTCCAAAGTCACATCGGTAGGGAGTGCCAGAGCCAAGATTCACCTCTGGTATCTGCAAGGCAGACCCTCATGTATTTCTGTTGTGTAGTAGAGAAGTTAAGCAATAAAAATTTATATTGAAAACATTATCAGTTAAATCATTTAAAGGTATAAACTGTGCTGTTTTTAGGACCTATTTGAATTATGCATTTATGAATTTTTCCAAGGAAGAACTTACAGTCACAAAACTTAGAACAACACTAAATGGCATGGGACAAACACTAAATAGGGATTTAGCAAAGAAATAGAGTCACGGGACAGGGGCCTGAACCCTCGCCCTGTGTGAGGAAGGTCTCCTGCTCTCATGGCTGCTTTGCTTCCCACGCCCAGCTCAGATCGGGACACAGGTGACAGACAGTGTGACTTGGCCCAGCTCAGATTGGGACCCAGGTAACAGACAGAGACTTGGCTGAGAGCAGCTGCCCTATATCTAAATCCAGCCTAGCACCAGGAATGCTCAGGGCCTACTCAAGAATGCAAATAATCCTTTCCACTAATATTTACAGGGTAAACTAAGATTGTTGGTAGAGTATTAAATTTGACAGTAAAATAATAATCAAGTTTTCAGATTAATTTAAATAGGCTAATTCAAATAAGTGAATATTCAAGAAAATTTAATTGTACTGGACAAAAAGCTGTTCCTAAAGTGTTAATTAAAATTTCTATTGGTAGTTCATCTCATGGTAAAATTCCTGAACATGCAATGAAACTAAAGCAGTCATATTTTTGTGCAAAAAAATTAAAATTTAAAGTTATCAAGACTACACTATAAAATTTACAAAAGCCTCCATTAATAAAAAAAAGGGGGGGGATAGTAGGGTAATATCATGTAAGGAAAAATATCCTATAAGTAAATTACATCTAGAAAATTTTTACTGTACAAAATTAATTTTTATTTGTAATGCTAACAGCAAGACACCTATGAAAAACACACATGGTGTCTAAATAAGACAAAGGAAAATTGTTTGGGCAAAAATAAAAAGGATCCCAAATCAATTATATAGAAAAGATTCATTTATTAACTTTCGGTCGAGAATATATTTGTATATTTTCAGAAAACAACTCCAAGACCATGTGGATTCATGCAACAGAGAGGAATTGACAGGTCTGCTCCAACCACGAAGACAAGAGGAGAAACAGTCCAGAGATGGGAGACGCTGACGACGCCTTGCCACGCTAGCAGTCAGAAGCTGTGTGACGCAGCAGCGTGCCTAGGACCAAACCAGAGAGGGTCGGACCTGCATTGCCACCATGTGCCCACCATCCAGATATCATTGCTGACATGTACACATAAGGAACTGTTTGACATTGAAACGGGGACTCAGAACTGTTGGACATTGAAATTGGGACTCAAACATTTTTTGTTATTATATGTTTATTTCTAGTCTGCAGAGGCAAGATTTTTTAAAGGAAAGAAAAGGGGGAAAAATAGATACAGAAGCAAAGAAGCATTGAACAGACTGTCAAACTACAGTGGGAAGGCAGAGGAGGTTTTGTGTGTGGGGGAGGAGGGGGCTGTAAGAGATCAACCGAAGGACTTGTGCGCATGCATATAAGCATAACCAATGGATAAAAGACACTAAGACACTGGGGTGGGGGGGCAGGTAAAGGCATGTACTGGAGGGAAGGGGAGGGTGGGGGAAGGTCAATGGGGGAAAAAAAGAGACATATGTACTACTATTTTTAATACTTCAAACAATTAAAAAATATATTAAAAAAAAAGAAATAGAGTCACGGGAATGGAAATGATCTGGAAGACCTTGAAGATTGTGTAGAAATTAGAAAAAATAAGGAGACCATATCAAGTCTGTCAGGCACAATGCTGGGTCTTTTTTTTTTGTCATTAGATTTATTGTTAACAAACTTCAGGACACTTGTCCATTTGATGCATCTGTAGCCAAAGCTTAGGGGAAAACAATGCTGGGTCTTATATCAAACCAAGTAAGCAGTCTATCTGTCCCCACTGAGCATTTAAAGCTAGCCTAGTATTAAAAAAGACTTATGTGAAACCTGCACCTATTAATTTAAGGCATCCTTTTACCAAATATTGTCTTATATCATCTTCACAACCCTATCATAAAGACAGTAAGAAAGGCATTCATTTATTCATCTGTTCATCCATGAATTAATTAATTCTACCATTGACTCACTGATTATTTTATTCACACAGAAACTCACTTGGGGCTTTCTATGTGATAGACATAGTTGTAGGAGCTTACAGATATAGATATAAAATGGTCCGTGGTATTTAGTATTATCATTCTTATTTCAGATTGAAACTTTGAATCCATGACTAATGATTTGACCTATCCAGTCATATAGAATTACTGAAGAGCAGAAAAGAAATTTTAATCATGTCATCTAACTCCCTAGTCAGTCAGACAAAAATCCTAGTTTTTCCTAGAAAATATTACAAAATTAAATAGATAAGTATAAAAAATATAAATTGGTAGGTACCTATACACTACTTTGACTGTATTGGCTATTTTACTCTCTTGTTTAACCTTTTCCTCAGAACACCTAGTTAAAGCTCTTTAGTCTGTCTGGGCTACTTTCTCCATACTCCTCACTAGACTGAACAAAATATTCTAATTAGGTATTTGGGGATGCAAAAGTGGGCACCCACAGGCAAAAGCTGAGTATTGCAGAGTTGGAGCTCTCTATCTAAAGCACACATTAAGTTTCTGATAGTTTAGATATTAGGGACTGAAGCTCTCTTTCTAAATTCAATACCCTCTTAATTGTACCCAAGAGCCATTTCAGATCAATACAAAGACACTCCTAAAAAAACCACAGTTTTGTCAGCTATGCAAAAGGACTCTTGGCAGGACTCCTTCAGAAAAAAAAAATCCATTTAAAAAGAAAGATACCAAGGATTCTATTATAACAAATAGGGTTGTCTTTACCAGGGATAAAGCATTTTAACATCTCTTTGAAAAGTTCCAGGATAAAAACTTGTTCAAACTGTGACTCCTTTAAGCCTATCTTTGATGGTTGAAATTCATTTCATTATGTTGTGGAGTAGAATAAAACATGTATTGATCATACACTGGACACATTTGTTGCCTGATTTAAAGAACTTCTCCAAATAATGATATTGGTTTTATTATTATTACTTGTCACCAAGGGTTTCAGGGTCATATAAATTGTACACAAAGTAATCATAATTTAATTTCACTATTGGGTCAGTTTCTTCATCCAAAAAAGGGGCCTATTATTGTGAGTTTTCCTACCAAGAGGATGTGTAAAGGATCAAGGGAATAATACGCTTTGTAAATGGTAAACTGATATATGCAATTGAAGGTAAGTTTTATATAGAAATGCTGCTTGCTTCCATCAGCAAATGAGCCTGGCTCAAATGATAGATTAAGAGTATTATAACCATATCTGCAGATTTAGATACGCTTTCATCTAAATTGTCACCCTGATTACATTTTCAAGGATGAATAGTTGGCATTAAAACATTTCTTTCCTATTATCTTTATCAATATTTTTCTTCTGTGCCCATATTCATAATATTAAAAAATCACCAGTCTTTCTAAAAGCCATTACATGTTTTAATATTTTAAAGTTCTTACAAATAAAGAATCCATTGGTTTCTATCTGAATGTAAGCAATTTCCTGAATGTTAGCCATGAACAATGCACCTGGCACAGACATCTCCAATGGCATTAGTTAGAGCATTAAACCTCAGTGACTCCTTCATCCAGCCCAGGGGACTTGGTGATATTTTATGCAACAGTTGATGCTAAGTCACAAGGTGATATAATATTATTTCCTTTTTTTCTTATGAATGGATGTAGAATACAAGGCAATCCATATTTATCCATCTGAATTTATATTAATCAATGTAATGAAAATATGTTCTAACCCATTTATTGAATGCTTACTATATGCTATTACAGTGTGGGTTCTTATAAACATATGATTTATTTCTCCCAAATAATTTTCTCAGAAGGTGCAGACAGAGAAATCAAGGTGGAGAGACCCTGAATGAATGTCAACCACCACAGAGAACAGTGGAGCTATGATGAAAACCTGTCTATGCAACTCCACTCAACTAATGATACCTTTTCCTGATCCCCTGATACATCATAAACCACAGAGTATGGAAGATTTGTCATGAAGGAAAACTGAATTTAGTACGTATTGATTATTTTTAGCAATGTGGTTAGATTTAATACCCATAGCTTTCCTAAATATTAGTAAAACCAATTAGAAAATATAAAATAAAAATCACAATCAAAATAACATCCAAAATGACAGTGTAATATGAAAGGAATATGTCTATGTTTTTTTAAAAAAAACAAAAACAGAACTGTTTATTTTCTGTACATGAGTGCAAATAAATACCGTGCCAAAATTAACATGATTTTTTATGTATTAATAAATCAAAATATAATAATGCCAGTCAATACTCTGATCAGTCTGCCATATCCAGCTCTACCACATTGATTTGACATAATAGTTAAGAAATCATCTTAATATTTGCTTAATTATTCAACCTTCAATTAGAATGAAATTTCTGTGATGATTCAAAATTACAAAATGTCAAGACCTGGTATTCAAATATTTTCATAACCAGAAGTCTTAGAGTTGGAAACCAATAATTTAGGAATAGTATACTTAGTTCAGTATACCAAGAAGTAACTGCAATGAAATACTCTTTTACTCAGTACTGAATGGGCCATAAAGTGGAGATGAGGGAAACATATACTACTTGACATCAACTCTTGGCTGTCCACATTCTGAAGGGTCCTGAGACTGGACTAGAATAAGAAATGCTTCCTAGGGTTTCAGGATTGAGGATCATCTTCTATTCTATGTTCAAATAGAGTGTCCTTCCTTATTGGCTCCCTCTCCACCATTCCTTTCTTGAGCCTGCCCAGATAATTAAGGTTTTGCCCAACCTTGGATAAAGCTTTCTTTGAAGATGACATTGCACACTTAATAATTCTTTCTCTCTGAATATCTATAGCGCTTGTAATTTAGACATCCCAGGTCTCACCTAGTTGTTTATGAATCATGTTTATAATAATTGCCCTCATACCTTCTGATCAACAGGAAGTCCTGTATTTTCAACTATTGCTGAGATTTCCAAACACCAAAAAACAAAGTTTCTATCTCTAATGTTCTATAAGTTCTATCACTTTAAACATCTTGTGTCAGATAATTTTTCTTTTGATGTAGTCACTCTGTAATATATTACTTAAACTTGGACACTTTTTATTTTATTTTATTTTTTTGTTAATCCTCACCCAAGGATATTTTTCCATTGATTTTTAGAGAGAGTGGAAGGGAAGGGGAGTGACAAAGAGAGAGAAACACCAATATGAGAGAAACACATTGATAGGTTACTTCCCAGGGCCGGAGATTGAGCCTGCAACTGAGTTAAGTGCACATGACCGGAAATGAACACAGATGCTTCAGTCCATGGGCCACTAAGCCAAATTGGCTAGGGCAAACTTGGACACTTTTGAGAATAAGAGGAGGCTCTTTCTAGATGATATAGTAGTAGCACATGAAAACTGAGGCTGTTCTGAGGAAGCTAATGGATAAGGTCACCTTCCATCTAGCGATCCCCAGAAGCAGACAGTGCTACCTACTCTCATCTATCCCATAGAGGTGGGCAGTGTCAATATATTTTCTATTCATTATCTACTCTCAACTCACAGCAATGCTTCAAGGCCCATTGGTGGTTTTTATGAATCTACAGACTTTCATCCCTGGGCATGCAATTCTTCCTCAATGGAGAGAATGGCAGGGTAGTGTACAGATGGAAAAATTGTCTGGTCTCACCTTTATCTCTGACTCCCAGGTCCTAGTACTTGGGTCATGCAATTCAACATGAATTTCTACCTTTCAGGAGGTGATTTTAGTTAGTGGCCCTTCAGCCATGTGCCTCTCACCCCATGTATCCAACATAGCAGTATATATTTACACTACACTTTTAGACATGGTCCAAATGCTTTCCCATTAGTCACCCAGAACCCATTCAAGTACCCCCTAAATTTTTATGAGTCAACTTTCTAGAATATACTTTGACTATTAGAAAGGTGGTCACATTAAAGGTCAAATTGATATGCCAACTTAGAAGAACTTAACCTCCATCTCAGTCAAGATATGCTGTTATATCATTATTAATTACTAGAGGCCTGGTGCACAAAATTCATGCACGGGGAGGGGAGGGGGGCCCCTCAGTCCGGCCTGCACCCTCTCCAATCCAGGACCCCTCAGGGGCCCCTCAGTCCAGCCTGCACCCTCTCCAATCCAGAACCCCTCAGGGAATATCAGACTGCCAGTTTGTGCCTGCACTTTTAACAGATGACAGCTCCATTGTTGTTTCTTTCTTTTCATGCTTAAACCAATTGGAATTAGTAGGTATTCAAAGTGTGTATACATTTTTGGGGGACACCCTGTATATCTCTAGTCAGCAGTGAAAGGAACCAAGGACAGATTTGGAACCCCCAGACAGGGAACCTTGCTCACTCCCCACATGTCTCCCCACTCCACTTTCCACCTTTGTGGGCAGCAGGAGGATCAATGTTTTCTCTCATTAACTCGAAAAAGTACATCCTGTCACCCACTGCCCGGCAGGAGTGCGCTAGGCCCCAAGCGAGTGAGGCTCAGTCAGGGCAGCATTCGCTCATGGGTGCCGGCACCCAAAGTGCACATTCCTCCTCTGCAGTCGCCCCAACTATCCTACCATTTCAGTGAGAAGACAGAACTCCTCGCCTCCTCTGGGTTCCTGATTTTGAACGCTGACCGAAGGCACCTCAGCGTGGGCTGCCCACGCTGACCAGGTGTGTCTGTCCACACCTGCTTCCGCCTCAGCACCTGCATTAGCCCCATGGAGGTGATCTCGTCACTGCACTGCCCTCTGCAGGAACAAGGCATCACCACTCCATCCTCTCACTGTCATTTCACAGGTGCCCATCCTCAACACCCAGACACTCTCCAAAGGACGTGAGCATGCCGGAGGGGTCGTGCACACATCCTGTGGGGGATGTAGGCATGCTGGGGTTGATGGAAGTGTGGCAGAGGGGCGTGGGAGAACTTGCGCACACCATGGTCTGGGGCTGTTACAGGAGCACGTGGGTGACAGCGTGCTGGGGGACATTCGCACGCCATGGGGGGAGGAAAGGATGTGCACACCGGAGGCCTGTGGCTGCGCAGATCTGCAAACCCCTGTGACATGGCCAGGAGGACATCAATCTGGCCTGCCATGGTGCCTGTCCCTGCGATCACACACCATCTGGGCCAGGAAGTGGGACTTGTGCAGCCACTCCTCGGCGCTGATGGCCTGCAGGCACGACTTCAGCTCGGCCCGCAAGCTCCGCTTGGCACGCTCACGGCTGCCACCTCCACCATGTGGGGAGTACAAGCCACCCTCTGTCGGCCCGCCTCCCCACCCAGAGGCTCTCTGCATGTGCTGCCCACAGGCCTGAAGCAGCCTGGGTGGGGTGGGGCGCCTGTGCATTCTGCCCACTGGCCTGGAGCGGCCAGGGCAGGGCCCACAGCCCTCCGCACCCGGCTGCCACCATCTCTGTCGTGGAGTGACCCTCAATTTGCTTATTCCCTCCTTATTGGCTGTGGGCACCACAATCTTTGTCATGGAGTTATGGTCAATTTGCATATTCCCTCTTTATTAGATAGGATACCATGCAATCTAGTTCACAAAGTTTTCTTCACCAGTTTCTGCTGTTTCAAAAAAAAAAAAAGTGTTGTCAATCTCACACAGAATTTTCTAAAGTTTATTCTTTTTGAATATTTTGCCCGAGTTATTTTCTATCCTTTCTATTCCCTCGTTATCATATATCGACATTAGTGATACTACTAATAATAACAGAGGGTAACTTTAAAATACAATCATAAAAGTTTACATGCATTGCTTCATTTAAGATGCATGACACTATGAAATTAAGAAGTATTAATTATTATCTCATTTTTACTGATGAGAAAACTGAGGTTCAGAGAATTTAAAAAAAAACCACATCTCCCAGGGTCTAACAATTATAAAATGACTGAGCCAGAATACAAAGTCTATGGCTTCTGGAATTAGACTGTGTGATCTCCAACACTGAAAATAATTTTCATTGCAGCAATTTTTTAAAATGGCCTTTGCCAACTCCAATGACAGGAAGTTGAAAGATGTGAAAAGCACCAAGGTGAACAAGACACTATCCATCAGTCCCTCTTCATAAAACTCCCATTTGTTTTTCTACTTGATAGATGTCTGTTTGCAGTGGAACCAGCTCTCTTTTTTTGGCTACGTATCCCACTGGCTTGAATACTTCAGCTTTGACCTTAGGTTTATGTCCCTTCATATTCTCTTAGTTAAATGTCATCCCTTAGGACTCATAAGAAGTTGCCTGGTACCTTTTTAATCATTATTATTGCCTTTTGAATATCTTACACTATCCCACTGGTGCTAGAAACATTAGAGCATCATTTCACATAGATCAGCAACTCTGTGTACACCAGTTAGGTTCCTTTGCTGAAGTGGCAGCATAGCATTGCACTTCTCTCTCTCAGGGGTGAATTCAGTCACATTTTAAACAGATTCTTCAGATCTAGAGGCTGCACTTCCAATACTGCAGCAGAAAAAGCCAGACATGTTTTATATGCATCTCAAAGTAACTGGTCAATATTAGAATATGTATTCTATTGCGGTATAGAATAAGGCTTTGGGTTTGTGTTTGATGTTCTAACTCCATCACTAATTTATCTGGTGATGGGCAAGTTACTCAACTGCCCTGAGGCTCATTTTTCTCATTTGGCCAGTGGTTAGTATGAATACATGTCATGTCTGGTAAAATGCCTGAGACAGCCTAAGTGCTGCATAACTAGTAGCTCTCATTAACATCAATTGTAATGGCCTCTACTAATCAGTGAGTAATTAATACTTTTTTGTTTTGTCTCAGTGAAAGAAGGTAGACAATAATGATTTAGAAACTGTAATAGGTAACAAGATGAGATGATAATCTAGATACTGGCCTCAAGACACATGGAGTATTCATGGACGGATGTGGAGATCCTAAATGAAATAAGCCAGTCAGAGAAAGACAAATACTATATGATCTCACTAATACATGAAATCTAATGAACAAAATAAAGTGAAACAGAGGCATGGATACTTGGAATAGACTGACAGCTGTCAGAGGGGACAGGGAAAGAGGAACTGGATGAAAGAAGGTGAAGGAATTAGGCAAAGTGCATATGTGCATAAGCCTGCACACAGACAACTGGGTGGTGATGGCCAGAGGGAAGTACAGGGCAGGGCTGAGTGGAGGCATGCAAAGGGGGATGGAATGGGAATAGCTGTAATAGTGTCAACAATACAAATAAAGAAAGAAAAAAGGATTTTAATTCAAAATCAATTGGGATTTGGCTGCCAAGGTCCTGCACAGAGTAAAACCACTTCACCTTGAGACTCAATTCAGAAAAAGATAACTCATTTTCAAAATTTTAATTGTTCCCATTCAAGTGATTAAAACAGTTGTTTTCAATAAGTAACTGGTCCTTCACTTGCTTCCTCAGGCATTCTTTTTGTCTCAGACATTTTTAAAAATTGCATTTTTTAACTGAATCCTCTGAAGTGCAATGAAAGAATCCGCTAACTCAGTAATCCTTCTCTGGTGGGTGGCATTTTATTTAATGAAGTTGAAAATGTAAATGTGTAAATTCGTTAAGAGCACCAAGGGATGAAACTTTCATGGGAAGAGCTTAGGAAAACAGGATTTCCTCAAGCAGAAAGGTTACACAGTGCAGACAAGAGAGCACAGCTGGGAACTGGACAGCCAAGCATTAACGATGCATGGCCTTGACAATTGATTGAGTCCCTCTTGGGTGAAATCCTCTCATCTGTTAAATAAGAAGATGGTGTATTTGATGAGCTGTGATGTTCCTTATAGAGTTCTAGCCATTAAAACATAGAGAGAAACTTTCCAGGATTTTTTGCTTTTCTTTTTTTTAAACTCAGATGCATTGAATCGAGTTAACCATAAACTCATTTATACAAGTTTAATTATTTATTTATTTTTTTGTTTGTGTCTTGGTTTCTCTCTTTCCTAAAATCTGTAATATTCACTCCTATTCCTATCATCTCTATTCTAGGTACCTACTCAAATAAATTTAATATATGTTTTTGAATAATTTTAGATTTTAGATTTTTTTCATTACATAAAGAGCATTTTGCTACATTTCATTTTGTTACTTTTGTTTGTCTCAACACTGTGTAACTATTTGTCTCTCTAGTTCATAGTTTCTTACTGTTATCATATAATTACATAGTGAATCTCTTCCACACTTATCCCTTCCCTCAAAGCAAGACAACTAGGTTATCTTCACCTAATTATTACTCCAAATATGCAGTCTTTGCCAGATAATTTATAGTTTTATTGGTATTATGAGCCATATATTTTTTTTCTCTCTTACATATTTGTTTTAAACTGTTTATATCTGGAGAGGAGAAACACATTCTTTTTTTAGTGTACCTTGTATTTGAACATCTTAATTAACCCTCTTATTAGTGTTAATGATTTATAAGTAGATTGTTTCATTTTTTAAAACAAATGATAATATTTTCTACAATAGAGGTTTTGTCTTTACCACCCATCCTTTTCTTATTGCAGTGATAAAAACTTCTGGCACTGATAGCAGGCTTCTTCCCTCCATCACAGTATTAAAGAAAATGAGTCAAACTTTGTTTATTGAATTTGATATTTACTCTATGTTTTCATACATAACTTGGTTCAGTTAAGGAAGCTATCCTCTATTATCAGCAGTAAAAGCATTTTCTAAATAAACAGGTAATAAACTGGATCAAATATTTTGCTACATCTATTCTTATCTTCATGGTAATTCTTTTACTTAATTAAAATGGTTATTCATGTTGATAGATTTTGTGCTATTAAAATATCTTGCACTTCTGGAGAACAAAACTATTATAGTAGTATATTTAAATAAAATGAGACCATACATTTCTTTTGTATACTCCTTTTATTTTATTTTGGAACCAATCTAACACTAGATTAATAAAAATGGACTTTCCATAATCTTTATATTATGAAACTTATTGAATAAAATTATCTCCTTAAAATTTTTCTGAAAACACTCATGCGATGCTACTGAAACTGTCTTTTAATTTCCTTTAAGGTGGGGATTCTTGAGATGGTTCATGATATTTTTCAAGTTTTTAATGGTTATTGGTCTATTCAAGTTTTGAATTTGTATCTGTGTCAGTTTTATCATTATATATATGTATATATTTAACTTATGTTTTCTAAATATTTTTTAATTTATCCATTTTATCTAGCCTTTCAAATTTGAAATTATTTTCTATTTTATCTAGGCTTTTCAAATTCAAATTTTGAATATCAAATTATATATTGTTTATATTTTTACATTATTATATTACATTTAAATTTCTGTTCTGTAACTTCCACTTTTTAGTCTATGTTTTATGTATTTTAACATTCTTTTTTTTATCTCACTTCCATTTACAAAGAAAAGCTTTTGTATTTGTGAATCTACATGTATATTCATGTAAATTTCACATCCATCACAGTGTCATGTTCATGGTTGATCATAAATACTTACTGAAGGAATGGATTAAAGAGTTATTTTTCTACCTTAGTAAGGACTTACAAGTGACAATGAATTTGGTATAAACAGCATATTATTTAAAGTTAAGTGATCCAGATCCAAGAAGAGATCACAATCCTCATGAGTGTCTTTACCCACATTGCCTAAACTCAAGAAAACGATTTCTTCAGCATAAAATTCCTTCACACAGGGTTATGATAGGATTAAATGTACTGAATGTGTGAGTACTTTGCAAATTACAAGGAATTATAAGGATAATTATGAAGTATGGTAGCAACCATACTTGGGTAAAAATTGCTGTTTAATATTTTAACCTTGCTGTTTTGGGTTCTGTACTCATTTAAAAGTTATTTTGATTTTCTGAACTTATGTATGATTGAATATTCATACATAAGTTCAGAAAATCAAAATAACGGTTTGAATATCCCATTGATTGTGATCTCACTGGTCATCGAAGCACATTCTTCTGGGACCCAGGACAGATAGTGATCCTAAATTGTCTCAGTAGCTACAGATAACTGAATTTCGGTTGACTCAGTGGTCCCGTAATCTGGACAGCACAATTATTCTAAATCGTCCAGGTGGGTGGTCCCAGATAATGCATTTCTGTTGATTCAGTGATTCGTAGATACTTTAGACAACTAAGTTGCTCTTCTGTAAAAATGCTTTTTCGTGAAACAGGTTCCTCATTCCACACCCAACGATGTAATCAATACCTTTGTGATATTCTGTCAATATAAGCCAGATGTGGCAAGCTGTTTGGGGCTGCAAGGTCTGGAGCGCTTTTGCTCCTTCGTATGCCGCCGGCTTTTAATAAATGACTCCATAATTCGACTTTTTGAGGCATCCTTTGTAAGATGGGGTTTACACTACAACAATTAGAGGAAGGAAGAAAATAAGAAGAATTGTTTTACATAAAAATATCACAAAGAGAATTCTGATGATAATGGCAACTGTGGTGAAGTAGAAGAAACCTGGATTTTATGCCAGAAGATGGATATTTTGGACCCTCACTGATTCTTACTATTTCTTTGATATTAGTTAAATCTCTAAACCTCCCATATATAAAATTGAAAATTACTTTAACACATTAGACTCTTGGAGGCCATACCAATTGATCTTCCCACCATCAGAGTACAAGGACTCCCTTTTTCACCACAACCTGGCCAATACTTGTTGTCTCTTTCTTCTTGGTAATAGCCATCCTAACACATGTGAGGTGATATCCTATGGTTTTGATTTGCATTTTTCTGATCAGTAGTGATATTGAGCACCTTTCCTATGCCTGTTGGCTAATTATATGTCTTCTTTGGAAAATGTCTGAAACGCTTTGCCGATTTATTAATTGGGTTATTTAGGGTTTTCTGCTATTGAATTGTACAAGTTCCATATATATTAAGCCCTTATCAGATGAGATGTGCAGTTTGAAAATATTTTATCCTATTCCATAGGCTGAATTTTCATTTTGTTGCTTTTTTTGCTGTTTTGATATAAATCTTGATTGAGTTTAGGAAGCTATGCAGTAGGATATAGTCTCACTTGTTTATTTCTGTTGCCTGTACTTTTGTTGTCCTAACCAAAATCATTGCCAAGATTCATGTCAAGGAACTTCTCCCCTATATTTTTTTCTAACACTTTTATGCTTTCATTTAAGTTTACATTTAAGTTTAATATATTATGAGTCCATTTTTGTGTAGGTTATAAGGATATGATTTTATTCTTTGGGATGTGGATATCCATTTTCCTCAACACCATTTATTTAAGAAACTATCTTTTCATATTGTATATTCTTAGCACCTTTCTCAAAGATTAGTTGACTTCATATGTAAGGGTTTATTTCTGGGCTATTTGTTCCATCCCTCTATGTTTTTCTTTCTATGCCAATAATATGCTATCTTAATTACTATCAGTTTGTGAAACAGTTTGGAAGCAAAAAGTGTGATTTCTACAGTTTTGTTCTTCTTTCTCAAGATTGCTTAGGGCTCAGGGTTTTGTGATTCCATGCAAATTTTAGGATTTCCTATTTCTGTGAAAAGTGCAAGTTAGAAATTTGACTCAGACATCACTGAATCTCTTTGACTGTGTGAACATTTTAATAATATTCACCCTTCCATTCCATGAACACGGAGTACTTTCTAATTATGTGTATCTTTTTCAATTGATTTATTCAATGTCTAATAGTTTTCATATGAACTAACAATTCCATTTCTGCCATGTATCCAAAACAAATTAAATCAGTATCTCTAAGTGATATCTGCACTATCATTGAAGCACTAGTCACATTAGCCAAAACATGGGAACAACGCAAGTATTGGTCAAGAGATGAATGAATAAAGGAAATGTGATATATGTATTCTCTCTCTCTCTCTCACACACACACACACATACATGAATATAATGTGGAATATTATTTTGCCTTAAAAAAAGAAAATTCTGTCATTTGGAACAACATGGATGAACCTAGAGGACATATTTAAGTGATATAAGCCAGACATAGAATGACAAATACTGTATGTCCTCATTAATATTTGGGATGTAAAAAGAGTCAAACCCATAGAAGCAGAGAATAGAACAGTGGTTGCCAGGAACTGGGAGGGTGGGGAATACTGATCAAAGGATACAAACCTTCAGTTACAAAAGGAATAAGTTCAGGGATCGAATGTACAGCATAGTAATGATGTATATATATAAAAGCCTAAGCAACTGAACGACCGGAAGACCGAACAACTGAACGACCAGTTGACCAGTCGCTGTGCCAGTGCTACTGAGCAGCAGCGGCAGCAGGCGCAGTGGAGCTGGGATCAGCAGGAGCAGTGTGGCGTCCTGGCCCAAGCTCGGGCTCCTCCCCAGTTGCCTGCTCCTTTGCACACTACTACATCCCTTGGGGGAATGTCAGACTGCCGGTTTCAGCCCGATCCCCACAGGCCCTGATTGCGAGAGGGTGCAGGCCAGGCTGAGGGACCCCACCGGTGCACAAGTTTGTGCATTGGGCCTCTAGTAGTTTATAATGTTGTACTGTACTCTTGAAATTGGCTAAGACATTGGGTATTAAGTATACACACAAAAAGGGATAACTGTAAAATGATGGATGTGTTAATTAATCATGGCAATCATTTCACAATATATATTAAATTATCACATTTTACATCCTAACATATCTATATATACAAAAGCCTAAGCGACCAGCCAACCCACTGACCAGCCGACCAGCTGGTAGCTATGATGCACACTGACCACCAGGGGGCAGACACTCAACACAGGAGCTCCCAAGCAACAACTTTGCAGAGTGCCCTCTTGTACTCTGGGACCCCTCGGAGGATGTCAGACTGCTGGTTTCTGCCTGATCCCTGCAGGCCAGGCCGAGGGACCCCACCTGCCAGAGGGACCTGCTCACTCTGCAGATGCCCTTCAAGTCCTGGTGCCACCCAGGTGTGGCTGGCCAAGGAGAGACTGCTGGAAGTTGGCTCCAGGGTGTGTCTGGCCCATCTCACCCAGTCCTGCCCCACTGGCCACCTTCTAATTAATTTACTCTCAGTGTGCATGAACCCATACACCAGGCCTCTAGTATATATAATATGTGTCAATTGTACCTCAATGTGGCTGGGTGGAAAGTCCAATGTTAATTTGTCAGTTATAATTCAATAAAACTGAGGATGGGAGGAAGTCACTTTCTATGGGATTCAAAAACGACACTATTTTTTTTTTTTTTGCTAATTTCCATACTAAGTTGTTATAGAGTATATATCCAATTGATTAAGAAGTATGTTTTCCCTCTGAAGACAGTTCCTGGGCATCTATAATTAGTATAAAGCTAAAGCTATACAATGTGATTATTATGAACTTTACCATAGAGAAATTAAAAATCAAAAGAGAAAAACCAATTGTGCATACAAAAAAAGAATAATAAATGCAAAACATGCTAAGCTTTATAAGCAAAGGTCAGGGCAAAAGCTGTGAGGAGAATAAGTCACTTCCTAATACAGGGGTGTGAGTAGTAGATGGGGTAGTACATAGAGGGATTTGTGAAAGAAGAGTCATTTTAATATCTGTGAGTGTAGGTGAAGAAGTACCAAGTATGGAAGGAAACAAATGGAATGCTGTTATAAGCCTGAGAGAACTCACCAATACTGAGAAATGACAAGTCGCTTGGAGGTGGTGGTAAAAGGGAGTGTTCATGGGCAGAGACTCTGGGATCCTGGGGAAATTTAAATTTGCATAAAGTCTTACATGTAACACTAAAGGATGTAGACTGTTACCAGTAGGCAATTTGAAATTACAGGAGGATTTTGAACAGAAAAGTGGCATGACAAGAATCAAACTTTGCCAAATCTAGTTTGGCTCAGTGGATAGAGCGTCGGCCTGCGGACTGAAGGGTCCCAGGTTCGATTCCAGTCAAGGGCATGTACCTTGGTTGCGGGCACATCCCCAGTAGGAGGTGTGCAGGAGGCAGCTGATCGATGTTTCTCTCTCATCGATGTTTCTAACTCTCTATCCCTCTTCCTTCCTCTCTGTAAAAAATCAATAAAATATATTTTAAAAAAAAGAACCAATCTTAAAACAAACAAAAAACTAATGGTAGGGAATTCCTTTAATAGGATATCGAAAAGGTCCAGATGTGAGCAAATGAGCCATGGGTATGAAGAAAGAAAGGGTACAGATGTGAACATTTCTTAGCAGGTTGAATTGTGAGGACTTGGTATAAAATTCAGAAATTAAAAGTTAAAAATAATAACAGTGACAGATATACTGTTATTGTTATTCATAAAATTATTTTGTGTAAAAGCAAAAGAAAGAAACAGAAGATGGCTTGGATATTTGATATCTTTTCCTTTAAGTCTACCTTGAAGGCAATAGGAGTATTCCTGAGAAGTTTCCTGGCACTGGATCCCAATAATTTGATATCTTTTCCTTTAAGTCTACCTTGAAGGCAATAGGAGTATTCCTGAGAAGTTTCCTGGCACTGGATCCCAATAATTTTACCTATGAATGTGACTAAGAACTATATAAGCATATCCCACTATACACAAAGTGAATGAATTTCTAACTCTACCTTAACACATCCCAAAATTGTTCTTGGTGATTTCAATACCATCTGCCAAGAAAGGAAGTATTACAGAAAGGAATATGGAGTAGAAAGAGAGAGGTTATCCAATAAACTGTATTTAAACAAGTTTATTTGTATATATGTTATTAACTACTAGAGGTCCGGTGCACGAATTCGTGCACCAGTGGGGTCCCTCAGCCTGGCCTGCGGGATCGGGCTGAAACCGGTTCTCTGTCATCCCTCAAGGGGTACCAGATTGCAAGAGGGCACAGGCAAGGCCAAGGGACCCCACTGGTACACAATCAGGGCCAGGGAGGGACACAGGAGGTTGACCAGGCAGAAAGGGACCACAGGAGGGCTCCAGGGCATGTCCAGCCTGTCTTGCTCAGTCCTGATCTGCCAGACCCCAGCAGCAAGCTACCTACCGGTCGGAGCATCTGCCCCCTGGCGGTCAGTGCACGTCATAGCGACTGGTTGACCAGTTGACTCTCTGTCCCCTGGTGGTCAGTGCACATCATATCAAGCGGTTGAGTGGCCTTAGCATATCATTAGCATATTACGTTTTGATTGGTTGAACGGCCAACCAGACAACTGGACACTTAGCATATTAGGCTTTTATTATATAGGATGTGCTTGTTATCTAGATAACAAGCCTGGAAAGATACCTATGAAGTAAGTAAGTGATGGGTCTAAAAATGTACTCTTCATTAACATTGTGGTAAAATTTTCTGGAAATATAATAAAAATATAATAAAAACACATTTTGTGATATTTTCTATAAAATAGGAGTTTTGTTTTTAGATTGGTTGAGGATGAGAGGCCAGTAGTGCATTTAGGGACATGATAATTATACATTGGAGGTGTTAAAGGGGGAAGGATACAGGAGGGCAATCATCCTTGGAAAGGTAGTCGCTGGGGGTTACTAAATAATTGACTATTAAGATAACATACAGCACAACCTCTTTAAGGGAGATAGATTTGAAGGAAAGACACACTAATGAACTGTGTCCAAAAGTATACAAATAGCAATGGAAATGTGGCATGGGGCTAATTTCCTCTCCACTGTGACCATATGCTCGCTGAAGGCGTTAATGGCACTAATTGCTCAGGGACGGCTGTGTGAAGTGCTTTTTATCTGCTGTGCTGAGAAATGTCACAGAAAACATAAAATCTCAAGATTACTGTTTGCAGCCCCTTCACCAATCAGCCACAATTTATCTGAGTCAGATTTGATATTAAGAGAAAAGACTAATCTCCCATCTGCATGGACCAAATACCCAGAAGCAAAAAGTTCTCCAAATTAGCTCTTCATGGTTGGGTTGCTTGATGCCATTTCGGAGTCAGCCCCGATGGGAGTGCGTGCTATAGTTCTGCTCCTGAGTTCTGTCCTCCAAGTACGGTGGAAATGAGATGACAGGCAGAAAATGACTTTACTTAGGGAGTCTCTGAACAAAAGCAAATCAGTGTTATTTCATTTCAAAGTAATGGCTATTTAGAAACCTGGGTTTGGCACAATTAGATTATGCAACTAAACTAGAAATCATGTTTACCCACAAAACACATGTAGCATCTTGGTAATTAGTCATGGTGTAGAGAGCTGACAGCTAAGTAGAGGACCCAGTATGACTCCAAAGCAGCACAGAAAAGAAGATATATGTATTGATGGGGGGAAAATTCCTCTCTACATGCCCAGAAGTCAGAATTAGCTGTCACCACTGAAAAAAAAAAAAAAATCTGTAGAGAAAAGGGAAGTTATTGTCAAGCCTGCAAGAAAAATGTGAAGGTAAGAGAAGAAAAACTAGGGTTTGTTTTTTTTTCCTGTCTATTTTTTTTTCACTGCCAATGACTCTCCCTGCATTTCACAGGATTCAGAACAGGCAACCATGGCTGCACTGGAGACTATAGAATTTTGAGAATATTATTGCATTCTATTGTGGCTGAGAAGAGAAGTAAGTAGAACATGTTATAAAGGTTGAGTGGTAAAACAAACAACAACAACAACAACAACAAAACTTTGCCATACTATCAACCAGGCACTGAGATCAAGATGGAGAACTATATTATTGCCATCTGTATAGCCATTTCCAAAATAGTGATGCTATGTATCAATATGACTCTTTGCCAAGAGAATTTGCAGACATTATCCTGAAAGGGAATGAAAGCACTACCTGGTTTAGCATATTAGGTATTTCTATAAATGCCACCTACAAAAGAAAGTCAGATATTCTTTATAAGGAGTCATCACCTGAAATGTCCATGGCTTTGGCAACCAGGTATGAAGTTACATAGTGTTTAGTGTTCCTATCAATCTGGGTGGTAAAATTCACATGACCATGACCATCTGATATCTGATAATTGATATTTTTAACAAAGATCTTCCTAAACATGAATGTTTAGGCTATGCCCTGCCCAAAGGAGCCCCAGCAGAGGCGAGCAAGTGGGGTGGAAATCTTGCCAGGCAATGCCCAGTTCCATCATCCCACAAGGGAGCACTTCTGCAAATCAGCTCAAAGACCTGTACATTGCAGAGCCAGTGATCTCACCGGCAGTCTAATAGCAGGTCTTTTCATTTCAAACCACCTAGGGTGGCAATTCTTCATGTTGGGGCAAGCCCAAAAGGACACTGTGATATCTGGGAAAGAATTCCTTATACACACTCTTGCCTCCTCCTCTTAGTACCTTATTATCCGTAGGACTGTGGGGAAAGTAATAGGCTTTTAAGTAAGGTACGTTGATATGCCCTTTAGGGGATGAGTAGTCTGAGACAAAACATTTCACATCTCTCAGCACAAATTTCTGCTCCCTCATCTTGACTTTGGTATCTGGACTCTTCTGCAAGGAGGCAAAAGATGGGAACTAGTTAACAGTGAATGTTTGAAATTAATAACTGTCTATATTGGTGATATTGTTTGTCTCAACTATCCCTCCTCCATTTTGAAGTAATGTTGTTTTTGGCATAACTAGTATGCTTATGCTTGCTAAGTGAGCGGCACTTGCATTTGATTTACTTTGATCAAAACCTTTACTTGTAAACTGAAGCTTCCTAGAGCTATTGAAAAAAAACCTTGAGAATACACCTTCCCCCTAAGTCAGCAATTTTCAACAGATGTGCTGCAAGAATTTTTAGGACATGCAATGCCTGACTATTTAGTCAAGGGCATGGGCCTCTTTTTCCTTAGATTGTCAAATTAAAAAAGAAATAAAAATGAGAGCCAATACAATAATAGCCATTCAGTGTGAATGAATCAAAATTATACTTTTTTTTTGTCAGATCAGCAAGATATATATTTTTTGGTGTGCCACAGCATTTTAGTAATTAATGTATGTATGCTATGAGATGAAAAAGGTTGATAATCACTGTCCTAAGTGAACAGTTGGGGGATAGAGGCAGTTCCACAATTTAGCTGCTTCTCAAGACAAAAGGGAAAAAAAAAACATAAAATAATTGATAACATTACTTTATTTTTTTAATTTAGGATTTCTTGTTTGAACTCCTTCAAAATCCATAAACACTTCTGCTGAAAGGCCTCCTAAGCAATACCAAAATCGCCCCTCCTCTCAGGAGGCTCTCACTCCAGTAAGGGAGAAAGCCATATAACCAAGGGACTATAAAACCAGTCATTCGTTTTTGATGGATTGACTCATTCACTTGTTCGGCTAATGCTTATTGAACATTTGACATTCTTTGGAAACTATATCAGATGCTAGTGACACTGGAATGTGGCAGAGCTCAATATCAAAGGCGCTCACCGTCTAATGGGAAAGAGACACAGGTGTAGCAACCATTACACTCCGGTGTGATAAGTGACAAGTTCTGAAGAGATTTGTGGAATGGGGCTAAGACTTTTATGTGTTAAATTATGGAACTGAAGTTTTATCAATATGAAACTCCTATGAATCTTGCTTCGTGTTAATGATTTTCATTTCTCCTTGTCTTACCAGATATTTTGGCTAGAAAGGTCATCAAAGATCTCTCTTCTTGGCAAAATTCTACACATTCTCAAGGCTTGCTTTTATCACTATTTCACCTGTGAAACTTTCTCTCGAGCATTCAGGCAAAATTTCTTGCTCTGCCCAACAAAATTCCATATACATTCACAAAGATAGCACTTTGTCATTTATTATAGTCTTAAGTCTTATTTGTTCACATTTCTATTTCCCTCATTAAGCGGGGGGCCTCTCAAGGCTGGCTTCTCCCTTCTGTGGACTGCAAATGTCTAGCTTGGTACTCAGTGCATGCAATCCTTACAGATGGCCTACCAAATAAATGAAGAAATGCATGAGTTTTACTGAGACTTTTGTGGATGGACAGGCAGGTCAAGTGTAAATCCCCTTAAAATATTTTAAAGATAACTTAAGTTGCTCACATTTATACAAAAATTATTGGAAGTACTTAGGTAGACTATCTTTCCCAAAAGTAAATGTAGTTTTAACAGAGCTATCTTAGAGAAAATAGCATCAGTGTTTGGGGGGCACTGATAGAGTTCAAGTATCCATTTTTTATTTATTATTCTTATGGTTTAGTCTACCTCATAATATTTTTTACAATTAAATATAAATCTTGTACTTAATCCAAATGGAAAGAATGGCCTTGCTGATGTATGTATATTTGGGGATATTAATAAACTCAGTGAATACATTATTGTAACATAATAATACAACTAGAGGCCCGGTGCATGAAATTCGTGAACAGGTGGGGTCCCTAGGCCAGGCTGGCAATCAGGGCCATCTCTCCAAGTCCCGATCGAGGCTGGGCTGGCTGCCAGATGGGGTCTGCTGGACAGGGGAGGGACTGCAGGAGGTTTGCCAGCTGGGTGGAGGAACTGGGGGAAGTTGGCTGGCCATGGGAGGTTGGTTGTGGGAATGCACTGACCACCAGCTCTGTCTGCCCCCTGGTGGTCAGTGCATGTTTTAGTGACTGGTCAGCTGGTCATTCTGATCATTCCAGTCATTTGGTCATAATGGTTGCTTAGGCTTTTATATAGAGAGATACTCATCTATTTAGAATTGGTCATTGCCTGGCACTCATCAAATCTTGCATATTTTGACACAAGTGCATTTTTTAAAAATATTTTTATTGTTTTCAGAGAGAAAAAGAGAATGAGAGAGAGATAGAAACATCAATAATGAGAGATAATCATTGGTTGGCTGCCTCCTGCATGCCCCACACTGGGGATCAAGCCCTTAACCCAGGCATGTGCCCTAACCAAGAATCCAACCATGACCTCTTGGTTCCTAAGTCAACACTCAACCACTGAGCCACACCAGGCAAGCTCAAGTGCATTTCTTAAGGAACAACTTTCAGATCCACTGTTGCCAGTTTTAAAGGAGACAGATTTGTCTTTCTTAGACAGATGTCACCCGGATAGCAGGTTGATCAAAGAAGGTAATAGTGTGATGGAATTTATTAACAAGAGGCCTAGACAAAACTGATCATTACTCAATTTTCTTCCAGTATTTCAAATCTGCATTAATGAAATGTGACTTTGCAGGATTATTACAATCCATATCAAATGGAATATTCAGTGAAAGCATCCTTAAAGCCCAGAGAAAGCTGGCAGGGCAGTGATCTGATAGGCTTAGGAGAGAATGCAGAGTCCTTTCATACCTGAATTTCTATTATTATACAATGAAGGCATTATTCTGCATTGATTTTTCCCCCAGGACTTCTTATTTCATGTCAGTTGCATTACACATTATAACACCATTCACTATCTCTTACACACATACTCATACATAAATACATACTCTTACATATATACTAGTACATAATCACTGTTTGCCTTTTCCTTGTACCTGTGCACTTCTCCCTCAAGACTTAAACACCATCTCCTCCTGGAATCCTCTTTGGCTTCTGGATGGAGTAAGGTTGACCTTTCTGTATGTCCTTCAATCACTTTTTATTCCTTGAAATGACATAGTATTTCCCTCATTAAAAATAATGATTTTGCTTTACTCATCTCTGAATCATCTACATCTAAAAAAATAACTGGCATATAATAGATGCTTATCAAGACCTTATCTAAGAGTCCATGGAAAAAGGGGTAAGATTACAATTGATCAGGTTTTGGTAAATTTGTAACTCAATATCCACATAATCACCTGAGTTGTAATGCCTTTTGTCTTACATTTTATAGTCAAGCAGATGGTTTGAAATTCTCATTACCATTAGTCTTTCCTAAAATACAAAGAAAGAAAGAAAGCTAAAAATGATTTCAATAAATACTCTTGTGCAATGCTAGAACAGATTCTGCTGTTGGTGTCTGATTCTTTATCCAGTCATGCTGAGACCTTGCCTAAGCATGTCCCTGTAATTGACATAACTGGAATTGACTAAGGATTGATTTTTTTTTAAGTATATTTTATTGATTTTTTACAGAGAGGAAGGAAGAGGGATAGAGAGTTAGAAACATCGATGAGAGAGAAACATTGATCAGCTGCCTCTTGCACACCCCCTACTGGGGATGTGCCCGCAGCCAAGTTACGTGCCCTTGACCGGAATCGAACCTGGGACCTTTCAGTCCACAGGCTGACGCTCTATCCACTGAGCCAAACCGGTTTTGGCAAGGATTGATTTTTATTTTTCCTCAGAGCTCATTCAGTACAACCAATCCCCAAAGCATTTATTGGGCACATAATATATACTGGGCAAATCAAGAACACAAATTTGAGCAAGTGCTAGTCTTTGCACTCAAAGGGATGAAAGAAAATTGAATGAACATACATGTGGCTCCTCATGTGCCATGCAGACATTTGCTGTGAACGGGTACAGAGGGATTTGTTTCTGCATGTTTAATCATCTAGTCCAGTGGTCAGCAAACTGCAGCTCATGAGCCACATGCGGCTCTTTGGCCTCTTGAGTGTGGCTCTTCCACAAAATACCACATGACAGTGCGATTGAAACTTCGTGGCCCATGCACAGAAGTCGGTTTTCGGCCTGGGCGACTCTATTTTGAAGAAGTGGCGTTAGAAGAAGTTTAAGTTTAAAAAATTTGGCTCTCAAAAGAAATTTCAATCGTACTGTTGATATTTGGCTCTGTTGACTAATGAGTTTGCCAACCGCTGATCTAGTCTGTGCCGCAGTCTCAAACAGCCTGCCATGTAGAGAAGAATCCCCCAGTAAAGGACATGATATGGGCAGGTTGCATTCCCGCAAACTACTCTGAACAATAGGCAGAACACCTTGAAGAATGAGTCTTCCCTTGTTTGTCACCTTCCAATGTGTCCAGGATAATAAGACAGGTTTGTTTTAAAATACAATGGTTTGGCTTTCATTTTCTAGGAAGACTTGTGCTTGTGTGAGATATTTTCAACAAAAGTATTGATGCTCTAAAAAGAGAAAAAACTAACAATGTACTTCTGAGATTAGGTGGTTAATTTAGAACACATAGTCATTGTGTGTCCCTGGGGTGGACAGAGGCACATAGCCTGCTCCCAGAATCGATAATCAAAACAAATCCTACCCCAGCAGGACATTCGCTATCTGTCCAGTTAATAAAAGCTTGAGCCCCTATTTTTAGATTTATCCTCACACTAGGGAAACTGCAATGACATAAAGGAGTTTTGTTCAAAAGCCACTAGCCCTTGTCAGAAAAGAGTTTTCCTTTAAATAGGCTTCTTCTCTTTTCTTTCTTTCCTTTATATCCTGTTCTAATTAAAGCAGATTTTAGGGAGAAACTCACATTTTCAAAGCCAAGTTTTTCTTGTTTTCAGGGTTGGCTCTGAGCTTTCTATTTGATGAAGAAACCACACACTTTGCATGCCAGCTAAACAAAATACATTTTCTTCTATTGTTTTTCAGGAACCTCTGGGAACATGGGTTGTAGAATCAATCCCTATGAGTTCCCTGCCAAATCCCTGAAAGTGCCACTGTTGTTTGGGGGAGAAAATATGTGGTGGATGTTTTGAAAACCTTATATGAGTTTTCTGAGTTTGGGTGAAATAACTAATTCTCAAACAACTGAGGTCAAGGGTAACAGAGGTCAAAAGTAGTTAAAGGGCCCTAACCAGTTTGGCTCAGTGGATGGAGCATCAGCCTGCGGACTGAAGGGTCCCAGGTTTGATTCCAGTCAAGGGCATGTACCTTGGTTGCGGGCACATCCCCAGTAGGGGAGTGTGCAGGAGGCAGCTGATTGATGTTTCTCTCATTGATGTTTCTAACTCGCTATTTCTCTCTGTAAAAAATCAATAAAATACATTAAAAATTTTTTTAAAGTAGTTAAAGGGCAAGAAAATTGGCCATGTCCAGGGGTAAAGCAGCACCGAGAAAGCTACAGCATCAGGAATGAGTGTATTTCCAGTACATTTCTCTCACCAACCCCGAACTCTGCTGGACTGCCCATGGCTTCTGGGTTTCAAGAGGAACCTGAGGGTCCTCTCTTTAGTCCATGGGACATTTAAAAAACATCACATTTGTAATTTAATCCATTTGAGAAAAAGGAAGCAGAGCATAAAACTCAGGAGACTCTAGTAAGAGCAGCTTCCTAATCACAGAGCTAACCCTAAAAGGTAGTCAAAAGAGAGAGAACATGTTTTGACATAAGGCAAAATTAACTTTAGTCTTTATTTCTGTTATTCTCTGGGCCACCCTGGGAAAATTATTTCATGCCTTTGAGCATTGGTTGGTCCATTTTAAAAATAATACATACACTTTGTTCACCAGCCTTGTCATATTCCAGCCTTGACTATTAAGAACTTGACTAATATTATATTACTTGATCCTCTAAACAACTCTAAGAGGTAGAAAATATTATTACATTTATTTTCAAATGAGAAAACTGAAGCTTAAAGAGATCAAGCAAGTAAAATGTAAAGTGGGCATATCTTTAAAAAAAAAGGTTAAGCCCAGCTAGCGTGGCTCAGGGGTTGAGCATAGACCCAGGAAACAAGAGGTCACTGGTTCAATTGCAGGTCAGGTCACATGTCTGACTCTATCCCCAGAGGGGTTCATGCAGGAGGCAGCTAATTAATGATGTTTCTCTTTCATTGATGTTTTTATGTCTCTATCCCTCTCCCTCCCTCTCTCTCTGAAAATTAATAAAAACTTATTGTAAAAAGTGGTTAAAATAGTAAAAATAAAATGTGCAGAGAACTTGATATGTGGCAGACATAGCAATACCAGCAGTGCTGAAGGGGACAGTGGTGCTGTTGGAGGTGCTGGTGGTTGGACCAATGAGCTGTTGATTAGTGCATAGGCTAAGCAGTGAGGAGCCAGGAGGAGAGATGTTTGGGATCTCCTTCAAACTTAGTGCTTGCATCGAGTAGCTATGCAACAAATATGAATTAACTGACAGTGCCAGGATTATGTGTGGGCCATTAGGACTGAGGAGGCTTGATGCAGGTATTTTTATGAAGCACATGCCTCCAGGCTGGCTGACCTAAATGGTGCACTCAGAGATAAATGGGCACTAGGATTGGGTAAAGACAAACCTGTGATGAGGAGAGATGGAACTCCAGGGAAGGTCTGTGTGGGCAGCATACTAACTGGTTCTGAAACAGGTTCTACACTCTCCCATAATTTTGCCTTAAGCAGCTGGGCTCCTTTAAACTAAAATTTCAATAAAATTCAAACCATCTGGACCTTTTCAAAGGGTTCAATACTGCCCAAATAACGATAAAAATGTGAGTATTAATATTAAGCTTTTACACTGGTGAGGAATAAATGAATTTGAACACTGGGCAAATACACTGACACTGAATACTAGCATATTTGATTTTCAAAAATAGGCCTTTGATTGGCATCGATTGCAAAAATGAAGTTGCATGTGTTTTAAAATATAAGTTGGTTCAGGAAAAGACTTCAGGTGGCATTTGATATTGGAGCTAGATAACTGGGGAAAAGCAAGTTGAAACTATTTTCCCAGGCTACATTTTCTCTTTTGATAACAAACTATCCATGTGATAACACAATAAGATTTAAATACCTATTACACTGTTTTATAACATCATTTAGTTTTAACCTCACAAAAACTCTGCAAAGTAAGGACTCTCTTCCCTCTTAAAATACTGAATTTGGAAAATGGAATGAATCTACTGGGAGGTTCTGCAGCTCCATAGAAGGAATGCAATTGGAATGCAAGTTTGACCACTAAATATGTGTTGCCATCCTATGTAATAAAAGAGTAATATGGAAATTGACCATACCTTGCTACACCCACAAGCCATGCCCGCCAGCCAATCAGGAGAGAGTATGCAAATTAACCCAACCAAGATGGCTGCAGCCATGGAGAGAGCAGGAGGCATGGGTTTCCCAGCAATGGAGGAAGCCAAGCTTTCCGCCTGACCTGGCAGGCCCAGGCCTCTTCTCAAGGCTACAAAGTTTCAATTATAGAAGATAAATAAATCCCAACAAAAATGGCAGCAGCCACGGAGCTAGAGAGAGCAGGAGGCTTGGCTTCAGCTCAAGGCTACAAAGTTTCAATTATAGAAGATAAATAAATCCCAGATACCAGGGCCTCCACTTGGGTTGCCAGGGGTGTGGCCAGCCTGCAAACCACCACAGGCCCCTCACCCAAGCCACCCCACACCCCAAGGGAACCCCCACCCTGATCTGGGACACCCTTCAGGGCAAACTAGCCAGCCCCCACCCTTGTACCAGGCCTCTGTCCTATCTAATCCTATCTAATAAAATGATAATATGCAAATTGACCATCACTCCAACACACAATATGGCTGCCCCCATGTGGATACAAGATGGCCTCCACAAGATGGCTTGCAGGGGAGGGCAGTTTGGAGGGACCAGGTCTACAAGGGAGGGCAGGTTTTGGTGATCAGGCCAGCAGGGGAGGGCAGTTGGGAGGGACCAGGCCTGCAAGGGAGGGCAATTGGGGGCGATCAAGCCTGCAGGGGAGGGCAGTTAGGGGTGACCGGGCCTGCAGAGGAGGGCAGTTAGGGGTGACCAGGCCTGCAGAGGAGGGCAGTTAGGGGCAAAAAGGCTGGCAGGAGACTGGTTAGGGGGTGATCAGGCTGGCAGGCAGAAGAGGTTAGGGGCAATCAGGAAAGCAGGCAGGCAAGCAATTGGGAGCCAGCAGTCCTGGATTGTGAGAGGGATGTCCCAGATTGGAAAGGGTGCAGGCTGGGCTGAGATGATTTCATGCACTGGGCCTCTAGTTTGCAAATGAACAACAATGGGTCCTCCAGTTCTAGGTACTATGTATAGTGCATCTGCCTTGTCCTATTGTTGCCCTAAACAAAATTCAGTTAAAATATCTCCCCAGCTAGAATCTGTATATCTTAATCTGGATGCCTTGAGGAGTAAGGTATCTTCTCCAACCCTTGCTCTTGCCATGTACCTGGAATGGCATCTAGAGAAAGCTGGTATACAACTTTCAAGGATGTATTGGAAGCTGTCATTCCTGTATTAAAAAAAAAAAAATACCAGTGAGAACCCAGCTATATATTGAACTTGAAGATTCCCACAAGGCTCATTTAACTAGGGAAAACCTGATCCCTCCCTGTTAGACATTCATGGTCTGCTGATATAGTGGATAAGCAGATGATCATTAAGCAATGCAGGAAGTAAACATGGGGGCACTACAGGAAAAAGAAGATACCTAATCCAATCTAGAACTAGATGAAGATGATTCCTGGAATAGGGGTGTCTGACATTGATCTTGAAAGTGAGTGTGGGGTAAAGAGAAAAAAAAAATTGTAAGTGGCAGGTAAGGGGGGAATGATAGAAGATATAAAATGAATTATATTACGGAGGCAAAAATCAGGAGGACTTCAAGTGTTTATCAAGTGATAGGGCATACATCTAAAGAGATAAGGCATAGCCTCATTATTAAGTGTCATGCATGTCATGTTAAAAATCTTGGATTTCCACCTCTGGGGGGACAGGAAGCTACTCAGAGGTACAGCAGAAAAGCTGTTCCTTGGATCTGTATTTTATATAAAAATACTAACACAATACTGTTTACACTACTAAAAATAAATGAGTTGTTTCTGGGATTGAGGCCCTATCCAGTCATTTTATCTCTAGCTAGATGCCTTGCTCAGGTCTGACTGGCTCACCAATGTGAACACAGTCCCTCAACATTACAGTTCCTTTGGAGCTAAGCTAGTGCCTACAGTCCTTTTCTTGTTTAGTTAGGACTTCATTGCACATCCCAGCCTGTCACAGACTATCTCAAGCCCAGCATGCATTGTTTTCTGGACATAGTTACCAGGACCTCCTTTGAGTGTACATCATCTCATTGTCCAAATGCGCTGTTCTCACTTAAAAGTGAGAGGTACAGGACAGAAAACACACTCACCTAAGTTCTATTTCATGGGTTAGCTCATTTAAACACACAAAACAATAATTAAGTATTATCATTGCTAACAATAATTATTATTATTAACACTAACCAAATTTTATGAATAGAAAAAGGAAGCACAGAGGACCTAAGTGGCAGAGCTGGGGTTTAAACCCAGGGCTGTCCAGAGAGCCTGAGCTCCCACACATTGTGCAAGGGAGGTACTCAATATTAAGTCATTTAAACTCCAGCTTCAAGCGGCAATACTGGGACTACAGAAACAAGATCTTGGATCTGTCTGCCACCCCTATGACAGATTTTATTCAATTTTTACTTTGTTATGATTTTAATTATTAATAGACACATCATAAGATTGCTGTCTTGCTTTACAGCTTTTAAGCACATGTATATATCTCATCTCTTTGCCAGAATACAGCTACATGGCCAGAGTCTAAGAATCATTATAGAGTGTGCTCTATACAACTAAACAGCCAACTCTAAAGAAGAGTTGCCATTTTTTAAATTCCTCAGCCATCAACATGAGTGGCAGCAGTCATGTAATGCCTAGAAGGTAGATTGTTCTTAAAATGTTTCTCATGGCATTTGCAAATTTTTCTCCTAGCTGAGACAGCAAGGTAAACACACATTTCCTCTCTTACGCCAGTTACCTGTAATTGGATAGAGGATCTTACCTCAAGGAGCATAGCTTTGTGTTGTCAGAACATGCTAAGGCCTCCCAAGCTAGAAAAGCACCTTCTAAAATGGAAATTATATTAAGGCCTTTTCTAAAACAGTGCAGCAAAGTGTGATGTGATGGTGCTAGAGGGTATAGTTAAGCTGAGTCTTTATGACTTATAAAAACTGATGCAGAAAAAAAGGAACCAAAATGGAGGCATAGGTAAACAACGGTACTCACCGCCTCCCACAACCACATCAAAATTACAACTGAAATACAGAACAACCATCATCCAGAACCACTGGAAATCTGGCTGAATAGAAGTCCTACAACTAGAGAATTAAAGGAGAAAGCACACTGAGATTGGTAGGAGGTACGGATGCTTAGAATGGGCTGGTCCAGCACCCACGTATGCCGCTGTTTTAATTGGGAGGGACATCGTCTCTGTGGAGGCTGCCTGTGAAGAGCAAGGGGTCCCAGCCCCACACCAGAAGTCCAGCCCAGGGTCCTAGAGCTGGGAAGAGAAGTCCCTATAACTATGGGTGTAAAAACCAGGGCGGACTGGGACTCAGTGACACAGTGACACAGACATAGCTGGAGACCCAGTTCCTCTTAAAAGGCCGGTGCACGAACTGAACTTACAAGCTCTGATTCCTTTCACTTCCTCTGAGCTCCAGCACCAGAGGTGAGGCTCTGGGGAACACAGACATATATGAAGAGGAACTAGATTGTCTGGCATTGGGGTAGGAACTTGAGGGTGGCTTTCTCCCAGATGGAGGTGCTCACAGGGATCATTGTTCCTATGCTGGGACCTGCCAGGATGCAGGGCTGACATGAAGCCATTTCTGTTTGCTCCACCCTGATGATTCCCTAAGATCCGCCTCATTCAATTTACAACCACACCCAACCTGTGTGCAGCAGCTTTTGCATATGAATGGCCTGTCCCTGCTCAGGCTAAAATCAAACAAGCTGCAGCTGAATCAGGGAGCCCCAAACCTATCAATAAAAGGCCCAAGACCCAGCACCAGCACCAGCCTGCCTTGCTTCACAGCTGGGCCTCATCTGAGCACTTCCAAATCCCATACAGAAAGGAGAAATCTGCAGTTTTCTCTGTAGCTCCTGCTGGGTGGCCCCAGGCAATGGCTGACTTTGCACCTCCCTTGAGACCCAAGAGCCAGTGTACAAGTGGTCAGTGTCAGACCATACCAGATTATAACTCTACACAGGCATAAGAGACACACTCATGGGGAGACCCAGTAAGCACCAAAGCCCCACTTAAGCAAGTCCTGCTCCATAGGGTTGTCTCCTGCACAGCAGCTCTCCCACTGTAGTTGCAGCTGTCCTCAGAGCCAATTGGCCTGGAGGTTAATTCCTCCCAGTGACACAACAGCAACCAATTCTCAACAACAACAAGATTGTCCTCACAGCCCATACAGGGGTGCACCCAGAGGGCCCAGCTCAGATGACTGGGGAGGCTGAGCCACTGGACCCTATAGGACATCTACTACACAAGGCCACTCTACCAACTCAAGGAGACACTGCAGCTCTACCCAATACATACTAGATATAGAGTTCAAAACCACGGTTATAAGGTTACTCAACAATCTTCTAGAAACCTCTAAGGGACTTAGTGAGACTTTCAAGGATCTTAGTGAGAATGCCAAAAAAAAAAAAAAAAAAAAAAATGGAAAAGGACCAGTCAGAAATTAAGCATACACTGACTGAAATAAAGAATAATATACAGGGATTCAACAGTAGAGTAGAAGATTCTGAAAATAAAATCAATGATTTGAAATATGAGAAATCAAAAAACACCCAAACAGAAGAGCAAAAAGAAATAAGAATCCAAAAATATGAAGCTAGTGTAAGGAGCCTCTAGGACAACTTCAAGTGTACCAACATTTGCATTATGGAGATACCAGAAGAAGAGAGAGAGAACAAAATATTGAAAACCTATTTGAAGAAATAATGACAGAAAACCTGGTGAAAGAAATAGTCCAGGAAGCAGAGAGAGTCCCAAACAAGAGGAACCCGAAGAGGATCACACCAAGACACATCATAATTAAAATGCCTAAGGCTAAAGACAAAGAGAGAATCTTAAAAGCAGCAAGAGAAAAGCAGTTACCTACAAGGAAATGCCCATAGGACTGTCAGCTGGTTTCTCAACAGAAACTATGTGGGTCAGAGGGAGTAGCAAGCAATATTCAAAGTGATAAATAGCAAGGACCTACAAACAAGAATACTCTACCCAGCAAAGTTATCATTTAGAAGTGAAGGTCAGAGCTTCATAGACAAGACAAAGCTAAAGGAGCTCACCACCAACAAACATATTATATGAAATGTTGAAGGGTATTCTTTAAAAAGAGGAAGAAGAAGAAGGAAAAGAAAAAGATAAAAAAGAACAACAAAATGGCAACAAATACATACCTACCATCAATTGAATCTAAAAATCAAAATAAACAAATAAGAAATCTAATGAACAGAATATGCTGGTGAATAAAATAGAATCAGGGCGGGACTGGGCGAGATGGGCCAGACACATGCTGGAGCCAACTTCCCATGGTCCCTCCCCAGCCGGCCGCACCTGGTGTGGCACTGGGGATCCAAGGGCGTCTGCAGAGTGAGCAGGGTCCCTCCAGAATTTGGAATCCCTTGGCCTGGCCTACGGGGATTGGGCCGAAATCGCCAGTGCGACATTCCCCGAGGGGGTCCCAGAATATGAGAGGGCACTCTGCAAAGTTGCTGTTACTCAGCAGCTCCTGCATTGAGTGTCTGCCCCCTGTGGTCAGTGCGCATCATACCTACTGGCCAGTTGGCCAGTTGGCCATTTGCTTAACCTTTACTAGAGGCCCGATGCATGAATTCATGCACCAGTGGGGTCCCTGCAGGATCAGGCTGAAACTGGCTCTCCGACATCCCCCAAGGGCTTAGGCCAGGCCAAGCAGAAAAAATCATGCCACCAGTGCATGACTGGGGACAGGGAGGGACGCGAGAGGTTTGCCAGCCGGGGAGGGACAGCAGGAGGGCTCCAAGGTGTGGCTGGCTGGTCATGCTCAGTCTGATTGGCTGGACCCCAGCAGCAAGCTAACCTACTGGTCAGAGCGTCTGCCCCTTGGTGGTCAGTGCACATCATAGCAACCGGTTGAGTGGCCCTAGCATATCATTAGCATATTACACTTTGATTGGTTGAACGGACAACCAGATGACCAGACACTTAGCATATTAGGCTTTTACTATATAGGATACATATGCATTTCCTATGGACACAGACAATAGGGTGTCAAAGGCCTGGGGCGGAATGGGAACTAGATATAGGAGAGCAATGATGGGAAAAAAGAGGGACATCTATAATACTCTCAACAATAAAGGTTTTAAAAAATGTGATGCAGTAGCAAAGGGGATGTAATTCTCTGGTCCCCAAATTCAGGGAGAAGAGCACTGTGAAGAACCAATACTACCTTTATAATGAATCCCTATGTTAACTCTGTGGTAAAAATAATAATCTGTAGGAAATACAGACATGTATTCCCATGAAGAGACACAAAATCTGTGTCTTCTCATAGGGAAGAAAGAGAGGAAAAACAAAACAAAAACCAAAAACAAATCATACTATCAGACTTGCCCTCTGTACTGTCAGATTTGCCTGAACAAATTCTTAGCCTGTGGAGCTTCCCGAAGATGTGGGAATTGTTTCTTTTGACCTTTTTATTAAACCTTGGTTGTTCCTTTAATTACCCTAAATTACTTTTATTTTCTAAGAAGAAATTAGGGTGAGTTGGAATCATTCCTAGCTGTTATTGATTCTAATTGGATTTCATAAAAACTAAATGGCCCCAGGGAATTTGCTTGACCTTTACAACCTTCCTTTTTCGTATCTGTGTGGTAGGGATGACATTATTCTCCTAACTCTTGGGCCTACTGTGGAGTCTGGTAAGATAGAAAACCACCCAATTTAGTTCCTGACATACAGATCACATTTAATATACTGTAGATTTTGTAATTATTTCCTCAGTCCACAGGATGTTAAGAGTGGTACTTATCAACCAAGGATTATTGAATGATTAAAAGAAATATTTTAGTGAATTTCAGTAAATTTTTAGTCAAATAACTTGTCTGATAATTGAATTAAGCTTATTTAAAACCTTAAATGAAGAATACTGGAAATTTTAAATGGATATGTTATATTTTGTATAAATATTAAATTTAGAAAAGTGATAACCAAAATTTGCACCTAATACAGGAACTCTATAATATATGGTATAATCATACTGAGGAAAAACAGGGTTATATGGAAAGTAACATAACTGGGCAGGTGGTTGGTCAGGCCTCAAAACTAGTAAAAAGTTTAAGCAAGCCAGATTCATTGTTTTTATACATCTGGTTAACACACCTTTGGAATGCCAGAAGTAATCCTCTTTTCTGGACCCCTTGAAAGCAGAACCACCCTCCAGAAAGCATATTATCTTGTCAGCTATGCTGTAATCCAATCCCCACCTTGCTTTCTCCCACCTCCATGTAATCTTCCTTTGTCCTCTCCTTAATTTCAAATGCATTAAAAAAACTGCAAAACTATCCTTCTCCAGAGCTTTTGAGGTTTTGCTCCCTGACATTTGTTGTCAGTCAGGTTCAAATAAACTTGTATAAAAATTCTCTACAGGTTTGGACATTTCTTATATTGCCAATCATCAGATCTACATTTCTCATTGAAAAACTTAATATTTTTCCCTGAAGAAAAATAGCTCCTTGTACAAATTTTGACCTGACTTATAGGGATGATGAATAGGTGCTGTAATAAAACCTTATCTTACACTCTATGTAGGGGGACTATTTAGTCTCCATTTATTTACAATATTTATGCAAACTTCAAATGTCCCAATTAATTGAACTTTAAAAGAATACCAAATATATCTTGAGAGCATAGAACACTTTACAGAATGATAATAATTCTAAAGAATAGGCCTTAATATTGATATTACTTTAAATATAGATATAAATGTATACAGATGTAAAATACAGATAAGAATATGCATGGGAGAAAAAACAAACATCTAAATACTAAAAGTATAATAGTAAGACTGTGATATGAAAAATCTGTTTCCACCTTTAGTTACTTTTACCTTCCAAGTTACCTATTATGAGCATTTTTTGTTACTAAAATTTGGTATAATATTTTAAAAGATTTTTCTTCTCAAAGTTGTTTATCTTTTTATCTTTCAGATGAACATTGAGATAAATTGAAAGAAAGACTATGAGTCAGTAGTTTCCATAGGAATTACTTCAGTAGCATTTTTAAATGGACACAAGCTTTGTATTCGATCTAATTATTATGTTTTCATTTATTCATCATTTTACTCAACACATAGTTTTGAGAACTCACTATATGCCAATAACTGAGAAACCACTGAGTAAATTCTTTAATCCAGACCTTAGGGCTGGCATATAATTTAGGAAAATATTTATGATGTTACTAATTTTCTGTATTTTTGTAGTAAAGACATGCCTTAAAGCAGGGGTCCTCAAATTTTTTAAACAGGGGGCCAGTTCACTGTCCCTCAGACGGTTGGAGGGCTGGACTATAGTTTTAAAAAAAAACTATGAACAAATTCCTATGTGCACTGCGGGCTCGGGACGAGTCGGCTGCTAAGCAGGACAGGCAGCGGCACCCGGCGGGCCGGATAAATGTCCTCGGCGGGCCACATGTGGCCTGCGGGCCATAGTTTGAGGACCCCTGCCTTAAAGCATCTTGCATAGCAATTCGTTTATTGAACTCCCTCCCTAAAATAGAAATATGCATAGTGAGTGTTTATATGCATGTGCATGTCTGTATATGTAAATCAGTGTGAAACAAATAATTTTATTAAAATATGTCCATTTTAAAACTTTGGACACATACTTTACATGCTAAGCTTTGGTTTCAAAGTTACTAATTTAGATATCATTGTTGTTGTTTTAATGTGCTAGACACTAAACGTTACTGAATACATTTAAAACAATTGATGATTTTGACAAGGCAAATGCTATTGCCTTATTTACACATGGATAAAGATGTAATGTTTTTCCCCAAAATGCAAAGCCAAATTAACTTAACTTAATTTTGCATGGAAAGCCATACATAAAATGCACACTCTCTGCTAGGGTCACGATGTGCTTGAATGCAAAAATGCAATTCATAAAAGGCTCACTCATAATAAAAAAGAACTTGATGTTTAAGAGTAAATGTCTCCTGAACGTCCTTGCTTGAGATCACAAGGCAATTCACAATATTTATGGACCAGACCATGAAATATTTTTCATGTATTTATTTCTAAGCCTCTCAGAAGCTTTCTGAGTTACTAGTATAAGCATAGTCTGCAGCCATTCATTCCAAGAGTAAATTTTAATAAGTTTCAAGATGGACTATCACAGCTGAACACAAGAATGAGCCCTAGAACTACTGTAATTCTGGGAAAGGTCTTCCAGGGATGTTAGTGAACAGAATCTATGGCATAATTTTTCATTCACTTAAGTTCTAAGGTAGCATCTTGTCCCCAAGAGCCCAATGAATGCATTCCTCCTTCCGTCTACATGTATTAATTCCACCTTTGGGTCTTCCTAGGATATCATAAAATTTGAATTGTATTTTAGTTAAATTTATGTACAACATGTGTATATGCATATACTACATTTTCTGTATTATATTAATACTAGTAGCCCTGCACACGAATCCATGTGCCAGTAGCTCTCTGCGGGGCCTGGCTGCTCTGTGCCCACTGCCCAGAGGCTCTCTGTGGCCCAGAGGCCCATCCGCAGCTGGGCACAGAACACTTGCCTCATCACCACGGCGATGACACAAGCATTCCCCCCTCAGCCCCCGGCCACTCCGTGCCCACTGCCCAGAGGCCCTCTGTGGCCTGGGTGGAATACTTGCCTCATTGCTACGGCAACGAAGCAAGCATTCTGCCAGGTAGCTTACGCTGCCCGTTCTCAGCGGCTGCTCCCCCCCGGGACTGGGGGACTCTGGTGGGGCTAAAAGGACTGGGCGCCGCCATCTTGTGGCTATGGGTGATGCCATCTTTGTGGTGGAGTGACGGTTAATTTGCACATTACCCTTTTATTAGATAGGATTTTTCTGGCAGGTGCCAAATTTTTAACTGACAACTTACTGCAAAAATATAGTTTACTCATAATAAGATAATCCTATCTAATAAAAGAGTAATATGCAAATTGACTGTACCTCCACTACACCCACAAGCCACGCCCACCAGCCAATCAGGAGCGAGTATGCAAATTAACCCAACCAAGATGGTTGTGGCCACAGAGAGAGCAGGAGGTTTGGGTTTCCCCAGCAACAGAGGAAGCCAAGCTTTCGCCCTGTCCTGGCCTGCCCTGCCTCCTCTCAAGGCTACAAAGTTTCAATTATAGAAGATAAATAAATCCCAGATACCAGGACTTCTTCTTGGGTCACCGAGGTGCGTAGCTAGCCTGCAAACCACCACAGGCCCCTCACCCAGGCCTCCCCATGCCCGAAGGGAACCCCCACCCTGATCCGGGACACCCTTCAGGGCAAACCAGCCGAATCCCACCTGTGACCAGACCTCTATCCTATCTAATAAAATAATAATATGAAAATTGACCATCATTCCAACACACAAGATGGCTGCCCCCATTTGGTCAAAGATGACTGCCCCCATGTGGACACAAGATGGCCACCACTAGATGGCCAGCAGGGGAGGGCAGTTAGGGGTGACCAGGCCTGCAGGGGAGGGCAGTTAGGGGTGACCAGGCCTGCAGGGGAGGGCAGTTACGGGCAAACAGGCTGGTAGGGGAGCAGTTAGGCATCAATCAGGCTGGCAGGGAGTGGTGAGGGGGTGATCAGGCTGCAGGCAGAAGTGGTTAGGGTCAATGAGGAAGGCAGGCAGGTGAGCAGTTGGGAGCCAGCAGTCCTGGATTGTGAGAAGGATGTCCGACTGCCCATTTAGGCCTGATCCTACCTGGCCTGATACATCCCTCGAAGGGTCCCAGATTGGAGAGGGTGCAGGCTGGGCTGAGGGACACACCCCCCCCACCGTGTATGAATTTTGTGCAGTGGGCCTCTAATAGTAATATGATATTAAATCCACTTAACTCTTTAGGTGCTATCAAAGCATTATATTATAATACTAGAGGCCTGGGTGCATGAAATTTGGGCATGAGTAGGATCCCTAGGCCTGGCCGATGATGAGCGCCAATTGGGGCCTTCCACCTACTGGCAAGGGCCTCCCTTACCAGGCTGCCAGCTGCCAGCTGGGGCCTTCCTTCATTACATGTTTCCCTCTGGTGGTCAGAGAATGTCATAGCAAGCTATCAAACTCCCAGTCTCCTGGTCAAACTCCCAAGGGGACACTTTGCATATTAGCCATATATACATATATGATATTTTTTCTTTAACAAAGCAATAATTTTATATTTTGATAAATTCAATTGCCCTATAGTGGGTTCCTTGGATTTGTCCCATTTTCAAAGTGTAATTGCAAATCGGAGCTTACTCCTTTGTTTCCCATAAAGATTTAAAAATAGTGTTTTTTACATACTTATTTTTTATGCCAAGGTTGCTACCATAAGTTTTATATTTGTTGAAGAGCTAGATTTGAGTGTTAATGTAAAATGCAGAATAATTTTTTTACTGATATGAAAATGAGCTTTGAGTAAAACACTTACAGATAAAAATTGTATTTATCTTGCCCTATTATCCAATTGGTTACTGTAAAATAAATAACTTCAATGTAAAGAAAGTTCAGATAAGTCTGAAGATGTTGAGTTAGCCTTTGTTTTTTACATTTTAGAAGTTACATTGTTTTTTTTTTTATGTAAAATACTAGTATTATTAGTAACTAGAGGCCTGGTACATGAAATTGGTCCATGGTACGGTCCCTAGGCCTGGCTGGTGATTGAGGCATGAGCTTCTGGCATGGAAGGGCAGGTCCCAGCTGACCTCTGGGACCTAGACAGCACCTGGACCCCCAAGCCCTCACATGCCCCCTCCACCTGAGTCACAGCGCCCGAGTCCCCATGTGGAGATGTGGTGAGTGGCCAGATGCTACAGGCCGGGGCATAGAGTGGGCCTCTGGGCTGCCCAGTGGTGCTGCACAGAAGACGGGTGGGCAATGCACTCTTGAACCCACTGGGAGCCCATCCGGCCCCTACAGTCCTGGCAGCTGTGGCCTGGCTCACCCGGAAGAGGCTGCACAGGTGGAGGGCAGGCTCCTCACAGGCAGTCAGCACCTGAGCACGGGGGCTTCCCCTGCACGGGAGCCCTGATGTGCTGGAGAGGGTAGCAGTGGGAGTGAGAGCAAGCTCAGCAGACTCCCCGAATTCTCACTGCACCTGTGTCCCCATCACCTCTACCCCCAGGTAGCTGGCAAGAGGTCACAGTGTGTTGCATACATGTGCCATGTTCTGTGCCACCCCCTAGTTGTCAGTGCACGTCAAAGTGAGCAGTCGAATTCTCAGTCTCCCATTCGAACTCCCAGTTGAACAACTGCCCGAGGGGACAATTTGCATATTAGGCTTTTATTATATATGATAGTGTTTATTTATTTATTTATTTAGAAAGCAAGTTTTACTTAGGTGCAAAAAGAAACAGACCAGGGCAGGGGTTCCTATGGATAGGATGAGGAGTAAGCACAAGACTGGCTGCTGAAGATCTCTGCTCTCCTGGTTGCAAGTCTCACAACAGTGAAAGTACATGTCCCAGATTTTGCAGATGAATTCACCAGTGAGTTGCACCAGTTTTTATTTTTTTAAACTATTGAACAGGTCCCTGATCTGCTTGGAAATAGTTTAAAATAAGTTTTCTGATTTTTAAAAGACTAAATGATTACATATTAAACAAAAAAAAAAAATGGAGAAGAAATTGCAGTTGAAATATATATATAATACACACACACACTGAGTGGCCAGATTATTATGGTCTCTGAACACATAATAATCTGGCCACTCAGTGTGTGTGTGTGTGTGTGTGTGTGTGTGTATTAGAGGCCCAGTGCATGAATTCGTGCATGGGTGCATGGGTGGGTTCCAGCCAGCCTGGCCAGGGGGAGGGGACATGGGCGGTTGGCCAGCCTGCCTGCTGGTCGAACTCCTGGTCGAGAGGACAATTTGCATATTAGCCTTTTATTATATAGGATATACACTGAGTGCCCAGATTATTATATGTTCAGAGATCATAATAATCTGGCCACTCAGTATATAAAATTCGTGCACAGGGGGGTGTCCCTCAGCCCAGCCTGCACCCTCTCCAATCTGGATCCCCTCAAGGGATGTCCGACTGCCCATTTAGGTAGGATCGGGCCTAAACGAGCAGTCAGACATCCCTCTCACAATCCAGGACTGCTGGCTCCCAACTGCTCACCTTCCTGCCTTCCTGATTGCCCCTTGCTGCTTCTGCCTGCCAGCCTGATCACCCCCTAACTACTTCACTGCCAGCCTGATTGATGCTTAACTGCTCCCCTGCCAGCCTGTTTGCCCCTAACTGCCCTCCCCTGCAGGCCTGGGTCCCCCCAACTGCCCTTCCCTTGCAGACCTGGTCCCTCCCAACTGCCCTCCCCTGATGGCCATCTTGTGGCAGACATCTTGTGTCCACATGGGGGCAGCCATCTTTGACCACATGGGGGCAACCATCTTGTGTGACAGTCAATTTGCATATTACTCTTTTATTAGATAGGATAGAGGCCTGGTGCATGGGTGGGGGCCAGCTGGTTTGCCCTGAAGGGTGTCCCAGATCAGGGTGGGGTTCCCTTGGGGCATGGGGAGGCCTGGATGAGGGGCCTGTGGTGGTTTTCAAGCTGGCCACACCCCCTGTTGACCCAAGTGGAGGCCCTGGTATCTGAGATTTATTTATCTTCTATAATTGAAACTTTGTAGGCTTGAGTGGAAGCCAGGGCCAGCCAGGGCTGCAGGAAGCTTGGCTTCCTCCATCACCGGTGGCAACTCAAGCCTCCTGCTCTCTCCAGCTCCATGGCTGCCACCATTTTTGTTGGGATTTATTTATCTTCTATTATTGAAACTTTGTATCCTTGAACGGAAGCCAGGGCCGGCCAGAGAAGGTGGGAAGCTTGGCTTCCTCCATTGCTGGGGAAACCCAAGCCTCCTGCTGTTTCTGTGGCCACAGCCATCTTGGTTTGGTTAATTTGCATACTCACTCCTGATTGGCTGGTGGGCGTGGCTTGTGGGTGTAGTGGAGGTACGGTCAATTTGCATGTTTCTCTTTTATTAGTGTAGATATAAATATATATATATATGTAGATATATATATATACATATATATATATATATATATATATATATATATATACACATATTAAGCAAAGTTCCCCCCATTTTTAATTAAAATTCAAGTAATTTCAGACATAGGCTTCAAATTTATAGGCTTTGTAGTAAGAACATATGAAATGAAGCCAACCAATTTCTATTATCTTGGAAAAATTACTTTGTCTCTTTATTCCCCATTTTCTTCATAGGAAGTTAATATAGTCATGAAAAAATAGTTCAAAGATAAAAGAAGAATCCAGTGCGAGGAAACTCACATTGTTTTTGTGAGAAATAAGGCTCTGTGTAAATATGGTTCATATGCTGTAAGCACGATGTCATTGTAAGCTGTGTAAGACTTTGGGTGGTGAATGTACCGTGCAATGTGCAGATGATGTATTGCAGAATTGTACACTTTAAACCTATATAATTTTATAGACTAATGTAATCCCAATAAATTAAATTTAAAAAGACTCCTATAAAATGAGTATAATTTAATATTTACTAAGAAGAAATTGAAAGCTTAGTAATTCAAAGCAATTAATTTACCTTGAAGTTATTATTCTCCTTTGGAAATTGCAATAATTAAGAAATCCTGCTTTTGAAGTAATTAGTGAATCATTATCTCAAACTTTGAAGCAACTCCTACAAAGATACTTTTTGCTCTGGTAAAGAAACAAAAACAAAACAATATAAGAAGTCACTTAATGCTATTCTTTTCCATTTGTTGATTTAAGGAAGAGAGATTACCCCATATTTTTAGTAAAAGGGAAATAGCTGAAGTGGTGGGAAGGAAAAAAGAAAACTGTCAACTCTGATTTCCCCAGTTAAAGAGTTTGAAAGTTATCCAGGTAAAGTATCCCAAGTCTCACTCACACCTGAGGTTATATTTCTGAACACCTGAAGTCTAAATGGACATTTCCCTGAGATTGTGATCAAGATAATTTCATTATTAAGATGATTGTACAATGTAATATGGATTGCATTCCAGGTTTCTGGCTGCACACCTCTTGCACCAATATTCATAGAAGGAGGAGATTTAAATTAAAAAGGAATGGAATTACTTATGTTAGGTTTTATGTGGGCAGTGGGCCAATTCCTTGTATTTGTGAAAAATACCATGTGATCTTTTTTAAATAAGTCAAGACCTTAACTTTTTTTTTTTTTAAGTCTGCAATCTTAGCAGCTCAATGACCTTTGAAACGATTGCACTGAATGGCAAAGGAAGACTCCCAATTGATGGAATGGTTATATTTTCCCCTGCCATATTTTCAGTTGTAAAGTAATATCCTGTGTCTTTCCCTCCTCTGGGCTTTATACATGATCATTTCCCTTTGTTGTCTAAGTGCCAATATAAGAAACACTTGGCTGAAGAAACTGATGTTCAGGCAACAATCCAGACAAACTCAAGGAGTTCCTAAGTCATCAGCTTTATGTGGGCAGTGGGCCAAGATCTAAAGTTAGTCCTGCTTTCATCAACATAATATTCATGATGGCAGAGGCATTTTCAGATCAGGTAAATTTCTCTCCATGCCCCAGCTCCTCTGTGTTGTCATACTATTCATAATAACAATAACAACAATACCAATAACTATAAAAATATTATTTTTTACCTCATCCATATGCGGTATCAAGCATTAGTCTGGCATTTGGCATGCAAAGTCTAGCATTCATTTAATCAGTTTTAATGTTATTCTTATCATATAGAAACAGTTATTGAAGTTACAGTGCCTGGGACTAGAGCTTCTTAGTTTCTCTGTTAGTCAGTTCTCAGTCTAAGCATTCCTGTGCTATCCTATCTCTTACAATTTGAGCCTGCTCCAGAAAATATGAATGAAATGGCCTGGTGATGTCATGATACCAGTACCTCACTATTTCCTGAGAATACACACACAATTCCTATCTCTACTCCAAGGCTTTTCATTACTGGAGCCTCATGGTGTACAGAAATAATTTTTAAAACATGCAATACCTGACTATTGAGTCAGGGGCATTGATCTATTTTCCTTTAGATTTTCAAATTTAAAAAAAAAATGACAATAGCCAACACAATAATAGCAATCTTGTGTGAAATCAAAATTATACCTATGCTTTTGTCAGGCAATAAATATTATTTTTGGTGTGTCACAAATTAGTTTATGTGTGCCATGACATGAAAAAAAGGTTGAAAATCGCTGATCTACATAATTAACCCAATACTTAGCACATTTTGGTCAATAAGCATTACTATTTAGAAACATGAAACTATGTCTATTGGAATATATTTTTTATAATTTGATATTGGTATGAGGTTTATTCAGATTTTATCCTAGAGTTTATCAAAGACACCAAAGTTGAGTAGACTAATCTTAAAATTAAAAAAGTTTATTTATGTTTAACTGACTTCAACAAGTTTTTATAAAACTCAAAAATGATAATGACAATAAAGTAATGTAAAAGACCAACCTTATATACAGAACTTGCAGATATAGGGTTTCAGATGTACAAACCTTAATTTGTTTAATCTTACCATGGTAGCCAGACTCTGATGACCTTCAGTGATTTGTACTTTCTGGTACTCATGTACTTTCTTCATTAAATCATAGCAACAGAATATGGAAGAGTAATGATGTATAATTTTAAAGGTTAAATCTTAAAAGACATGTAGCTTCTGCTTTGACCTGTTGAAATACTCATTCTGGTGGAAGCTTGCCACCATGTCAGGAGGACGTCAATAGTCTCTGTGAAGAGGACCAGATGGAGGGGAACAGGCAGCTTGACAACAGCCAACTCCAACTTGTCAATCATGTGAGTGAGCTACCTGGGGAGTGGAATTCTACAGCCCCAAAAGCCTTCATATGACTCTAACCTTGGACTATATCTCCACTTTAACCTCTTAAAATAATATAATCCAGAATTACTCAGTTAAACTGCTATTAAATCCCTGCATTCTGTAAACTGTAATAGATAATACATATTTTTATTGTTTTGTGCCACTACGGTTTAGATCATCTTTTTGTGTGTGTGCACCAATATAATTCATACATCTACAAACTCCTTTGTTGACAATGTTTGGACTAGTTCAACTTCACTTTTCTAGGACATGTAAATATTATTCCCAAATAGTATACTTCCTTCCCATGTACCCCCTTGGAAAGAGATTCTTTGTTCTGCTATTTTTTTTTCCTCTTTAGTCTCATTATCATCACAATCTACTTCAATCTTACTTTTTTGGAGGTCCTAATACTCCACTGACCATTCACTAGCTTCTTCAGTGAAATCTCACCTCTTCTGCAATTTCTCCCTATTTAATGGTTCTTTTCTCTTTTTCTACACTTTTAATAATCCTCCATTATAAATAAACATACAAAATACCCTTTATTCGATAACCATGCCTCACCATCGAGGTGGCATTTTTTCTTTATTTAAACATGTATTCAACAATTGTGAAACATCACTAAACAGCAACTGCTAGGTGGTTCTGAGATAAAAATATACTTTCAAAGGAGGTTCCCTATTTTTATAAGCTTACAGAAAAGTAAATAAGAAATTATAATTTAGGCTACCAAATGCCATGATCAGAGTCAGAATGTTAAACAAGTGATATGCAAGGAGAAATTAGACACAAAATAATAGGACTTCGTGTAGAGAGGAGAATCCAAGGTCTTAACTTCCTCAATGAATAAAAGGCATGGCCAGGAATTAACAAGAATGTGATAGAAGGTAGGTGGTGATACCAATGTTTCAATGAAGCCAGGCTTTTCACATACCTATTAAGGAGTGGTTATTTGTCATAGCAATGGAAGAAATGGAGAGCACTGAACTCACTTTGGAATACCAAAGTACATTAGATATGAGAAAATAAGGAGCTTCTATTAAAACAGAAGAAAAATGTTTTAGCTGAGATATAAAATATCAAAAATATCCAGTGAAAAAGTTCGAGGATATAGAAGATTGTGGTAGTTATGGAACTGATTATCCATACAACACAACAGAGGGGGAAAGGTTCGGTTAGCTATGAAAGGGGAAGGAAGTCAGATCAGGGTATAATTGAGGAAAGATAACCACAGGCACTCACCTCTTAATTAGTGGCCAAGCTTAATGACGTGTGACCCACAATGTATATAACTGGCCACTATATTTTCCTTAAGTAAGAGTACCTAGGAAGCTCCTAACACTTGGCACAATGTCTGACACATAGAAGGCACTTAATATATTTATGTTGAATGAGAGACCTCTGGGTTAAATAAAGAGATTTAAAAGTTATTGCCCTAACCAGTTTGGCTCAGTGGATAGAGCATCGGCTTGTGGACTGAAGGGTCCCAGGTTCAATTCCGGTCAAGGGCATGTACCTTGGTTGCGGGCACATCCCCAGTAGGAGGTGTGCAGGAGGCAGCTGATAGATGTTTCTCTCTCATCGATTTTTCTAATTCTCTATTCCTCTTCCTTGCTCTCTGTAAAAAAATCAATAAAATATATATTTTTTAAAAGTTATTAAGTTACAGATAGTAATGCAAACAATAAGAGTGAATACATTCATCTATGGTGAGATTCACAAAGTCAAAAATCTGGGAAAGGTAAGTAACATAAATGTGTATTTCAATATAGGAGTCAGGTATTAATGTACTTATTGATGTGAACTTGAATGGAGCAAATCTCCCCTTGAGATATTTAAATATATAAAACTAGAGGCCCAGCACACAAAATCGTGTGTGGGTAGGGTCCCTAGGCCTAGCCTGCGATCAGGCCCATCTTCTACCCACTTGTCAGTCCCCAGCCCCACTCCACCACCCCTGCCAGCCAGCCGGTTTCCCTTGCCGGCTCCAGGTCCTGCCTTACTGCCGCCGCCAGCCACCCAGTTCCCCCCACCTCATAGCAACTGGTCGATGGGTAGTTCCAGTTGTTATGCTTATGGTCACTGGCCTTTTATTATATAGGATTATATGGTTACATATGTGTTTATATATAGACTATAGGCCCAGTACAAGAGATTCATGCACTCAGGGGGAGGGTCCCTCAGCCCGGCCTGCACCCTCTCGCAGTCCGGGAGTCCTTGGGGGATGTCCAACTGACAGCTTAGGAGTCTAAGACATCAGTGGGACATCCTTAGCGCTGCTGCGGAGGCAGGAGAGACTTCTGCCATCGCCGCTGTGCTCACCAGCGGTGAGCCCCGCTTTTGGCTTAGTGGCATTGCCCCTGTAGAAGCACACTGACTACCAGGGGTCAGCTCCTGCATTGTCTGCCCCCTGGTGGTCCGTGCGTGTCATAGTGACTGGTCGTTTTGCAGTTTGGTCGATTTGTATATTAGCCTTATATACACACATATATACATATAGATATATGTAATTGTTGGCAACCATTGACATAGAAGAATGGAAATATGATAGGTATAATGAAGAAAAATTATTAACTTATTTAATTAACTTAAATTATTCAGCACACACTCACTCCAACTTGCCATGTTACATCTGAGAGCAGTAGTTTGGACCTGCAGCCTCAGCATCACTTCTTAGAGATACCAATGCTTTTACCCAAACACAGACCTACTGAATGAGAAATTGGAAATTGAGACTGGAGCCCAGGCAGTGACTCCTAAATATATAATTAGAATACTGTCTTATACCTTGTCTAACAAGCAATTCTATGTGTGCATGTTCACTTCTGTTTGGAATGTATTTGGTATACTCTAGGACAACTACTTCATTCTCATGCTCACAACCTGCTGTGGAAAATTTTATACCACTTCTTTCAAGTGATTATTGAATTTAAAAATTTTTTAAGTGATGCAGAGCTGACTCTACATATGGACCATGTTATATTTAAATATTCTTAATTTTAGACTGACATCTAACTCTAAGGAACTCCTGCTTTTACCCACTTATAAGTGTAACTGTGAGAAGGTGATTTAGTTTCTCGACATCATCCAGGATGCTATAATAAATCAGAGCAGGAGTATCTAATCAACTGTGGGGAATGATTTGTGATTCAAAATTCTTCAGCACAAGATACATTTTTAACCCTATGTGGAACTAAACTTTAAATGCAACATGTACACAAAACCATATATCAATAAATGGGTCATGTATTTTCTACGTAAACACATCATCTTAGTTCCATATCTTTGATCCTTTCAATTTAGTTCATGTTAATTCTTTAAAAATGATTATGTAAAAGTTGTTTCTATGTTCATGTGCATTTATGAATATAAACATAACAATTTATAAATATAAGATTAAAAATTAATCTTTCCTAATTATCTACATTTAAAGTATCTGTGTTCCATATTTTCTTTTTATAGTTAGTTTATATAAAAACAACAGCTGCCCTAGAAAAATAATTGCTGGGAAAGAAGCAGGGTATAACTAAGCAACCATGGGCATTTCCTGGTGAAATCAATCTATTTGACTGAAGGCAACATTGCATGTTGAAATGAGAATAGAAAAACATCTATGAGCATGTTTCTCCTCCTTCAAGAGCAACCAGATATCAAATTTAATTAGATAACCATTTTCTCCATCTGTATTTGTATTACTTGTAAACCACCAGTCTTCCATGATTCTCAAGTTAACATAGAGAGAATTGATATATTAATATGGAAACAAGTGAGATTGAACCTAAAATGTATCTGTAGACTAGCTTGATTAGTCAACAAAAATATTTTTAAAACATTATTTATTACCTTTAACTTTATGGAACCACAAATTTTCTTGGAATATTTTACTGACTTTAAATCTGACCTGGTAGGTCTATTATTTTAAAGTTAGTGGACTATAAATAGATGTGTTTTAGATATGTTTTTTTTTTTATAATGGGATTAAGCCTAATACTCAAACAACACATAGTATGATTTCAATACATGCTAGTATTACCTTTATCAACAGTAGGATGAGTGGTGATGTAGAAACTAATACATTTCTACTTGTTGAATCTTGCTTTGATTTTCTTTTTAGTTTTATTTTTTTAATTTCTTTATTGATTAAGGTATAACATATGTGTCCTCATTCCCCCATTACTCCCCCAACCGCCCCCCCACTCATGCCCTCACCCCCCTGTTGTCTTGTCCATTGGTTAGCCTTATATGCATGCATACAAGTCCTTTGGCTGATCTCTTCTCCTTACCCCCATCCTCCCCTACCCATTTCTTTGTAAACTGAATGTTTGAAAACTGCTTATTAAATGACCTTTTAAGATATAGCATAGCCCCAGCCCCAGTGGCTCAATTCCATGGGTTGTGGATTTATCCCTTATTGGGACATGTGCTAGAGGCAACCAATAGATGTTTTTCTCTCTCATTGATCCTCTCTCTCTCTCTCTCTCTCTCTCTCTCTCTCTCTCTCTCTCCCTGCCAGTAAAATCATATCTGCTAGTGAGGCTTAAAAAAAAGAAAAAATGTATAAATAAAAAAGTAACTTTCAAATGGTGCACAGAGAAAAGTAAGTTTTCCTTCCACTTTAGACCCTCTGCCACAAACTTCTTTTATTGTTGTGTGTTTTATTAAATTTACTGAGCTGACATTGGTCAATGGGATCATACAGGCTTCTAGCTCACACCTCCAGAACACATGGTCTGTATATTGAATTGTGTATCCACCACCCAAATTAAAGTCATCTCCTGTCACCATAAGTTTGGCTTCCTTTACCCTTTACTACCTCCCCACCCTTTTTTCCCCACTCCAGTAACCAAACTTCTACTAATAGATTTTTCTGTCCTTCAAATTATTTTCTATACCTTTCCCCCTTTGCAGCACATAGTAGACAATTAATATTTGAATATATAAATATATATGCATGTATGTGATGATACAAAAATAAGAGTTATTTTGGCCAAAACCGGTTTGGCTCAGTGGATAGAGCATCAGCCTGCGGACTGAAAGGTCCCAGGTTCGATTCCGGTCAAGGGCATGTACCTTGGTTGCAGGCACGTCCCCAGTAAGGGGTGTGCAGGAGGCAGCTGATCGATGTTTCTCTCTCATCGATGTTTCTAACTCTCTATCCCTCTCCCTTCCTCTCTGTAAAAAATCAATAAAATATATTTAAAAAAAAAGAGTTATTTTGCTCTGAACCTTAATTTTGTTTTTGTTTTGTGGATGGTTATGTATGTTCCCTTTATCTTAAAAATGCCCCTTTATAGTTAGATCCACTTTGACTATATAAGAGCTTCCTAGTGTTCCAGGATTATGATGTTGTTTAATCATATCCAATTATTAGGGCTTTAGATAGTTTCTGATTTTCATTGTTATAAATAATCTTGCTAAAAACATATTTCATACATCTTGGGAACATTAATGTGTGCATATCTGTAGGACAGAGTCCCCACAGTGAAGTTGCTGGTTTAAAAGGTCTATGTATTTTAAAATTTGGCAGAAACTGAAAAATGATCCTCAAATCAGTGACAGTTTTAAAGCAACTGTATTGCAGGTAGTCCATTTCAAAATTCACACTCGCCATTACTCATTCTCCCCACCCCAATTTCTTTCAAATAAACATAGAGTATCAGTTTACTTTTTAAAAGTTTTCTGTCCAAGTGGTTACTAGACAAGTCCTTTTTTCTCCACTGTCCCCAACCGTCACACAAACATACATAATTTAAGTAAAAATATCATGGCTGTCAGGCAAGCATAGCTTCGACATATAAGCCACAAGTCCCTTTCCAATCAGATTGTCACACCTTAGCCCCCTGCTCCAAAGGTGTTGAACCAAGTCATAATTCTGCCAACAATGTTTCTGAGAGCTGCTTTACCTACAACCCTGTCACCATTGCCTTTTCTCAAATGTGTTAATATTTGCCTGTCAAGAAAAGTAAAGGTGTCTCATTATTATTTTCTTGGCATTTATTTTATCATAAAAGTGACAGAATATCCTACTCATTTCATTAAAAGTCTGAATAAATTTATAAACCTTTCATCATTCTCCTTCAAGAGCTATGATAATTTTTTTATTATTGATCCAATATTTATGTATGACTTCTGAAGTAAGCAACCTAGGCCAACTGTCTTGTAAGCAAGTTTTATATTTAAAAGTTTATAGGCAAGTTCTTTTTTTATTATTTTTTTAAATTTCTTTATTGATTAAGGTATTACATATGTGTCCTTATCCCCTTATCCTCCCATTACTTCCCCATGCCCCCACTCATGCCCTCACCCCCGCTGTTGTCTGTCCATTGCTTAGGCTTATATACATGCATACAAGTCCTTTGGTTGATCTCTTCTCCTTACCCCCACCCTCCCCTACCTTCCCTCTGAGGTTTGACTGTCTGATCGATGTTTCTCTTTCTGGATCTGTTTTTGTTCATCATTTTATGTTGTTCATTATGGCAAGTTCTTAAGTGGAGACTGACAGAACTCCAAGTGGGAACAATGACATAGGGAGAAAAAGAAGAGGAATGTCCTTTATGTTTTGCATGGGGGAAATTGTGAATAGGCTCCTTCTATACATTGAGTAAAGAAAGATAATTATTAGCTTTGCATTGGACATCTTGGCTAGAGGAACTGTTTTCTGAACTTTTTAAATTTTGCCAGATTTCAACATCTGCATTTCTCATTCATTTTCAACAATTATCATGTATTTTTTCTTTGGATAGCTGTAGTTCATACAGTAGTTCATAAACTCCCTAACTACGAGTTCATTATAAATGATTTAATGTGACAGGAAATAGGAAATTGTATTGGCAGACTGTTTCTAAACTTAATTACTCACCAGATCCAACCCCAATCAATTAACCACAGCATTAGACAACATAAATCTGGATTATCTCCTATGAGAAAGGTTGCTACCTTTGTTTTTTCTCAATTAATAATTTCACTCCTTTTATTTATTAGGCAGAACCATGGCCAGTAAATATGAATTAACTTATAATAATCATGCTTTATATTTACATGCCAGTTGCAATTTTCAAAGTACTTTCATGTCTACTTACTTAGTTCAGTTCCTATATTTAATAACTCATTAATCCAAGTAGCTAATATTATTGCCTCTATTTTAGGTGAGAAAATAAAACTTGGAGAGGTCAATGGCTCAGCCAATATGATATGCTTAGGAAATGTCAAATGTCAAACATGTAATATAGCCCTTGGAAGACAGCAACCTCAGTGACACACCTAGAAATTAGCACAACTGGGAACTGAATATAGTTCTTGTTTCCTGGCCCAGTGCAATACTCAAATTATACTGAAATTCCCAACAAGTAGAAACAATTCAAAAAATGAAAGACATATTGGAAAATTTGTGTTTTAACATTATCTACACAGTCTATTACAACTTGTCTTGCCTTTGGTAAACCTAAAATGTTATTATTATTATTTAATATATTTTTAGTCATTTCAGAGGGGAAAGAAGAAGGAGAGAGAGATAGAAACATCAGTGATGAGAGAGAATCATTGACTGGCTGCCTCCTGCATGTCCCTACTGGAGGTTGAGCTTGAAACCCAGTCATATGCTCTGACTGGGAATCGAACCTTGACATCCTGGTTCATAAGTCAATGCTCAACCACTGAGCAACACCAGCTGGGCAAAAAATTTTAGATTGTATCTACAAAATGTCAAAAGTAATCATAAAACCAAAATTTATTAACATGTTTTACAGGCTTAAGGAAAATAGAAAGGAAACTCTTACTAAATACTTGTTAAATAAGGAGTTAAAAATCCTTATGCACATATTTATGCACTCACCATTAAAATCAATGAACATGTCTACCATTATCTCACTATCTTTAAAAATAATCAGATTCTACAAGCATCTCAAATTCTTTTCCAAGATGATTTTCTCTTCTTCCTTTAGGAGATTATTGGCAGAAAAAGGACAAGAGTAACTGTGTCTCTCTCAGTATTAGGAAGTCACCATGTTATGGAGGAGAGAAACAGATTGATATCATGTCATGTGCACACTTGATGTATTATATTATTTTATATTTATAAAATCCTGCAAAGCAGCTATTATTACAATAACAACTTTCAATGAAATTGAGCCTTAGAAGGGAGTAACTTGTCATATAACAAAGGAGTGGCAGAGTGGGATGGTAACCCAGGAATATCTGATTTTGGGGCCAGAGAATCATTGATCGGATGCCCCCTGCATGCCCCACACTGAGGATAGAGCCCACAACCTGGGCATGTGCCCTCACTGGGAATTGAACCGTGACCTCCCGGTTCATAGGTTGATGCTCAACCACTGAGCAACTCCAGCTGGGTTAACCCCCATTTTAAACTCTTTACTATGCTCTTCTATGTAGCATATTTTATTTCTAATATGTGGTCACTTGTTAGTTCTCACAGAAATATTTTATTTAATGTACCAAACCAAGACCCCATTCTGATAAAAATGTCAGCAATCAGAAACTCAGTTTTCTGTCCCAGCTCTGAAGAAATCCTATCATTAAAACTTTTTACTAATACATTTGTTGGTAACACTTCAATGATATTTTGGGATTATATTAAATACAACAGGTTTCTGTATGAGATATGGTAATTGCTAAAACCAAAAGAATTATCAAGTGCAACAGTACTTTTGAACTTATAAGGCAAAATGAAGAGACACACATAGGAAGTAATATATTGACCAATAGATTTCCCTTTCTTTTTGTTCTGAAGCTTTATTTATATAAAAATCCATGGGTACTAAAAATACTGAAAAATAATAACTGAACAAAGTAGAATTTGATAATAACATTTCTTCAAAATTATTTCTGAAGTTCTCCCTTTCAACCTTCCCTTTTAATTTTAATATTTTAAAGGGACAGGTATTAATCTCTAATGTTTTGTATCTGTTAGAAATTCCTGTAAGGTATGATATTTTTTTTTCTTAATAGGAGCAGAAGTCAGTGAGGGTGATAATGAATTGGTGATGAACACTAAGACTGATGCAGTTCCAGGAAATATGAAATAGAGGAAACTATAAAGAATTAGAAGCTTTTTTTGTACAAATAGTGAAAACTAAATATCTTAATTTGACCTGAACTGAAAGAGCTGACTTAAGTCTTCTATTTTTAGGATGGTTTGTATATTTTGCTTTGTATCTTCTGTATTTCACATTTTCTAAAAGTTGCTGCTACAATATGTATTATGTAGAAATTTGTCAATGGTGACATGCCCTTTAGAATGACAAAATATCCTAGATTTTTTTCTCATTAAATGCTTTTTATTCCTAACCCAACTTGTCTAATATTAAGATTGCAACTCTTGCTTTCTTTTTTCTTTTTGTTTGCATTTGTCTACTATATAATTTTTTACTCTTTTGTATAGAAAAATAGGCCAAATAAAGTTATCGAATATCATGTTAAGTGTACTCATCCCTGCTATTCATGCCTTTCATTGCCTTTGAGCTATTTTAAAATTCTATAATTTAAAAAAATGTTCACAATGCAAACAATACATCTACATAGAAATGAAGATAAATCATGTTCATGAATATGCAATTGATTGTTTTATAGATACCGACCAGTTTTGCATCTGCATACACATTTATTTCAATATTCTTTATGCCTATATTTGTATGTACTTTTTAAAATCTCCCTTGTAAGATTATAATACATTAATGGTTCCCTCATTAGTTAATGAGTAAAAAAAATATATGTTTACTTTATATAGGTATAAGTAAAAATGATAAAAACAGTTTCCTTAGTCATTTTCATTTCTAACTTTTCTGAATCATGTTGTCTCAAGAGTGCCTCTTTGTTACGGATTTATTTGGGTTTTGTTTTTTGATATTGTCTGTCTTTTCTTTTGCATTTATATTTAAAATTGTTAATATAAATAAATGATAATTTTTATATTTGTTGAATCATCTATATACTGTATATTATTTTTATTTTAACAAGTACTTATTAATATTTTATAAGCTATTTTACTCTATTGTCTTTTCCTAATCATTTCCTATATTTTTCTTGTTTAGGTGAAATTTATCTTTAAGTAATTTCCTATCATTGTTCATATAAATAGACCTTGAGAGTGTGAGAAATACAATAGCCCTTAAGCATAAAAAATATACTCAACTTCACCTATTTTAAGAGGAAAACAAAGGACAGTCACACTGAGAAACCATTTCTCATTCATCATGTTGGCAAAAATCTAAGTTTGACAACAAACCCCACAAACTGGAAAAACTGACTTTTGATATATTGTTGATGTGATTTCAAAATAGTGAAGCTTATAAAAGACAATTTGTAAATATCTATTAAAATCGCAAATGCCTTTTTCATTTGATCTACCAATTCCACTTCTTAAAATTTATTTTTAAAAATATACCATATTTGACATATGTGCAAACTGTATTGCAGCATTGCTTTTAATAACAACATAATAGGGTAAAATGGGGGGAGTGGAGATGGGTACATCTATAAAAGTGTCAACAATAAAAAAAAAATTAGGCACAAAACAAATGTCCATCAATAGAGAACTAGTTAAATAAACCCAGGGCATTCACACAGTGTAATACAGGGCTCATCTGAAAAAAAAAAAAAAAAAAGGTAGAATCTTTCTATGTACTGATATTTGGAAAAAACTCCAAAACTCTAGGATAGATTCTCAATTACAAAACACATATATGATGTAGTATGGGGTAGGGTATATAAAGTGCTACCTTTTAGAAATAAAAAAGATCAGACTATACTAATACATACTCATAATTACTTGTCTCAATTTTAGGAAACATTGGAAAGATATATATATATAAAAAAAAGTAAGTTAATGTTCCAAATGGGAGCATTAACCAATCTATTGGTTTATGGACCAAGCAGATTGGAGATTAGATTCTGACCATAAACAACCTATATGAATATCTATGCTGAAGTGTATAAATCAAATCACAGCTCTAGTTGTGAATAACGAATCTTGTAAATATATTATCTTCCAAAATAATATAAACATTTTAAGTTGAAATACAAATAAAACAAAACACAATCTTAAATAAAGTATCCTGAATTCTCAAACTACAGTATATACAATAAATGATTTTATACTTTCAGGAATAGCATAGGCTTAGGTATGAACATATAGTAATTAGCTATATTCTTTAAAGATTCTCTCAGTTTAAAAATATCTCCAGATTTTTCTGAGGCATACTTTTTAAAAATGTATGCCAAGTTCTACTCCTCTTATAAAATTTCCCTCCAGGATTTCCAAAATGAAATATATTTTCAAGTAGTATAATATATTATGTCTAAAAATAAGAGCTATTGGTATCTTGAAGGTTCTAAGAATTACTTCACTAAAAAAACCAATCAAAATTGTTTGAAATGTCTCCTTAATAAATTTATAACCATAGAATTCTTTACCCTTATGACAGTATTTCATTGAAAACTATGTTACTGGCTGAGTTTTCTAGCTAAACATACATATCTAATCAGGCATATGCAGTCAAGTTGGCAGATATTACAACCTGGTAGCAAGGGTGTCCATAATTTTGCCCAATAACTGTACTCCTGAATGTTTGTGTGCTAATCAAATTTAAAATAATTCAGTGAGTTAAAATTTAAATTTTAGGAAAGAGCTTGCTAGATAAAAATTGCCTAAATTACATGTTCTTAAAAATCCATTTTATAACTGCTCTGCTGTCTGACTTTATTTTCAAAACAGGTTATGAATAAGTAAGTAGACAACTGATAAATAAGCAAGAAAATCCTAGAATTAAAGACAACATAATGTAGTAAAAGCTGCTTGGAATTTGGGTTTAGACATGGTTTTCAATCTTGCATCTGCTAGTTAGAAGTTATAGAAAAAATGAACAATTAGCTCTTCTGCTAATTTCAATTGTTTTCATCCATAAATAGGTGGACATGAACCTTGCAGGACTGTTGTCAGAATTACATAAAATATGTGTTACTTGCTTAGCAAAGTGACTGTTATATCAAGAGAAATAAGTCTGTTTTCTTCTCCCCTATCCAGAAATAAAAGCAAGAAGTTATTTTTTAAATTAATTCATGATTAATTCATAGACTATATACACAGTTGTTAGGGCAGTGCACTAATAGAAGCAAAAGCAGCTTGAATGTGAAAGAAAACATTCAAAATGAAAAGGTAACTCTAGTCCTACATATTTCTATGGACAAAGAAGATGACAAAGTTTCTCAGCTACAAAGATGGGCCATTTGTTACAGAAAAGATAGCATGATCCAGGAGGCCTAAGAGCCCCAGGGAACTATGCAAGTGGGTAAACTGGGTTCCTAATAAGTACATGTTTCCTGCCCTGCAAACAGGAGGATGTAGGACCTTTTTGAATGAGTATCTATTAGAATTATTCTGTAACGCTCTCCTAATTGCTTTGTGTTTGCTGGGGAAGAATAACTTGTCTTTTCAGACCACAAATCTCTACATTAAAATCAAACAAAAACACCTGTGAAGGCCACCCTGAGGAGCCTCATTGACACCTGGACATGATAGAAATATTTATATTTTGTGAACTTGACTCTATAATTGGATAAGTATTTTGGTAATCTTGAAAGACGGGGTTATTATATTTTACACTAGAGGCCTGGTGCATGAAAATTCATCCACTAAAGGGGGGTTCCCTCAGCCCGGCCTGCCCCCTCTCACAATCCGGGAACCCTCAGGGCGGGAGGTGACCCAGCAATCAGGGGAAGGCGACGCCCACATCACACCTCTGCTGCTGCCACTGCTGGCAGCCCAAGCGTTGGACGACCCTGGTTACCTGCGCCTCAGGCCGGCCCTGGGCAGCTGCGGGGCTGAGGGGACTAGGGGATTCTGGAGGTAGGCGTGTGCTTGCTGCCCCAGTGGGGCTGAGGGGCCTGGGCACCACCATCTTGTGGCGGTGGGCATCACTATCTTTGAGGGCATGGCAGTCAATTAGCATATTCCCTCCTTATTGGCTGTGGGCACCACCATCTTTGTGAGGGCATGATGGTCAATTAGCATATTCCCTCTTTATTAGATAGGATTTTCAGACAAATATAAGTATCTTATGACCAAAATTGGCCCAAATTTGTTGCCATTCCATTTCTTTCATCTGGGTTGTCCGGTGACTTGCTATTATTAATAGAATAAGGCAAAAGTGATTCTATCTAACTTCTTAGAGTAAACTTTAGATGAGCTTTTAGGAAATCTGAAGCTTTCAAAATAAGTTTGAATGTAAATTGTAATTTAAAAAAATTTTAAAATATTTGCTGCTTCCATTTTTAATTCTCTCTTATGGAATCCAGCTTCCATGATCTAAGAAGCTCACACCATGTAAGGAGGTCACATGGAAGAGAGCCGAGGCACTTGAGTTAACTGCCGCTGTGAGGGAGCTATCGTGGAGGTTTCAGTCATTGGCATCTCCCAGACCACTGCAGCCCCAGCCAACAGCAAGGAAAACACAACTTCCCAGCTCTACTCAGTCAGCTTTAGCCTGTTACTATTTCAAGCTACTGAGTTTGGTGGTATATTTTTATATACATAGGCATAGATACGTAGTCATTATATTTGCTAAATGAATTCTAAGGGTAAGAAAAATACTTTTTTATACCCTAATATACCTATGAATTTCTCAAAGCTAAAGATATATTCTATTTCCTAATTCCCCTCTCCCCATGAACTCTCCTTTTGTGGACTATCTCACAAAAAGTAGCATGCTTTGGTTAAGAGAAATTTATTTAAATATCCATATTTATATCTATGTCTATATCTGTATCATCTATATCTACCTATCTATATATATTATATCTATAGCTATATCTATCTATATCTATATCAATACTAGTATCTATCTACAGATAGGTAGGTAGATCTTAGCCAAGTCATTTATTAGCTATAAAACTTGATTAAGCTATGTAACATTTTGGAGCATAAACTGTCACCTTTTAAAATGGCAATAGTATCCATTTGACAAGATCTGTGTGTTACATGAAATAAGATATAGCAATCATCCATCAACAAGTCCATAAGCACAGGGACTTCGTTATATTCAATAAAGTTAACTGCTAGTATTATTGATATCAGATGAAGTGTGGGTCCTCTTCCCCACTGGGTGCTTCTGGGTGTGGTGTTCTTATGATATCCCAACAAAAACAATTTTCTGAAACTCAAATGAATGACTTCTATTTGCATGGAATTAATTCCCTGTGTTTCTAAAGTCACAATTTCCTCGGTCCAATCATAGAAGAAGTGTAACTGGGGTTTCAGTAATGCTAGAACCAGAGCCAGTGTCCAGAGTTTGAGTCACGTCCAGTATCTCATCAGGCTAGCTGCAGTCCATTATTTCATTGTGTGCAAGGTCCACATAGCCGTGGGCCACACGGGTGAATGCAGAGAAACAGGAACAAAAGATCTCCACAAGTCCAAAGTCACATAAGTCCCAAGAGAGCCAAGAGCACAAGCCAACAAGTTATTTTTTAAAATATTTTTAAATTTCTCTATTGATTAAGGTATTACATATGTGTCCTTATTCCCCCATTACCCCCCACCTCCCATTCATGCCGACAGCAAGTTATTTTTAAGCTTGCCCTTTCACTGGGGGGAGAAAGAGGATGAACACGATGAGTAAATAAACTACATAGCATGCTAGAAAGTGCTTCTTAGGAAAAAGGAAAGCAGAGAAAGGGGTAAGAGATGCTGCAATTTCAAACAATTGGATGTTGCAAGACTCTTAGAGGTGGTGTCAATGACTTGGAGATGAGAAGGTGAGCTATGCAATATTCTAAATTTTCATTGTCTTGCAGTGGCCATGCCCATTCTGGCCAATTACTTCTGTTCCCAGGTGTGACTGAAAGCAAGGACCTTTCCTAGTCCTTCAAACTTCACTGGACATGTGTCTATCTTCCCTTTGTTTGATTGTTGGGAAGTATAAAATTGTAGCTTTCTGATAAAACTGTCTAAATGGCATGCCTATAATATCTGGCCTTCCTTTTACTTCTTTCCTATTATTAATAACTAGCTAATTGCAAATGGTATAATTATTATTTGACAAAAGAAAAAGTGGATTGTTGAGTTGGGTTCATGAAATAATTCTTTGTCTTTGAAAACAGAAGGAGAAGTTTGATACCCATTTATAATACAAATTGACATGCTAGTTTAGGGACAGAATGGTTAGGGTTATTTTCCTGGGAAGGAACTTTTCTATAACTAGTAAACACTCTGAGAAAAATTTTCAAATGCTTTCTTGGCACCTGGGACTGGGGAAATTATTTTGAAATGCAGTTATCCAGGCCACAGATATACATTCCCCTCATCACAGCATGGGGTATGTTGGCGGGCGGGTGATGGCAGAAAGGGTGCATCTGGCTCCCCTAAGTCTAAGCAGATGAGTTTCTTGTCTTCAAAGCCAGATGCCTATCCCATCAATAGTAATCCCAACTTGCATGGAGAAGCCATGCTGATTAGCAATCAAAGTCCTGAGCAATAGAAAACTTTTCATGGCTTTTCTCCTAAACTGAGTACCAATCACAATCTAACTTCAAAATATTCCAGAGGAGGGCTATATAAAGAACTAGAAACCATATATATATATATATATATATATATATATATATATATATATATATATATATATATAAAGCCTAAGCAGCCAGCCAAACTGACAACTGGCCAACCGGCCAGGATGCTCACCAGGGGGCAGATGCTCAACTCAGGAATGGAAACTACAGTCATGGAAACATAACAGACTGATGAATCTCAGAGGGAAGGGTCCCTCAGCCTGGCCTGTAGGGATCAGGCCGAAACTGGCTCTCCAACATCCCCTGAGGGGTCCCGTATTGTGAGAGGGAGCAGGCCAGGCTGAGGGATGGATTCGTGCACCAGGCCTTTAGTAGAACTATAAAAGACATGTGTATTTGGTTATATATTTTGGGAATGCTAAGTCTACTTACTTCTTCCAGTAGAAATGTTAATGAAAATGACAGGAGTCATCTTATTAAAACGCAGTCCCCTTGTGTATCAACAATAAGTCCTCACTTAATATAATTGATAGGTTCTTGGAACTCCAGTGAAACAACGTGTAATGAAACCAATTCTATCATGGGCTAGTTGATATCAATAAGAGGTGAGTTCCTACAGCATCTCATCAATGTTATAATGACATGAAATTGAACAAATCAACATTGTTCAAGGATCTACTGTACTCTGTGCCACTTTTCATATCCCTCTCTGACCACTTCATGGCTTTGTGGGGCATGGGTTCCAATCCACTGCCGCCTAGTGCTTCTACTGTGGACACTACCTTGGAACCTATTTCAGACAGAGTGGGTGAAAATATCTAAAGACACATAAAGAATTAGGGAGGTTTATTTTTCTGCAGTGGTTCTCAACGTGTGGTCCTCAAGCCAGCATCATCAGCATATCCTGAAACTTGTTAAAAATGAAAATCATCAGGCTCTACCACAGACCTGCTAACTCAGAAACTCTGGAGATGGGGTCCAGTAATCAGTATTTTAACCAGTCTTCCAGGTTATTCTGGATGATTAAAGTTTGAGAAATGTCAGTACAATGGATTGAGGTGAGAAAAACTTCAAAAAACAAAGATACAAACAAAACAACCCTGATCTCTCAGAAATATAGAAGTCAAGGTTGATTCCATCAAACAACAAGGAAAGGCAGTAGGTGTTTATCTTGGATGGTTGAAAGAATTGTACTATAATCAGAAAGAATTGGAATTAAAACATGATTCTCTAATCCTGTCTGATTTTACTCAACCATTCTAATTTTGATCTCATTGTCTGTAACACAGAGGTAATAATGTCTCCTTCAGTATGTCTTAAATCAAATAACATATCTAAAAGATCTGATATAGAGCTGGTGGGTACCCAGTATTCGTTCAGTTCATTTTAATGTATGCTAAAGATATAGGCAGTAACTGCAACTTAAGGGTGGGGAAGACTGCCTTCTTCAAAGGTAGATAGAAGGTTGTGAGGAATGGAGGTGGTGAAATGAACATAGCAAAAAAGATAGGTGTTGATGAGTTTCCTGATTCCTTATTACTCAGTCTGGGTCTTCACAGACTATAGTAGATAAATAGTATAGGTGTACCTGTGCCAGTGAAGAATGTACTCATTTACCTGCATGTAGGTCTTCATTCATATGCAATTACTGAATGCCTTCCTATTAAGGGCTAGAAACAGTGCCAGTCAATGGAGGTGAAATAGGCTGTTAAAAAAGAGGCAGTATAGGATAATAATTAAGAACTTGGGCTTGGAGCCAACCCACCTGGTATTGAATCCAAGCCTATCATCTATGTATTGTCTGACCTTAGGGAAGTTATTTAACCTTCAGGGTCTCAGGTTCCTCATCTTTATCATTAAACAGTCCCATATCTATATCTTTATTAATAATGTATTATTATCAAATAACTTTAAAGTTGTGGTCAGAATAAAATAAAGCAATACACACACACACACACACACACACACACAAAAAAAAAAAAAAAAAAAAAAAAAAAACTAAGATGATGCCCTGATCTGGTGATTCATTTGGATCATCATCTCATATACCAAAAAGGTTGTGGGTCCAACTCCTGGTTAAGGCATATACCCATATTGCAATTTGTTCACCTAGTCCTGTGTGGTGAGTGCAGGAGGCAATGATTAGATGTTTCTCTCTTACATCAATGTTTCTCTCCTCTCTCTCTTTCTTTCTCTCTCTGAAAATCGATAAACATATCATTAGGTGAGGATTTAAAAAAAAAAAAGCTGAGATGATGAGTATCCAAGCATCCTAGGCCCTTCTTAAATGTGGGTCATGGGCATCTCTTGCCTGGTAGGAAGATTTTACTCCTTTTCCTGACATTCCACTGTCTGTGAGTCTAGAATTTTATACCCGAAGTCCTCTAGAATGGTGCATTTCAATCATTAACATGAACATGATTACTTGGGGGTCCTTGTAAAAATGCAAATTCTAATTGTATTTCTAAAAATCTCCCAGGTGGTTGCTGTCAATGCTGTTCATCCACAAACCACAATTTCAATACAAAACTACACTCTTATTCCAACTTTAGAATGTAGCCTATTATAAAGTTGGAACATCATCTAGAGATCTCTAAAATATGCTATGGAAAAGAATGAATAATTTTGCCCACTTGGAGATCAAACTTTTAAACAGCTGTTGGATATAAGGGGAGACAGGATATAAAACAAGATAAAAATGTAAGAGTATTCTGTTATGACTTTGATGTCAAGGGCGCAGAGTTTAAATTTGATCTAGACAGCAGCAGGAGACCAGAGCTATGACTGAGAAGCAGGCTTCATAGAGTTTCAGGGCAGGGAAGGAGGCTTTTACTAACTGCTGTGCTGAGAGCTCCACCACAGAGAGGGGAGAAATACAATTCACCGGCTTGGGCTTATCGCAGCAGGAAGCAATTTTTACAGATTCCTATACATCATATATTGCATTGTGGTGGAACATTATTGCCAAACATGTTGTTTGAGCAGAATTCAATTGATTTAATTATTACATTTTATTTTACTTTTAGGAATAGTGTTTACCGCATAGAGTTATAATAAAGATGAAATGAATTAATAGATCTAGGGGATATAAAGTTTTAGAATAGAATTGCACCTGACATGCAGTAAATGTTAGTTAATATTACCCATCATTATTAAAGGATATTGTCTTAGGGGAAATAATGTTTATTGCAAGAAATAAATAAGAGAGAAGTGCTGTGTGTCATTTATATTGATGCTTTCAGAAACTTTAATAAATTAAAATAAAAGAGGTAAACCATATTGTTCAAAGCCACATAATTTGTATGAGACGTAGCTGGATTAGAACTCTATCTGTCCAGATCTAAAAGTCTACATTCCTCCACAACTGCATGCTGTGAGCTTTAAGCCAAATGGTTAATTGTTAGGCTACAGTTTCTTTATCCATTAAATGAAGACTATCTTCTAGTAACCAGGTGGTCATTTATGTGATCAACATGTAAATGTATATTGAAAACTTTACAGATATAAATTATGATTGAGTTAATAGATTATTTACCCTTGTCTTCAGTTATACCCCATTCTCAACAACTGCAACAAGTAGTTTTTTTTAATAGAATATATGATTATAAATTAATTTTACTATATAGTATTATTTTAACATCAACAAGCTAAAAAGAGTAAAAGAAGACATTTAGTTAATATCTAAGTTCTTTAACTCACACAATTATTCTAAAAATAAAGCCACCACAAACAGTAAACTCTAGCCATCTGAGCCTTCTTTCAGATTCTCCAAAATGCCACATGAGTTCACATCTTAGGATCTTTTTTGATGTTTCCTTAGCTGAGAGACTCTATCCCTGGGTCTTGACATGGCTAACCCTTTTTTATCATTTAGATTCCAGATAAAGTGTCATCACTAAAATGTCTTCAGAGAGAACTTACTAACCATCAATCTCTCCATCCCCACCTCCGCATCTTCAGTAACTCATATTATATATACCATATTAATCTCTTGGAATACTTATCACTCTGAAATCTCATCTGCATGTTTCCTTGCTTATTGAACATTTCCTTCCAGGGAGAATATCAGAGTATAAGCATCTTTTTTAAAAATTGATTTTTAGAGGGAGAGAGCAGAAGAGAGAGAAAGAGAAACATTAATGTTGGAGTGAATCATTGATCAGCTAACCCCCACCACAGCCACCTCAATGGACTTAGCCTGCAACCTCAGCACATGCTCCCATGAGGAATCAAACCTACAACCTTTCAGTGCATGGGACTATGCCCAACTGAGCCACACCAGCCAGGGCAGAGTATAAGCATCTTAAGACCAAGAACTTCCCTGCTGACTTTTGGGTCGCAGCCCTTGCACCTGGATCTGGCACATAGTAGACACTCAATAACTATCTATTTAATTAGTAAGTAAAGATAAATAAGACATGGCCACTGTCATAATGAATCTCAAAACACTAAAACATTATCTACTCCTAGATATACTTACAATAGTTTAAAACGTTATTCTTTGTAAGGACAGACAAGGTCCTTGATCCAAAATTAGCAGCAGTTATACATTTATTTAACAATACTCTTAGATTTGCAGTAATATTTCTGCTATATTCTAATAGATCTTGGCTTTGTAAAAATAAAGGAAAACTCATTTAGAATAAGTCAAGAAGCCCCTAAGGGGGAGCTCTCACACACTACTATTCACTTCACCTTGTAGACATATGTGGACAGGAATAAGCCTATTTTACTTCTTCAGCAGGAGGAAGGAAGATTTTCTCCTTGTCTAGCAACAGACCCAACCGATTTGAAACTGCCATCATTTAGCCAATAGGAAGCTACTACACTTCAAACTCCCATTTTCCTCTAATAGACATTTAGTTTATAATAGCCCCTCCCAACTACTTCTTTTTCTCTGTGAATAGTCCCTTTTCTTTGTTCTTCAGACATGCCCATGGTTTCCCATAACTAGATTGTCCTGAATAACAACTCTCTACTCTTCCTAAATAAACCCATTTTGCTGGTAAAATAATGTTGGTTTTTACTTTTAAATTTATTTTATTGATTTTTGACAGAGAGGAAGGGAGGGGGATAGAGAGTTAGAAACATCGATCAGCTGCCTCCTGCACACCCCCCACTGGGTATGTGCCCGCAACCAAGGTACATGCCCTTTACCGGAATCGACCTGGGACCCTTGAGTACACAGGCCGATCCTCTACCCACTGAGCCAAACCGGATAGGGTGGTTTTTACTTTTAAAGTCAAGAGCATGTAATAAAAAGGTAAGGCAAGGACTTACAATTAAGGGTTATGAAGAAGACAACTTGCATAGGTTTTGCTGAGTAAATCCATAATTCTGAATAGAAAAACTGGTGGGGTCCTTCTTGCAATCCGGGAACCTTCAGGGGATGTCAGGCTGCTGGTTTTGGGGGGGTCCAACATCCCCCGAGGGATGTAGTAGTTTCGCAAAGTGGGAGGCAGCCGGGGAAGAGCCTGAGCCCGGGCCAGGCACTATGCTGCTCCAACTCATCCCAACCCTGCTGTTCCTGCCGCTGCCACTGCTCAGAAAGCTCACTGAGCAGCGCTCTCGCTGTGGGAGCGCACTGACCACCAAGAGACAGCTCCTGCATTGAACATCTGCCCCCTGGTGGTCAGTGTGCATCATAGTGACCAGTCGACCGGTCATTCTGTTGTTCAGTCCTGAGGTCACTTAGGCATCCTATATAATAAAGAGGTAATATGCAAATTGACCCTCACACCCTCATAAGATGGCTGCCTACAACCAGGCCAGCAGGGGGGTAAGTGAGGGACAACCAAACAACTGAATAAGCAGGCTGCATGGGGCAACCAGGCTGGCAGGGCGGTTAGTGAGGGATGACAAAATGACTGAACAGCAGGCTGTGTGGGATAACCAGGCCAGAAGTGGGGTAAGGGATGACCAAATGACTGAACAAGCAAGCTGCATGGGGCGACCAGGCTGGCAGGGGGCAGTTGGGGGTGTTTAGGCTGGCAGGGGGGGGAAGTGAGGGGCAACTAGGCCAGCGGGGGGGGGCAGTTGGGGGATGACCAGGCTGTCAGAGGAGGGGAGTTTGGAGCAACCAGGCTGGCAGGGGAGTGGTTAGGGGGTGATCAGGCTGGCAGGCAGAAGCAGTTAGGGGCAATCAGGAAGGCAGGCAGGTGAGCAGTTGGGAGCCAGCAGTCCTGGATTGTGAGAGGGATGTCCGAGGGATGTCCACTAGGATCAGGCCTAAACGGGCAGTCGGACATCCCTCAAGGGGTCCCAGATTGGAGAGGGTGCAGGCTGGGCTGAGGGACACACACCCCTGTGCACGAATTTTGTGCACTGGGACTCTAGTATATAATAATAAACTGTGAACAGAATCAGCAGAGATGAAGTGGTATAATAAAAGATTTTTCTACAAATTTTCTGTGATTGAAAATAAAGATGTTAAAGTGGGCTTAATTTTAATGTCCATAGCATGGCACATATTGAGCAATAAAAAACTGTCCATACCCTAGACAGTTTGGCTCAGTGGATAAAGCATCAGCCCAGGGACTGAAAGGTCCCGGGTTTGATTCCAGTCGAGGGCACTTACCTTGGTTGCAGGTTCCCTGGTCCTGGTCAGGGTACGTGCAGGAGGCAACCAATTGATGTGTCTCTCTCACATCAATGTTTCTCTCTATCTCTCCCTCTCCCTTCCCCTCTAAACATTAAAGGAAAAATATCCTCAGGTGAAGATTATCAACAACAAAAATCAATAAGACATAAAAATTTTAAAAAAAAATGTCCATGAAAATAATAGGTTGTAATTTTAGTGTTTTAGTACTCATTTTTAATTTTCATATTTACTTATTATTACTTTTAATGGTCACCCACGGATATATTTTTATGATTTGAGAGAGAGTGAAAGAGAGAGAGAGAGAAAAGACATCAATGTGAAAGAGAAACATCAATCAGTTGCCTCCCGTATGTGCCAGGACCTGGGATCAAACCCACAACCTGGGTATGCCTTGACCGGGAATCAAACTTGCAACCTTTCTGGTGTACAGGGCAACACTTAAACAAATGAGCCACCCAGGCAGAACAAAATTTTATATTTATTTTTGATATTGAAATATAAATCATCCCTCTTCATCTTGCTTCTTGAAAATGTTACTCCAGATTGATTATTCTATCTTTCTTTTGGGCACTTTATCTCATACTCCTATTTTCTTAGTTAATTATCAGCAAAGAAATAAGGTACTCTGTGTGTTATTCACCTCAGTGTTCAAATATTTGCTGAATACCAATTCTTTTCAGATAAAGATTTTGTATGACGTTCTAGAAAGGGTAATGTAATAAACAAAATATAATCCTATGCTATGAAGGACATACACATTGTTATGAGAATGATGTAAAGAGATGAAAAAATAACTCACCCAAGAATTAACATTTTGGATATGTTTCCTGAAATGTGGGAGGAATTTTGATAGGCAGAGGAGAACTTAGAGATAATGGCAGAATGACAAATCAGCTAAATAACAGAATACAGACAAAAAATTCATAGTAAAATCAGGAATTTTTGAGAACGTCATATGAAGCACATGTGGAACACATATCTGAATGTTAATTTGGGGGAAACACAATGAATACAACTAATATTTTTTTCTTTAAACAGTGATTGTTAAATTTTTTGAGCTGGGGAATGACAGGATTAAATATCTTTTGATATTATTTTCCTTTTCTTGTAAGTCAATTTTCTCTGAATCTCCTCATCTTAATATTTCTCTCATCTTAGCCTTAATATATTTTGAATCCTTTCACTTTTCCCCATTATTTACAAAACTGCCTCCTATAGCCATTCTTTCTTACCTCCAATGTTTTCTCCACACCACAGCCAATCATTTTTGTAAAATGTAAAATTTCAATATCACTTCCCTGCTTTGAGAATCTCCACTAGTTTCTCAATTCCCTCAAGACTCCTGAACATGACTTATAAACCCTCAAGTCTGACTCTTTATCCTCTCCAACTTCCCCTCTTTATAGAGCTTTCTCATTTCTAAGCTTTTGCCTGTGCTCTTCTGTATTAAATTAATTTTCCTCTTTTAACTCATCTTTAGACTTCAGTCCTCCAGGTAACAATTCTCAAACTCTATGTTAAACATCTCCTCCTCTGTGTCCCCAGTACCTTCTGTTTATTGAATTATAAAAACATACTTACATGTTTATTTTGTGTGGGTATATCACCCACACAAAAGTATACTCTGTGAGTCTGGGCCATCATTATCTTGCCCATTTTTATATTTCCAGGACTTAGTAGATTTTTTGGCAAACAGGAGATACTAAACATGTATGCATGAGCTGAATGCAGAGAGAAAAGAATAAATGTATAAATGTGTGAATTGAATGAATGAGAAATAAAAGATAAGGAGTGTTGGCTTTCTAGATGATTTCTGCTCTTTCCTATCTGGGATTCTATTTTAATGTTTGTAAGATCCAGTCTCAAAATTTATAAAACTGAAATAGAATTCACTAACTTTAAGGTGCCATATCCATCCCTCAGTCATCAATTTATGTGACCTCTCAGGAGCACTTGACACAAGCATTTTCTTTACTTACCTTCTTGGAAATTTTTCTCCTGGTCTTTTCCTAAAACTTGTGAGGGTTTAGTGAAGCAATGTACATAAAGCACTGAACACGATCCCTGAAATTTAATAAATGATCAGTAAACAGAAGCTTCACTCATTATCATCATCATCATCATCATCATCATCATCATCATCATGAATCTATAGATCATTATCAATCATCATCATGAATTTCCAGTTTTATTCTCCAGGTAGAGTTATCTCCTCTTTTCTCTGTGCTATAGTTTAGAAGCTGAAGATACAACAGTGGGGAACAAAAATAAGGACAAAATTCTTGCCCTTATAGAACCCACATTCTAGTGGAAGAGATAGGATGGTGAATAATAACTAAATAATAAATAAGTGAATACATAACATATATAGAAAATATAAGGCTGAATAAAATTTTAAATATGGAGTTCTCAAAAAACTAATATTTTTCCTAAAACTTAGAAAATTGGGAGAGTATGAATCATTCAGTTATCTCTAGGAATCACATTCTAGCATAATGGCTCTAGGCAGTCATTGACATAAGCAAAGAAACCAGTAGTTTGCTCTAAAAGTAATGCATAGGAAATGGTGATTGGCATAGACCACAGTGCTAGCTATGAAAGTAGTTACATTAGGTTATATTTAGGAAGTATTTTGAATATAGAATTGACAGAAGTTACTGAAGTAATAAATGTGAGACTTAAGAAAAAGATAATATCAGGATAGCTTCAAGCTTTCTGATCTGGGCAACTGGTAGAATGGAGTGCCACTTGCTAATTCTATGCCAATAGATATTTTTACAGGAATATCAGTGTCTATTTGGGGCATGTTAAAACTGAGCTTATTAAAGACTAGAGGCCCGGTGCACAAAATTCATGCACTGGAGGGGGGTCCCCTCAGCCTGGCCTGAGCCCTCTCACAGTATGGGAGCCCTTGGGGGATGTCTGACTGCCACGGAGCTGCTGTACTCGCCAGCCGTGAGCCCAGCTCAGGGCTTCTGCCTGAGTGGTGCTCCCCCTGTGGGAGTGCATTGACCACCAGGGGGCAGCTCCTTCATTGAGCATTTGCCCCCTGGTGGCCAGTGTGCGTCATAGTGACTAGTCGTTCTGCCATTTGGTCAATTTGCATATTAGCCTTTTATTATATAGGATGTAGGTGGAAAAGTCAAGTAGGCAGTCAGATGTATGTGTCAGGAGATTAACAAGGAGGTTCAAGATACAAATGCATATTTGGGAGTTATCATTGAATAGATAGTATATGAATCCATAAGACCAGATTATATCACAGACAATGAGGGAAGAAGGGAAAGGAAAAAGTCTAGGGACTAAGTTCTAGAACATTCTCATATCTTATTAAAAAGAAAATGAGGAGCAGCCAGTAAACAAGATTGTCATAGAGCAGCAGCTAACAATAGAAAAAAAAATAAAGAGAAAACTGTTCCAAAGCTAATTAAAGAAAGTGCTTCAGTAGGAAGGAAAAAGTGGCTATATCAAATGATCATATCCTGATAGGTCAAATATACTAAAGAATGAGGGATGAATTTGGCAGCTTGAAGTTAGATTGTTACCTCTGTTCTACTATTTTATCTTATTAAAAAAAATTAGCAGTAGTCCAACAATTATTTTTATATAGAAAGTGAATATTTTTATGTTTTCCCATATTCTGTGGAGGCTCTTAAATCATAATGAGTTGTAAGACAATTAACATATTGCATGGTACTGAGTATTTTTATTGAGAAACAGAAATGATATATATTTATCATATTTTATTGCTTTATGTTCCCAATATTTTATAGTTTTATTTATATATGTCTCATTCCTATCTCTTTACATTCATTCCCTTGTATTTTATAGACTTTTTCACAATTGTATATATGTTTTAAATTTATTTATAATTGCTGGCATAATGATATCTATTGATTATTTTATATTTACTATTGTTATTGATAATTAACACATTATCTTGTTTACTAGTAGTAGATATTGGGCTACTAAAAAACAAAAATAAGTCAAAGCTAGGCTCCTCACTAGCTAAATTTATTCATCCAAAACATGTTAGGTTAATAAATTTTAATTTCTTCTACAGGTAATGCTTAGTAATTTCATTCAATATTCATTTCTTCATTTTTTATCTTCCCATTTTTATATGATTTCTACAGCTTAATTATCAGCAATATTTTGAAGCTTAGGTCAAATCTCTTAGTTGTGGTCTTTTCTATATAATGTTGGAAATTTGTGGAAAAGTGAGTACGAACACTTTCCTTCAGACACTTAAAGTCAACCTCCTTAGTGTGGGTTCATAGGTTTCTGTGGGGTTCTTTTGTGTTTGTTTTGTTTATTTGTTTCAAAATGATTTTTCTGGCTTAATCTTTTATCATTACCACTCCCGATTTTCTAAACACGAATATAATTCCCACACCACGTAACTTGGACTGCACTATAACCTCTGAGGAGTCCTGCCTTCCTTGCCCTTCTGTCCTGACTAAATCACTTACTCTTTTCATGGTTGTTAAATATATATGTACATCTAGATACTGAGGAAAGAAGTATTCCTGAATATTATAGGAACTCGAAGTTTTTCAGGGAAAGAATTTGCTTTTCCTTGCTAAATTGATAATAATTTTATCACTTATCCACTCACTCAAAACGTTCTAATCTCTGAAAAGCATTATCTACCCTTACAAATAAATTCAAACTTTAAAAATAATCAGATATCAAGTAAATCAACTGAATAACGTTAAAATTTAAGGGTTAAATTTCAACTCCCCTTTAATTTTTAGTAAGCTCTTTCTTCCCATATTTGTTCTCTGAATTCTCCATTCTGCTACTCAATGAGTATTCTGATTAAATTTCTGCTATAGCTACATTAGTAGAAATGTATGGGATAACTCTGGGGATATTCTGCTTAGAGTTCACAATCATTCATTTTTTGGAATGATGTCACCAATATCAATGACTGATGTAAGAAATTCCATTGAGCCAGGTTCAATTCCCAATCAGGGCACATGCAAGGGGTGCTGGCTTGGTCCCCTGCAGGAGGCAGCGAATTGATGTCTCTCTCTTATCAATGTCTCTATCTCTCCCTCTCTCTGAAATCCATAAAAATACATAAAACAAAAAGAAATTTCATCCTAGCCATTTTGGCCCAGTGAATAAAGTGTCAGTCTTCAGACTGAAGGGTCCTGGGATGGATTCTGGTTAAGGACACATACCTCATACCTTCAGTTGCAGGCTCCATCCCAGGTCCTGGTCAGGATATGTGCTGGAGGCAACCAATCAATGTGATGTGTCTCACATTGATGTCTCTCTCTCTCTCTCTCTCTCTCTCTCTCTCTCTCTCTCTCTCTCTCTCTCCCTCTCTCTCCCCCCTCCCTTCCACTCTATAAATCAATGGCCAAACATATCCTCAGGTGAGGATTAACAGAAATAAATAAATAAATGTCATTGAGCATTGATTAATTTTGTTTGATGAACACAGTGACTTTCATTGTGAAAAATAATTATATATTTAATCATGTGAGGGATGGTGTTCAACTGCAAACAGAAGCCCCATAGGAACATTCTAGGAGTTTTTATTCCATGTAGTCATTTAACCTCTGTCCACTTCATATAGTTTCTAAGAACTAATTCCACAAATGGAATAAAAGTTTAGGAAATTACTGGTACAAGCTTGTTTTACTTTTCTAAGAGGAGGATTAAAGTGGACATGCTTTTGTCAGTTAGACTATCACTAGTAATCTTTTTATCACTCAAAGAATCATTTTTATACGAAAATATTTCACATATATCATTTGGGGAGGACATTATTATTATTACATCATGGAAATTGAGCTCAGAAATATCAAGGGACTTGCCCAACTCTCAAAACTTGCTAGCAATGGATATTCTGGTATTAAAAGTCAGTGTTTTCTATGACATCTAATGGGTTGTTTTCTCTTTTCTTGTGATAGCGTGTGCTATGAATAATTATAATTATCTGCAACCAAACTGTGAGGTTACTCACAAGTAGTTGAAACCCTAAATAATAAATCTGTACCTTTTAAGCAACTATGGTACATTCAAAGTTTGAACATGGAGTAAGGAGTTGGTGTTGATGGGAATAAAAAAAAATCAATATTTAATCAGAAACACAATAAAGCATCCTAGTATTTAACTTGAATGACAAAACATTTTCTTCATTTCTCTGTGTTTACACCAGAATCTGCTTGAAGGGTTACATTTCCCTGACATTAAATGGCCACAATTACATGATGACTTTTTTTGTGATCTTGATCAAAACCAGGGGTTCTTAACTTTTTGATGCCAGTATACCTTTACAAATTCAAAATTATTGAGGATCCCAAAGAGCTTCTTTTACATGGTTTATATTTACTGGTATTTACCATATTTTAATTTCAAATTTATATATTTATAAAATAATAATTTCAAAATAATTTAACATAATTACATGTTTATATAAACAACATATTTTATGAAAAATAACTTTATATTTCAAAACAATATGCTTAATATTGGTTAATGGCACTAGTTTACATTTTTGTAAATTTTTAAAAATATGTATCTTTAAAACACACAGCCACATTTTTATATCTACTCTCACATTTAGTCTTTTGAATATTACATGTCACATAGCCCCTGGACAACTCCCATTCTGAATTTATGAGAGGATGAGAGTGAAAAAGCAAATATTACCTTACTATTATTATAAAAATAATTTTGAATCTCATGGATTCCCTGATAGTGTCTTGGAAACCTTCAGGGATACCCATACTACAGTTTTAGATTTTTTTTTTTTTTGCAAAAGCAATAGACTATCTGTATTATTCTATTTTACTTAGACAAGTGGGTTTAATTGTGCTTTGATAGGACTGCAATATTTCATTCATTTCTGACATCTAAAATGCATTATAAACAACCATGAAATACAAAAAGGGGTAACTAGAAATTTGAATTATTTGAGTTATGTCAGAAAAAGTTTTAACAGTTTTAATAAAGCAAATGTCTTGCTTTAAATGATTATAGATTATGGAGAATTAAAGATGCATCGAGATGTAAAGAAACTATTGTAAAGGAGTGTTTGTTTCATGTTTTAGATTTTGTTTTTGTAAGGCTTTGAATGACAGTCAATCCAGTGTTTCAATCAGCACTATCAGGTTATTTTTCTAAGGTTCTTGAAAAGTGACTAACCAGGGCACTTATATGCATACATACATAGCCCATGGACACAGACAATAGTGTGGTGAAAGCCCGGGAGGGGTGGATGTGAGGTGAAAAGGGTCAATAGGAACAACAACAAAAAAAGGACATCTGTAATACTTTCAACAGTAAAGATAAATTTAAAAATGAAAAAAGAATACATGTAGTTAACTTAAGGACCTGTAAAACTGATGGTGATGCTAGAGCCTATAAGATTTTTAACATGTTTTTCTTAATTATTGATTTGAGAGAGAGAGATAGAAACATTGATGAGAGAGAAACATTGATTGGCTGCCTCCTGCTTGCCGCCTACTGGGGATGGAACCTGCAACCCAGACATGTGCTCTGATCAGGAATTACAGAAATCTTTATATATAAGATTTATACATAAATTGCAATTTGGACATTGGCCAGTGTTGGGGAGCACACAAGACATGGTTGGAAAGTTTGCAAGGAGGACATTCTGATAAAAGGGGAGTGTGTGGAAGGCCACCTGCCCTGTTTATCAGAATTCGGACTTAGGGGAGACGTAGGGGAGTGTTGAAGGCAGCGCCTATAATTATTCCTTGATCTTTCCAAACAAGTCTGTGCATGTGCAGATCCCCAGGTGTTTACTGGAATCCTTATACTTAATCCCTGGATGCCCTTGCCTAGAGGACAATATAAACACATGTGTCCTCCCAAGATTACTCACCCTATTGATTGTATCTAAAGATAAAAACTACAGTAAAAGGCTAATGAGGCAGGCAATCGAGGCTGCTCTGGCCGCTAGAGCCAGGAGCCCCTTAGCCTCTCTTTCACAGTCAAACTGTCGGAGTAATCTGTTCATCCGTCTTTCATGGGCTGCTTGTCAGCCCTGGCAGGCCAGAATCTCTGGCTGAAGTTGGACACAAGTATACATCCTACGTATATTTTTCACTCTTTTTTCTCCATTGGTTTTAAGGGTATATGCTGACACAATATTGCCTGCTGGCAGCACTGCCATAAAAAGAAATACAGTATCAAAGTGATCATACATTTGACCTCCTTGGTTAATATTCAAAGTGATGGTCAAGAAGCTTATAAGCAAACATCAGCTTTCTTTCACACCTCTTAGCTCATTCTGCAAATTAATAACATCCTCTTGGGAGCATTCAAGACCCTGGATAATGAATGTTAACAGCAGTTCCTGTTGGCTGCACCTGAGGATGCATTTATTTTTCTCATTATCTTACACACAATCTTTTAGCTATTGTCTGCCACTGCTGCTCACTCAGGAAGCCACAGAAAGTGCTAAAGATGTCAAGAAGCAATAAGCCTCATTTATTTTTATGGCCTTCATCAGCATTTTTTCTCCTCTCTCTCTATCACTTTTTTTATTTTTTAACTTAGGGGCCTATAATAGAATCTGCTGATTAGAATCAGAACCGTATCTAAGTATAGATATGAGAGACCTTTTCTGAAGGTGATGAGCTATAGAAGGGCACTTTACCCACATGATATCTCTGGCAGATACTGAATCTAAAGTCAATTATAGGTATTTCTCCTTTCCTTTCTGGCTAATGTTCCAGATATTTCACTATTGATTAAAACTAATAATATTATGAGAGCGAGTAAATAATAGATTTAAGTGGGTAAGAAAACAATGAGTGGATTATATGTTGACAACAGGGTTATTCAGGAAAATACTATATGCAAATGACTAGAAAGCAAAATATTCTACACCTCTTTAGTTATTAAATGCTTACCCTTAATTTCCATATAACATCAGAAAAATGAAATAGCAGTGAATGATTGCCATAAAGAAATATACTATGAGATAAAATATAATTTCATATTAGAGTGGGGACCTTCCTGTAAGCATATGTAGACATGTGAGCTATGGGATTGCAATGGACATTATAGTTCAAGGAAGGGCTCTTTCCTGTAATAACAGAACCTACAGCCAGGGAGAAAGGTTAGAAGTCATTTTTTGAAGAAACAAATCCAGATGTGGACAAAAAGTTGGAACTTGCTTATCAATCCAATGAGCTAAATGGACCATGGGAGATATTATCCTAACTGCAAAATAATAGAGGGATGACAATAGCAAATCATTTAGATGACTACTATGGGTAGAAAAGGAACAAGTCCTGAAAAATATCTGAATATCTGAGGCATGTTGGAGGTTTAGGATTAGCAATCTCTTGGGATATGGATATATATATATATATATATATATATATATATATATATATATCAAGATATATAAATATATATATCTCACTTCATTCAAAACTGAGAAAACATCACTGTTTATATCAAAGCCAGTGGGTGCTGGCAAACATTATTAACTACAAATTTCATTCACTTTCTTATGATTATCATGTGTCAGGTTTAACTCAGAAAGTGAGTAGGATGATGCTGGAGGTTTGGGGGTATTAGATATTTCTGATGGAGATGATAGGAGCTATGAGGAAGGGAGGCAGGTACTACTGAGAAAAATAAGAATTGACCAAACTAGAGTACTGATGACTTCTGTCAAGAATACATGCATTCCTCTTTGTTGGGGACATTTTCAATACCCAGTCTACACCACCTTGTTCTGGTTAGCTGTTTTTATTCATTGTCAAACTATTCTAAGCTATCCTTAATCGTTATGCTCAGTTGAGATTGAACTGTATTGCAGTTTGATGCCTTGTGTTCTGAATTACACTGTTACTTATCTGACTGTCCCAGGTTCAGGAATGGGGATAAAGAGTAGTGGCTCCAGCCTTGGCCAGTTTTTCTCAGTGGTTAGAGAGCCGGCCCACAGATTGAAAGGTGTGGGGTTTGATTCCAGTCAAAAGCACATACCTCAGTTGCAGACTAACCCCTGGCCCTGGTCAGGGTGTGTGTGGAAGGCAACTAATCTATGTGTCTCTCTCATATCAATGTTTCTCTCTCTGTGTGTCCCCCTCCCTTCCACTCTCTTTAAAAATCAATGGAAAAAATATTCTAGGGTGAAGATTAAAAAATAAAAAAAAGAGTAGTGGGTCCAATGATATATGTTTAAAGGCTGCCAAAATGAAAGGGAAAATCTTAAATCTGAAGGCTTCAAGAAGCTATCTTTATAAAAACCTACTGCCAAATAAAATATTCTAAAAAATCATGGAAGGATTTTAGTAGCTTTTACAATAGCAGAGTTCTTTTATCATTCATACTTAGATCTTTCCTCTATACTCACCCAGTCAAAATGTCCTTGCTAATTAAAACTCAAAGATCTTTCTGGTTGAAAGGCAAACACAGAGACTAAGGACAAAGATAAGCGGAAGGGAATGCATTCAAAACAAAATTAATTAACATTCTTTGCTTCTTAAAACCTCAGTGTATATCAAAAACAGGTATGTTAGGATCCGGCTGGTGTGGGTCAGTGGTTGAGCATCAGCCCATGAACTAAGAGGTCCCTGGTTCGATTCCTGGTCAGGACACATGCCTGGGTTGTGGACTCAGTCCCCAGTAGGGGTGTGCAGGAGGCATGTTTCTTTCTTTCCTTTTTTTTTTTTTTTTTTTTTTTTTTAATATATTTGTATTTGTTTCAGAGAGGAAGAGAGATAGAAACACCAATGATGAGAATCATTGGTCAACTGCCTCTTGCATACCCCTTAATGGGGATTGAGCCCTCAACCCTGGGCATGTGACCTGAACTAGGATCAAACCTAAACCCTTCGGCCTGTAGGCGGACACTCTATCCAAAGAACCAAACCAGCTAGGGCAGGAGGCATGTCTCTATCTCTCTACCACTCTCTCTGTCTTTCTCTCTAAAATCAATAAAAACACATTTAATAATTTTTAAAAAAGGCATGTTATGGAGGAATCAAGTCACTATCCAATGACCTATCCTGAAAGTAAGTTTATATTCTTTAATCAGGTTTAAAATCTATAGGAGTTGACTTTTTATTCTGGTTTTTATACTATGATAATAGAATAGTAAATGTTAAGGACATTTTTATGGTTTCAGAAGCATATTGCTTGAATTATAATCAATTATTTACTGTAGTAGATATGAGAATAAACCAAGAGAAAAGAACTGAGACATATTACCGGCCTATTATGCATTGATCACTATGATAGTTTTACACAATACACAACAGCCTGCAAGGAAAGTACTAAATAAAACTACAATCAGTGACACTGAAAACCTTAACATTTAAATGGAGATAAATACAAGTTTGTAAAATAAAGAGCAGTGCTGATTATAAATTGTATTTGAGGCCATACCAAATTTTATGAGAGAATTAAATGGAGATTTCATGCAAGAAGTAGCATAGAGACATTTATTCATTAAACAAATATTTATCAAGTGTCTTCTATGTGTCTGGTGATGTCTTTAGCAGTAGAAACAGAGGAAGGATCTTAGACCAAGTCCTTGATGCCATGTCTGTAAAAGAGCGTCCATCTTCATAGCATTTCTAAAAAGGAGATTCACTTGAAGTGGGGGATAGAGTGCATACAGTTGAGGAAAGAGCAGTGTGAAATAAGAGTGGATTTTGAAAGCCATGATATAGTGGAGTTGATAGAAATCCTTTATATTCTGCTCTAATGAAATGTCCCAATCATTTCCACTTTTTCATGAAGAAAACCTTTTGTCTATATGGAAGCTGCATTGGAATTCCTCATTAGCATTCCTATAATGTTAGGAGTAATAAATGCTCTTAATACTCCTAACCCTCATACATTATATGTAGCTGATCTACAACCTGCATCTCAGTACTTGAAATAAATATTTTCTTATGTGTGGTCATGTTATTGAAGGCCTAGAAACATCACTTTATAAAGTCATATAAAATATTCTCAATCAAAGTGCAACAGGATGAAGTAGAATAAAAATACTATTAGACAAGCAAAAGTTCTAGTTAAGACTTTGGTGCTGAAAGGTAAAGAATTTTGTTTACTTTATCTTATCTGGGCAAATCCTGAACTTCTTAACTCCAGAGATTAAAAAGCAACAATAGAAAATGGAGCTTCAGAAAAAAAAGCAAACCCTAACTGAAAGAGTAAAGTTTTTTTTACAGCTGTCCGTTTTATCTTAAATCTCCAAGGTCTTCCCCCTTCGCCAGTGATGGGAACAAGACCCTTAAACCTGTCCCAGGAAACAGCACCGAGCTGAGAGCAGACAGAGCAAATAGTGCTCTGACAGATAAGAAAAGCAGGACATGAGATTACCGGATGGGACTGTTGACTGAAAACTTAGGCCCCGTCATTAAACATGTTATTAACAAGCCCTGTTGGAATTTCCTGGCGACTTTGTCCTCTCTTCCCCCCTCACATGTGTAACCCCCCGATGTATGGTTTTTGCCTATATATGCTTGTAAGACTTTCTGCTCGGGGTTTGACTCCTCGCTCGTGTGAGTTACGAGTTGAGCCCCAGCGCGCTGGAATAAAGCCTCTTGCTGTTTGCATCAAGTGACGCCTCCTGGGGATGATTGGGGTTGCCGTCGATCCGTGAGATAGAGTAAGGGTCTCCCTCTGGGGGTCTTACAGTGCTCACTATCCTTATAGCCCCTGTCAAGTCATTAACCATTGTGTCTCAGTTTTCTTGGGTATAAAAAAAGGATAGTGTTACCCAATTTGCCTTTCTCCCAGGGACATCAGTGAGTTTACATATGAATAGCCTTAGATGAATAAACATAACAAAACAAACATAAATTCATTCAAAATTTACATAATTGCATGACTCAGATTTTCCTAAAATGTAAAGATATTATACAACCTCCAATTTGTCACTCCCCCACAATATAAGATGACATCCACTCAACTCCTTTAGAACAGTATACAGCACTATGTTCATTTCGGATTCCACTGAATGGTGTTTGTGATGGGCAGATCTGCAGGTGATAGACAGCAGGGGTCCTTCCAGAGAGTCACTTCCTGATATGAGGCAATCAAGCATGACAGTGTCTGGCTGTGTCATCTTAAAAATGGTAATGACCCCAGTTGGACAGAGAAACCTCAGAAAGTTTTTATAACTAGGTCATTATAAAAAAGATAGCTTTAAAAATGTAGGAGAAAAGAAAAGAAATAGAGAAACAGAAGAAAGAATTTTAGGGATGGGAGGAACTATGTACACTTATTTGTCTGATTTCTCAACATTAAACCTGAGAAACAGATGTTACAAAGGAGTTGGGCCACTTGTTCAAGACCATTCACCTAATTATCCAAATGTAAACCTGAACTCATTTTCCCTAACATTTCATCCACTGCACTTGCCATTTTCCCCAGTTTACATGTTTTTGTGACTGATTATTGAAAAAAAAGTTACCTCATTTTTCTTCCCGCTCATATTTAAATCCTTATTATATTTGGGTCAATTTTCCTTCTCCTCCAGAAGGAAATCTGCACATTTTCTAATCCTATAAATTTGGTGTCAGTTGGCATTTCTATTAATATGCCATTTACTCTCCCATTCCGGATCTTTAAGTAAAATGTTAAATAAGACCAAACCTAGCATTTGTTACTTCCTGTTTATAAGCCTTTCCTCAATTTTAATGTGACTGATTTTCTTGTCATCTAAGCTCATTTAAAACAAATTTGCAAGTAAAATATCATCAGACATAGAATCAAATGTTTTGCTAATGCCTAAATGGATCATGTTTTCTCTTCTATCCATTAATTTTGAGAATTTATCAAAGGAAGGGACTCAGCTTGTCTACCATGAATTTTCATTTTGTAAACCCCATGCTACTCTAGTTCTGTAAGGCTCTTTCATTTAGTTGTTCTGAATTTTTTAAATCTACTTTATAATTTCATACACTTTTTATATGTAGAATGTCCTGCACAACACAGACAAAAACTTGGGGATGGGGGAAGGAGTAGCAACAAATAGGTATGTGAAATACCTAAATAAAATACCAAACATCAAATGCTTGGCCTCCTTAATCAAGTATAGTACAAGTTCTTGTTGGAATTTTGGCCTTTCAGGTCAAGATACTGAATCCATTATTATGGCTTATGAGGGATTGTGGACTATATACATATTTATAAATCACATCTATCAATTATGTATCAGTAATTGTATTACAGCCTGCTTTCTCTCTATGTTACCGATTCTGCTAGGATCTAGACCCTTATTCTCTCTTAGCTTGACTTCTCTGACAATTTCTAACCCATCTCGTCCAGCATCATTTCTACCCTCTGATCACACCTGCTCAACAACACCAGCTATTTTACCAAAAAGTATTGGTAATTTATGTTCCATTAATTATTTCTCATTTTCTATAGAGAAAAAAACAAGACAAAAAAAGGTCCTTTAGAGTATACCTCAAGCTCTCTCTCCTGAACACAAAATTCCTCATCCTATATAATAAAAGCCTAATATGCTAAGTGTCTGGCCAACTGGTTGGCTGTTCAACCAATCAAAGCATAATATGCTAATGATATGCTAAGGATGCTCAACTGCTCACTACAACGTGCACTGACCACCAGGGGGCAGATGCTACAACAGGTAGGTTAGCTTGCTGCTGGGGTCCGGCCCATCAGGACTGAGCAAGATGGGCCAGACACGCCCTGGAACGGCGGGGGGGGGGGGGGGGACCTCAGGCCACACCCCCCACCCTGGCGCTGGCCCAGGGGACCTCAGGCTGCATCCCCTGCCCGGCGGGGCTTGACAGGGGACCTCAAGGCGTGCCACCCCACCCCAGTGTCAGGCCGGGGGACCTGAGGTTGCGTTCCCCGCCCAGCAAGGCTTGACGGGGGTGGGGCTGGCCGGGTCTGAGTCTCAAGCAATTTCGAGGCATGTGTGTGTGGGCGGGGACTTGACTCTGGGTCCCGCAGTGCGCCCCAGACTCTGACAGGAGGAAGATTTTCATATATATTTTACTAATTTTCTTTCATCTCTACACTTCTATTATAGAGAAAGGGCAAGTAGCAATATTAAAATATTTCCTCTAATGAATTCCCTTTTAATGTACACGAATTTCATGCACTGTTCCACTAGTTCTTTTATAAACCTGCTGTTCTCTATCACTAGGTGCCTTGGATGTCACAGTATGTTGCTAATTTTACCCCCACTTACTCTTCTCATTTTGTTGTAATTGCTCCTAACAGAACTCTGAGCTCCTTAGAACAGATGCCTTTCTTCCCTGACATGCGTATTCAGTTTGCCAACACAGAGTAAGCGTTAAACTTTCCTTGAATTAGTGTGTGAATGCTCTATACATTTTTAATCACAGAAGCAGAGTACATTTAGAAAGTGGACACCTCCCCAGCACTGATGCCTTTTATTCTTGCAGTTCATTTCCTCATTTGCCATCCAACACACACAAAATCACCTTTTTCTAAAAACACTGATGCCTACTTTGAATAGAGAAAATATTCTTATGTAGCTGATCCAAGCCACCAAATCAATTTCCAAAACTTTTGTGAGAGAAATCCTTTATAATTTAAAAAAAAATTCCCTTTATTGGTAAAGATGCTAGGATGCTTTACTCTTTCTTTTTTTTTTTAATGTATTTTATTGATATTTTACAGAGAGGAAGGGAGAGGGATAGAGAGCTAGAAACATCAATGAGAGAGAAACATCGATCAGCTGCCTCCTGCACACCTCCCACTGAGGATGTGCCCGCAACCAAGGTACATGCCCTTGACCGGAATCGAACCCGGGACCCTTCAGTCCGCAGGCCAACGCTCTTTCCACTGAGCCAAACCGGTTTCGGCTACTCTTTCTATGTTTGAATTTGACATTGTAATTTCCCTAATGAGCATCAAGTATAAATTCCAAAGCTATTAGCTGTCCCTGGTACATTAGTGGTCATTACCAAGTTTCCAGAATATTTCATTCTCTTCTTCTTCTGTAGAGTCTTTGCTAGGATCTTAAATTGTTTTGTGTTACCTTTATCTGTCCAGTTATTCCTGGGCCAAATATCTTGCAGAAACATAAGACCTTCAACCTGCAGGATCAGCCTCACCTAGTGTATAAGTTATTTCTGAGCATGCCCTGTCCCACTGGCTGTTGGCTTTTGCTGCTCATAACTCAATACCTATTAGGGCTGAGGTGAACATTCTTGATCTCTCCACATCCACAGATCTACCAAGCTATAGCTATTTCAAATTCATGCAAAGTTCTCACCTGGAACCAGGGTTAAAAGAAAAATAAGCCAATTTTCAGTTCTCTCCTCTGGGTTGGTACTAGACACTGGATGCTTGTGACACCCCTCCCTTGAAATCCATATATTAAAACCTAATCCTCAGAGTGATGGCATTTGGAGGTGGGGTTTTGGGGAGGTAATTGGGACATAAGGGTGGAGTCCTCATGAATATCATTAGTGCCCTTATAAAAGGGACCCCAAAGAGCTCTCTGGTTCCTTCCACTATATGAGGATAAAGGGAGAGAAAGGCTATCTATGAACCAGACTGCCACCAAACACCAAATCCGCCTTCACCTTAATCTTCAACTTCCTAACCTCCAGAACTGTGAAAAATACATGTCTGCTGCTTTTAAGTCACATGGTCTATGGTATTCTGTTATAGCAGCCCAAACTGACTTAGAGAGGTAGAAAACTCAGCCTTGTATTTCTATTGACCAGGTAGGGTCTGATTCAAACAAGATGGATCCTCTCCATATGCCTGATACTAAGATAATGTCTTACATTTGGTAGTGGGATACAGTTCATAAGTTCTCATATACACTATTCCATTCAGTCCACACAACTCCGTGAGAAAGGCAGAATATCAAGAATTTACTAACTCAGTGACGATTTCTCTCTAAACTCAGTGCATTAGAGGTAGGTCCTGGAATCTGTCTTATTGCCTACACCTGATTGTAGGGAGTGGCTCTAGGGTCAAGCCTTGAGCTGACCTGTGGCAGGGCCACAAACAAGTTCCAGCCTGGAGGGAAGAGCTCTCCTAGCATAATTAAGCCTGGCCTCGTAGCCCTCCCTAATTCCTTCCTAAGTAGCTAATGGGCTGTGGGAGGTGCAGCAAGTGTTGCCAAAACAAGAACATTTGTATACATGTTAATCTACCCTTGTTTTAATCAGACTATAAAATAAAGCATTGGTTTGCAGGCTGGGTTTTTTTTTTTTTTTTGTGTGTGTGTGTGTGTGTGTGTGTGTGTGTGTGTGTGTGTGTGTTTGTGTCTGTGTGTGTGTGTGTGTGTGTGTGTGTGTGTGTGTGTGTGTGTCCTCATCCAGGCATGGGAGATATACCAAGCCCCAGCTGTATTATCTTGTCTGTCTTTTTCTTCAATCCTTCACCACCCCTCCTCAGGTTCACCCTTGGCCATGCTGGTGCAGCAAACCTGATAACTCCAGTTGCTCTAGTCAGATACCTAGAAACCATTCTTGATGTCTTCCTTTCTCTGTACATCCAATGAGTCACTAGGTCATCATTGCCATCTTTAAAATATCCTTCATATTTGTGATTTTTTTCTCTGTTCTGATCCAAGCCACCATTATCTCTCCCCCAGACTCTTCAAAATGTCTCATCTCAGTCCTCCATTACACCCCACTCTGATTCTTTCTACACATTACAATCAGAATATTTTTGCTCTGAAATATAAATCTATGAATCAAACATAAACTCCATGACAAGGTATTGTTAGAGTCTTCTCTCAATTTTCCTTTTGCAACACGCCTTGAAACAATCTCCTTCTCTTTCTTTTAATCCTATTTCAGGCATTCCAAAATTTGTTCAGTCCCTTGGGGAGTGCCTATCTTCTCATATCACTGAGTCTTCATACATTATTTTCTCTTTATCTTAAACACACCTCTCTAGCTTTTCCCCCTTCTGGATAAGTACTTCCTTCTTGCTTTTCATATATCACCTTACAGAGTCTCTTTCCCATGAAGCCTTCTCTGACCACCTGGATTAGGTTTGTTCACCACAGCAGTATCTCAGATTTCATTGTATTCATTATTTAATGGTTTATTCCTTACTAGATTATATATCATGGGAAGACAAAGACCTTTTTTGTTTGTTTGTTTTATTCACCATTCGCTCCCAGTTTGCAACACATATTTGATGTTTCCTAAATACTGGTTGTTATTGAATGATTCCTGTTTTCTTCTCTTTGGACCTCAGGTTCCTACATGGCTCATATCTACCCATCTATTCTTACTTTTAGTGCCTCCCATCATCTCTGCGGTAGCCCCAAAGAAATGAAAGCTTAGTCATCTTCCTTCCTTAAAAGGGGAGAAGAATTTGGACAAAATGTTCATAAATGCCTCTATCATTTTATCATCATGAGAATAATAGCCCAGTTTCTGGCTGGTTGTGAGTCATTCTACAATTTTGGTTATCTGTCTTTAGCTAAACTATGTAGAAAGATTTATAAAATACCCTGTCATATCTGAATGCAAAAATTCTCACTTTATCTATATATACCTTTTACCCTTTGTTGAAGTACTTTTTTCTAACCTTGTAAGAGAAAATGATTGAATGATATTTTAGGATTCTATTTTTATTTTCCATGATATGCTTCTCTCTGTTTCATTGTTATCACCAAATCTGCTATCAAATGGAATATTAAGGTGGGTTAGTGATTTGACAAAGGAATATAAAGGGATTTTAGATTTCTGAATTACATTTAAAGTTAAATTTCCCTTTAACCACATTGCATAGTTTTTAAAACAGAACACAGTATTTGAATACAAAGTAAAAAATACTACTCACTGACACCTAATTCTCACTAATTTTGTCATAACCCTCTTGGTAATAGTCCCATGCTTGATGATTCTGACTCAGTCCCTTAGAGCTGAAGTTTCAACTACTTATTTAATTTCATAGACACATTTTTTTTCTGAAAAGTTTAGTGTGACGTTAACATTGAAAATCTCCTTAGCTATCATTTATAAGAAGAAACTTCCTTTTCTCTTTCACCAGGGAGTAGAAATCTGGGAAATCATTTTTAAGAAAATAGACCTTTGAAACATGACCTATAGTGGATCCATCAGGGCAGGCCTTTGAATGGGGATGTACGCATGTAAGTCTAGCATAAAAGCCAGAAAATCCTTCAAGAGGTATAGAATGTTCTTACTGCAGTACTGTCACTAGTAGAGTTACACCTAGAAGTGCCAATGCTTAGAAGTATCACACGAATTACCTCATTGAACCCTCTCAACAGCATTTGTGAAGGTTGTCAACCTTTAACTCTGGCTCTCAATCTTGCTATACATGGGAATCACTTAGGGAAATTTAAAAATATAAATGCTTGTTTCCCAGATCCAGGAACTATGATTTAATTGGTTTTGGGTAAGGCCTGTGCAGCTGGATTTTTAAAAGCTCCCCAGGAAATTCTAATAAATGGTGAAGGTTGAGAAATATTGTTTCAACTTTATTAATTTAGAGCTGGAGTCAGCGAGGCCTGCTAAGTGCAGGCTTATTTTCATTCATCCAGTGACTGAGTTAATCAATCACAAGGAGGGCAAAACATAAATTAAAAGTCACAGCTCACCAGCTGATATAGCTGAGAAGTAACTTTGTTGTTGCCGTGATCTAAATGTTTATGTCCTCCTCCAACAAAAAAAAAAATCATGTGCTGTAACCTAACCTCAAAGGTTAGGTATTAGGAGGTGAGGACTTTGGAGGTAATTAGGTGATGAGGGCAGAGCCCTCATGAATGAAATTAGTGCCCTTATGTAAGAGGCCTGAGAGTCAATGCCAGGCTATTTCAGTGAGTGCATTCACACCACACTGTGCTGCATAAATTAACTCCCTAAAGGCACAAGTATAAAAGAGGCTTATTATGAAGGATAGTTATATGTGAATATTTATAGTGTTATTTAAGTAAATAAATGTGTTCCCCCACACTTTGTCACCTGAAATACACCTTTAAATGCACACATATAAAATATGTTTCTAACTGCTATTTGAATATGTTTATAAATGTTATATCAATAAAAATACATTCAGCATATGATGCATGAATTTCACTATATAAGGTGACATGCATAAAATATGTTTCTAAGTATCTTGAATTTCATTGCATCTGGGTAATATTACAGTGAAATAATGTATTCATTAAATTGTGCTATATGTAATACAATTTGTAAAGCACATGTATCAAAGGCATTTTGAAGAATTGAGTAGGTTCAGAGCTATTTCAGTGAATGAATGTCTTTATCAGACTGGTGCATGTCATGCACTTTGGTTTTTGTTGTTGCTGTTGCTTTAGAAAGAGTGGAAGGGATGGGGAGAGACAGGGAGAGAAACATCAATGTAAGAGACACACACGAATTGGTTGCCTCCCACATGCTTCCTGACAGGCTGGAGATCGAGCCTGCAACTGAGGTATATGCCCTTGACCAGAATTGAACCTAGGACCCTTCAGTCCACAGGCTGATGCTCTATCCACTGAGCCAAACTGGCCAGTGCTGCACTTGATACACTTTGTTAAGGAACATGTATAATTAAGTTTTAAGAATGATACATATGTGAAGAGATACCATGTATGCTCTGAATAAAGGAGTTTAAAGTTGTTTTCTAAAAACAGAAACAAAAACAGAAAAGACTTGAGAGTTCTCTCAAATCCTCCTGCCAGGTAAAGATAAAAGGAGAATTCTGAGCCCTAGATGAGGGTTCTCACCAGACCACCCTGCCACCCTGATCTCAGATTTCCAGCCACCAGAACTGTGAGAAATAAATCTCTGGTGTTTATAAATCATCTTGTGTGGTATTTTGTTATAATAGTCTGAACAGATCAAGACAGTTGTGGTATTACTTTACATTATTCATAGATGAACATACTGACCTCTCATTAAGGTAGACAAAGCTAGGGATAAGCTGCTTACATTTCCAAATATATCTCATACCATCTTCTCCTTCACTCACTGCGCATCAGCCACTCTGCCTTCTATCTGTTTTATAGAAAGTGCACTTTATGGCCCTTAATTACTTGTGATTTCCTTGGCTGGGAGTGCTGATTCATTCATACCCTTTGGATATTAGTGCAGATATTATCTCTTCAAAACAGTCTTTTGTCAATTGGTATTACCCACTTATAGATTATCTCATCACTTTATTTTGATTTTTGGCATGATAAATAATGTGATTTTCTTGTATGTTTTATTTATTTATTTAGTATTCCCTAGTATATTTTCCCCACTATATTTTAAAGTTCATGAGGACAGATTCTTGCCTGTATTATTCATGACTTATCCCAGCCGCGGTTTGCCTCTTTGTTGACTAATGAGTTTGCCAACCACTGCCCTAGCCAGTTCAGCTCAGTGGATAGAGCATCAGCCTGCGGACTGAAGGGTCCTGGGCTTGATTCCTGTCAGGGGCATAATAGGGGGTGTGCAGGAGGTAGCCGATCAATGATTCTCTCTCATCGTTGATGTTTCTATCTCTCTCTCCCTCTCCCTCCTCTCTGAAATCAATAAAATATATATTTTTAAAAATGTTTGATTAAGTGACAGATTAATTTATTAAATAGATGAGTGAGCAAATGAATGAATGAAAAAATAGAATAAATAGACTAGTGTCAAAAATTTCTAAGATATCTGAATCATAACCTCTTCCAACTCTGCCCTAATAGTTTCTATATCTACATTTTAATCTCTTCAACCATTCATCCACTCTCCATACATTCACTCATCTTTTTATTTTTTAACCACAGTTGATAAGCACTATTATAATAGTTTCAGGTGTACAACATAGTGATGAGCCATTTATCTAAATTATGAAGTGATAATCCTGATAAGTCTAGTATCCATCTGACACCATACATAGTTATAGTTATTAACAATATTATTGACTATATTCCCTATGCTGTACTTTACATCCCTCGGATATCCACTCATCTTTTATTTTTAATCTATGGATCAGATGTAGCATCATGTATATTTATTTATATAGTCATCCTTCAGTGTTCACAGTGGATTGGATTGGTTCCAGGACTCTCTCTGGATACTGAAATCCATGGATGCTCCTGTCTCTTTTATAAAATGGTGTAGAACAATACATATTGTCAGCCTCCATATATGTGAATTTCCTACAGAAGATTGAAAAATACTGTTTTGGATGCAAGGTTGGTTAAATTCACTGATGCAAAACTCAGAAGTACACAGGACAAACTGTGTGTGTGTGTGTGTGGTGTGTGTGTGTGTGTGTGTAGTTTTTCGGAAGCACATCTGTATCCCTTTGGCTAGTTAGTCAAAACCCATGGTCAAAGGTAATGACTTTTCCAATATTTGTTTAACCATATATTAGTTTTGTCTGTATTTAAATTTTATGAAAATTAAATCATACTGAATGTATTATTTTGTTTCACTTTATTTTTCAAATTTATGTTTGTGACATTCATTCTTATTGAATTTAAAAATATCTGTTTATTCATTATTGCCGGCATTCAGGTAATATATAAATCTACTAAAAGTTAATTATTCATTCGAATGCTGATGGGCATTGGGTGGCTTCAGTATTTGCCCATTGGGAATAGTGCTGCTATGTTCAGATATGTCCATGCTTTTGGTATCTGCATACATTTTAGTTGGATAGAGCTATTTCTAAGAGTAAAACTGTTGGTCAGATTTAATAAGTAGTGTCAAAATGTTTCCAAATTGACTGCACCATTTTATACTCTATGACACAAGTGAGTTATAATCGCTCTACATCTTTACCACCACTCGGTAATGTTCAATATGAATTTAATTTCTTATTTTATTGTATTTTTATATTTATACTATATATATATATATTGAGTATTCATAGAAAATAAATTTTATTTTATTGAATATTTTAAAATAGAAATTATATTCTATTAAATATTCATAAATATTAAACATATGAAAACAAATCAAGTAAATTTATTATATTAAATCAAACAGTCAATGGACTATAATTTTTAAATATTATGGTAGGTATTAGTATTTTATCTTTGCTTAATGTATAGTTCTTTTATTCCTCCAGGGAAATATTTCAAAAAATATCTATATGAAATTAAGATTGCAGTCTATAAAATAGTTTCCCCTTATGGGAAGAAGACTGACTTTATTTCCAATATGCTTTAATAAAACACTGTGGACTACTTTAAAGTGTAAGTAGCTTTCTGCCCAATACCATAAATATAATTTTAATGCGAAAGTTCGGTCAAGTTGAGATGAATTACTTTTCACATGGCCTGCATAAAACAATATGGGCAGAAGTAATGTCTCCAGTGTATTATTGAGAACTAACTACATTGTCAACAATCTCAATTGCTGATAATAATAATTTGAATGCATTTACACTTTAATTGAAATTCAGAGATTCTCTTACTCCTTTTGCAGTTGTCAGATTGAATAAAATGCAAATGGATGTAAAATTCAGCAGTTATTTTCTATATTAAAGAAAATATTCAGCCTCTGAATTACTTTTTTTTAGTGGTATGATCTACATGAACTAATAAGTTACTGTTAACATTATTTTTCAAATAGTTGAGAGAGACAACACATATACTACATAAGAGCCTAATCCTGGCTAGATTTTTCATACTGACGGTTCTGCCAGCTTCTAGCCAGGCATCCTGCCAATGAGTGTGAATGGACATCAGCCTCAAATGTCACAAATGAATCCAATTCAATCCCCCTTTTATTTATCCACAGAAACTCAAGTTTCGTGTTCTTTAAATGTTTTTAACATAAATTTTCAATTTAATATTGATATATTAAAAACAATATTTAATATGTGTAATCTTCAAACTTACACAATTTTTAATTAATTTTCCTGTAGTTACATTTTATTTTTCTGCATTATTGTACTGTAAAGATCTTCCAAATTATTATTGTGTTAATAGCAGACATTCTTTTTTTTAAAAAAAAAAAAAATTTTTTTACCTTTTCGCAAACTCTGAGTTGTAGTTTGTAGTTTCTGGTTGTAGGAGGCAGAACTTTGGTCTGAGATCTTTACCACCTTAGTGTTACTTCCCTGGTTACGTTTACTTACATGGCAATGGAGACTTTGCATATGTAATTAGGATGACTAATCAATTAGTTTTAAAATAGGGGGATTATCCTGGATTGTCTGGGTAAGCATAAAGTAACTATATAAATCTTTTAAAAAAATAAAGGAGGAAGGCATAAGGGGAAGTCAGAGAGATTATGAGAAAGTCTCAATACCACATTGCTGACTTGAAGATGGAGAGAGCCATGTGAAAAGCATAAGAAGGATTGAATTCTGCCAATTAGCAGAATTTTATGACCTTGGAAAAGGACTCTGAGCCCCAGATGATAACTGCAGCTCTGCTGATACCTGACTTCAGCTCGGTGAGGCCTTGAGCAGGGAATCTAGCCATGCCGTGCTGGACTTCTGACATACAGAACTATAAAATAATAAGTAGAAGTTTTTTAAGCCCTGAATTTTTTGGTAATAAAAAGAGAAAATTAACACATGTGGAGATGGTGGACATGCCTACACTTTAGTAAAATCCTTGAAAGTAGCATGGACTTAATATATATATATATATATATATATATATTACTTATTTATTTCAGAGAGAGGAAAAGAGAGGGAGAGAGAGAGACTACATTGATGAGAGAGAAACATAGATTGGCTCCTCCTACATGTTTCCTATTGGGCATGTGCTCTGACCTGAAATCGAACCGGCAACCTCCTGGTGCGTGGGATGACCTCAACCAACTGAGCCACTCTGGCTGGGCAGAAAGTAGCAGAGACTTTGAGTATAGAATCTGTACCTTCAGGCTGGCTAAAAATCTTATGATGCCTGGCATCTTCTGCATGCCCTTCTTTGAACTTACCCTAGGAACATCTTGACCCTCTACTGATTATTTAACCAGAATCGCATGCTACATTGTACATGCATATGCACCACTAATTTGTACAGTGATTTTCAGAGCTATTTTCACTACGATATCACATAGGACCAATAGCTGTCAATAGGATACAGTTCACACACCATACAGCACCCACAAATCTTCTTAAGGTAATACTTGCTTTTCAGAACATTTTTAAGGCATAAAAGAATAATACATGACAGATATATCTACTGAGATTGTCGATCATGGTAACTGATGTCAGCCAACTAGTTTTATTCAATATCATTAATCTCTTAGACATGACAAATCTTGGCAGCAAAAGGGAATTAGTTCCAGATAGTACACTTTTGAAGTAATGAATAACCCTTCCTATGAAGTACTTTAATGACTCTCATTGTCAGATTTAAATTTTTATTATTAACATTAGAAAATATAAGCCTCAAAAGAGACTGTTGCAAATCAATTTCATTGTTTCTTCATAATGAGTCCTTCATTAAACTCAATTTCTGATATAGTTGTGAATTCCTTCCCATACTTAATTTTAGTGACATGTATAGCAGGATTTAGTGATAGGACATAATGGAATTTATTGTAATTCTCTATTTTTATGTAGTTTAATAAATGAAATATAAATCATCACATTAACATGACAATAGGGAGTGTATTTATATCTCTTTACAGGCTAGAGTGTGATCACTTTGTTAAATTAGTGTTTTACTTATCTCATTAAAAAGAGATAAGTAAAAATAACCCCAAGTGCTAATGTTCATTATGTAAAAGTCTATGGTAGAAGATTTACATTTGATTTTTTAATGTCCAATAAGGAGATATGGCTGTTTCTTTTCTTAAAATTGATTGATTGGCATATTGAAAAATTGTGAAATATAAATATAGTAGCCTATTCAAATAATTATAATCTGGTCTATGATATCTAAATGCCCTAAATAAAGCATTTCCCTAAGAATGGTTGCAAGCTGATATATGTGTGCTTAAAATTAACTGCCATCTTTAATTACATTACAATGTTGTGACAATATTAAAAATTTGAGTATCACTAGAGCAATGGAGTTTTGCACATCTGAGAACCATATCTGCACTTTATATATATACTAGAGGCCCAGTGCACAAAATTCGTGCATGGGGGGGTGTCCCTCAAACCGGCCTGCACTCTCTCCAATCTGGGACCCCTTGGGGGATGTCCAACTGCTTGTTTAGGCCCGATCCCTGCAGACATCCCTCTCACAATCCAGGACCACTGGCTCCTAACTGCTTGCCTGTCTGCCTGATTGCCCCTAACCACTCTGCCTGATAGCCTGATCGCCCCCTAACCGCTCCCCAGCAAACCTGATTGATGCCTAACTGCTCCCCTGCCGGCCTGATCACCCCCAACTGCTTTCCCCTGGCAGCCTAATTGCCCACAATTGCCCTCCCCTGCTGGTCTGATCGCCCACAACTGCCCTCCCCTGCTGCGATCCACCTCCTCCGCCAGGACTCGCCTCCTCTGCGTGAGGCGGTGGAGATGCCGGGACCGACCTTCTCCACGCTGCGCAGAACCATGGGACCCCCAGGCCTCACCATGCAGATCGGCCACCGGGCCCCGCCTTCACTGGGCACACGGCCATCTTGTGGTGGCCATCTTGTAACGGCGTTGCACAAGGGTGTCGCTCAAGGGTGTGATGCCACCTAGGCTTTTATTATATATATATATATATACCTTGCTCTAATCCCTTTATAGTTTTTCTTTTCAATCAATAATGAGCTTGTGAAGCTGGAATACAGCATCTGTTTTTTTTTAATTTATATAACATGATTTAGTGGATATAGGAAGGACAGTCATTGATATCAGATTAATCTGTTCTGTTATAGACTCCAAATCCTGCTGTCAACCTTAAAAAGTAATTTCTTGAACATCACTTTCTTCATCTGAAAATTGTGAAGATAATTTGAGATAATTTATGCAAACCACATCAAGCAATGTTTGGTACTTAGTGCACATATGAAATTCCACAAATATAGCCAATGTGATAATGAAGGTAAAAAAGATGATGATGATAATGATGACTATGATGGTGACAACTACTTCAACAAAATTTATTTGTTCTAATATCATCCCTTTCTAGAATTTCACTTGTTCATTATACAATTTGAAAATGGAAGCATTTAATAAGCATTGTCTTTATGCCAGGCATTGTGTTAGGTGTCAGGCATAGAAAGTCTAACAAAACATCATCCTTGCTAAGCAGAAATATTGCTAGTTTTCCATATAAATTTTTCAAATTTATACAAAGTCTATAATAAGTTCTAAGCCCTGTTTTATATTTTTACATTGTAATTACTATCTTATTTCAAAATTATATATATTTGTTTTAAATCTTCACCTGATGACATGTTTTCATTGGTTTTTAGGGAGAAAGGAAGGGAACAAGAGAGAAAAAGATAAATATCTATGGGTTGCCTCCCATTCGCACCCTGACTGGGGATCGAACCTACAACCTAGGTATGTGCCCTGACCAAGAATTGAACACCTCACCTTTTGATATATGGAACCACACCCCAACCAACTGAGCCACCCATCCAGGACTCAAAATCACATATTTTATAGCCTTAATTGAAATATCAACTCACATTTACAAGAGATTTTACTTTTACTTATCAAAACTAATACATCCTTTTATTACCTAAAAACCCTTCACATGTAATGGCTACTAGATAATTAATTATTGAGAAAGCAAATGCATTAATGGAATAAATTAATGACTTCAGATGGATGAAATGGAATATTATACCCCTAACCTCTTCCCCATATTAAATACCCCAAGCTCCAGGAAATGTAAGCCACTTAATATCCTCTTATTATTTAATTTTTCTTAGCACTCCAACCTATTCTCTACTCTCACTCCATTCAATGTTGACTTCTACTTTCTCTGTGCAATCAGATTATATTATTCAACACATACTTATACAGAATAGAAGGCTACAGTAGTAATCCAAACAGATTTTCTGCCCTCCAAAATCACAATTGGGCTGGCAGGGGAGCAGTTAGGTGTTGATCAGGCTGGCAGGGGAGTGGTTAAGGATTTGATCAGGCTGGCAGGCAGAAGCAGTTAGGGACAATCAGGCAGGCAGGCAGGCAAGCAGTTGGGAGCCAGCAGCCCCGAATTGTGAGAGGGATGTCCGACTGCCCATAGGAATTGGGCCTAAACTGGCAGTCGGACATCCCCTGAGGGGTCCCAGATTGGAGAGGGTGCAGGCTGGGCTGAGGGACACCCCCTTCAGTGCATAAATGTCATGCACCGGGCCTCTAGTAGAAAATAAAGAGTATAGTAAATGTAGAAAAATTATTTTTTGTGAAATACTTGTGTGAAATATTAAAGCACACAGGGAATGACCACTCTGGCCAAGCCGTAGCTGCACCATATAGATAAGACCATAGCTGAATGCTACCCTTAGGAATGATGTATGTAAACCTGATAGACACCTTCTGAGTGACACTGTGATAGATAACCAGCTTGTACTCAGATTAACACTGTGTGATGACATATGTTACCGATACCCACCTGGACAGCTGTGGGTCAGAACAGGCTTAAAAACAGGTTCCTGACTTCAGACATTGATCATCCTCTTGGTCCATGCTCCACGCTGCCTTGCTCCATGCCAGACGGCAGAAGAATGGCCGAACCTCTAATTGCGAGACTTCGGTCACCCTCCTCCAGCTGACTCGACCCAACTAGATGGCCAGCCACCCGAAGACGGTTCTGCCGCTGCCCCCAGAAGGTGCCACTCTTCCCCAGGGACCCTGTTAAGTCTGAGCCCATGGCACCAGGAACCTTGTGAATAATAAAGTGTGCTGTGTGATTTGCAACTGCATATTCTTGTGTGGTGTAATTCCTCCAGCAATCTTAACTATATCAATACTAGAAGCCCAGTGCGTGATATTGGGCGCAGTAGGCCACCCACTGCTTCCACAGGAGCTGGCAGGAGCTGCGCTGCTTCAGCGGGAGCTGGCGGGAGGGAGCCACACTGCTTCCACGGGAGCTGCACCACTTCCGTTGGAGCCGGGAGGGAGCCGCCACTGCTGTTGCCCGCAGGAGCTGGGGTGCGGGGGGGGGGGGGTGGGGACCTAGAGGTGCTCCATGTGTGCGCAACCTGTTGAATGGTCGTTACTGTGACACAGTAACAGACAATTAGCATATTACCTCTTTATATATATAGATAAGGTCAGATGATTATGCCTACCCTCAGTCCTGCTTGCTTAGATTAGTCTCTTTGCTAGCAACTACTTAACACCTGTATGGTTAAGTTTATCTCAAGGGACATCTTGGATAACACCCAATATACTCTACTCGGACAAAGTATATTTTTCAAAACAAATGAAAATTTGTGAAAACAGTAGCATTGATTTACATTTTTACAAATCTCATCAATATCTGGCTGAAGAGAAGACAGCTGGAGTCCCATTCTGTTTCTACATTCAATCTGTTACAATATAATATGTTATGTAGCCTCTGGAAAATTCCACTCATGAGTAATGGGAGTGAAAAAGGCAAATAAAATCTCAGTATTATGATGAAAATAATTTTGATTTTGTGACCTGAAAGGGCTCTGAGGACTCCCAAAGGTCCTGGGATCACTCTCAGAAGCATAGCTCTAGGATAATATAGCTGCATATCAAAACAGGAATTTTGTGGGGTGAAAAAGACAGGTTTTAGGAAATTTTAGAAACTGCAACAGGTGCATTTCCATAGAATGAGGGAGCTGGGAACAGCAAAAGGTCTGTATTTACAAAATAAAGAGAAGAAGCCCTTCATCCAGAAGGAGAAGAAGAAAGCCAAAAGGAAAAGGAAAACAATAAGGAAGGAGTGGGGGAGAACTTCACATGTGTGAGGTTTGACCTTTGAGCTTAGTAGTTACTATAGTAACCAGTCTAAGGGAATAGTGACCAATCAGAGGGGATATCAAGGCACCAAGATCTGCAGCCTTTATAAGCCGTAGGGAAAAAGGATCTCAGTGGGACCCTTCCCTACTCCCCACTGGGAGTCTGTACTTGTTCTTTAATAAATTTCCACCTTTGCTATACCGCCTCCTATCTGTGGATTTATTCTTCAACTCCAGCGGACAAAGAATCAGGGTTCCAGTCCAAAAATTCCGTATCAATATCACTTCCAGATTTGAGCTCAGATACTGTGAAGCTACATGTTAACTTGCAGACTCAAGTCAATCAGTAAGGGTAATCCAAGGGGTATAATTTTATGGTCCTGAGTTACATTAACAAGTTTTGTGTCTAACCTTACTCTAACATTCTTTATTAAGAAAAAAAAAAGAACTCATGGAAATACACAGTTCTTCATTCTTTAACTGGTCTTGGTACTAGTTATATCATCTTTCAAATTTCCTTATTAAGATTTAATAGTTGTTGCCAGGCTGGTGTGTCTAAGTGGTTAAGCATCGACCCATGAACCAGGAGATCATGGTTCAATTCCTAATCAGGGCACATGCCAGGTTGCAGTCTCTATCCCCAGTAGGGAGCATGCAGGAGGCAGCAGATCAATTATTGATGATTCAATCCCTCTCTTCCTCTCCCATCCTCTCTCTGAAATCAATAAAAATTTATTTTTGAAAAAAATATTAGTAGGTTGTTAACACATTTTCATTCTATATTTGTATAAAAGTCTGTTTTTAACTATTTAAAAATTATATTTGACCATATTCTTTACCTCAACAAACCTCTTCAATAACTTATAACATATTACTATGTCCATTTTACAGAGAAAAAATATTGAGGTTTAGGAATTGTCAGTGATTTCTCAGAAATCAGATAGCTCAGTAATGTTACTCCTAGTTCTCAGGTCTGGTTCTAGTACCATCTTCCTGGACTTTCTATGCTGGATTCATGACAATCTCCTGATTTTTATAATCTTTTCTCTCTCACAGGCTGAGATACAGGAAAGCAAGTATTGTAAACATTCCTTTCATACCAGCATCCCTAAAGGAGAGACCCTGCAGACACATTTCTCCAAGCATTTTGCAATTTCAGGACAAAATGAGGATAATAAATTGTGTGTCTGATGGAGGTTCCCAGAATCAATCTCTTCCTTGTCAGGAAACAGTTTATTGTGCTTTCTTAATATAAAACTATCTGCCCTCCATAAGGAATGCAAAGAAGAGATGACAAAGTATTACACTAACACACTGAAACATGCCTGAGGCTGGAATCTGGACTAAATAGATTTAGCAAACTTTGATGGAACATGAGAAAAATCAAATGCAGTCAGGAAAAAAACACAAGTCTAGGCATCTGTTATCTTTCCCAGGGGCCTTAGGCCTGAATTAATACTGACTCTTATGAATTAAAGTTGGCAATGAACTAGAGTCATAAAGAGTCTTTCTCATTTCATTTTATTTTATTTGTAGTACTATTATTATTAGGGGAACTAGAAGGAATATGAATGCTCTTCTGTGGAAAAGGATCCCGAGAGAGCAAAGACCTGACACTTTAAAAATGATTGAGCCGTTTTTGTGTAACTGCTCTCATCTTTTATAGGAGCAAGTATGAAATGAAGTTTCTGAGTACCAGAAGCCTCTTGTTTGTATTGCTTGTTGTGTAATGGAAGAAGACACAGATCTATAGACAGGAGGACATGGTTGAGAAGAGTCATTTATGGCATTTTGGAGTAGAGTATTAACTTAGAAAAAAGAAGGATCTCTTACCCTTTGAGACAGCATGGGGGGACCCGTAGAGTGTTATGCTAAGTGAAATAAGCCAGTCAGAGAAAGATAAGTATTATATATGTGGAATCTAATGGATAAAATAAACTGATGAACAACATAGATCCAGAGACATAGAAGCATGGAAAAGATTGACAAATTTCAGAGAAGACAGGGATCTGGGGGATGAGGGGTGAAGAGAGATTAACCAGGGAATTTATATGCATACTAGAGGCCCAGTGCATGAAATTTGTGTACTCGGGAGGGGTCCCTCAGCCTGGCCTGCACCCTCTCACAGTCTGGGACCCCTCCCTCCTTACCACCCACCTGCTGGCTCCTTACTGCTTGCCTTGCTGTTGCTCCTTAGTGCTGCCACAGAGGCGGGAGAGGCTCCCGCCACCACCGCTGTGTTTGCCAGCCATGAGCCCTGCTCAGGGCTTCTGGCTGAGCAGTGCTCCCCCTGTGGGATCACATTGACCACCAGAGGGCAGCTCCTACATTTAGTGTCTGCCCCCTGGTGGTCAGTGCACCTCATAGCGACCGGTCATTCTGCAGTTGGGTTGATTTCCATATTGGCCTTTTATTATATAGGACTACAGGCCCAGTGCATGAATTCATGCAAGAGTAGGCCTTTCTTCCCCAGGCTGCCAGCACCAGCTTCCCTCTGGCACCTAGGACCCAGGCTTCCCTCTGGCCGCCGGCAGGCACCTGGGACCCGGGCTTCCCTCGCAGCCCTGGCTTCATACTGAAGGACATCCATAAGGATATCTGGTCTAATTAGCATATTATGCTTTTATTATTATAGGTATGCATAACCCATGGACACAGTCAATAGTGTGATGAAGGCCTGGGAGGGATAGGTGCTAGATGGAGGGGGTCAATGAAAAAAAAAAAAAGGGAACATCTGTAGTAGTTTCAACCATAAAGACAACTTAAAAAAAATAAAGTAAAACATAAAGCCTGAATGTAAAAAAAAAAAAAAAAAAAATTAACTTGTGGCTGGAGTTGGTCCCCAACCTTTCTGCATCAAAATGACCAAAGGCCATTTTACAAATACAAATTTTGAGGACTTGTCCTTTATTTACGGATCAGAATCTCCCGGGACTAGGACTAGGAACATATATTAAAATCTAAATAAGAGTATACAATCCACACATATAATGAACCAAATCAAAAGCAACCAAGCCACCAACCAAATAGATGCAAAGCATGACAACCATAATAACAAACTTGCCAAGTCTAATAATGAACTAAGTTTGGTTTTCAAACAAGCAGGATGCTTGTCATGGGAAAATTCTGAGGCCAACTGCAAGACATGCTTTGCTAAGTACCAATGCTTGTAAATGACTAAAATAAACCAGTAAATAAATCCAAAGATATGTTTATAGTATTACCTCTTTCTCTTACTTGCTGTTGGAGAAACCATGTCAGAAGAGTCAGGGCTGGAGTCACATTGGGAGTTGTAATAAGTGCATGTATGTTGCAACTTGGCTTATGTGTATCACGGCCTGTGTCTGGGCCACTTGGGGGAATATGACATAACCTGTAAACAATGTAAATCTTTGTTGCCACTCTTTTTATGAAATAGTATTGAGGGAAAGAGAGAGAGAGAGAAGGAGAGAAAGAGGGAGGGAGGGAGTCTTTTTTTCCTAAATTGTAGGGCTTACTTTAAATCTGTTAACTTCTTTGGAGGTTATGGAAAACTGTAGAAGTATGAACAGATGATGAGATCTCACATCTAACATTAGTTATGTCAGCTCAAAAAAGGTAGTAACCTATCAGAATGTTAGTTTCTTTAGTTGCAAAATGGAGAAAAGACCATTGTTGTAAGGGTTAAAAGAGATCATATAATAAAAGCACCTTGAACAGTGTCTGCTTATGTGTTAAAAAGTGAGAGCTGCCCTAACTGGTTTGGCTCAGTGGATAGAGCATCTGCCTGTGGACTGAAAGGACCCAGGTTCGATTCCTGTCAAGGGCATGTACCTTGGTTGCGGGCACATCCCCAGTGGGGAGTGTGCAGGAGGCAGCTGATCGATGTTTCTCTCTCATCAATGTTTCTAACTCTCTATCCCTCTCCCTTCCTCTCGGTAAAAAAATCAATAAAATGTATTTAAAAAAAAAGTGAGAGCTATTAGTTGGTGCTACATACAAAGTTTATTATGCAAATCACATACATAAAAAGGAAGAATTTTTTAAGTTATTTAGGTATTTTATTGTAATGTGTTTATATTCCAATAATATGTGTGTGTGTGTGTGTGTGTATATATATATATATATATATATATATATATATGTATTTCATATTTCTATACATTTAATGGAATATGTATTATGTATGTATGCATGTGCATGTGTCTATATATATTCAGTCGCATCAATTTATAACTCTGGAAGCAACACCAAGCCAGTGCAAGCAAGCAGATGTCTGGTCAGACAATGGGTACTGCTGCATCTAAGCCCTCACACTCACATCTAGACTCCCCCTTTCAGTCAGATATCTTTATTGACACATCGTTGTTTATATTCTATGTAATTCAGCTGTTTGTGTCTGAGAGTCATTAACATCCTCATTTTTTGGTAACATTTTATTTTTAAATTTCCTAGGTTCAAAATCACACTCATACAGAACTCCTTTGGTAAAGCCTATAGCTCTTGGAAAAGTTACATAATTTCTCTGTAATATGGGCTAATCATCTATAAATTGGCAATTATAAATTGCTTCTCTCATAGGGGAGTTGAGAACATTTAATAAATTAATACAGGCAAAGTGCTAAGACAATTGACTACCACATAGCATATGCTCAACAGTGATAGCTATTAGAATCATTAACTGCTGTTAATATTATTCCAAAGGGACAAGAGTCAAAACCTCTAGTGATCTTAAGATTTCACAAACACTATACAGAATCTTAGCACATAAGATTATAGTGACTGTATTGTCAGATTGAAATGGTATGAAATACACAGTGAAGTAGTTAACAGCTCTAACGACAGGGAGAAAGTCCACATTTCTAGATTCAATTCCAAACCATAGCATTTTATGTATTTTTAAGTACCCAGTCACACCTACTCTTCACGGAGGTAAACTCCTTAGGGCAAGGGCTGCAGCTTTTACTTGGCTTGCAAAGTGCAACAAAATCTTGATTGTTGGCAAGAGCTCATTCTCTCAAAATTGATGGGGTGGCTGAGGTAAGCCTTTAAGTAATTTAGATGGAGCATTTTAAAATCCATTTAGAAGCTATTCAGGGAAGTATGAGTTTGAAGTCAAGGTTGAAGCTGAACCATCCTGTGGGGCCTACAGGCAAAGAACCTCAATCGATAAAGGCCATTATCCTAAATAAGTCCAGAGCACCATAGGCCTGGCCGCGTATTTTAATTCCTGTCTGACAAGGGAGCAAAGGCAGTCGCACTGAGACAAAGCTTCCAGGGATCAAAAGGCTGCAGAAGCAGAGTAAGCTACAAAAGTCTTCTGCCAAGAATTCTTTCTGTACCTAGCAATCCTCTGCCTCCCCTTGCTTTCCCCATCAGCCCTCCCTCCTGTTGTCCTGTCCCCATACTTATCCATAGATTCTCACATTGTCCTAGCCCAGTGACAGATCAAACTCAACCAGAAAATTGTCTTCTCTATAAAAGCTCTCTAGAGAGCACCCTTTGTCTGACCAGTGGGCCTCAAAAAGGGCTGCACATTAGAATCATCAGGTGCAATTTACATGACCAGCTTTTAGCCCTAAAGATTTGGATTCAATTTAGTTCTCATGGGATACTGGCAATGGATCTTTTTAAAAAAAGTTTCCAGTTGGTGCTAATATGCAGCTAGACTTGGGTACCACTTTGGATTATTAAATCTCTTCTTCTCAGCTCAGCTTTCCCTGCAACACTCTACTGGACGTGGGTAGTTCTTGTTCTTTGTCTTTCAAACTATTACACTGAACTTTATGAATTCAGGTGCCTCTCTCCTTGTCTTTTTTTTGTTTTGTTTCTGAACTAAAGTTGATATGCAATAAACTTTCCTTGAAATATAAGTTAAATCATTTCTTCATTCTTCACTTACTCATATTTTTAATTCTTATATTCTGGCATCTATTGATTGATTGATTGACTTACTAATGCATTCATTTATCAGCAATACAAGTCTTATATTATTCAAAAAATTCATAAATGACTAAACAAATGAACTGATTAATATTCATATTCATTAAAGTCTGGTGCCACATTTTAGGAAAAGTACTCCGAAGAAGATGTGCAAAAGAATACGTATCACACTTGTACATCACTTATACTCACTTATAAACATACACACATTATATCTAAGTGTACATAAACCACTGCATATGCATGTATTCATTTATATCCATCAAGTTTAAACTTAGTAATTAAGAGGTCAGGCTCTTGAGACCCCACTGCCTAGTTCCCTCATTTATAAAGTAGAGACTATAAAACCTACCTCTCATATACATGTTGAGAGGATAGGATGTGTTAATCTATGTAAAGCAACAGTAAGCACTACACAGGGGTTAACTATTATTATTATTATTATTATTATTATTATTGCCAGCTTCTCTTTCATATCATGTGCGATTTCACATTCATGCACAGCACTTTGGGGCTGGCTAATTCAGGCTGAGATAGACAGGCTTCTCTCAGATCTCTCATATCACCAACATGTCAAAGTCAATGCTCTAAGTGATGAGCCTGTCACTTTTCCACAGTGAATTGCTTGCATATTTCCATGGAATACCTACAGACTTTAAAAAAGAGAAGAAAGGAAGGTAAAAGAAAACAAATGTGTCTTGTCAACCTGAAGTCTTCCAACCATTTGAAATAATTGTTATGAATTAATATGCTGTCTTCTCCAAATAGCAGTTAACATCTGTGCATTCAACAGATGTCCACCATGTCTGATATAACTGTCCCTCAATTATCCACCTATGGTTTATTCTACTAGTGAATTGTAGACAGCAAACTGTCTCCCATGTGTTTTTTGGTACTCCTTCATAGTCAGGGATCAACATAAAATTATTTTTTAACAGAACAACAGTAACAACAAAATAAGGGGATTATATATACATATGAATATGTACTAGGTATACCGCTTAATAATGCAGATTTTTTTCAATAGATGGAGTTACACATATGATGATATATATGCGATTTGATATGTATGCTATGTCTATATATACATATATGTGTGTGTATATATATGTCCGCATATATATTTCACATATTATATATCATGTAATTTTGTTAAGCAATGTAAAATATACACATAAATTTCTACATATACTATCAGTGTTCAGTAAGAATTTATTTATAAGGTATTATTTATATATTCCGAAATATGTATTTTATTTAATAATCTAAGTTTTGGTAATTAAGAGTTGTTTCTTTATGAAGCCTTCTTGACAATTAGTCCAATATTTATTTTGTCAATACCAAAATTATCTCAAATTTGATACTAATTTTCACTATACATCCATTTAAATTGTCTAGAAGATTATATTGCAGTAGCCAACTATGATGTTTTAATCCAATTTTTTTCTTGATATAAGCCTAATTGTCATGGACAATGTTTACATTTACAGTTAAATTTTTGCTTACTGATTTTCAGCCTCTGGGTAGACAAAATAATTACTTTGGAAAGAAGATAATACATTGGAACATAGGAATCTATTATTTCTTAATTTTATGTCTTAATTGATACACAAAAATATCTTATGTTGAAATGTCAACATTCACTTGCTTTGTGGCTCAGAGTTAGTAAGACAATTTCTCTCGGGCATAAGGTTTTCATCATTAAAATATGATTATATGTCTAAAACATATTTTAGTTTTCTATCCCTATATCACTGATATCCAGAAATATGAGGGGAAACACTTGCAAAGTATTTGATTATCTAAACAATATGTTGTACACCTAATACAAAATAATATTAAATATAAGCTATAATTGAATAAAAGTAAAAAATAACAATAAATTGTTGAAAACTACAAAGTGGCATGATAACATAAATGGCAGCTCCACCACCAATTTACCATGCCAACTTTACCACCTCCACCACCACCCATAGTGTGAACACTATAAGCTGGTTTTCTGAGAAAATATGTGTAATGATTTCTTCATCAAGTTGAATTTGGGTTAGATGATTTTCCAGCACTCCCAATAACTAATGCAGAATCTAGTTCAAAAATGGTTTGCTGCTGGAGGCTAATTCCAGCAGGTCATAAATGCAACAAGTTCATCCAAAGGTTGATGGAACTTGGGGCTTCAGTAGGGCTGAAGATCTACATATTATTACTTGCTGCCAGACAGCTGAGTGCAGTTCCCCCAACCTGATAATCTTTTACAGTTTACCAAACCTTACTTTTGATATGTATATCTGCTTTGCTTTAAGGCAAAATGTGTTAATAAAAAGCTAGGGGTCCGGACATTTGGGGAGCTTAGTCACTAGAACTGAGTTTCCATCTGGCTTTCTCCCATGCCTTCCAAATTCATATTTCTTCTCTAGCCTCTTCATTCATTTATGCACAGCCCCTTCTCCAGATTCCTGAACCCTTGTAGATGTGGAAAAGACCCCAGCAGTTTGAAACATCTAACCATCCATTCATTCAACATTTATTGGATGCCTGTCATGTTCCTAATCTGTGCCAAGACTTGGAAAATAGTATAAATAGAATTAAACACAGTCTTTCTTACTAAACTATTTCCCAATTTAGCTGTAAAAATAAACATGTCTATGACTTGAGACACTTCAGGGGAGAAAAATAGAAATTCTATGAAAGAAGTTACATGGGGATTCAGAGGAAAGAGAGCATTTTCAAAAGGACAAAAACATGAAATACTTCGTGAAACTGTGGGTTATGGTCTAGATCACAAGTTATAATCAAGGAATAGGCATTTATAAATCCAACCTTTTGATCAATATTGATTGTATGCCTTATTTTGTGCCAGGCCTTACGTTTGAAACTAAAAATCCTGGTATGAAAGCATCCATGCTCAAGAAATACACAATGTCAGGGAAGTCAAGAAAAAAAAATACTTTAAAAAGTAAGTACAATGCTATAAATATGTCCATTGATATAATGAGATACTTAACCTGCATAAGTGTTCATAGGAAACAATTCCCAGAAGAAATGTCATCCAAACTTAAACTTGAAGGAGAAAAAAAACAAAACACACACACACACACACAAAGGGGTAAATCTTTGTGAAATAATAAATTTTACAAAGAGATAGATGTCTGGATGAAGGTAAGGAAAGATTCAAGTACATTTGTCCAATATCATAAATGATTCTTTATTCCTTCAACTATATACAAAGAACTAGCATACAAAATATCCCAAGTGCCCATCAGTAGATTAATAGATTAAAACACACACACACACACACAAAAAAAAAACAAACAAACAAACAAAAAACCATACCAAACGGTGTTATATTTACACCATGGAATACTATACAACCATAAAAATGAAAGATTTCTTACCCTTTGAGATAGCATGGAGGGACCTGGAGGGTATTATGCTAAGTTAAACAAGCCAGACAGGGAAAGACAAGTATCACATGATCTCACTCATATGTGGAATCTAATGAACAAAATAAACTGATGAACAAAATAGACCCAGAGACATAGAAGCATGGAACAGACTGATGAATCTCAGAGGGAAGGTGAGAGTGGGTGGGTGGGTGGAAATATATCAACCAAAAACCTTGTATGCATATATGCATAACCCATAGACATAGACAATAGCTTGGTGAAGGACTAGGGTGAGGAATGGTGGTGGGCTAGAAGGGGTTAATGGGAATTAAAGGGGACATACGTAATACTTTCAAAAATAAAGATTTTTATAAAAAGGTGTGATATCAAATTAAGCAAGATGGTCATGGCTTTGCATTTTGAATGTTGTCAAGGAATAAGGAATGAGAAAAAAGCAGAACAAGTTCACAGAGTGATTTATACATCATATAAATTTTATTCTAAATGGTTTTAGCAATATTATTCAGCATTCATAGAGCACTCTTTATCGAATTGCCTATAATAAGAGATTACAAATGAAGATGAAGATCAGAGATGGAGATGATGTAGGTATCATTCTAGTCAATGCAAGCAAAGGCACATAAACAGGAACATGTGAATGTGTGAACAATAGAGTACCTCCTTAGTCTAGGAATGGGTGAATGGAGATTAGTGGGCTGAATCAGGACTAGGTTATTGAGGATCTTGCCACCATGCTGAGTTGACACTGTGTTCTGTGTTTTATTAAGATTGATGTGGCAACTCTGTGTACATAACAGTAAAAGACAGAAGGCCCAACAGAGAAGACAAGTTAAGAGTTGTAACAAGAGTGTATATGGGATTTTAAAAGACCAGAACTAGGCTAGTAGAACAGAGAGGAGATATGAATCATATTTTGGTGGTAAAAATCTACAGTTAGAAGGTTTGTAATTTCTTTTTTGTCTATTCTTGGCTGATGTTTTGATTACCAAGAAGAACACAGGTAAGGGTATCCATAAACATTTATCACAATTATTACAAATTAGAAGCAAAAAACAAATCACTTTGGAAAATCTAGTAAGCTAATTAAATCAATGTAATATTTTCATGCTAATCCATACACAAATCAAATGTGCAAAGCTTTTCGTTTCAATTTATTTAGCCTTACCCTAGTGGAAATCATTACACTGAATAATAAACTGCTTCTTAACTCTTGATTTTGACTTTACCCAAGCTAGGAACATTTTGTTTGCCATGTGTGGTTCTGAGGTTTTTCTTTAGGGTACTGAATGGAGAATTTAATAATGATAAACTCTGGGGAAGGATTTAGAAGAAGTAATTTGCTCCAGAAAATGAGATTTGTTTACTTTATGCTAGATTTTTCATCTTTAATTGATCAGTTAGTCCAGTGGTCAGCAAACTGCGGCTCACGAGCCGCGGTTTGCCGCTCTGTTGACTAATGAGTTTGCCGAACACTGCTGTAAGGCATTACCCTTACCCAGAAGTTTTGACTTCAGGTTAAAGACATTAGTACATTATTAAAATGTTTTTTAAGTGTTTTTCCATAAGGCAGTGGTCAGCTAACTCATTAGTCAACAGAGCGGCAAACCGCGGCTCACGAACCACATGTGGCTTGCAAGCCGCAGTTTGCCAACCATTGAGTTAGTCCATCAACTGTCTTAATTTGTGAAAAAAAAATTTAAGAATTTATTTCATTATTATTACTTTTTAATTCTCACTCTAGGATATTTTTCCATTGATTTTTAGAGAGAGTAGAAGAGAGAGGGAAAAACAGAGAAAAACACATCGATTGGTTGCCTCTTGCATGCATAGTCATAGGGCTGGGTAGAAGCCTGCAACTGAGGTATGTGCCCTTGACTGGAATTGAAACTGGGCCCCTTAGGTCTGCAGGCCAACGCTCTCTACTAAAGCCAAAGCAGCTAGGGCTGAAAAATTTTACTGAGTCTTGGTAAAGTTATTTGATAGTTAAAAATATACTGAAAAATAAAAAAGCAATATCACAAGCTTTGTAATATGCTTGAAATATGGAGACTTCTCTATGCCACTTTGCATTTGATTTATCTTTGGAGAAATTAGAATGAATTATACACAACGTATAGCATCCTTGTCAATACCGGTAAAGGTTAAACTTTACTGACATACATCCCAGTGTAATCTTATTCCCTCTTATAAAAAGAATCTTTTTTTTTTTTTTTCCAAGAACACTATGGGGAGAAAAAGGAAAAGTGGACAGTTCTTCATAATCTACTTTTGCAGAAACAATTCATAAACAGGAAATAACATAAAATATATGTCCATCTAGGACAGTGGTTTGCAAACTGCGGCTCATGAGCCACAGTTTGCCGCTCTGTTGACAAATGAGTTTGCCGAACATTGATCTAGGATATAATAAAACAAACATTTAAACAAAGCATAAGTTCTATTTCTGTAATTCTAGTGGTTCTAATTATTCAAATATATGATTCTGTTTCCATTGAAGAATATGAGTAATACATGATTCTGTTTTCATTGAAGAATATGAGTAACATAGTCTATAAAAACACTCTCTCCAAGCCACCAAAAAGGAAAGCACACACAAAGCTTGTATTATAAGTAAATGTTTGGCAGTTATGATTATGATCAATTCTTTCCAATGAGTATGAACAAAAAATGCTAGTCACTGACATTTTACTGCATTGTACAGAAGTGTTATATGGTTTTGGATAGCTGTTTATAGCTTATCATCACTCTCACATTTATGGGTCTCATTTAATCCTCTCCCAAAACTGTGAAAGAGGAATATTGCTCTTTACCTCTGGGTTTCCAAGGAGAAAACTGAAGGTGGCAAAAGAGTGACTCGCCAATTATTATAGACACTAGTGGCCCAGTGCACGAAATTCGTGCACATTAAATGGGGATTAATTAGAGGAAATAATTTAATATTGCTATTTGCCCTTTCTCTATAATAGAAGTGTCAGAGATGAAAGAAAATTAGTAAAATGTATATGAAAACCTTCCTCCTGTCAGAGTCTGGGGCACACCATGGGACCCAGAGTCAAGTCCCTACCCACCCACATGCTCCTCAAGATCGTGTGAGACCCAGACCTGGCCGCCCCCTCCCCTCATTGGGATAGATCCAGACCTGGCTAGTCCCACCCTTGTCAAGCCCCGCTGGGCAGGTAGCCTCAGGTCCCCTGACCCGGCGCAAGGACTAGGGGGTGTGGCCTGAGGTCCCCCAGCCCAGACCAGGGTAGGGGGGCATGCCTTGAGGTCCCCCGTCAAGCCCTGCCAGGTGGGGGACATGGCCTGAGATCCCCTGTCAAGCCCCGCCAGGCGTGGGCGGGGGGGTCGCAGCCTCAGGTCCCCTGTCAAGCCCCATTGGCAGGGGGGTGCAGCCTCAGGTCCCCCCGGGGCGAGGGGTGTGGCCTGAGTTCCCCCGACCCAACACTGGGGGTGCACCTTGAGGTCCCCTATCAAGCCCCACCAGGCAGGGGGGTGCAGCTTCAGGTCCCCTGGCTCAGTGCTGGGGCGGAGGGTGCAGTCTGAGGTCCCCCGGACTGGTGCCAGGGTTGGGGGGGTGCAGCCTGAAGTCCCCTGTCATGCCCTGCCAGGTGGGGGGCATGGCCTGAGGTCCCCCGGCCTGGCGCTGGGGCGGGGGGAGCAGCCTGAGGTCCCCTAGCCCAGCACCAGGACAGGAAGTGCACCTTGAGGTCCCCTGTCAAGCCCCACAGGGGTGGGGGAGGGCGTAGCCTCAGGTCCCGGCTGATTGCTTGTTAAGGTTCCTTATGGGAACTTGGCCTCAGCTGTGGGTGCAGCCATCTTTGTGACAGATTGATGGTTAATTAGCATATTCCCTCTTTATTAGATAGGATTGGGTTGAATGTTTTAAAAGCAGTAGGCACAAAGTCCATGCTAAGTGAGCCACCTTTCATTTAGTAAACAAGGGAAGAACTTGAAAGGGATGACTATATTTGATGCAATTCCTAGAGGGTAGGGCTTTTGTCTCTTTCTCATCATTGGATCTCAAATACATCATATCACACATTCTCAGACACACTGTAGGTGCTTAGCATATGTTTCTTGAATAGATGAACAAGCAGAAGGCCAACAGTAGGCATGTACTGAGTGATGGAATTGGGGTCAACATTGTGTTAGATCAGACTTAGGAGGACAGAACATAACAAATCAACATGTTTTTATATATTAACAATGTTATCCTTCATTTTCAGAGAATGCTAGAGGCACTGCAGCAAGTTTGAAAAAAACAAGAGTATACTACTATATAGCCAGTCCTTCCCCTCATCCTCCAAGTCTCACCTTGCTTGCCACCTCTTGCAAAACCACCTCCTACCAGAGGCCTTCTCTGGCCACACTCTCTACAGCATATCCTACATACTATCTAACCTTAACCCCAATAGTTCAGCTCCCAGTTGGTTTCCTTCACAGCATTTATCACCATATGCAATCATTTAGTTGATGATTTATTTGATTATTATTGTATTTCCAAGTAGTTCATTGGTTTCATAGGACAAAGAACGCTGACCTTGTTCATAATTATATCTATATCCTAATAGGATTTTAAATATAAAATAAAGTAAGGAATGATTATAGGTAAAGTAATATAGGACAAGCTTCTCTCTTGATCAAAGCATCGATACTGGCAGCTGAGAAAAATGTTCTTAGGGGAAGATATATAAATTTTCAACTAAGGTACACAAAGGGGAGGTAGAGCATGAGGGGAGAGAAAGTCAAGGTAAAATGGCATCCAGAATTCAGTTGCATAGTCCAGTGTTATCACCTGACTAGAATCACCTGGGGCAAGCCACAATCACCCTGAGCCTTGGTTTACTCTCAAAAGAGAGGATTTGGGCCATAGGTAGTCTCTAAGATCTCCTAAACAACAGGGCATTTTTCTCTTTCCTCTGTGCTCCTAAAGCACTTTTCATGTCTCTATAAGAAATGTTAGCACATTGTTTTGCTCTTGCCTTATATATATAAAAAGTATTTGTTCTGTCTCTCCATGACTACAATAATTCAAGCACAACGTGAGAGAGCAGTGGGGGTAGGAGTGGCCATTGAATTTTGAGATATTTCTTTGTTAGCAGATTTGAAGTAACATATGATCCCCAGCAATTGTGCAAAGGTACGATACTAAGCAGATGTTTCCATGAACTGCTGGACAAGAGTTATTCTGGTCCATTTCTTCCAAACCACCCAGATCAAATTGTTTCCATACTCTTCTTTTTAGAGTAATTTTTATGACTTTCTAAATCTTTTCACTTGGCTGGCACAGGTTTGAGACAGATAATACATTTTCTTTTTTCTTTCTTTTTTTCCCCCGCTTTGCTGATCTAAATGGCCAGGCTGCAGGAGACAATAAAATAGGCTATGAATTCCTGAACTGGTTTCAATTCGTAGGAGATATTAAGCTCCACAAGATTAATCAGATTTCACATCGCCAGTCCTAGTAGCCCTGGCAGTACCTCAGATAATTATTTAATTTATAGCTGTAAATCACGTTTGGATTCTAAAATTCTAGTTAGATGAGTGCATGAAGCAAACATGTAATTAAGATTAGAGTATCCACAAAGAAGGTGATTATTATTTATGGTCATTACCTCCCTGGCATTGTAGAACAGATTGAAGATTCAGGATTTTTGACTTGTTTGAAAGTCCTAAGATAATTTAATATAATAAACCCAGCTAAATTATTAAGAATTATTGGCATTGTCCATAAAGCTGCAAGTTCAAGAAAAATAATGGTTTGCCTGCTTGAAACATATTTGGAGTGTAGAGTGACAATCTGCAAAATTTATATGAATGTTTGTTAGGGAAATACATTTAAAGTGCTATCCTAAATGATATAAGTGGAAATAGACCACAGTGTGCTTCCTTTTTGGTCTTTGTAAATTCTCTTCTCCTCTACCCCCACCCACCCTCGCCTAAAACACAACACTTTCTGAGGACAGACCTTTCCCATCTTCCTAAGCCCAGTCTCCGCACAGTGCTAGGCACTTCATGGGCACTGAGGAAATGATTATTAGCTGAAAATTTTGGAATAAAATGTGTTCAGTGGGAGATTGGGCAGGCATACAAAGCTCATTCACATACATTTTGAGAATAAGCAGAAATATAATTATGTATGAAAGTGAAAGAGCATGATCACAACCATGAAATAAATTCAAGTTAAGTGTGGTTATCTTTGTCCTAGGTGAAGAAATTATAGTAAATTTTAGTTTTCCTTAGTTTTTAGTTTTTATTTTAAATCATACATTTACTATCTCTTACTTTAAGACATTAAAATAAAAAAATACTTTTAGAAAAACACTCTTTTTTCCCCCCTGAATGTCTAAAATTGTAACTCTGGTCATATAGATATTGTGGACTTAATATTAATACTGAAATTAATAAAATACATCAATTAATTATCACTTATTTATTTATCTATGTAGGCATAATCCTGATGAATGTGAACATAGTCTTTGTTCTGAGAAAATAATTAATACATGTCAAAATGTTCTAAATCTGAAAAATACAGCTTAATAGGGAAGAAAAAAATAAAGCATAAAAACAAAGAAACTGAGTCATTTGTACACTCCTTTTGTTGATATTATTGGCAAATCCCTAGTGAAATGAACTCCAGGTCAAATAGTTCTCCATCTAATGATTCCTAGTGGTTATTTTCCATTTAGAATATCTACATGCATTAGTCTGTCTCAGAATGTTGCAATATCCAGTCATTGTTTGTTGCATGTGACTTCAGTATATGTTCAATAACGATAAAAACATTGATTTATATAGATCGAAAATTTCAAAATACTTTTACATAAGTTACCTTGCATTTTGAAGCATGAAGCTATCTTTTTAGAAATCTAGGTAAACATAAAGTAAACTAAATATTAATATTTTGTGTTGATATTAAGTTAAATGATTTCACACATATTATCGCTTAAATAATCATGGTACACTTTAAGGTAACTATTATTCCATAGTTGGCAGAATAGTCCATAAAAAATAATCATGTGAGCATCCTTAGAAAGTGTGAATATCTTATGCGATATGGCCCTTTGAGGATTTGGGTCACAGACCTTAAAAGTGACCCATAGTAATTTTGAGGTAATAAGCAAGTATTGGTTTCAATTATTAGATTTGAGGTAACAGGTTATAGCAGCCACATAAAATGAATAGATTTTGTTACTACTAGGATGATTCTAAGGCTTGGCAAATAATTTATGATTAATAGAAATTTATCTAAGATCAAATAGGATATGCAGAAGAACTCGGTTTCACAGCAGGACTTTACTTTTTTTTTTTTTTCCCTAATAGGGATGAATAATTATAGGAGATAAATCACTTTCTCTGTCTGTATGTTAGCATACCACTTAATGTGACAATGACAGTAATCATTATAATCATAATACATAACAACACCATGGTTTAAATCTTTGCCACATGCCAGGTATGTTCCAAGCCCTTTACACTACCCATCATACTGAATGTCTATAACAATGGTATGAAGTTGGTTCTGATAACATTTTCAATTATAAATGAGAGAACAGATTTAGGAAGGTTACATCACTTGGTAAAGTACAAAAGGAATACATACCCGGGCTTTCAGCCTCCGGAGATGGGTATTTAACCACTGTACTGCATTGTAGAAGAACAGCGATTTTCAACAGGTAGGCCACAATAATTTTTAAAATGTGCAATACCTGACCATTTAGTCAGAGGAACTGACCTCTTTTCCCTTAAATTGTCAAATAAAAAAAATTACAGCAGCCAACGTAATTCCCATCCAGTGTGGATAAATCAAAATCATACCTATTTTCTGTCATATCAGCAAAAAATATATTTTTTGGTCTGCTGCAGAATTTTAGAAATTAGGTATGTGTGCCATGAGATGGAAAAACTGAAAATCACCGTGGTAGAAGTCCAATACCATCGTAGGTAAGTTATACCTGAAAGTAGGTAACGCAGTCTTTGGCACATACAAAGAGTTTAAATGTTACTTGGTGGTTTTATTATTAATAATCTTTTTATATAAACAAATTTTTGAGCTCTACCTTTTGGCCAGATATAAGGCATTCATTTTTAGATATTTTACATAAATTCATTTCTCTCTATAGGCACATGAGATAGACAGTTTCCATTTAAAACCTAAAGAAGTTAAAGTTTACAGAGTTTGAATCACTTCTTTCAGGACACACAGCTAGGATATGGCAGAACCCTACTTAAACTTAAATCTATTGACTCTAAAGACCCTGTTTTTAAATTTCCAAATCTTAATTTTCAGACATTTACTCAGAATAAGTAAAGGAGCACCTCTTTGCCTACAGAATCTATAAAGGTTAAGATTGATCTCTGGAAATAAAAATCAGCTGTTCAACCCATCCAGCTCTTATTGGCACTTGGGTTCTGGCTGGAAGACTGCCAGATCAGTGGATGGTGTGGGTGAGCCCAGGTGGGCATTCTTGCCTTTGTATGGAAGCTCCTTGAAGATGGGTCTTCTGTCAAAAACAGGGCATTTTCCCTGGCTAGTATGGCTTGGTTGATAGAGTGTCTGCCCTTGGACTGAAGGGAGCCTGGTTCCATGCCAGTCAAAAGCACATACCTTGGTTGCAGGCTCCATCCCCGGCCCTGGTCAGGGTCGGTGTGGGAGGTAATTAATCTCTCTCTCTCTCTCTCTCTCTCTCTCTCTCTCTCTCTCTCACACACACACACACACACACACACACACACACACACACACACATGTTTCTCTGTCTCTTCTCTCCTTTCCACTCTCTCTAAAAATCAATAGAAAAATATCCTCGAGTGAGGATTAACTAAACAAGACCAACAAGCAACAAGCATACAAACAAACAAATAAACAAAAACCAGGATTTCTTCCTCAATTCCTTGAAAAAAAAATGACTATGTTTTGAAACAAAGGCATTTGGGAGAAAACTTTTGGGGCCAATATATCTTTTAAGTCAATTATTTGCTTGGGTTGGAGAAGTGGCTACCAATACTACTGATGCAACCTGGAAACAAAATTATTATAAGTTAATCAGGAGCCATCCTGAGAGACTTTCTGTCCTCCCTGAGTCTTAGAAATATTCTTTTTCCTTCTGAAGGCTACAAAAATTGCTTGTTTGTTGTTGTTTTTCTGTCTTGGTTAAGCTTGTATAAGAGAGTTTGGAGTATTTTAAGGAACATGCCTTAGACAACTAAAATATAATTTGTTCTTAACAAGGGAAGGTGACTTGGCCAACACTGAGATTTTCTGAGGAAAGGCAGAAACTAACATGTATTTAACATGTCCTATTTAGCTGGCACTGTGTTAATCATATTTATATTGTTTTTTTCAGTCCTGCCCCCTCTCTTTTGCTCTCTCTGACACTTATACACATATGTATGCAATAAGAGATGCATTATTCTTTCCCAACACAATCTGATCTCAAAAATTATGTTGCTACACAAAGCACATTAGATTCAGATTAGTTTCTTTATATTGAAGAGTAATGGACTTGAAACTAGTACACAACACTTCCCTGAGAATAAGTTTTAATTTGTGAGATGACTTATTGAGAGTCTGCTGTGGTGGCAGAGGTAGTGATTATTGTTATTATTATCACTGTCATCTTTTAAAATTTTTAATGTACTTTATCAATATCAAGTGTGGATATGAAGTATGGTAGCAACCATACTTGGGTAAAAATTGCTGTTTAATATTTTAACCTTGCTGTTTTGGGTTCTGTACTCATTTAAAAGTTATTTTGATTTTCTGAACTTATGTATGATTGAATACTCCCTTGATGGCGGTTTGAATATCCCATTGATTGTGATCTCACTGGTCATCGAAGCACATTCTTCTGGGACCCAGGACTGTTTCAGCAGCTACAGATAACTGAGTTTCGGCTGACTCAGTGATCTCAGAATCTAGACAGCACAATTATTCTAAATTGCCCAGGTGGTCCCAGATAATGCGTTTCTGTTGATTCAGTGATTCGTAGATACTTTAGATAACTAAGTTGCTCTTCTGTAAAAATGCTTTTTCGCGAAACAGGTTCCTCATTCCAGACCCAACGATATAATCAATACCTTTGTGATATTCTGTCAATATAAGCCAGATGTGGCAAGCTGTTCGGTGCTATGAGGTCTGGAGCGCTTTTGCTCCCTCGTATGCTGCCGGCTTTTAATAAATGACTCCATAATTCGACCTTTTTTTGAGGCGTCCTTTGTAAGATGGGGGTTACACTACAACAGATAGACCTGTAAAACAATTACTTTCTTGACTGTAATAACAGTACACAGTCATTGATGCCTTGGTACCTAACATTTGAATTACACTTTATGATTTACTAAATATTGACACATGCATTTAATGTTCATAAATCTGTGGCTCATGTAAATATTTGATATAATTCAGATGAGGAAACAGGCTGAGTGATGTTAAGTGACAAGTCTGAGATCCAAAAGAGAGTAAGGGGCTGTACCAGATGTCACAAACTGGTCTTCATGGTCCTAATATCATGCTAATTCCACAATTACACAAACAGTAATTACAAGCAACTAAAAAAGCCATCTTCTTTTTTGAAATCCCATATTGCTGATAGTGTCTCTCTTTCTAATTTTTTTTTCTTTTTTGTTTTTAATATATTTTTATTGATTTCAAAGAGAGAGGGAGAGGGAGAGTGAGATAGAAACATCAATGATTAGAGACAATCATTGATTGGCTGCCTCCTGCATGCCCCCTACTGTGATGTGCTCTGAAGGGGAATCAAACCGAGACCTCCTGGTTCATAGGTTGACACTCAACTAATGAGCCACAATGGCCGGACACTCTCCTTGTAAATTTTAAGAACTTTGGCTATGATGCTGTTATTGTGTTGTTTTTTTTGTGTGTGTGTGTGTGTGTGTTTGTGTTAGACCCATATAATTTATTTGAAGAGATTGTCTCCTTGTTAGACACATCCTTTGATTATAGACACCTAGACACCTTGCAGAATTTACATGTCAACATGACATCTTTGCACTAAATTAAAACAAACCAGAACAAACTGTGCTCCCATGTCCCAAATCACACATCATCTGAATATCTGAGAAATGTGTATGTGAACAGACAAGAGTTTGACTATCTAAAAGTATCACATTCTAATCTCTGGGGGCAAATACTAAACATATATGCTATTGAAGGAGAATTGATAACATCTGATTCCAAGATAATAGTATCTTTATGAACGTATAGTCTTATGATTAGAATAGCATTTCTTTAAAACAATGATTCCTGGTTCTACTCATTCAAAACAAATTTCACTTTATTTAGCAAGGACACCTTAATTCACTATATTCATCTATGTAATTACCACTAAAAATGTATGCTTAATTTAAGTTTTACCTACTCAAGACATTTCCAGATTTATTAGTCTAATTTAAACACCTCTATTATGGTCCCCAAAGCAAGTGTTTTATAAACTATCATGATAGTGAAAGAATAAAACATTTTTTCTTTTTCAAGCCCCGAGTAAAGAGCAGACAGAGCAAATAGTGCTCTGACAATGGGAACGAGACCCTTAAAGCTGTCCCAGGAAACAGCCCAAGACAGAGCAAATAGTGCTCTGACAGATAAGATATGAGATTACCAGATGGGACTGTTGACTGAAAACTTAAGCCCTGTCATTAAACATGTTATTAACGAGCCCTGTTGGAATTTCCTGGTGGCTTTGTCCTCTCTTCCTCCCTCACATGTGTGACCCCTTCCAATGTGTGATTTTTGCCTTTATAAGCCTGTAAAATTTTCTGCTCGGGGCTCGTCTTCGCTGCTCTAGTGTGAGTTACGAATGGAGCCCCAGCGCGCTGGAATAAATCCTCTTGCTGTTTGCATCAAGTGACACCTCTTGCGGTTGATTGGGGTCGCCGTCGATCCGTGGGACAGAGTGAGGGTCTCCCTCCGGGGGTCTTTCAATATCTTATTATTGTTATTCTACTGGACTATAACTCACTCATCAAGATTTTATGCTTTGCTTACTTACTCATATGTTTAAAGCTTAGCAGAATCACAGTGCTATGCACTAAAAGCCAATTATTATTGAATCAATAATATAGTTAAATAATTTCTAAAATGTAAGGTATTTTATTGACAACTGAATTTACAAATATGATTGTATAGTTTAATATAGTAGAATGATTTTCAACAAAGATGATTTTATATAGTTTTGTGTCCATAAGATGTTTTGTTAAGAGCAAAGGCATTTGACCTTTAGAGATGAAAATTTAGATCAATTAAGTAAATAACTAATTACTTATAGAAAGTGACTATTCACTATTGTCGATATGGGTGCAGGTGATTTAATTTGAAATGTAAATTATTTAGACATATCATGATGATGAAATGTCAACCTGGATTGTAGCTAGTGATGGGGAGAAGGTTATGCTGCAAGGAGGTTAATCAAACAGCTCTATTTCCTTTCTGATGGCACTTAGAGTAACCGAATGCACAATGATAGGTTTTTAGCTAATATAAGTGGGTAAGCCCTTGAGAAATCACAGTATAATCTCAGATGTATAGAAAGAATGTCATTTAAGGTTCAGCATACTAGATGCTGTCATAAACATGTGGCTGGGATGCTATGGTAGCATAGGGGATAAGAAGTCCAACATTTTGTGGTACTCATATTGGCATAACTCATTCTCCATTTTCTTGAGCTATTACAGCACAATGCTTAATGCATTATAGGCATTCAGTACTAGTGGTCTTTGCTTTCTCTCTTTTCCCCTCTCTTTCTTTATAGTTTATTTTTTAATCAATACATATATCAATCCTTGCACTTTCCTTTCACTTACCAGAATTGATTTGCTTATTCTGAGATAGATTTAGAAATAAAGACAATGGCTCTAGAAAAATATCAGAGTTCCTTGTTAGATTATAACCGTTTGTTATTTTAATAAAAAGTGAATGCTTTCTACAAGTGATTTGGTTAACCTTTTACTAAACATATTTTGTCAAAGAGACATGTATAGTCAGATCCCAATTCATTCTTGGGTACTTGGTTATTAGAGAGATGATATACCAAATTGCTGGAAACTGATGTGGAAAGGGAATCCGGAAGGCTGGTCAACCTTAATTGCTCTGAAAGGTAGGAGCTAATCACTCATTGTTTAGTTGAGATATTGGTAGTTGAAGCAGCCTCCACCTGTTACTCTTATGTAAATTTTTGCTGATTGGCTATTATTGGAATTTCCTGCCTAAAGGATATGAGTGTATCCTATAACCTTAATAAAAGGGAAAACAAAGCCAGAGCAGTGGTAGTCCTCCCCCTAGAGGTGGGCTCCCGCCTGGCCCCCAATATTCCCAAATTAATGCTTTTCTAGTCTCTTATCATTTGTGTGCGGCCTTCTCCAGAACCCGAACCCTGAACTGGAACCCTGAACCATGCGGGATGTGATAAGGACTCCCACACCAAATAGAACAAGGCAAGCAGATCTATGTTTGGGGAATAGCCTTGAACACTATGGGAAGAAGCCAGAGGTGAGAAAGGGCAGCCCATAAATTTATACTTGAAACTTGTTTGAAGATGTCCATGCTCTCTCCTTTGTTCAAGATACAAAGGGCATCCAGAGTTCTCCCTTTCTCCAGCCTGCCAAAGGAATCTGTGCAGATCGGAGATGAGCAGTGGGATGCAGCTCTCTGGGACACAGCTCTCCTCCTCACAGAACAGCTATGTATCCACTTGCAAAAAGTAGGTATCGTTTTATAAATCAAAGCATGCAGTAATGTTAGGTGTCTCCATGATTCAAATAGGGGCTGTGAGGGAACAGGGGAAAATATCTCATTTTTAAAAAAATGTATTTTTAGAAAAAATATTGGGAGGTTTATTTAAAATTGTTAAAATAAAAAGAACTATTAATGAAAGAGGGAGAAAGACTCATTACTTTGTTATACTAGGCCCAAAAGACAGCTACCCAGAAGCCTTTGATAGCTATGATAGTTCGAGTTTTACCATATCTCAAGTGTACCATCAGGCAAGATGGTTTTCATTATTTGTACTACTACTTTCCCACTTAAAACAGTATTTTCTTTTAGAATGAAATTCTTATAGTAAAGATATTAAATGAATATCTCATGCCACTGGGCTATGCAAGCAAAAGGACTCCAGGATTTGTGGTCTGTTTTCAAGTACCTATGGTGTGATGCCCTGGTTTTCAAACTGTGCTCCACAGAAGCCTAAGCATATCCACAGTTTGTATCAGGAGTCATGTGGAGATAAAAACAGGAGTTTAAGAATATAGTCACCCTCACACCTGCACGAAACAGAGAAGTACAGACTTTACCTGTTTTATATATGGGCTTCTGTGAAAGATTTTATTTGAAAAATAAAAAGTATCTGAACCTAAAACAAGTCTGTAAACCATTAGTAGAATATAAAGAATACATGCTATAGAAATAAATGGACAAAAGCTCTATATTGAAATTCTAACACGACTATCTGAAGATCTTTTAATTTCTCCGATCCCTAGTTCACTCATCTAAAGAATGAGAATAGTACTGCTATTTTGCAGAGTGATTCAAAGTAGTCAGAGGAAGGGAACTAACATTTATAGAGGCCATATTAATTGCCAGGTTCTGCAGAAAACTATTCAACAAAATCTATATTTCATCCTTCTCCCCCCATGTACATTAAATATAAACTGCAATATACTGTTGATCCACATTGATGTTTTTTTGCGTTTTCATGTGTTCTACATTACAAGCAACTTGAGCATTGAGATGATATAACATGTTCTGTGAGAACTTCAACATTTCCATGGAGAGGACTTCATTGTTAATTCCTTGACATTCATTGTCTTGTTATTTGAACACTAGCATTCTAAAACCCTGTGGGAAAATCGCTCCACTTCAGCTTAGAATCACCATTTCCTGCACTCCACAGCATCCTATGGATACTTCATTACTGTCCAGTTCCTTCTAATCTCCACCATATTTAAAGATGATCAGCTCTAGGTTTTTTTTAATTGAATTTATTGGGGTGACTTTGGTTCATGAAATCACACCGGTTTCAATTGTACAACTAAACAAAACATCATCTGCACACTGCCTTAAGCAAAGTCCCATTTCTCCCTCCACACCTTTCCCACATCCACCTTTTGCACAGCAAAATAAATAAAAAATAAAACAAAAAGGAAACCCACTAAGTGGGAGAACATGTTCGTCAATGATACACCTGATAAGAAGTTACTATCCAAAAATTTATAATGAACTTATAAAACTCAGCACCAAGAAGACAACCCAATCCAGAAATGGGCAAAGGACCTGAATAGACACATATTCAAAGAGAAGATACAGATGGTCATCTGAAAAAATACTCAAGGTCACTAATCATAAAAGAGATGCAAATTTAAACTCCATTGAGAAATCATCTCCCTTCTGTCAGAATGGTTATCATCAATACATCAACAAGCTCTAGCTTTTATTTAATAATAGTGCTAAGACAAAAATAAATAAACAAATTTATCTAATTTAGCCTTTATTAGAAAACTGTTAAATCTCTAAAGGAAATATCCTATAAAATAACCTAAAGAAGAAGAAAAAATAAAAAAGCCCTAGCTGGTTTGACTCAGTGGATAGAGTGTCAGCCTGTGGTCTGAAGGGTCCAGGATTCAATTCTGGTCAAGGGCACATGCCTAATTGCAGGCTTGATCCTCAGTAGGGGGTGTGCAGAAGGCAGCACATCAATGATTCTCTCTCATAATTGATGTTTCTGTCTCTCTCTTTGCATTCATCTCTGAAATCAATAAAAACATTATTTAAAAAAAGAAAGAAAAGTAGATGGTGGGGAGGATGGATGATGGATAAACAGATAAATAGATGTTTGTGTCAAAACAGTATAGTTATTGCATTGTAAATGTAAAATAAAACTATGGATATGGATCAGTAACATCTAAACTGAAGTATTTGTATTTAGTATTAGGTAAATTTAGGATAATGTAATGAAAGTGGTTTAAGATGATAATGATAACTTTTATTGAAAACTCTTTATGGTTAGACCTTGGTAGTTGCTTTATATATAGTAAGTTTAATTTCACAATATTTATAAAGTAAATACTAGAGGCTCGGTGCACGAATTCATGCACAGTTGGGGTCTGGCTGGCCCGCCCCGATGGGGGCCTATCTGGCTGGGCCAGCTGCAGGGAGGGGCCGAGGGTGGTTGGCCAGCTGGCCCTGCCCCCAATTGAGGTGTTGGGGGCCAATTGGGGGCAAGGCTGGCCAGGGGGAGGGGGAGCCGATCAGGGCCTGGATCAGGCTGGTTGGCTGCCGCAGTGCGTGTCATAGCCACTGGTGGTTCTGGTCCTTCTGGTTGTTCCACCATTCTGGTCACTGGGCTTTTATATATATAGATTATTAACTCCAAATACTAAATCATTCTTCACTTCCAGATATATGTCATCTGAAGCATCTCTATTTGCTTCAGCATCAATTTGTCTCAGTAACGAGTAACTGTTTTGCACTGATAGCCTCCTTACTCATACTTCTGAAATTTAAAGAAAATTAAGAGAAATATAATTCAACTGTTTTTCTATTTTAATAGTCTTTGTAAAACTATTACTTGAGAAAAAGTTAAGGAATATATATATTTAATATAAAAATTTTTAAAAAATAATATATTTGTTTTGTAATTCCTAAAAACATCTAGAAGTTTCAAAACTCTGATAAAACACAACAAATGAACAAACACAAATACCCTTCAAGTTTTAGTGCCTACAGAAGCACCTTAACTGGTCTTCATTTTAATGTTATACTTTTGGTTTATTTTAAACAGTATGTCATTGGAGGAACATATATTTCTTATAGCCACTATCAGGCATTCTTCATTATAAGACCATGTGCTCAATATATAAATCCCCACATTTAAAAATACCACTACTTACAAATTTGAACTTAGATGATTATTTATTTGGAAACTAGTGTATATTTGTTATTGGTGTCTACCAATAACAACCCACTATGAAATTTCTGATTTCTCATATTCACCAAAACTAGCAAAAAGTACATAATTATAATGTTCACTCTTATACTATCCTATATTAAATGTATATATTCCTCCCGATATCTATAGTACTTCTTGAACTTCTGTTCAATGTAATTAAAATATATATGCTCTTCAATGTACATTATTGCAGAGCTATTTAGAAATTACTATTTTAAAAAGAACAAAAGCAAAAACAAAACTCCCATCCCCCCAAATCAAATGAAAACAGACAAAAATATTAGCCATTTGATGAGAGAAAAGGCATCAAAGGCAAAGCTTTATTCTTGATGCTGATGACATGGCCTCACAAGAATAAATTTTATTTTCATGACATTAATCAACTCTGCATTGACTATTACGACAACTTCAGGTTCCTCAAAGATAGGTGCTATTTATCTACTGGGCTATTCCTTAGTGGCTTTATGCTCTGGTTTGATTTTCCTCATGTACTTGTTATGGATTTAGAAGTGCACTAGTGGCAAAAGTGAAGAGATGCAAAGAAACCCAGGAGAATTCAATATATCATCATTCATTTCCCTTCTCTCATTTCAGGCAGCTCTCTTGGTTGTTGATTTTGGATGGCTTCTCAGCCCACAGTGACACTTAGTGGTAGTTGAGCAGACAACAGCAGCAGAGCATCCAAGGAACAATATGTCAGACAGTGCTCATCTGGTTCTGAGAAGCTTAGACATCTTGTTGAATCAATCAATATGCAATTGTCTTTTCAAGGAGAGCAGTCTTAGTTTGAAATGAGTATGATTCATTGAATGCTGGCTCATCATCATGTTTGCTTCCACTGGGCATTTACATAAATAAATAAATAAATAAATAAATAAATAAATAAATAATAAATAAAATTGTCCCCTTTATTGTAATGTGTAAAAGATAAACATCTTTTATCAGAATGCCCCATCCTCTACAAATTCAGAAAAAAAATGTGCACGCACACTCACACTCTCTTTTATCTCTCAAATCTTGTTTTCAGATATGGAAGTAGTTAGTCATATGTGTCTAATACTTGTCAAGTAACTTTTAATCATACTTGAAACAACTGGAACATGTAAATATAATTTGTAATGGAAAATTTTATGAAATTTAGATGTAGATCAAGTATTCCCAATAAAAATTTAGCATACAAATTGAAATGCATTGTAAGTATGTAATAAATATTGGATTTGAAATATTTAATGAGAAAAAAATAATGTAAATATAACATTAGTTATTTTATACTGATAAAATTACATTTTGTAAATAATAAATTAAATATATTATTAACACTAATTCATCCTGTTTTACTTTACCTTTGTTTACCTGGCTATTAAAAATTACAATTACTTATATTGCTAATGTTATATTTCTATAAGGCAACACTGTGCTACATGGTGTGTCATCTGGACCCTTCTCTCAAATCTAGTTAAAGGAAAGACCCAAACTTTATACATCTCTAATCTCTGTTTTTTTCCTCAGGTTGAAAAATAAGAAAATGGGAGTAAGAGAATAAAATTGGCTGATATAGCAAACAGAGCCCTGTGCTTTTTTATTCTGTAAAAAGGCATTTTCATGAAAGCATCAACTTTATATAATCAAATTTAACAGATATTTATTAAGTACCTACTATTTTTCTGCCATTGTACTTGACTTTGGAAAAACATTGGAAAATGGAAGGGAAAAGGCTCATGACTATGAATCTTACTAAGTTTGCATTGCAGATAAATATTAAGCAATCAGACAGACAAATATAGGATGATACATTTGGGGATAGGTACCACACATAAATGGATCGGGTTCAGAAAGAGAATAACAGGGCTGTAGTAATACATGTGTGGGTAAAGTAAGGAAGTGTTCTCTGAAGCTGTGGCTGTTAACTAATACTGGACACAGAAGTAAAAACTGGGCAAAAAATGGAGAGAGTATGCAATGCAGAAATGGAGCATGTTCAAATAAGTCAAGACAGAAAATAGATTGATTAAAGAAATGAGAGAGATACCAGTGAGGCTATAGCTCATGAGTGTGTGTTAGAGTGGCCAGAACTGTAAGGCTGAAGTAATTCATAAGCCCTAAATATTTTGGTACCTGGCATAAGTAGGCCAGGAATTTGAATTTTATTTAAAGTGGAATATAATGCCATGGCAATATGTTTAAGCACAAGATAAATATCAGAGTTTTATAACATTAGTGCTATGTGATGACTAGATTGGTGATGAGAAAGATGACAAGAAAAGAAATTCAGAAAGAGGTTGTAATAGCTGATAGGACATGGTGCTATCTTGGAATTAGGGGAGGGGACAATATAGATGGAAGGAGGTTGGAATATTTGGTATATACTAGGCTCTCCACCTAAGATTATAAGCTCATTGAAGATCTGGATCTTATACAGACAGAGCCCAGCTCAGACCTGACATATTATAGGTGTTCATAAATATTGAGTTTTTAAAATATTTATTATGAAGAATTAGCTCACCTTTTTAAAAACTTTCTGTCTCCCTATTAGAAAATAAACCAAATTCCTTAGGATGACATTTGAGATACAGTAAAGTATGACTACAAACAATATGTTCAATCAATATCTCTCTTGCTACCTTCTCTAAGTCACTTGTAATTATTGCAATAACCATGACCATTTTTTTACACAGCCCCAAATTACTCTTATTTTAAATCCCAGTTCAAGTATAAGCAATTGCCAGCATGATCAGAAGACAGAGAAAGCAGAGTTCAGATATTTTAAATAAATTTTAAAAGTATGTTTTTATTGATTTTTAGAGAGAGAGGAAGGGGAAGGGATGGAGAGATAGAAATATCGATAAGAGAGAAACATTGACACACAAACACTGAGCTACACCAACTAAACACAGATTTCATGTTTTAATTTTGTGTTGTAGCTCTAGCAAGATGTATGCTACATATCTCAGGTATTTGTTAAATATGCATTAATAGGGAGGAGACTCCTAAACAACATGGTTAACTAAGATGATGCAAAATAATGTTGTAACCTTTCTTTTTCTTAGTGTTCTAATTCTCTCCATGATAACATCCTGACAACCATTACTTACACTCCTTCATGAAGGAGAAAGAAGGTTGTGTATTGGATACAAGTTGAATTCTGCTTTTGTATAATTTTTGAAAAACTGGAGTTCTTCATGTTCTCCTGGAAACATTGACCAAGGTCAATGAATATAACTTCATTTGGCACATCTGCCCATGAGCATAGAAAGCCAGAAGCCAGTTCTCATTTGATTGCTATAACCCTCTGCTTTATTTTAATAGAGCAGAAGAACTGGTCAAATAAAGAGCAATTCTGAAAACATAATCAAACTAATATGAAGAGATGTTCAGTAGGTTCTCAGGTTACGTCGGAGATCCATTCCTACGGCACGACATAAGTCGATTTTTGCCGTAAGTCGGAACCCACCTACATAAGCACCTACATTACTCACATGGAGCACATACACAGCAGTAATGAAGTGAAACAGTAAAAAAAAAATTCGAAGAAATATAACAATTCCTGACCTTTACTTGTGGTAAATACAGTAAATAATAAAAAACATAAAGCACATATGTACATAAGTCAAAATGACAGAACATTTTTCTTTTATATAAATAAATGGGAGATGGCGACGTAACCATGAAATGACGTACATCGAGTCCGATGTAATCCAAGGACTGCCTGTACTGTTTTTTCAACATCACATATCGATGAAGTGTTTTTTTAAGCATTAACAATGCATTACATGAATGTTCAATAACACGTTGAATCAAAACAAGTTTCTGAAAATTAATTTGACAATGCAGATAGTATATAAGAATTAGAAGATAGATGACAAACTTATGAATAGTCATCAGCATTAGCATTTACAGTTAAATGAATATATATATACTAAAGGCCCAGTGCATGGAAATTCATGCTCGGCCTGCCCCCTCTCACAGTCTGGGAGCCCTCAGGAGTGGGAGGTGACCCAGCGATCAGGGCAAGGCGATGCCCCATCACACCTCTGCTGCTGCCACTGCCGGCAGCACAAGCCTCGGCCGGCCCTGGTTACCTGAACCTTGGGCAGTCCTTGGTGGCTGGGCAGCTGCCATCTCAGGCTTGCCTGTGCCTCAGGCCAGCCCCGGGCAGCTGGGAAGCCGCCATTTGAGGCTTGCCTGCACCTTGGGCCAGCCCTGGGTGGCTGGGGGACTGAGGGGATTGGGGGACTCTGGGGCAGCTGGTGCCTGGCCTTGCCGCACATCTGCCACCTGGCGGGGCTGAGGGGACTGGGTGCCACCATCTTTGAGGGTGTGGCAGCCAATTAACATATTCCCTCCTTATTGGTTGTGGGCGCCACCATCTTTGAGGGCAGGGCAGTCAATTAGCATATTTCCTCCTTATTGGCTGTGGTTGCTGCCATCTTTGCCATGGCATGAGGGTCAATTAGCATATTCCCTCTTTATTAGATAGGATATATATATATATATTCTATGACACTTTCTTCCAAATCAGTATTATCCCCCAAGAGCATTATACTGCCTAAAATGCATTTTGTTTTTTAATGTTATCTTAAAATCAATTTGCAATTAAAATTTGCAACTTTTTACAGAATTACAATGTATTAATCTAGGAAAAAATAGAACTCATCAGGACCCATAAACACAGTATGATCCCAATAGTAAAAAAAAGTGAGCTTTGCCATAGCCAACAATTAACATGGGAATGGTAAGTTCATTTTAAATCATTTCTAAATATGTGAATAATTATTGAAAAATGATGACAGTAATGCATCAGCAAGCAGAGCTGATTTTCTCTACTTTAAAGAATGGTCTGTTTCCTACTGAATGGTAATTTGTTGTTTAATGATTCTATAGAATCATACTGATGAGGAGTCCTAATGTCCTAGATTAGATAATGGTTAAGAGACACATTGGCCTAGAACACAGTTGAGGTAGAAGGTGTCTGTATCAGTGAGCTCATCATAACATTCTTCTATACAGAATGTCCTTTTCAAGGACAGAGCAATGTGAAATTTCATTTCATCATGACCCTGGATGCTTGAGTCAATCCCTTGAGTAAAGGACTAAATCTCTCCATTTTATAATGCCATTGTCATGGTCAATGCTCTTTATTCTCTCTTGATGTCCCAACCACTGCACATAGCTTTGCCAATATCCTTTTTCTCCTAGTACTCTGCTGACTTTCAAACCTCAGCAATAATTTATTTGCTGACTCCAACACTCATTAATCCCTGGTACTCGCCCATACCTCCCTTTATTTTAAGAGCACTTATCATAAATCATATAATTTATCAACTTGCCATGAAACACCTTGAGTGTCCATTTCAACTCCCCAAATATATATATATATATATATATATATATATATATATATATATATATATATATAAATTTAGATTAAAAATGGTCATCCCACAGCCTAAATTTTGAATTTAAGAAGTTGTAGGTATGAATGTCACTAGCTGTATAACCTAGGATACACAATTTACCTATCTCCAAATATTTTAGTTTCCTCATCTTTAAAATTGAATAGTAATGCCCATTTTATGGGACTCTTGTGAGTAGAGTACATAACAAATATGAAGGCACTTACTATAGTACTGTTACTCAACGGCTATACCTCTTTTGTTCTTCTTTATTACCATTACCTAGTACTATGTTGAGGCTATTGCAGAAATTCAATGGTAAAATGACTCTGTACTTAATCTTCCTAAGCTTTGCTCTGAAATGCCTTTTTTCCCATTTTTCTTCAGCCTCAGAACTAATTAAGATTAAATATATCTTAATATGATTAAGATATATTTTTGAACTGGCATTAAAAGAGTAAAAGAAGACTGTGGAATCTCAAAGGGAAGGCAGGGGAGGGTGGGTAGGTGGGAAGAGATCAATCAAAGAACTTGTATGCATATATGCATAACCCATGGACACAGACAATTGGGTGCTGAAGGCCTGGCCTGGGGGTGGAGGCCAGTTAGAAGAGGTCAATGGAGGGAAAAAGGGGATATATGTAATATTCTCAACAATACAGATTTTTTTTAAAAAGAGTAAAAGAGCTTTCTGTGAAATAGCTCACATATTTCAGTCTCAAAATACCTCAAAATACAGAACAGTAGTACATATCTGGGTGTTCAGAGTATCTGGAGGGAATTGAACTGCTAGAGCTTCCTAGTCTGCCCACTATATTTCCCCAACATCTCCAGAATATGACAAAGAAACATTCCTGTTTAGTAATTTTCCTCAGCGATGAAAGAATTGATGACAGCAGTTCTAGAGGCAGGGAAGACACTGTATAACAAAAGAAAAAGAAAAAAAAAAAAAGAGGCAGGAAACACTCCATTTTTTTTATTGCAATTTTCAAACATTAACAGTCTCCTCCAAGGATTACATAACTTGGCAAATTACCTATATATGCACCAATCTCTTTTTGGACCTTAAGCTCCTTGGAGTATGCTGGCAAATAGACTGTGCTTCATTTGTTGCCATAATCCCAACATTAAGCACACTCTGGCATATATAAAATGTTCAGAACATGCTTGTTGGATGAGCTCTTATGTCTCCTAACCTTGCTGATGTCAAATTTCCTCTGTTATCTCCTTTCAGACTCTGCTACAAATGGGAGACCACAGCTTGTTACAGAAAAAGTGGTGTAGTCAGATGGATCTAACTTTAAATTAAAGATTGTTACCTACTAGCTGAATGACCTTGAGTAATTTGCTTAACCAAAATAAACATTATCTTCCTTATTACTGGCATTATAAATATCAATGATTCCTCCCTTTGCAGAATTAGGCAGCCACTTCTCAAATTACCAATTATATTTGGATTATTAGCTTATATTTATGTTTAGCTGTCTATTAGATGTTTAGCTGGCTGACCCACAGATATTACAAATCCAATACCTACACAATTGAGCTTATTATTTCACATCTTACAGTTCACTAAAGTGAAAGTTACCCCTATCAAGCCAGTAGTGCAAACTGAAAACCTAGGAGCCACTTTAAACTCACTTATCTGAACCTTGTAACCTTTTCTGCTTCTATCTATTTAATAATCAACTGAATATTTCAATCTTTATTCCTATTGCTCCTAACATTGCTGTGACTGTCATTTCTGCCCAGATTGCTCATGATCCTCAAACAATCTTCCTTCACATTTCAACTAAAACAATTTAAAATTACATCTGGCTCTTAATACTATTCTGTTTAAATATTTCATCCTTCTTTGAAATAATAACAATAATAATAAATATTATGAGCACTATGTGTTAGGCACTTTGCAAAAGAAAGAATTTTAAACAATGAGACAAACAGGTAGCACCTAAACAGAAAGCAATTTCCTTAAATAAATAAAAAAATATTAGGTAGAAGCAGGGATTTATTGATTACCATCATCTTCAATCATATTGATTTCAATATCAACCACTCTTAATATCAAGCACTATTGTTCTACTAAATAATTCAGTTGCATTTTTATCCAAAGTGGGCCCATAAAACAGCGGTCATCATATTGATAGTAACAGGTATATACTAATCAATTAAATAGTCAATAAGATGCTCATGACTATTAGGTTAGAGAGCTTAAAATAACTGAAATACACAAGTCCCTTCTAGGCTGTGAACTAAGACCTGGAACATAGAAATTTCTTGCTAAAATTGATATCAGTAAAAAAATATATATATATTATTTTCTGCTTGATAAAATAGAAATCAATATTCTTATACTCTTGCACATTCTATAAATGTATTGATTTACTTATTAGATATAAAAATCTCTTCCTTTTTTCCTTCCTTTTATAGAGAAAGGCAAGCATGGGAGCATAGGGCTAATGAAGTAATTTAGGCAAGATATGATACTAACCTAGGGTAGATATCCATATTGAAATAGGCTTAACAGAGAAACAGAGAAAGGGGTCACATTCAGAATATATTTTAGAAGTAGAGCTGATAGGATATTATTATGGATTGGACATGTTGTATGAAGCAAAGAAAGAAATCCAGGAGGATCCTTCAATTATTAGCTTTAGCAAATTGTAGATGGTGGTGTTACCTGAAAAAGAAGGCCACATTTTTATGGATGTTAAGGAAATTACTAGGTGATATTATGCCTCTATTATATTATATTCTACAATTATTTATGGAGGAATTTCCCATCATTTAAAAGGTAAGAATGAAAAGCAGTGTGGGATAGTAGAAGAACAGATGGGAAATGGGTTCCATCCATGGGCTGATTCCATCTACCTGTAATTCACCATCTAGATCACGGATGGGAAAAAATCTAGAGTCCTATCCAGCATATATAGAAATAATACTGAGATTTAGCAAACTCAATACAGGATATAAGGAGGAAAGGTTGGCAGACATGCCATATATTTCTGAAAGTGAAAGGCAACAAATATTATTGCATTTAGAGCAGCCATGGGCAAACAAACCATGGCCCGCGGGCCGGATCCGGCCCATTCGGCTGTTCTATCCGGCCCGCAGAGCCGAAAGAGCGGAGGGTTCTCTTGCTCTCCCCTCCGCTCCTTTACTTTGAACTTATATTAGTTCACACAAACACTCCATCCATGCTTTTGTTCCGGCCCTCCGGTCCAGTTTAAGAACCCATTGTGGCCCTCGAGTCAAAAAGTTTGCCCACCCCTGATTTAGAGTCAGGTAGAACATGTGTTAAAATCTCTTGGGTAATTTATTTAGTTTACATGGTCCTCTTTCCTCATTTATTAAATAGAAATACAAATTGAAATCTGACACATGTGTAGGGAAAATGGAATATAATAAAACATATCAAATGCCTTCCATGTAAGAGAAACTGAATACTAATATCTTTCCTCATTAAGAAAAAATTTGCCTTGTATATTAATCCAGATTTATATCTATTTAACTACTATATCTATATCTATAATCCTCTAGTATATCAGAGGATTTGATTCTTCATAATCATATTTAAACTAGTGCTTCCATCTTATTTTCTCTGACAGTTATAGATTTCTAAGATTGCTTACACAAACATGGGAGAGGAAACCAGTTAAGGTTGTATTTCTCAGTTATAGAAGTTTAGCTTCATTTTTCAGCATATTGTACCCCCTCCCAAAGTATCTCAAGCCTTTAGATCAACTAAAATAATTTGAGCCTTAGCCAATGTGGCTCAGTTGGTTGGAGCGTAGATCAGCACACTGAAAGGTTGTGGGTGTGATTCCTAGTCAGGGCACATACCCAGGTTGCAGGTTTGCTCCCTGGTTGGGGTGCCTAAGGGAGGCAACTGGTTGATGTTTCTCTTCTCTCTCTCTCTCTCTCTCTCTCTCTCTCTCTCTTTCTCTCTCTCTCTCTCAAATCAATAAAAACATCCTCAAGTGAGTATTAATAAAAAAGAACATAAATAAAGCAATTATGGTGGTGATGATGATGATGATGATGATGATGACAAAAATTATCACAGCCTTCAAAATAAACACACAGAGATTGGCAGGTAGCTGAAGAAGAGACTGAGCTGTCAGGTAGAAACTGAAGATAGCCAGTTCCACACATGGGTTTCACATGCAGATACTCCATCTATTTAATTGTTTTACTTCTCTTTATTTATTTATTTTTTCTTTTCAGGTTAGAAGTAAGTGGGTAGATGGGCAATGCCAGCACAATAAGAGGACTCATTACAAAGTCAACAAAGGCTTTTATATTGAGCTTAAATGAGGTGGAATACCTATAATCAGATCATGTCTCATCTGCTCACATCCCTTTAAAACTTCCTGTCTCATTTACAGTAAATGCTGAAGTCCATGCCAGAGTCCTCATTATGGCCCACAACATCCTAGGTGACTTTTTTCCCTATACCTCTCCACCTCACTTCTTAGTCCTCCTCCTTATTTAATGTGCTACAGGTATTCTGGGCTAGTTGTTTTTCCTCCAACAAAACTGAGCATGCTCCCCATCCTCTTCAGGGTCTTTGCACTTTCTCTGCCCTTCAAAATATAAATAAATGGTCTCCCTCCAGATAGTCTCAAGGCTCCATCCCTCACCTCCTTCTGGTCTTAATTAAAAAGCCTCCTTCTCAGTGATTTAAACATTTCAATAATATCTCCTATGACTGTTTTCTTATGTATTGTTTTCATTCACAGTCATAGTTATTGAACATAATATTCATTTTACTTATTTACCTATTTGTTGTCTATTGACCTCATTAGAACATAAATTACACATAAGAATATATTTTTATATTTTGCTCACTACTGTGCCACCAATATCTAGAATAGTGCCTGGCATAGAGTAGATGCAGAGTAAATTTTTTTTTTTTAATTTATAGACCACTACAAGTCATATGAGTGGGTTCTCTTTGCATCTATTACATTCAGTTATACAACTAAACCTACAGTTTGATGATCTATACCGAGCTTGTCAACTCAAAGGCTAACATGGGCCAAATAAACAAGGTTTAAGTTTCTGTGGGCCGCAAAAACACAAAAGCTTCAATTTTCATAGAAACGTAGGTTTATTTCGATAGAGACATGCTGAATACAAAGGGCTGAAATAAATGAGTAATTGTTAACATAAAATAATAGAACATATTAATAAAAATTAATATTTTTTCTTGAACATTAACTTATCAGATGCTGAATAACTGCACAAATTAATAAGTATAATACAAATAAACCTATTTTTCTTGTTCTCCGAAAACGAAATATTTCCTGTTGCATACACCAAACATGTCAGTCAGTACAAGACTAATGATGTGGCAATCGGCTGCTAAAATATTCGCTGCTAGTATTAATGGAGAGAAATGGTGTGCCTGCGCATAAGGTGCGTAAAGGGAAATGAATGTAATGCGATTATAGTAATTCGTCAGTAGCGAATGTTATAGTTCGTTATTAATAATTATGTATAACAGGATATTGTAAAAATTAAGTTATTAAATTTTTATTAAAATATTTCTTACATACTGTTATATTGGCTGGACCACAAAAATATTCATTGTGGGCTGCATTTGACATGCTTGATCTATACTCTTATGAAGCAGGATTTTCCAATTAACTAGAACTTTCCAATTGATAGTTCTAGTTGCCTGAGTAGAAGATTTTTGTATACTGTTTCCTATTTATTGAAAACTATTCTAAGCTGATTTAGCTCTGTCTTATCTTATTTTAAGAGCATCTGATTATAGTTGGTTCTTTGATTTATAAATATGTGGGGATACCTGGGAAATTGTGTTGACAGCTAGCTAAATAAGCATTTTTTTTTTTATTGTGGCTATTTTGCATTGACCTCTGCATAGGAATTAGATATATAAATAACACTTCTGGTTAGTATTTATTTTTTAAATTAATCTTTATTGTTAAAAGTATTACAGATGTGCCTTTTCTTTTCTCCATTGACCCCTTCTAGACCAAACCCACCCCTGCCCCAGGCCTTCACCACACTATTGTCTGTGTCTATGGGTTATGCATATATGCACACCAGTTCTTTGGTTAATCTCTTCCCACCCACCCACCCCACCTTCACTCAAGATTGAACAGTCCATTCCATGTCTCTATGTCTCTGCATCTATTTTGTTCATCAGTTTATTTTTTTCTTTAGATTCCACATATGAGTAAGATCATGTAGTTAGTATTTCTATCTCATAGTCATGCTGACATAGTACCATGAGTTACATGGAGAAAAGCGGGCACGCCATTTATTAATTTAGGTAGAAAATGTTGAATACTTGCTATGTACCAACTGCTCTGCACTGTCAATTTACATAAGGTATCTTACTTAATTTACTTACAGCCAGAATTGTAAGTAGAAATAATAGGAAGAAAAATAGCATGGATTCTCTCTTAACACAGTATTATAGCATATGCTTCTATTTTTTAACACTTCTTACCATAAGGATAGAAGAAAAGTTGCTTTTTAAATTGTGATAAACGCAAACAGGGCTATGTATAGGCTCAATTATGAAAGTTGTGAAAAATAACTAACCTACAACAGTTTGATGTAAAATAACAAATAATTTTATAAGTACGGACAATGACAATAAATAAATGCTTCAAGCATTAATCTTAGAAGTAGCATAGTTGGCATGGTGGATAGTGCACCCTTCCCCTAGTCAATGCTGAACCACACTCTAAAAATGTGCCCATTTCACATAAAAAGGAGATAGGAATGAGAGAGGTTACATAACCTGCCAATGGTCACAGAGTTAGTGAGTGTAAGTTGAATGTAGAACTGAATCTCCTGGTCTCAAATCTGTCATACCTTCCACTATACCCCTACTACCGCCCTTGGGGTGTGACCCATTCATGAAATGTGACCTTCCTCTCCACTCCTACCCCCATGCAAACTTAATTTTGTGGTTAGCACCAGCATGACAGTGCCAGCAAAATTTAAACAGTGAGCTCTTATTGTATGCCCAGCTCCTGGCACACTGTAGGCGCTCAATAAATACATGTTTATTTCCTTTAGCCACTGGATGCATGAGTCCAACTAAAAATTTCATAATTTTCAGCTCACATTGAAAATTTGTCCAGTTTGAAGAGACTGTGTGTAGCCCACTTGGTTCAAACTGAAGGCTGTCTAAGATACCATCACACTAAGTGCTCAAATTTTTAATAACGTCTATCCCATAGTGGTTCCTTAATACTTTTTGTCTAAGGGACTAAATGATCATTTACTGGAAGGTTCAATATAGAAGATGACTTTTCCTAACCTGAACGGGAAAACAACAAGAAATGAACAACTGTATAAGCCAATTCCATCACAGTTCATATAATTGTTTCATGAATAGCTACTAGTAACATCAATCTTAGCACATTTCTTCTTATGCTAATCTGTGGATGACAACTACAAAATGTGGTCTTTAGAAAGTAACACATTCATAGTTATGTTTATATGGTTCTAATTTTATCAGATTCTTTGTTCAAATGTTTACAGATTATAGCATACAGTTTTCCTAAGGGAATGGATGCATTTTAAATGGGTGACAAATCCAGATGCATCACTTTGCTCAGGGAAGCCAGTTGAAGAGACATACATTGCAGGTGGGACTCAGAAGCAGGCTTGTGACTTTTATGCTATGATGGCTTTCACTCTCTGCATAGCTTCTAGTGCTCCATTGAGCCCCAGTTTTTCTGACCACAAAACCTTCTATGAGCTCTCACCCACCATGTACCTCTCCTTAGTAGCACTTACCACATTTACAATTTCACATGTGTTCCTGGAATTATCTGATCATGTTTATTCTTTCCAATTAGATTATAAATCGGTAAGGGCAGGACATGAATCTCTTTTACTCACCATAGGATATGTGATATCTAGTTCATGGCTAATAAATATTTAATAAATGGATATATAAAAAATGAAAATAATGTCATTTTCTCATCATTGAAATAATGCTGGTTCCAGTAACTGCTTGGAATACATCACTTATAAAGGCTGCAAAGTGTTGCTTTGGGCACTTTTTACAAATGCATCCTTGAATCATAATGATAATAATTGGAACAAAAACAACTGCAGCAACAAAACAACAGCATCAAAAACAAAAGTGAGTTAGCAGTAGTAATAATGACAATGATTGATGTGTAAGGGTTCACAAGGCACGAGAGCTAATTTCATACAACATTCCAAATCCATGCCACAACTCTCCAGCTCAGCTTTAACAGTCCACTTGTCAGAGAGAAAACTGAATCTCAGAAAGGTACACATTTACTGACTTACTGTTGGGACCCAGATTCATTTGACAATGTAACATCACTCTCCTAGGACCTTGTTTCAGCATTTCATCCATAGAGCATCTCTAAGCTGGATTTAGACGCTAAAAGGCAGACATTACTGATACCTCTAAAAAGCACTTATAATGTTACACAGTTTTGTTCATGAGCTTTTCAAATCTCTATGTTTTGTGCTACTTGAAGCAAAGGAGGGATGAATTTTTAGGCATTTATTTTTGAAATTACAGTGTAGCACACTGTTATTAATGGTGCTTGGCAAATGTTTGAGGAGTAAAATATAAATGTTTTGCCATCTTTTCTCATAAAAATAGGTGGCATTTATTTAAGTATAATAAATTATTAACCTCTCTTATAATCATTGCAAATGTGGAAGATTTCATTTCACTTGTTTTCTAAATGCATTTCTTCTCTTCATATATCTACTATTCTCTGAAGATGAAAAAACAATACAAAAAACAGTAATATTAAGTACTGGTATTTAATTAAATTTCCCTATGAGAGTTTAATGTTATTATAAACTTTATAATTTCAAACCAGATGAATTACTTAGTGATTATTCATATTATATAAGTATAACTTTATTTACAAATTATATTCATTTGGAATTTTAGAAATATTATTCAATTTTCAACGTAAGTCGCTGTAAAGACTTTCATCCCCTAAAGCATGCATAATTAGCACATTAATAAAACAGATGTTTTTGTATTAAATTTATTGGGGTGACATTGTTTAAGATGATACAGGTTTCAAGTGTATATTTCTATGTTGGTTAGTTTTTGAGATTAGCAATGACAGTGCTCTGAGATGCCTTGGCCACTCTTTGGTTTGCAATCCCTTTCTCAGAAAATATTCAGAACACTCACAACATGTGAGTGTGCGAGTGTGTGTGTGCTCTTGGTATCTTATATATCCATGGGAGGAAGGGAGATGGCAGGGACCACTTAAGCCCTGCCCATTCTTGTTACCACTGCTTTCCCAGTGTTGTCCATTATAACTAAAAGCCCGATTTAATAATTGCTGAGATCTACAGCCTTACTAAGCCCAGTTGCATCTGGCTTCACAGTGGGACACCATGGTGAAATAGATGAACACGGACTTTGTAGTTTTTATATCCATTCAAGTGCTGCTTCTGTCACTTACTGAGTTAAATATTTTGAGGAAATAATTCATTTCCATCTGTTTCTTCATCTATGAAAATGAGGCTAACAATAGTACTTAAACTCATAATATTTTAGGGCATTATCAATGAGCCAATAGCTATAAATAGTGGTTTGTAAATTATAAAATACTAGAGGCCCAATGTACGAAATTCATACAAGAGTGGGCCTTCCTTCCCCCAGCTTCTGGCACTGGCTTCCCTCCGGCAACCAGGATCCAGGCTTCCCTTGCAGCCCAGCTTCATCTGGAAGGTTGTCTAATTAGCATTTTATGCTTTTATTATTATAGATGATATTTACAAGTTTTGAAGTTTTGAGGGAGAGAAGAAGCTTGCTAGTGTTTCTGCAGTTATTGCATATTGAATAATTTTAAGGTCTACTGAAAGCAAGAAAGTGAAAACTGTGGGTTTCAGTGTCTTTTAAGCCTGAGACCTATAGTTCTCCCTTTTATAGACATGTGCTCTTGGTAACTTACTTCACCTTTATGATTTTTAATTTTAACATCTGCAAAGTGAAAACAAAATTCTCCTATTTGTGAGATTTCAATAATAAAGTAAAAGTGAAGTTTCTGTCACAAGTAGTTTTTAAAGAATCTTTTTTGCTCCTTGGTCACAATTTATACTAAATGCTGTAGAAAACTTACTGAATTCATGATTAATGGAAAAGAAAAGTGCAATGAAAACCAAAGGTAAAAATAAGAAGATGAAAAGTGAACAGTATCTTTATAGTTTGTGTAGGAATAAATTGGACTTGAATTTAATGTGTTTCCATGACAATTGAACATTACCCTTCGATGAGGACATTAAACAAAAAGTACATGAAATACTGAGTACATACTGGCATTCCTCTGGGGGAATTTGTGGGCTAGACTTGTCTTTTGTGTAGATGAAGGGCTGAGGGAGATAATTGGCTAACGCATTTCATATTTTCAAGAAGATGAGGAAAAACTAGCTCGTTCCTCCCTTTGAAAGTAAAATGTCAAGCAAATAAATAGAAATGTGGCTCTGCAGCACTGTGATGTGGGATGACTCACAGCTTCAGACCCATCCCAAGTTTAGGACCAGAGCTTGGCAATTTTCTTCCCAAAAGCACATTTGAACAGTATGCTTTTAAAGATAACTGCAATGAAATCTTGGGCTTCAGGACATTTACTGTTACTGCAGGAACCCTGGAGGAAGGCATGGTTTTCCTGATACTTTCTGTGAAAAAATCCCCCATAAGACCACTTCTTCATGTAGTCTCTGCCCTGCCCCATGGCTAGGGGGCCACTCCCAGGAAAAATTAGGTTCCCTCTTCTGCACCCACCATACTTTTCATCACTGCACTAACCACAAAGTATTGATGTTCCATGGCCTCTCTGTTCTCCATCAGAATGTTAACATATTAGGACTGCATTAAACTCATTTTTATCTTTGTCATTCCAGCCTTGCAAATAACCAGGCACAGAGCACAGAATGTATCCAGTGAATGAATGCACTGCTACGCTTATGCTTCATCCTTCTTGGACATGTCTGTCTACATCATTACCAGAGGCAAACTGTCAGAGAGACCAACAGTCAAGCAATATTAGAGATTGTAATAGTAATTAAATATATCTTCAAGTATATACCCTCAACTATAGAGAACGTGTAATTTCTTCTCAGCTAATTGGTAGTATGATGTTCCAATAGTAAAATTATTGGATTTTAAGATGAATTGGTAATTAAGATGATGTGCTTTTCGATCAGACTATTTTGAGCTTGCATCCTATCTTCATTCACCAAACGAGGGAATACAGTAAGGTAAAGGGACTTTAGATTAGAAGATTGTGGGTTTTAGGGAATAGCAAAACTTAAATACATAGGATATTTTGAAAATACTTTAAAAGATTATATATCAAAGTTATTGGTCAGTGACTAGCACAACATATATGTGTGTTTTTTTTCTGTTATTTCCTTACTCTTATTCCAGCTCATGATTTTTTTCTGTGTTTACTATGTACCAGTATCCTATACTGGAGTTGGCATAAGATAGTCTAAGATACCAAAAACAGACCTGGTTCATAGACTGACTCCATAGAAAATTTGGAAGAAACCAAAGGTCCTTTTCATAACATGATTCAAAGGTTAGCCTATGGCTTAGAAAATATCCAGCTCTGGTATCAGCTGGTGGCCAAGGCTTTTGAGGCATGGAAATTTGGTTCATGTTTGGATGATATCATGTTTGGATGATAACAAAAATATTTTGTAATTTATGCTAAACTCTCAGTTCTTCATCTCTAAAATTGGGTTAATGAAGTATTTTTCATGGGATCCTGATAAAGATTACATTAGAAATGATTTCTGTGAATCCTTGAATTATTTTTATTTTAGTCCCAGCCAATAATCCTGGCAGTGTATTCCTCATACAGTCATACATATTGCTGTAGTAAATGAACAAATAACTTGTTTGTATGAGCCTCTTCATGCAAACCAATTCAAATTGAATTTCTGGTGCTATCAACCAAAAAGAGTCCTTACCGATAGAGAAATTGCTTCAACTCAGATGAGGCTGATAAGTATTTTTCTAAGATCACTGACTGTTTGTTTTATCATCTTCTTTGACTTGCTATAAATTTACATTAACTTCAATGTCAATTTCATATCTAACTTAAGTATCTTTCACATTTTCAATGTTCATCTAAAAGACTATCTACTAACAGTGCACAAAGTTTGTTTTTCTCCAGCTCCTCTCCAACTCTTCTCTCTTGTCTTTTTGATAATAGCCATTCTGACAAGATAATTCTAGGTATTATCTCATTGTGGTTTTGATTTGCATTTTCCTAAAAATGAGTGATACTGAACATCTTTTAATGTGCCTATTCATCATCTATATAACTTCTTTGGAAAAAATGTCTATTTAGATCCTCTGCAATTTTATAATCAGGTTGTTTGGGGATTTTTGTTATTTTTGAGTTGTGGAATAACAAACCAACAAACATAAAAACAAAAACTCATAGAAGCAGATAACAGATTGGTGGTTGCCAGTGGTGTTGACAGGTAGAGGAAGGGCAAAATTGGTAAAGAGGGTCAATTGTATGGTGATGAATGGAAACTAGACTTTTGATAGTGAGCATGATGTAGTATAAATATGAATGTTGAGCTATAATGCTATACACTTGAAACTTAAATATGACTTTGTGGTGCAGTTAAACTTGCATAGTCAATTAGTCTCTCTTTTGCCTCTACCAATTCTCCACCAAAGGCTGTCACTGAATCACCACTACACTTTGTACAGTTTACACAATATTGTAATCACACTCTATTCTGTTTCATTATTCTAAGGAGCCAGAATTTACTAACGCTAGTATTCTAGACTTTCCCTTCAATAGATGTTTAGTGACTGAAGGTTCCCATCCACCCCTCACCCTTCCAAGAATAGAAAATAATTTCCAGGACAAAATCTTGATGTTGTTCATCTTGGTAAACCCCCAAAAAGAAAAAAAAAAAGAAGCCAGTAACTATGACAGAACCTGGTAATTGTCTGCTATATCTGTTCTCCCTTTTATCCATATTCACAGAATGCTAATTTTCAGCAGGGTTTAAGGCTAGCCAGACTAAAACTACATTTCCTGGCCTCCATTGCAAAGTGAGGCCATGCAACTGAGTTCTGTCCAATAAGTTAGCCAACTTGTCCTATTGTAGCTTCCAAGAAGTTCCTAGAAAGACATATCATACACTTGTATCCCTTATTCTTTTTTTTTTTAAATATGTTTTATTGATATTTTACAGAGAGGAAGGGAGAGGGATAGAGAGCTAGAAACATCGATGAGAGAGAAACATCGATCAGCTGCCTCCTGCACACCTCCCACTGGGGATGTGCCCGTAACCAAGGTACATGCCCTTGACCGGAATCGAACCCAGGACCCTTCAGTCCGCAGGCCAACGCTCTATCCACTGAGCCAAACCGGTTTCGGCTGTATCCCTTATTCTTAAGCCTTGCTTTAATCCTGCTTTCTAGAATATGACCATGATGTCTGGAGACCCAACTGCCATTTTAGATAATGAGACAAGCCTATGAAGGAATAGCACATTAGATGGAAGAGAGCTCTTATATCATTCTGAACTGCATATGCAAAATACTTTATACTGTGAAAGATAAATGAGTATCTTCCTTTGCTTAAGACACTGTTACCCTAATAATTTATTAGCAAACCATAGCATGTGCTCAACGAATGTTTCCTGATTTGAATTGTCTTTAGAGTTGGTTCTTATCCATACATCTTTAGCTATCCGTCTTCCCTGGAAAGGTTTATTGATAGAATAGAGAACTTGTAAATAATTCTTTTGGGGAATGTAGCCAGGGAAGCAGAGCCCAAGAAACGACCAAAACCTTGGAATTAAGCAAAACAAAATACTGTATTTTCCACTATGTGGTCAGCAGTATGCTCTGGAAATTGAGGACAAAAAGTAAACTCAGTTTTATACTTTGCTCCCATCCAGGAGCACACAGTCAATTGGGAGATAAAGTTAAAGATAGACACAGAGTCATATGACACTGGTAGCCTATGGGATACAGATTTAATATACTGAAATTCAGAGAAGAAAGACAAAATGTGGTTCTTTTTAGTCAAGGACAAGATTTAGTGGAGGATCTTTGAATGAGGAAAATGCAGATTACCAATTGGATATTACCAATATGAACACATACAGGGGCATATGGAAAAGGGCATGCCGGTTATGATTATTACAAAATTAATAATAATACAAGAATAAACTCTGTTAAGCATACTCATAACTGTAAACCTACTGTTGCTAACCCCTGTATACTGCCCCCCTGTATTTGCTTTGCCCATGAAGATCTTTTTTGGTAAAACCAACCATTTTAATATTCCATATGAAACATACTTGCTCTCACTGATGTAAAGTATTCTAGAGTAGTAGAAGAGCATAAGCAATATTCCAAAGATAGGAATAAAGAAGACAAGTTTAAGCAATGTAGCTATACTTGAGTAGGGAATAGATTCTAGAAACGTGAATGGTGACACTAGTTCTGGGAGAGGGAGTGTTGTATCCTTGGACTCAAGGAAGGAATCACAGAACCCTAAAATAGGCCACAAACTTATCTTTGACTAATGATTTTTAACAACCTCAATCTCCCATTGATTCTCAAGGATCCTGATGCTTACAATCTAGATGTAAAAATGCATATACTATCTCTAACAAATTATAGTAAGTACTAATATATATATATATATATATATATATATATATATATATATATATTCAAAACACAGTGGGATTAAATAAAAAAAAAGAAACCCTGAGTCTTCCTGGGTAGAGGTTAAAAGGAGGAGTAAACCCCTGGCTGGTGTTTCTCAGTGGTCAGAGAGATGACCTGCACAGTTGCGGTTCTATTCCCAGTCAGGGGCACTTACCTTGGTTGCAGGTTCCATCTTGGCCCCAGTCAAGGCACGTCCAAGAGGCAACCATACAATGTGTCTCTCTCACATTTTGATGTTTCTCTCTTCTCTCTCTCTCTCCTTCCTTTCCTCCCTTCTAAACTTTTAAAAAAGAAATGGAAAAAATATTCTCAGGTAAGGAATAACCAAAAAAAAAAAAAAAAAAAAGAAAGGAGTAAAAAACTGGCAATTGGTTCTTGAAGCAAAAGTAGTTCACTAAACAAGAAGGCATTCCAAGAAACATTACCAGGAAGAATAGAAACTCTTGGAAGTGTTTCAAGAGTAATCTCAGGTGGATAAAAAGTATGTCACATGCAATAGAATGGAAAGAATAGAATTAGAAAAGAAAGGAATTCTTACTTTTTTTTCAAACTTGCTCTCAATATAGAAATTTTTTTTTTTATGAGTGACCAGGATATGCTTTGGAAATTTTAGGAGCAAAATAATGTACCTTGTCACTTTTCGAAGAAATCTATTTCATTTTCCAATAAATTCAGCTCACATGATGAGATGATAATGATGATGATGATGATGATGATATAATTGAACTCTGGTGCTAGATAAACTTGGTTCATATTTCAGCTCTGCTATTTAGCTATATATTTTTTTCTAGTTGCTTAACATCTCAGAACCTATGACATCAACAATTAAACAGAGATATACATACAATTATATTCCACCAATAGTGCTGTTTTTGGGTTAGATGATACATATAAAGAACTCAGCACATTTTAGTTTCTCCTTTCCACTTTTTTTTTGTGTATGTATATGTGTGTTAAGCCTCACCTGAGGCTATTTTTTTCCCATTGATTTTTAAAGAGAGTGAAAGAAAAGTGCGGGGTGGGGCGGGGGGTGGCGGTGGAGAAAGACATCATTGTGAGAGAGAAACATAGCTTGGTTGCCTCTTAAACGCACCCTGATCAGGGGCGGGATCGAATCTGCAACCCAGATACTAGCTCTTGACTGGAAATCTAACCCGTGACCCTTGGGTGCAGGAGCTGATGCTACCACTGAGGACCATTAATCAGGATTCCACATTTTTTTGTAAGATTCTTTGATCAGCTACTAATATTACTGCATTATCTTTCTTTTAAATTCAACACACAGTCTATTTTCTAATACAAAGCTGATAATATGCAAATTATTTTCCTTTGTGTTTCTGCATAGGGTTGTAAGAAGTTTAAATAAAAGCATCTTGCCATAGTCACTGCTCTTCACACAATTAACTGATCAAGTCTCTGTCTCAGCTGGTAGCCATGCTTTTGGGTAATTATTTTATTCAGTGGCATTGTTTTTAATAGCTTGTTACATGCTACAAGGAGACTGCATCCCAATAAATTTAAATGAAATACTTTATGTGAAGACCAATAAATAGACAATAGCAAGCTGTTCCAAAATGATAATTAATATGTTATTGACTCACTCAGTAAGAGTTTGGCTTTTCATTCTAAAGATATCATCTGGAATCTGCTTGGATTCCTAACCATTTAATTAATTATTTTCATTTGCTATAGAAAGAATACAGGTTCGTAAACACACATGTCATATGGTTAAAAATAAAGGAGCCCTGCCTTGCAATATTAAACTTTTCATCTACTGCTATACCTTGTGGACTTGTGGCCTAATGTAGGTGTTAACAGAAAAATCATACCCAATAATTATTACAGTGGAACTTGTCTTCCTGGTGAAGGCCAACTTATCTTTCCACATTCAACTCTCTGTCTCTGTTTTAAAACTTTCCCTGGACTCTCCTCACATCCTGCCAGGGCAGGCCAGACACTCTCCCTCCTCGGTTACTTCCACCCTACTCTATGCAGATTTCTCGCATAGTACCTGTGACATTATGTTTTGGTTTTGGCTTACATGTTTGTCAAGAACTACTAGTTCTGAAATCCTTAAAGAAAAAGGCAATTTTAAAGTCATTTTCTTCTACTTCTGATACCTCAACTAATTCTGGGACAGTGAGAGTATCCATATTTCACATAAATACATTTTCATATTTTCATGTCAACAATTAATAATTGCTTATGCCCTTGCCCACTATAAAATATTGCTCTAGAGTAGGTATACCAGATTAATTGTAAATAAGGTACTCAGCCATATGTGGCTGTCAGATAACCAAGAATAATTGTTCAGTATAAGAATGTTCCAAATACTGTATTCAAATTTAACTGGATATGTTTATTTATTTGTTTAATTTGGCAATCCGAACTCAAGGGAGAGAGACTCTGTGAGATTCAACTGAGGGAAAACTTTTAGAGAACCTTTAGTTATAGAGTTGACTCAATTGTACCAAGAGAAGTCTCCGTATTTCATGGAGAATTTCCTAAATCCCTTTGCAATAGAAGGGAATGATAAGGATACCTTGGCTTCACCTAGAGACCAGTGGTTGGCAAACTCATTAGTCAACAGAGTGGCAAACCTCGGCTTGCGAGCCGCCGTTTGCCGACAACTGACCTAGACCATCTACTATGACAGTGTACCACTTAGGAGTAACTATGTGGAAATTAGAACAAGTTTCTAGTCTGACTGATGAGACATGACATGAATAAATACTCTTGTTCCAAATTTGACCCAAGAGACAAGAATTCAGATGTGAACTGTAGGTAAATTTCATGCTCTCACGGTATAAACTGCAAATTTCTTTCCCCTCTACTATCAATTTCTCCTTCTTTGTTTCCTTTAATACAATCGATATTAACAACTGAAATTTTTACAAATATTCAAATTACTGCGTAAGACATTTAAAAATAATTTATAACAATTATTTAACTATTAATAATATTCATCTTTGCTATATTTATTTGTGAAAAGAAACCCATCACTTCAGTAGCCAAAGACTTCCATTTGGGGGAGGAATAATTGTTTAAAATGTTTCTCCTTAATATTAAGCAGAATGTTGCCTACGTGAAACTTCTATGTGTTTTACCTAGTTATGATTGCTGGAGCTACAAAGAATGATTAGATTTTTTTCTCCCCATATGGCATCACTTCAAATAGCTCAAGGCATCGATTTTGTGTACCAACACATCCTAAAATGTACTTCTCTATAGCTCAAAGAGCTCTCTTCAACTCAATTCTTGCAAATATAGTAGAACTCAGAGACACTTTTCTATCTGTATGCCCATAAGATTATTGGCTCTATGAGGAACAGGTCCTGTCATGGCATCATTTTACTTCCAATATCTGCCAGGGTACTTAACATATTGTAGAGGCTCAGTAAATATTTGTAACATAAATGAGTAAACCCTGCTTCTCTTGACTTAGACCCTTAAAAGTAAAAAGAGTCCTGGCCAGTGTTGTCAGATGGTTGGACCTCCTCCTGTGCACCACAGGTTGCCAGTTCAATTTTGGGTCAGGTCACATGCTTGGGTTGTATGTTCAATCCACAGTAAGGGGCATGCAGGAGGCAACTGATCAATGTTTTGCTCTCATATTGATGTTTCCCCCCTTCTTTCTCTCTAAAAATCAATTAAAAATTTAAAAAATTGTGAAAAAAACTGTCTGGGGTCCATGAGTGCATGATCATATTTAAATATCATTCATTCATTTATACATTCAATTAACAAGTGGTTTTTTTTGTGTTTTTTTTTGTGTTTTTTTTTTTTAGCATTTAAACTAGATTCCAGGAAGGGCTCTGTGTCCTTGGGAATACTGTGGTAAATAAGAGAGCAAAGGCCTCTGGCTCAAAGAGATGAGGTTTTCCAACATGTAGACACTATGATTCTCTTAATGCAGTCAAAATTTACAATTGCATTTAAAGTCTCCTTAAGTACTTTTAGTCAGCCAAATCCATGAGTATCTTTCATCTGATTGCTATTAATACAGCACTCCACACTACTTACCAAATAATTTTATCTAATGTGTTCATTAGTTTTGTGTTTTGTTTCAACCAAAGTACTTACCTTTGCTTTGCTTTTATGCCTATAGAATATATTTTAATTGGGAATTATCTCAAATCTTAGCCTGTAAAATTATTTTTGGAATCTGAACAGTTTAGACATACTTTTTCTATTTTTCCTCCACAAATATCATTGTTGTCCTCTATGTCCTTTCACAGAGCTGAAAAGGAATCAAAACTAAAGGGGAGGGGGGTAGATTGTCCTCTCTTTCTTTTCCCTGTTGTTCCCTGTTCTCGCTGTTCATGTGAAGGTCCCATAGTCAGACCCTGCTATTGTGTATCTCTGTCTTTACACTACAGCATCATGTTAGACCTGAGAATTTAAGTCAAACAACTGTGAAGTCGAATTTGAGCTCAGATATTACATGGGTATGTAACATTAAGAGTTGAAGAGCCATGCCCTGGCGGGTTTGGCTCCGTGGATAGAGCATCGACCTGCGCACTGAGGGGTCCCAGGTTCGATTCCGGCCAGAGGCACATGTCCGGGTTGTGGGCTCGATCCCCAGTGGGGGGCGTGTGGGAGGCAGCCAATCAATGATTATATCTCATCATTGATGTTTCTATCTCTCTCTCCCTGTCCCTTCCTCTCTGAAATCAATAAAGAAATATATTAAATAAAAAAAGTGTTGAAGAGCCTCTAGGTCTCTATCTCTTTTGTATAGCCTTAAAAGAGAGTTATATGATAATTCAAACACATGTTTCTGGTGTGTAATAGACCTTAAATATCTGCTAGGACTTCCTCTCTTCCTGAGTACTTTCTGTGTCACCCCTCTTCACAATCATCTGTATTTTAAGTCATTGGCAGAGAGAATTTACTCATGGTCTGGTGTATTATCTCAATAGATCTTCTCTGAGTCGCCCTCCAGAATCCTCTCCCACCACAGCTAAAGTTTGTATGACACTTAGGAAATTCAGTGAAAAGTTAATGGAGAGCAATTGTATCTGGAACAGAACCTTTCAAGAGATTCTCAGAGCACATGCCTGGACACATGAGCAATGTCCCAGATGTATTATTGATCTTGGTTTATTCATGGTATATAAGATTTGAATTTGTACAGAATTTGGTTTGATATATACCTTTGTGAGATATTATGACTTATTATATATATACTAGGGGCCCGGTGCATGAAATTCGTGCCCTGGGGGTGGGGAGTCCCTCAGCCCAACCTGCCCCCTCTCACATACTAGGAGCCCTCAGGGGATGGCTCCCTTTGTGGGAGGCAACCAGGCTGATCAGGGAAAGGCACCAGCCCTATCACCCCGCTGCTGCAGCCACTGCCAGTCACCACACCAAGGTCTTTTCATCAACACAGACTCCAGTCCATTCACCATGAAAACATGACAACTTTCTTTAGGCAATTTCAAGATGTGTCTTTCATAGGACATGACATTTCTTTCTTTTTTTTTTTTTTTTTATCCTCACCTGAGGATATGTTTCCATTGACTTTTAGAGAATGTGGAAGGGAAAGACAGAGAGAAACATCAAAGGGAGAGGGACGCTTTGATTGGTTGTCTCCTGCATGAGCCCTGACCTGGGCCCTGGCCAGGGAGGAGCCTGCAACCTAGGTACATGCTCTTGATCAGAATTGAACCCAGACCCTGTGGTCAGCAGGCCGAGGCATTATCCACTGAGCCAAACCTGCTAGGGCAGGATATGACATTTCTTAGCCCTCCAGCAGCGGACCTTCATTTTTTTCTCCAGAAGTGTGGTGGAAAAACCCTAGATCACCTTTTTGGATTCTTATTACCCAAGTTACTAAGAATATTACCAGTGGCATATAGGGAGCTTAGCCAATGAGCAGTCAAAAAAGGCGTTTCCTCTGTAGTTCACACCAATCACTGGCTGGGCCCTGCCCAGGCCTAAAGCCTCTGGCCGAAGCTTTAGACCTGGGTAGGGGACCCCCAGCTCCCTCTGATCGCCAGCTCCACCCCTGCCCAAGCCTAAAGCCTCAGGGCCTGGGCAGGGGCCCCCCAGCTCCCTCTGATTGCTGGCTCTGCCCCTGCCCAGGCCTAAAGCCTCTGGCTGAAGCTTTTGGCCTGGGCAGGGGACACCCAGCTCCCTCTGATCGCCGGCTCTGCCCCGTCCCCTCGGCTCTGATCGCAGGCTTGGCCCTGCCCAGGAGCCCCCTGGCTCAGGACCTTTCCAGGTTGCTCAGGGCCCATGCGAGGCTTACCTCAGAGTGACCTGGGTGCCAGGATGTTCCCGGGACCCAGGCACTGGGCGCCTATGCATGCAAATTAACTTCCATCTTCGTTGGGTTAATTTGCATACTCACTCTGATTGGCTATGGGCGTAGCGGAGGTACGGTTAATTTACATGTTTGTCTATTATTAGGTAAGATCTATATGTACCTTTGGTCTTGTCCTGTTTCTGGCATGGAGTTCCTAAAATCCTTGGAATTTCCTAAGTGATAAGAGCAACAAGGTGTCTTTTGACATTTATAACAAACCCTTTTCAACCACATTGTTAATGAGATGGCTTTTGAAAAGCAACTTAAGATGGGGGCTAGTTGCCAGAAGAACCAACTGTGTGATTAGAGGTGGAATTGAGCTCAGTCACCAATGCCAGTGATTTAAATAATTATGTCTATATGATGAAGTCCCCCCCCCCCAAAAAAAAACAAAAAAAACTCAAAAGGGTGTGGTTGGAGAGCTTCCTCATTGGTGAATATGTGGAGATGTGGGAAGGGTAGCATGCCCAGAGAGAGCTCAGAAGCTCCAAACCCCTTCCCACATACCTTAAAATTAACTAAATCTAAGGAGTATGTTGTAGGAACATTCGTTCTACAAACAGTGGGTCAGAAGCACAAGTGACAACATAGACTTGCAATTGGCATTTTAAGTATGGGTAGGGAAGCAGTCCTGTGAGACTGAGCTTTTAAGCTGTGGGATCTGATGCTATCTCCAGGTAGATAGAGTCAGAAGTGAGATAGACTGTAGAACAACCAGCTGGTGTCCCAGAATTATATAGAAAACCCACACATCTGGGGGTAAGGAGGGAAGTAGTGTTGCAGTACAATATTGAGAGTAGAGGACACAGAGAAGTGCATTTTACCCCTACACCTTGCTATCTATTAGCTATGCATGCTGGGCAAGTATCTAAATATTTGTTAGCCTTTTAGATTTTTCTCTAAGAAAAGATTTGATAATATCAACTTTTCATGATGGTTTTGATGGTAAAATGAGATGCCATGTGCAGTGTTTGACAAGTTTCTTGACTATTATAAATGTCCCTAATCCTATATGCCCTTTCACCTTGATCTTTTTCTTTATCCAAAGCAAAGTTCAAACATCATCATCTTTTACAAATAACACTCTGAATTCCAGAAACATTCATTGTCCATATCTTCATAATTGTACTCAACCTGCTCTTTTTTCCCCTAATTTTCTCTCCATCTATTTCTTAGTTTTGGCAGTAGATTCTTTGGTTTTCATTTTTCTCTAGTTACTTCATATACATTAATATTTCTCATAAGATAGCAAGCCAATACTTTGGTAGAAGAAGCTAGCTGACACCCAATAATTCTTGCTCCTTCCAAGGTGTAGTTACCATAAAGAAGTGGCTACATTTCCAGCCACCTCCTATTTCTAGGCAGGGCCATGTGATAAGGTTTATCCAATAGGAAATTAGTTTAAGTGAGGGAGTCACTTCTGGCCAAAGTGGGTAAGAAACAAGTTTGTCTTTGCTATACTCTCTTTTCCTGCCTGTTGGCTGGATAGAGAGGGTTCCTAGCATCTACAAGAGAGCAAGACCATGAAGATACCCAGATCCCTGAGTGCCACCTGATTAGGAACAATGCATCAAACTGTGATAAGTAAAAAAATAAGCTTGTAATGTTTCTAAGTCACTGACAATTCAAAGGTTTTCTATTTGTGCAGCCAGAATTACTTTTACTAATGGAGATGTCATGCTCTTTTCCTATTATGGATACATTAGAGGCCCGGTGCATGAGATTTGTGCACTGGGGGAGGGGAGATGTCCCTCAGCCTGGCCTGAGCCCTCTCGCAGTCTGGGACCCCTCAGGGGATGTCTGCCTGCTGGCTTAGGCCCAATAGCCCCGAGGAATGGGCCTAAGCTGGCAGTCAGACATCTCTCTAGCAGTCTGGGGCTCTCGCAGTCCAGGACCCCTTGCTTCTTAACACCTGCCTGTAGCAGAGGCGGGAGAGGCTCCCACCACTGCCGCTGCGCTTTCCAGCCATGAGCCCGACTTCTGGCTGAGTGGCGCTTCCCCAGTGGGAGCGCACTGACCACCAGGGGCAGCTCCTGCTATGATGCTCACTGGCCCCTTAGTGGTCAGTGAGCATCATAGCGACCGACCAGTTGTTCTGCTGTTTGGTCAATTTGCATATTAGGGTTTTATTATATAGGATGGGCAATGTCCCAGAGTTATCATTTAACTTGCCACCCTCTTTTAGAACATACTGTTTTTCTCTATTGATTGGAGCCTTAATTTAATAATAGGAAGATAATCTGGTAACTACTTCATGTTTTCTTCCTGCTGAGAACTCAGCCATCTAAAGCACCTGGGTAATTTAAAAAATTTCTTTTGTGTGTAATTCTCCCACTCAGAATATTAATTTCCTTCCAATTCTTTTCTCTGTACTTAACACCCCAACACAGAATTTTGTTGGGCCTGACCTGTGTCTGTGGCAGAGCGTTAAAATAAATCAGCTGGGAGAATTAAAGGAGTTTCCACATGGGGTCCCAGTATGATTATTTGGGTTCTGAAACATTCCGGAACAACCCTTGCCAGCTGACCAGTTGCAGTATGTAAGGGGATGTCTGAGACTTTGCATAAGAAGACCTAAGTTCTGATGCAGAACCTTTCACATTCAACCTGTGGATCCTGGCTCAAGTCACTAAACTTCTGAGACCCACTTTCTAGATGTATACAATTAGAATATTAATATCCATTAGGATTAATAATTAAATAGGATCATTGCTTCATAAACCCTAGAACAGTTATTTTCCAATGCATCTTAGTCTTTTGTTCCTCTCAAGTAGTTATTAAGGGACAAAATGAGAATACATATGTACAAAAGCTTAGCAGAATAATAGGCACATGGAGTCCACTTGCATGCTTATACCTTCCTTTTTGTAGCCAAAGGATGCAAAGTAGAAAGTGTGAGTCTTGAGACTTATTCAAAATATCTAGGAGCATGAAGAGATCCAAATTCAGAATCCAAATAATCAGGAGACTGCAGAAGTGGTTCATAAAATTTACCCCCCACTGATCTTCAAAATGCACTGTAAAGCTTAATTCTAACTACTTTTTTTCAATATTCATAACCTTATGTGAATATGCACTAGTGTGTCAAAACTTTTAAAAATATAATGATAATTTCCAAAAATATCATGATTAAGTCAGTGGGCTAAAATTATTTTAATTAATGAGGTTGGGAAGAAAAAAAGTAATTAAATAATCACAGTCCTCTAACACCAGTAATTCTGTGTCTAGATCCTACACAGAAACTTCAAGTTATGTCTCAGGATTACATAGCTGATTTTCTTGTTATGTATGTTACCCAATATGCTGAAAATTATTTACAATGAGCTGTCATGGCCAAGACTATTATTTTAATATATTAGATGCTATCAACATCAACAGCTACAGTTACTATTAATTATGCATTGATTTTACAGATTGTCAAAATTTTCATGGTAAAATTTTTCATGACTCTTTTCTAAAAAACACTAGAGAAATCCCATTTTCTGATGATCTTTTTAAATTTCTTCTGGAGAGAAAGGAAAAAAATAGACATAGATATCAGAAATAAGGATGGCTTTCTTCATTGAACTATTTTCTTTGTGTAAAGTTTTCTGTTTAAATTTAGAAAAAATTTTTTTTCAAAAATTTACATTGAATTTATCAAGACAATGGATTTCTTTCTTGAAATAAGAACAACAAATAGCACAACAGTTGTATTTATTTTTACTCCATTGACAAAAATAAATAGCATGTTTCTTGAAGCCCAGTTACAATGCACAATGCCATCACAATATCTTGACTGGTTTTGTGGAAGGAAGGAAGGAAGGAAGGAAGGAAGGAAGGAAGGAAGGGAGGGAGGGAGGGAGGAAGAGAAGAAGGAAGGGAGGGAGAAAGGAGGAAAAGATGGAGGGTGGGGGGGAAGAAGGGTGAGAGAGAAAGAACTGAAGGTTTCAAATGTTCTTTTATTAATTTCTCAATCCTCAAGTATAAAATGGGATGCTACATTAAAGTCATGCTTTGAGCAACAAATGAGGCACTATTATCTTTAAAACTTCATCATGGCAAATATATAGACTATGCTTATCATCAGCCTCATCATATAGTTAATATATGCCTATTTTTATATATTTATTTTAAAATATTTATTGTTGAAAGTATAACTTGTCCTCTTTTTTCTCTCCCATTGAAGACTATAGCCTGCCTCTGCCCCAGGCCTTCACCACCCTATTGTGTCTGTGTCTATGGGTTATGCATATATGCATACAAGTTCTTTGGTTGATCTCTTCCCACCCACCCACCCCTCCCTTCCCTCAGAGATTCTACAATCTGTTTCATGCTTCCATGTCTTTGGATCTATTTTGTTCAACAGTTTATTTTGTTCATTAGATTCCACATAAGTGAGATCATGTGATACTTGTTTTTCAGTGACTGAATATATGCCTATTTTTAAACATAAGGTGAATGCACATTCATTCACTCATTTAATCAATACCTATTTTTAAGATCATAAAATCAACATTTTTCTTGGTAACCTCCTATACAAACTGTATCAGTAGGATTATTAACAAGCAATTATCTCACAGGATAGAAATTTGTTAATCATATTGCAGAAAGTTACATTGGCAGTCCAGTCCTTAGAAATAAAACAGTTTATAAATCAGTAATTAATAATTAATGATGGTTAACATAAAAGGTATTTTGTTCTTTATAAAGTGGTTTTATTTATAATACTTCACTTGATTCTAACAACAAATATGCAAAATCCTTTATTGACAAAGAATTAAAGATAATTAACTAGTTCAAACATATAGCAATAATATGTACTATTGCCAAGGCTTCTAATTGAGTTGCTTGACTCTAGATCTCCAAATTCTATTTGTGAAAACTATTGGGAAGGTGTAAAAGAGTCCTAATCACTGCAGAGTTCTTCACATGCTCTGTTTTGCAAATGTCCTGAACTCTCTCTCATGTATAGTAGAAAAAGAAGAGAAGTGACATACCTGATGAATATTTGGCACCCTAAAAAATAATCCGATGCATGAACATGAAAAGTACCTAGCAAGTAAAGACAAATAATAGTCAAAAAATAAACTATTTATTTATAAAACTAAAATAAAACCCCAATTTTATAGGCCTCTCCAACAAACACACAAAATATGTAAAAATACAAAGCCAAAATAAAATATTTCTTTAGCAGAATCCCCTATTAAAGAGCAAATAGCTTAGGCAAGCTATTAGACAACAGATTTATAGGTTAAAAGCCTCTCAGATCCAAAGAGAATAAATGATTCTTAAGAAATTGCATAGTTGCAATCTATGCTTTTTTAGTCATGCCACATACTAGATTGTGGAAACTGTGAATATCGCTTGCCTGATAGGATTTATTGAAGAAAAGCATGAGGTGAATGAACATTCATTCATTTATTCAATCAATACTTATTAAGCATCTACTATATATCATTTACTGTGAGAGCCCAGGAGACAAAACACACGTGGCCATAGTCTAATTAGGGGAGACAGATATTAACAACAACAATAAAAATGCACATGTAGCCCTAACCGGTTTGGCTCAGTGCATAGAGCATCCGCCTGCGGACTGAAGGGTCCCAGGTTCGATTCCGGTCAAGGGCATGTACCTTGGTTGCGGGCACATCCCCAGTGGGGAGTGTGCAGGAGGCAGCTGATCGATGTTTCTCTCTCATCGATGTTTCTAACTCTCTATCCCTCTCCCTTCCTCTCTGTAAAAAATCAATAAAATATATTAAAAAATGCACATGTAAATAAAATTTTTAAATGTGTTATTGCCAAGACATGCTACATTGTGCAATGTATTATATAATAGAAAAATCAGGGCAGACGTCTACAAGGAAGTATTACATATACTGCAATCTGAAGAAGAGTTGGAATTAGAAGTTTGGGGAGATGAGGGACCAACCCAGCAGGAGCACATTCATGTTCAGAGGAGTTAGGAAAGGCAGGGTGTGAGCTAATAGGCAGTAATAGGGATGAGGGTAGATCATTCGGGGCCTGTGTGCCAAGTTAAGGATGTGTTCCTTTTTCTGAAGAGAAATCAGAAGCCATTAAGAGTTTAATGTCATAATCAGACTGGCTTTGTAACAATACCATTCTAGTTGCAGAGGGCAGGAGGGAGTGCATGGAGTTAGACCAGGGATCTATGGGAGCTTGTATTCAGATGATGATTGTGAGGACAAATAGAAATGGGTGCATTCAAGAGATATTTTGACACTAAATTCTCTGAGATGTAATTGATGTATATCACATTGGGGGGTGAGAAAGCTGGAAGTTTCAAGTGTGACTGAGTTTTTACACTGCAAAGTGGAATGAAATAACCGTGGAAGTCACTTTGAGTGGTAAGTAGACCATTTTGGATTGGAGGTATTTGGGCTTCCAAGTGCACATGTTGTGTACATTGACATACAGGGGCTCCTTACCCAGGGAGGCCTCGGATGTCCAGACATGTGTGTATGATAGGAACCAGCCTTAGTCACATCATAAAATATCTGTGCTCGTTTTGTTAGCCTCAGCTATATTGTTTGCCCAACATTCAGGACCTGCTACATAATTTCTGAGGCCCAGTGCAAAGTGGGAACACAGGGCCCTGCCTGAGGGTAGCCAGTCCTTTCCACAGGCCCCAGCTTTAACCCAGGGAGGCAGATGGCCCCTAGAGATTAAAGCCTCTTAAATGTATAGGTCCAGTACCCAGATTAAGAAAATGGGAGAGAGGCTGATGCTGAGACACCTGCTGAAAATGCAGGGACACTGCCGGTCAGGATCAGGGTGGCTGCCACCGTGCCTCGCCCAAGCAACTGCAGGCTGTATGCCAGACTCTGTACCTTTCCATACATGTGCCCAAATGGGGCAGGGGAAGTGCTATGGGAAAACATGGACCTGCCAAGCCATGTGATCAAATTGCCACCATGGGTGGATGGCACGAGCACCTGTGAATGATAAAAAAGGGGTTTATGGAAATCAATCTCATAGGTGATTTGATCATACATTCCTAAGTGGGCAGGTCATGGTGGGTAGTCATGCCCCAGGCATACAACTTCTTTACTAAAAGGATTATCTTTGCCTTAAGCAGACCCCATCCATTGTTTCTAGGCTAACACATCTTTGAAATGCCCACTTTCAGGCCTCTCCTTCTCATACTTGACACCCTTTCATACCCCTCAAGAAAGCATAGAAACTTAACTATCCTCTAACCCAATCCCACATTGCTTTCTCTTTCCTTCATGTAATTTTCCTTATGTTTCCTCTTTAATCTTAAGTACATTCAAACAAACAAACAAACAAACAAACAAAAAAACTGAAAACTGTTACTCTCCAGGCATTAATCTGATTCTGTTGAGATCTTGCTTCTGATATATCCTCCGTTTGGCTCAAACAAATGTTTATAAAAATTCTCTACAGGTGTTGACATTCCTCATGAGACAAGGAAGGGAAAGCCAGGACCTGGGGTGCCAGAGAGCAGAAAGTGGGCAACAGAGAACCCCATTTCAGGGAGGAGAGAAGGCAGGAGGCAGTATCATGCATGAGTGAAAGCCTATTTGTCCTAGGAATGTTTCATTGTGTCACAGAATTCACTTATAAAACAAAAGTTCCAACACCAAACTATTAAGAATTTCCCAATGGCAATCACTGGGCTTCATATTCCAAGCACAAGGCCCTTCCGGTTTTAGGCTCCTAGCACTTCACTGGTCACATGCTCGTGAAGCAAGCTCTGCTAACCTTGGCAATAAAGAGCTCTAAGCAATAGATCACAGAGACACCAGGATTTTTTCTGAATATTGAGTGTTGTACATGTACTGTGGTTTTCTAATTACTGCTATTTGATTTAATCAACTTGACCTCTAAAAGTCCAGTTGATGCTAATTATATGGTAATAGTTAAAAATTCTAATACATTTCTGTCTTTCTACTAAGTCAAAGGAAGGAAATATTTATTGACTATCTACTAAATGCCAGCTATTGTTATACCTATATTTATATTAAACTAGAGTCCCGGTGCATGAAATCATACACTGGGGGGGGGGTCCCTCAGCCCAGCCTGCACCCTCTCCAATCTGGGACCCCCCAGGGGATGTCCGGCCTGTGGGATAGGGCCTAAACCGGCAGTCAGACATCCCTCTCACAATCTGGGACTGCTGGCTCCCAACCGCTTGCCTGCCTGCCAGCCTGATCACCCCCTAACCACTCCCCTGAAAGCCTGATTGACACCTAACTGCTCCCCTGCCACCCAATTGCCCCCAACTGCCCTCCCCTGCATGCCTGGTTGTCCCCATTCTGTTGAGACCTGGTCACCCCCAACTGCCCTCCCTGGCTGGCCTGCCCCCCAACTTCCCTCCCCTGCAGGCCTGGTCGCTTGCAACTGCCCTTCCCTGCAGGCCTGGTTGCCCCTAACTGCCCTCCCCTGCAGGCCTGGTCTCCCCCAACTGCCCTCCCTCCCCTACAGGACTGGTCCCCCCCAACTTCCCTCCTCTGATGGCCTAGTCAACCCCAACTACCCTCCCCTGCCAGCCATCTTGTGGTGGCCATCTTTGACACATGGGGGCAGCCATCTTGTGCAAGGGTGTAAGGGTCAATTTGCATATTACCTCTTTATTATATAGGATCATCATATCTGCCTTCTAAATTGACATGATCCCAATTCATTATTAATTCAGTGGCTCTTGAGTTGACCAATCGATAAATATTGAGTGCCTACTACGTTTTAGACATTGTGTGACTACTCTGTTCTTGGAATGTGCTGGGTACATAATGTCATTGAATCCTCACAGTAACTTGTCCCAGTTCTTATAACACAGAAGTATTGAAAGTAGGACTTGAACTTGGGTCTCCAGGAATCTGAGCTATAAGCTTTCCTTCTTAGATAATTCCATTTTTATTAACACACACACACACACACACACACACACACACACACACACAGAGTTGTTTGGTTACTCTGGGTACTTCCCCAGTGAATTCTCTGTCATGCTAATCCAGGGTACTCTTTGATTTTGAATATCCCTGCAAGGGTGTTCATGCTTATCAGTTTTGATGCAGCTTCTCAGTGTGGCAGGCAATAAGGACAGGGGATGTGGAGCTTACACCATATTTGGCTTATTTATATGTCTATCTTACTGAAGTGGGTATCTCAATGGCTTTCAGTTTCTTGAATACTTTTGGGAGGCTTTTTACCATATTCATCTCTCAGTCTGAATCAACTAGTCCTTTTATTGGTATGGTTTATTTATTCTATAGATTATTTTACTATTAAATCTCTGTTTGTAAACATCCTTGATGCTTTCTCCACATTATAATGCTATAAGGAAAGCTAGGAGAGTTTGGTGCAAGAAAAAGAAATGTTTGTTTACTGAGTAATTCTACCACACAAAGGACTATTCATTCTTACTAGTATCTTGTTTACTCCTTCCAACCACTTTATGAATTGAGTGACATTATTCTCATTTTATCTAAAGCAACTGAGACTCAGAGAAAATATGATCTAACCAAAAAATATCTATTGGGTCAACTAAGTACCTACTTTTTGTCAGGTATGGTTAGTTAGTGAACATAAGGGAAAATAAAAGAGATATAGCCAATTAGCAACAGATGGGACCCTGAACTCAAAACTCTCTGGCATCAAAGCACATACTCCTTCCAAAACAGAAGGGTGAGTACCATTCATTTTTTTAAATTTTGCCATTGCAAAGCATGCTGTTATACACATAATAGATGTGCTATAAAGTCTGGACTTAATGATTATTTCCCAAACTCCGATTATTAAACAAAGAGTGCTTTCTTCAGTTTTCAGAGGATGAGTTCAGACTGAGCTAGCACAGAAACACTAATTGAACAGGCATCCTAATGTGGAGGAAATGCCAGCTGCAATTGTCCCTGGATGTCACTGGCTTTAGCACATTGCTAATGAGAGTTCCCGTCATCTGTTTGACGGCCGTGTGGTCCCCTTAGTTTTATGCTCTTCTGTGGCCAGAGACTGTACCCCTAACCCCAGCCAGCTGTCTTTGCAATTTATTCTGCTGATGGTTAGGGAGTCTAAGCCAAAAAGTATGGTTGGAGTCACTTAGAACCACAGAACTTCAACACAGAAAAGTCTTTAGAGATCATATAGTTTATTCTAACCTTGCAGATGAGGAAACAGACAGAGGTTATGGGAATTTTTCAAACATAGGGTCAAGTAGTCACAGAGCCAAGGTTATAACTTGCATCACTTAGCTACTGTCTAAACCCAACCTGGGTATCAAACCACAAAGCAGGGTGTAGTGTCCTTTTTGCATCTATCAGTGTGCAATTTTAAGATGATACTCTCTGATTAGATCAGGGTTTGTAGTTTATAAAGCTCTTTGATCTCAGCAATTTTGGAATATAGTTTGGGAAGTTGCTACCATCTCCACTTCATAGATGTGAAAAAATGAGATGAGGTGATTTCCATCTGGTTGGATGCATCACAAAAACCTGTGCTAGAGACGTAATTTTCATCCTCTGAATCTTTTTCTATTGTTCTCTCAACATGCTGATACTGTTGTAATAATCTGGCTATTATTAACAGGAAAGAAGTAAAGGGAAGACTAGATGATATAAAGAAGTCTGTTCCCCCATAATAAATGGGGGAAGGGACTGGACAAAGGCAGTTTGGACAGTATATCTAGTAAGGTCTGAGTGACATGGGAAGGTGACTGCCTAGCTGTCAGTCACACCTAGGAGCGAGTCAGTAGCCAGAATGTGCATGGCCACTGCAAGAGCATGAAATCTGAATATTTAATCTTCCAAACAAAGGGAGATGCTCTCTTGATTTTTACTCTCTTGGTTTTTATTCTCAGGTGTGGGGCTCCTGCGACTCCTGTTGCAGGGGGTGCTCCCCTGCACCCATGTGGCCCACAGCCATGTGGGACCCATGCAATGAATCAATGGACTTTAATTAACCTAAATACTGAACTGGACCCGGCTGCAACATGGACCAGAAGCTCTGGACACTGGCCTAGCTTTTGGCTCTGCTGGAACCCCAGCTGCACCTCTTTCAGGACTGGGTTAAGGGCCATGTGACTTTGAAACCCCAGAAATGTAAATTCATGCAAATAAAGTCTTTTACCACAACTCATTCTCCCATGGGGATTTCTGAAAGTGTTCATTTCAGCAGTACCTCAAGGACTTCACACCCACTCTTATCTGGGAAATCTGGCAACTCCACCTGAATATAATATTACTAAAATTTTAAAATGATTATTAACTTTGGGTCTCATAGTTACCATGGCAATATCTTTTAAAAATCTTATCATTTTACATTTCAAAACTAAACACAATTATTTGTTTTAAAGCCAGAGCTATAAAGTTGGTTTCCATCAATACAAAAACAGTAATTCTGTTCTTAAAATTTACCATCAATGATAAATATAGCAACACAATGTCTATAAATATCTCCAATCATTCTCATAATAAAGTACCCTTTTATTTCCATCATGCTGAGATATTTGTTCTTTGATATAGTTATGGGAGGAATATAAATTTGGAAAGGTTAAGAATCACTGTTCTGCAGCTATGTTATGGAGTCTCTTGTGATTAGTATGTGACCACACACATGCTAGTCTTCAAGTCCTTAGTTAAATATTTATTGAGGATCCACTATCAAACTCACGGTGAGAAGTAACAGGAAAAATAATGCAGTTCCAATTCTCCAATGTTTGTTATTCTATGAAAAGACCAAAAATACATTCAAAATTAACTTTCACACGTGCAAACATTTGACAAGGAATAGATCTGATGGTAATGTGTGCCACTGAATGAGTACCTCCTCTGTTCAAGGCACTTTTTGTGCATTATCATATATAATACTTAAAACTACCTATAGGTGATAGCTTACCCACTTTACATTGAAATTCAGAGATTTAGAGGGTCTAATAAAGTTGTTCTTTATCAAGCAACTGGTAAGAGAGAAGCAATAATTACTTCCAGTGCCCAAACTCCTATCTGCTATCTGTTTCTATAAATTAAAAATATAGAAAAAAGAATGCTGAACTCTGCTCTAGAGCATTAAACAATGAACAGGAAAGCACAGTTATTTATTTAGCATTGTTTTGCTGCCATGTTTATGTTTAGAACACTATAAGCAATCAAAATATAAGATCCTGATTTGTCCAACTGATTAAAAAAAGACCTAAGATCACCACATGACCATTCTATATCAATTATTCACCCTCTTCATTTTCCAATGGGATAAAATATTAATTCATAAAATAATTTTATTTATAGTGACCTGGCTTCCTTAACAGTGGAGAAACTGTCAAAGGGACCTATGGCAGACACAAATATCTACAGTACAAGCATTTATGTGTTCTCTTCCTAGCACACAGCTAGACTACGTTTTATAACTTCTTTTGCAGTATGGTGTGGCCATGCACCTGAGTTCCAGTCAATGGGATATGAACAGAAGTAACATGTATCATTTCAAAGTTGAGGTTTTCAAAAGGTGTGTGTGTTCCCTCCATGCCCCTATGCTAGCTTCCCTGCCAGCAGGATGCAATAGAAATGCAAGGCCATAGAACCAGAAGGAGATAGATAGGCCTTTGCAAAGAAGAGAACTACTTACAGATCAGAAACATCCACCTCAGGCTGTGTTTGAGCCATTACACATTTTTGGATCAATTTATTATTATAGAACATCTTCTGCTAAATAGTGTAAGAATTAGTACTTTGAAGTGAGTCGCTACCTTAACAAAAATATAAACTACTACATAAAGGAATGTGAATTGGACCCGGTGAAAACTGAGATCCATTTAATTCAGGGATAAAATGCTTGGTAAAGCTTACGCATAATAACTTGAAAAGTGGACCAAAAGCATATGAAGGGGAAGAGGAGGGAAAATCCTAAAAATTAATGTTAGCTGTGACTTGCCATTATTAAGCAAGGCATTAAACAAAAAGGATAAGCACTACCAAGAATTAGCTGTTTTGAGAGTATAAATTGAAGGAAATAGAGAGTCCAGGGAATTTGGGGCCTTACAAAGATGGAAAAGTTAATTGTTTTTGAAAGTTATTTGATTTTGAAATAGTAGGAAATAAGATTGACAAATTCTTTGAGGAATAGAAGCTTATTAACAAGTTGAACAAGGGGAATAAGTCCTTTGGCAAAATAAGAAAAATGAGAGAGAAATGAATGAGGGGAGAAAAAGAGAGAGAGGAACATAGAGGGGAGGAGTGGTGTTGAGGAAGCAGAAAAGAAATATTCTGACATGAGATCTATGTTTAGGAATTTGGTTGTGTTGGCTGACTATGTGTTAACACAATACTGATAGACACAAATGAATTAAAAGCCTCAAAAGTTTCAAGGGAATTCATATTGCCCCAAAGTCCCATCACCATATAATAGACCTCAGGTCTCTATGTCTTCACTGACAAGGAGCAGTCTAAAGAGGGTACATTTTGAAAAATCCTCTTCAGATCTCCATTTAGGCTACTGAACAAGAAAGAACTTCCCAGAATTCAAAACCTGAAGCCACATAGAACAATGGCAAGGGAACTCTCTCTGAGAGCAAATCCAGTTTCTATTTAAGGGACTTCCTCAACTGCAGAGGTTAATTTGTTCCAGAAGTCTGCTTGAGAAGTGATTTGTTTGAAAACCGAACCATTGTTTCCCATTAAAAATAATGTAAATTGAATTAATCTGTTCCACACCCCCAAATGATTCCCTGTCTTAACCTTTTTTATGTACAGTATGTGTCTCATGTACTGTTTCATCTATAATTAAACACTTATTTTCTTACATTTATTGAACCACTGCCTACTGACCACTTTTAGTGTTCCTTCCAGGTGTATCTTTCCGGTCAGCATGCAGCATCTTTGCTTGTTCATATTTCACCACCTGGGAAATGCTGTCACTGGCTAACCGCTTTTCCTTTATCCAAATCAACATTTTTTCTCCCTCTTCAATTACCTGTGATCATTGCTTCTTTCATACCCTTAGCAGCATTGGCACTCTTGATGGCCTCTTTATGTTTTAAAATTGTGGTAATAGTTGATTTCCCAGCAACAAAAACATTCTCTCCTTTGTTTGTTGCCCTTGAGACTCTTTTTGTCATGCTCAGGTATCAGCTTGAAAGGGTTGTCCATTCAAAAACCAAAGTTTGGTTCAACAAATGAGACATTTTTTTCTGTGAACAACTTGATGAAGAACCAAATTGGTGGAGGTGGCAGAGGTTCTAGAAAGGAAGTTTGACTGTACCTGCCCAGTAGCATTCCACCAACAGTGTGGACCAGTGACCTCTGGGCTTTCCCCATTCGTTCCTTTCCAAAGAAGGGTGTTAACTGTGGGCATGCTGACGTGTACCTACCACAGCATATAATGTGATGTGTGTATGTGTGTTTCTAGATTTCCAAAGGATAAAAGCCCTCATCTGAACCTAACCAATACATTTGTGCACTATCAAAATATTCTATCTTTGAGATAGATATTTTAATTTGAAGGGGAAAAATGGCTAAGACAGCATCAAGGAGCTTTGTTTAAGACTGAGGAGTGGCAAGGTGAATGTTTCCCAGCATCCAAGTAGACAGATGTCACTGGCAAAAAAGTATATAATTTCTGTAAATTCCCTCATTGCTGTATAAATACATCTAAGGATAAAGACCCTGGATGCTTTGTTCATTTATTTAATAGATAATAATCAGTTTTCTACTGATTATTACAACCTAACCTCTCTTATTTCTCTTTTATATTTTAGATCCAAACTTTTTACTGGACTACTTCCCCATTTGTCTTTTGAAATATATCTAATGTCTTAAAGACTTTAGAAAGTAAGTCAGTGCTGCATTTAAATTACTTTCTGTTGTTTTGCAATCCTCAGTGGTAAAGATATAGGGACAAACTTACACTCACTGATTGATGGGTACCATAAATAAAACCAAAGTGGGCCACTGTAGAAGTATTTTGCTATTTTTGTGGCATGTAAGTTTAAAGTAATATGGATTTCTAAAATTGATTGCAGGAAATTATTCATAGCTGTTACCTTCCATGCTGTTAAACAGTACTTAGAAGTGCTTCTACATGCACATGACTGATTAATTACATTGCAAATCTTCCCTGGGATCCCTTATAAATCTTTTGTAGTAAAGTTACTTATTCCTCCTACATACACTGCTCTTAACCAGAGTGAAGTTAGTTTTCATTAGAAAACTTCATTTGTTACAATTCTTGGGAATCCAAATGTTACCTCAAATCAGGAATAAAGATTCTTAATATTGAAGGTGCATCATTGACCTTTAGACATAGAATTATTACAGAGTTTGTTTCTAACTAGTCACTAAAGGAACCTTGTGGAGCTATTACTCAGACTTGTATATAACATTGCCACTTTTTCATTTCACAACATTGTCATCACCATCTTTCATTCATCTTTCTCTAAAATAGTGGCTCTGGTTAGGACAATGAGTGCTGGTCTGATAATTAACACACACCATATATGGACTTCATGATTCCATTAACATTGAATCTTATTAATTAACATTCTTGGATCTAAATTTCACCCAAAACACATACAACTGTGCACAGGAAACATATGCAAAAAGGAGACTAGTTGTATATATAATAAGAAAATAATAGAATATCTACTATTCTGTATGAAAACTAGATTATTTCACAAGTAGAGATAGAAAGGAAGAGAAAAAGAGAGAGGGGAGAGAGTGAAAGAGGGAGGGAGTGCAAGGGGAGGGAAGGAGGGAAGGACTGAGGGAGAAAGATTGAATTTTTAAACTTGAAACATAAGTATGAGTGAAGCAAGCTTGGTGTAGCATAAACTGAAAAGCCATAGGAGGTAGTTCCCACTTTATACTCATGAGCATGCAAGGACTGTGGCCTGAGGCAAGTTTTTTAAATCCCCAAGCCTCAATCCCCTCATGATAAACCAAATAATAATAATTATTATTGTGACAATCAAAATGTAAAACATACTTACTATAAAATGTTAGAAATTATGAATCTGTCTAATAAACATGTAGTTATGAAAAAGCCAGTGAACAGGAATCTAATACATGTGTCTAAGGGACTATTAACAAATGTGTACACACACCTATACACACACACACACACACACATATATATATATATATATATATATATACACACATATATATATATATATATATATATATATATATATATATATATACCTAGCACACAAATGTATGTACTGTGTATCCCACCATAAACACAAATCAAAATACTATGTTATGTATGCAGTTACTGCTAAAAGAAACTCCTCCCAAAGAAGGGACTCCTGCAAAACTAATTTCTTCTTTTCTGTAAGTCTTTATTTCAACATGATTAAACATTTTCCAGGAATGTTCTCTGCTTTGATTAGACATGAAAACAATTAGCAAAATCCTCTTGATAGAAGATATAAAATGTACTAAATGCAAACATTAATGCTGGCCTTGGTGACATGCAGTGCCACAGCCGGGCAAGGATTCACACTGATGCCTCTTGAGGGAAAAATGTGTGTAGCACCATTTGAACAGCTTTTTTTCTTTTTTTTTTTTTTTCTTTTTTTCCAGTGGTAATGATTTCTTTATTAATTTTTATATATCTCTTTTTTTCTTTTTTTTCTTTTTTTATTGTTTGAAGTATTACAAATAGTAGTACATATGTCTCCTTTTTTTTTTCCCCATTGACCTCCCCCCGGCCTCCCCTACCCCCCAGTACATGCCTTTACCTGTTCCCCCCACCCAGTGGCTTGTATCCACTGGTTAGGCTTATATGCATGCGTACAAGTCCTTCGGTTGATCTCTTACAGCGCCCCCCCCCACAACCTCCCCTGCCTTCCCGCTGTACTTTGACAGTCTGTTCAATGCTTCTTTGCCTCTGTATCTATTTTTCCCCCATTTCTTTCCTTTAAAAGATCTTGCCTCTGCAGACTAGAAATAAACATATAATAACAAAAAATGTTTGAGTCCAAATTTCAATGTCCAACAGTTCTGAGTCCCCGTTTCAATGTCAAACAGTTCCTTATGTGTACATGTCAGCAATGATATCTGGATGGTGGGCACATGGTGGCAATGCAGGTCCCACCCTCTCTGGTTTGGTCCTAGGCAACCTGCTGCCTTGAACAGCTTTGTTTCTAACATATTTAATCTACACAGACTTCAAGAAAGATAGATAGCATCATGTCTATTTGTCCTAGCTCCTGCAGGTCTCTGGTATTGACCTAGCTCCTCATCCCCATTCAAGTTTTCAAAATGACTTCTGCTCCACTTTTGTATGTGACTTATCCTTTGAAGCACTGGCAGTAATACTTTTAGACCTAGCATATCGTAACTGGGCTTCATTTACCCAACTTTTGTGGGATATTTGCTTTTGCTTAATTATGTCACACAAAGCTTTGGGGCCTAAGGTAGATCACATTCAATAACAGTAAGTAGCATTTGTTCTTTGTGTACAGTGATTTCTCTTGAATATCTCACACAATATTATAGCAACCCTTCTAATGAGGCAGTCACTATTATTTTCATTTAATAGATGAGGAGATGGAAGCTCAGAGTGGGACAAATTACCCAAAGTAATTTTTAGATAATTTGGTAGAGCCAAAATTTAACTCGTAGAGAGAGCTCAAGAGATGAGCTGTTCCACTAGGAGAATAATCTTTTTTTAAAAAAATATATTTTATTGATTTTTTACAGAGAGGAAGGGAGAGGGATAGAGAGCTAGAAACATCGATGAGAGAGAAACATCAATCAGCTGCCTCCTGCACACCTCCCACTGGGGATGTGCCCGCAACCATGGTACATGTCCTTGACCGGAATCAAACCCAGGACCCTTCAGTCCGCAGGCCGACACTCTATCCACTGAGCCAAACCGGTTTCGGCTAGGAGAATAATCTTGATTCTTCTAATAATCTAAGCTTCAATTTATTCACCTGAAGTGCTCTTGTCAGAGTTAATAAGGTAACTAAGCACAATGTCAGCACACAGTAAGAACTTTATAAAGTTAACAGTACAGTATTAGTAGTAGCAGCAGTAGTTAACAGTAGTAGTAGTGAGTGGAAACTCATAAATGCTTTACTAGATTCTCATGGGATGTATTCTGACCTAAACATGTCTCATTTATAAGTTATTAAATGAAAAACAAAGATATAAGTAATTCTAACATAAGATATGCAATTACTTATTAAAACAAAGCACTGGGATTGTCTTCATAAAAAGAAAAAAACTTAAACAGTTCTTCATGTCTCTTTTTGCCTCAGGCATTTAATGTGATTCCATTCATAGGAAATAAAACAATCTCTTTCTAGCGATTATGTCCCTGTCTTACAACTCTTTAGTACCAATTCCAATGTTTTACACAATATTTTGATTTTATAATGTCTTGAATATATATGAGATATGTGTTCAGAGCAAAGCTTGGGTCCATAGGAAAACAGGAAATTCCAAATTTTTTTCTTTTCTTTTTTTTTTTTTTTTTTTTTTTTCTGAAATACAACTGTCAGTTACAAAGGGAGCTCTGAGCTCTTTTGTGGTTGGTCCAGGTCATTTATGTACTTTTATATCCCTTAGCACTAGAAAGGATGCAGCCATAGCTATTGAACTCATTCTCAAAGCTCCTGCCTGCCCCTCTATTCCTGCCAATATTTTTTGAATAGTTTATTCAATCAGGCTGTTTTCTTAAGACTCTGCACCAAAAGATGCCCTTATACTAGTGAAAGACAGCATGGGTGTATGTCAAAGGGAGACAAACATCTGCTTTTGTAAAGTCAAGAAAGAATTAAAATGCCTACTTTCTGAGAATTCTTCTAGCACTGTGACATGAACCAAAGCCTTCAAATATGACCTAGTGATGGTATGCTGAGCCCGTCACTTTCTAGCTGGATGACCTTCACCCAGTTAGGTTCCCTTTCTAAGCCTCAGTGTTTTTATCTGCCAAATAGGCGCAATGCTATCTATCTTTCTTGAAGGCTGTGTAGATTAAATATGTTAGAAGCAAAGCTGTTCAAATGGTGCTACACACATTTGACCCTCAAGAGGCATCAGTTCCCTTCTGCGTTGCCCATGTGCCCACAGCACAGGGCCATGATATGAGAAACTCTTGTTGACCAAATAATAACAATAATTAATAATAAGATTAATAATAGCAGCTAACACTTACACAGTCCTCATATGTCAGCACTTTCCTATGCAATCTATTCAACTCTCACATCAATCAGATGAGGCAACTAGGCATAGGGGTTAAGTAAATTTCCCCAGGCCACACGGAAGCCAGTGAAAGAGCTGAGGTTAGACCTACACAATCTGGATTCAGGTACTACACTTTTATACATGTGACTGTGGAAATGGTGCTCCAGAAAGATCCCTTGTGCCTAGAACCTATAAGGCGTAAGAAACAGCAATGGAAAGGTAATGGATATAAGCTTTGTATGGCTTCGGTTTTCTTAAATGGACCTTTTTTTTTTCCAAGCAAATACCCTGTTATCAACATGCAAAGGCCCTGCTGAGGTCTTTTGCCCAATGAAATATGAAATCATCTAAATGGCCTTGACTTTTCTTTTCTATTTTTAATCCCTAGTATGTCTTACTTTCAACCTCTTGGACACCCCTTCCCAAATCTGAACCTGCACTTCTGCAAGCGGTTCTTGCTTAAGTATTTTTCTTTTGAAGAATTGTTTGGGATCTCATTGCCAGCTTGAACTCTAGCCCTGTCTTTGAGATGGGAGGCTTCTTTGTCCTCTTGACTGCCTATATTATTACAGCTGTGGTGAGAAATACACTGGCTTTCTTCCCTGGCTTTCAGTCTCAGCCTAATCAGGGATTATTATGCCATCAAAATTTGACCTTTGACTGGGAGAGTGTCTAGAATTATAAGCTGAAAAAATACAAACTCTTTACTTTTACTTCTTTCTGGGTCACTCCATCAGTCCTGACATCACAAAAGCAGATGCAAGTACATGGTTAATAACGTAGAGGAATAATAAGCCTGTTGAGATGAGGTGTCCCCTACTGGCTAAGGTGGCTCTTTCAAAATTGAGAGAAAACTAACTTTGGAAGGAATTGGATGTCTCTTTCTAAGTCAAAGAGAACAAGTTATCATTGTGTGCAATCAAGTCAGGCATAATGCCATCCAGTGGGCAGTTCTAGTGAATTCAAAAGTTGAAAATATCATTTTGGCTCTAGTTCTGGATAATCTGTCCTACATACTACATTCTCAGGGAGGGCTGCTGGCAGTCACTGTGTGCTGACCAGCTCCAGTTTCTTTAAATGGTTCTTTTCTTGCCATTCACAGACCCTGTTACCAACATGTGTACGCCCTGCTGAGGTATTCTGCTCACAAAAGTATAAAATGATCCAAACGGCCTTCAGTTTTCTTTCTTTTTGTTAACCCATAGCAGATCTTGCTTTTAATTTGACATGGGAGAATCCATTTCTTACTGAAAAGAATGGAAAAAACAACAACAAACAAAAAAACCACCTAAAACACTGGTGCCCAGACAAGATAGGGCAAGATTTGGAGGAAATACCCTGTTCCATCAGGAAAAGGCAAATGGGTAAGATACTTGGACAAGTTAAGTAAAGATGAATCCAAGTCCTAAAGACTTGGCACCAGTAAGTAGTAATTCTCAGGTTTGAAGAGAAACCCACTGCCCAGGTGAGTCATATTGTCATAGGATGCTGGCTGGTAGGGTTGCCAGATTAAACAAAAATATAGGATGACAGTTGAACTTGATTTTCATATAGAAAACAAATAACATTTCAGTATAACTATATCCCAAATACTACATGGGACATACTTATTCTTAAAAGACATTTGTCTTTTATCTTAAATTTAAATTTATCTGATTGCCCTGTGCTTGGACTTCGCTAAAAAATCCATTGAACAACAGTATTTCCATGCAAAAATTCCTTCCAGCATTTCTCAGTACATTAATACTTTTTTTTTCTGAACCCCTAGAAAATTTAAATCAAGAGTTTGTGAGGCCCTGGCCAAGTAGCTCTGTTGAATAAAGTATTGCCCTTATATGCCAAGGCTGTGGATTCAATTTCTGGTCAGAGCACATACAAGAATCAACCAATGGCCAGGGTGGTGTGGCTGTGGGGTAGGGCATCTTCCCATGCACCAAGAGGTCACCAGTTTGATTTCCAGTCAGGGCACATGCCCTGGGTTGCTGGCTCGATCCCCAGTAGAAGGCGTGTAAGAGGCAGCTGACCAATGATTCTCTCTCATCATTGATGTTATATCTCTTTTCCCCTCTCCCTTCCTCTCTAAAAATCAATAAAAACATTTTTAAAAGAACAAAGATTTTTTTCTACATTGTCTAAAAAGTATTTATTTATTATTAGACATGCAATTCACTTTTAGATATGCAATCCATGCATAAGGCAGTTTTAAGTCTATAAATGAGGAAGGTCAAGTGAGATATGAAAATTTAAACAACAGATTGGAAGTGGGAGAAGAGCTTAAATTTGGCCTTCTGACTTGTTTTTCAACAAATACTGCTTTATCTACTATCCTCATGAAGTCTTCCCCGATATTCCAAAGTCAAATTGATCTTTCTATGTTTTAGCCCCTGCAGTTCTCAGTATTACTCATGCAATGCCTTTTGTAGCAATGGTAGGCACTGTATGCATTTGTACATATTGCATCCCTGATGGATTGTTAGCCCCTGTGATTAATGGCTGTCCCATTATTCATCTTTATGAGACTCAGAGTTATCCCAGCTTAAAACTGGTGGTGCTCATTGCATGGTTGTTAAAAGAAGGGAAGAGTAATTATTAATTTCTCAGCTGTACATCTCCATTTTAAAGTGAACAATGATTTCCTATATGACTCAGAAATTTACTAAAAAATAAAAATTTCATTATAAAATTGTCATCTGGCATATAAAATGATCTAAAGAAACAAAAATTTTCAATTAAAAAAAGAAGTGTTTAAATGAAAAAAGAAGTGTGTGTTTTTTTTTGGTGGCACATAACCATTTTATGGTTTTCTGTTCTTTTTTTTTTTTTTTTCTCTCAGAAGATTCATTCTTAGTTACTTGTACTTAAATTAAAAAGTATATCCCGCTAATGGAGCCTGTTATCTTGAGGTACATTTTATGTTGTTCGCAACTTTAATATTATGTCTCTTATAGACTCAGGCTGCTTTCAGAAAGCCATTTGTGTTGGCTGAAGGTACCTTCCTATGTATTTTTTTCTCATTGGTTCTTTTCAAGTTCATAAGTGTTTCCTGGTTTTCTGGTGTCTTTTGCATTTTCTTATCTCCAAATGATTGTTCTTATAACTGCTCCATAGTTTTCTATCATTCCTAAAATGCATAACTGTTTTTCTAATATGCTATTCATTGTCCATTGTCTTTCAGTGGTCAGCAAACTCATTAGTCAACAGAGCGGCAAACGCGAGCCACAGTTTGCCGACCACTGTCTTACTTTATTAACTTGTTAAAGTCAATGTGATAGTTATGCAACATATTACATTCAATTTATCACTATGACTCATTTGATTCTTTTTCATGACTCACATATTCTTGTTGCTTTAAGTATCCCAAATGCTTTTCCCCTGGGACAGAGAAAAAAAAAGCAAAATATTTAAAGTGAGGTAGGCACTAGTTTAAATTCTAGCTTTGCCACTTACTAGTGTATGTCCTTGGACAAAGTTATTTAACCTCTCTTAAACTCCATTTCTCTATTTTTTAAATATAGGATTATCATGAGGACCAAAAACATTACATTAATGCAAAGTTTTTAGCACAATGTCTGTAAAACATTAGATCCTCAATAAATGCTTGTTTTCCTTCCTGTGGAAAAAGTTTAAAGGTAGATAAAGGACTGATTGACATGTTAAAATGTATAGAAGGCTTCCCAGTCAGCGTGGTTCAGTGGTTGAGTGTTGAACTATGAACCAGGAGGTCCCAGTTTGATTCCCAGTCAGGGCACGTGCCTGGGCATGATCCCCAGTAGGGACCATGCAGGAGGCAGCAGATCAATGATTCTCTCTCATCATTGATGTTTCCATCTCTCTCTCTCCTTCTCCCTTCCTCTCTGAAATCAATAAAAATATGTTTTTTTAAAATGTATAGGAGGCTAATAGGGAACCAGGAAGGATTTTTGAGAAGTGAATTAGCTTGATCAAATTTGAGAACCAAAGGAATACTCTGGTGACAGTGTAGGATAAAGATGAAAAAATTAGATCTTTATGTACTAAGTAGGTACCACTAACGGAAAGAATTGGGGATTGTTTGATCAGTGGTGATCTGGAGAATGCATTCCTTTCTTATATGTATTGAAATTCCGATGGTCAGTATTAAAGTTTCTTCCTGACCAAAGAACACTATTGGGGACTAGATCTGCCCTGGTGGTGGCAGGGGTAGTTTTTCATCCCTGGGGTAGAGGGTCTATTTGAAACCAAATAAAGTAGATAACAGGAGTGGAGTTAGGGTCTTTCATAGTCCTCTATGTAAGAAAGTACAAAGAACCAGAACAGAACAGTTGCTGGGTTGGGATAAAGAGACAAATCCCTATACACACATAAGGATGTATACCTCAATAAATTACTTTAAAATTTAAATATCATGAAAAGCATTTCATTGCAAATGCTTTGTCTCCACATAAAATAAGCCACAACTTAAGCAAAAGTAATATTTTGTTTAAATCCCGACCCATAAGTATTAGAGGCACTTAAGTTATAAATATGCATATATAGTTTCCAAATTATACTCAAATATATGTATCAATTTTAGTGAACATAAATTAAATATATATGTGTGCTATAAATCATGGACAAATCAATTATTTTTCATTTCATAATGCATTTTTTACTGTGAAGATCATTTTCACCTTTTCCAGTGAGCATCACAGCATTTTTCTACTCACCACTTAAAAGAGCAAGGCAAGTGATCAGTGGATTTCTATAGTTGGTTTGAATGATGCTATAATTATGAAAGGATTGATGTGGGCTCATAAAAGCAGTTTAAGAATTGATGTGAGAAGTGGAATCCAGCTCCTGGCAACCTCAGGTCATTAAATCGCTGATTTCACATGCTGAGAGGAACTGTAGGTCCAACTCAGTTTATTGTAGTACTGCCTGGAATTATTCCTAGACTTTATAACTATCATCAACCCAGATCCAACTTTGTTTGGTTTACTTTGCATACATTATTTATAATTCTTACAAAACTGCTCAAGACAGTTATATTCTTTACAGTAGGGGAAATAACCTCATAGATGTTAAACAACTTGACCACATTCACTGTTAGCATTTGTTAAATGCCAGACTTAAAACCCAATCTTTTTTTTTTTCTCACAGGCCAAGAGTATTTGATATATCACATAAAAATTTCTACTTTATTATGTGCAGACATTATTTGATGTCTATAATACCAATGTCATGGTTTTCTTGTGTAGACATGGATGCAAGGAAGCATGAGCAGTCATTAGCCACTGACATACTCATATCATTGAATGTATAAAACTCTTAATAAAATGTTCACAGTATGCATAAAATAGTTTTATAATATTCATACTCTATGACCCAAAACACCACATATTTGTATCAAACTAAAAAAATCATCGAAGTGAATACAGTTAATACCATATTGTACATTTGAAAGTTACTAAGAGAAAAGATCTTAAAAGTTCTCATCACAGGAGAAAAATGTAGTATGTATGATGATGGATGTTAACTAGACTTACTGTGGTGATCATTTTGCAATATATATATATATATATATATATATATATACATATATATATATATATATATATTATTGTATACCTGAAACTAATATAATATTATATATCAGTTATATCACAATAAAAGAGATAAACACAAAATTAGCATACACTATTTTTTAACATACTGATATTTATAACATCAAATATTGGAGGAAAACATGCAAACAAAAATTAGTTAAGGTGATTGTTTTATCACATGTTTGTATGATATAATATTCCAAATATTAAGAAAGAGTATTTATAATTAATACACAAGGAAGTGGTTATAGAAAAATGTTATCCAAAATGTTATCCAAAATGAAACAGAAGGTATAACTGTATGTGTAAGATGGTGAACATTTTATACACTATATCGATCCATATATTTATATCTATGTATTTATTTTCTCCTTCCTTCCTTCCTTCCTTCCTCCCTTCCTCCCTTCATCCAACAATCTATCCAGCCACATAACTATTACAAATATTTGTAGTATATGTCAATAATAATATACTTTAAAAAATAAAAATAAATTATTGTTTATAATTTTGGTTCTACTTTAAACATATATTATTTTTAGCTTTAAAATAAAATCCATTATAGTTTTAAAAATAACATTTTTTGCATATAGTGTACCAAACAGTCTTTCTTTTAGCAGTTTTAAGGGTTTAGACCAAGGACCTAGCTCAGGTCTGGCTAAAGTAAGAAATCTCTTATCCTGACTCAGGCAAGAAGATAAGAAGAATAGGGCAGAAGATATGATACTGAAGAAAATTTGAAAAAGAAAAATTACATATGTGGTAAGAATCATCTTTGGTTTGAGTACAGTTCTTCTTAGAGGAACAGGGGTGAGGAATTCTTATTCTCTGCCTAAGGATTATGTGAGCTGTGTTAGCCCTATAAAAAGTAAATGAAGCCTATGTACTTTAATTGTGCTAAGAATTATTGTCATCAAGAAAATAGTACTTCATATTATGTCGTATTATAAGCCTCATTTTTATTCTTCATTGGCAAGAACTAATAGTTGTAGCAATGATCTACTAGAAAAATATGATTTACTTACTCTACTTGCATATATAAAGTAATGAACCTCTTACTATAGAGTTTGGCAAAAGTAAGTTTACAGTTGTGAGTACTTGAAACACTGTAAACCTATTTTTGCTATACCCTGTATAGTATACAATTTATAATGATATTTGAATTCTTCACAGGAGCCTTCAAAAAGGGTAAGAAATTAAAAATTTCCTTCATAAACACCTCCTAATATTTTAGTAAATAAAAGTTCTGCCACAACTATCGGAAAACCCACTTTATGCTTACTTCAAAACTATGATAAATTGTGGATAATGTTTTAGTGAAATATCAGAACTATCTCAAATAAAGGAATCTATTTATGTGTCTACTAGAGCCAGCTCATAACCACCTCATAAGAGCCAATTTTCAGATTTTTAGGAATTTCGTGATCTGATTAATAAACATGCCATTGTTAAAAATTAACTTTTATAAACATACATTTAAATAAATTAGGTTAAAATACTAAAAAAAATAAAAAATACAAAAACACTAAGTACTCAAAACTCAGTAATTACTTCTTAACTGTTTTACTATATTTTACTTGTATCTATGCTTTTGAAATTATTTACATCTGTTGTAGCTGTATTCTGAAAATACTATGCAATGGTGTACTACTGCAAATCTCTTTCCAACTCCACCTGCAGGGATGCCACGTTGGTAACTCGAAATCAATAATGGTGGAAGCATTTCTACCACAAAAATAAACTATCACATTCTAAACCAGAACTTCCATTCCCACCCACCTTCCCTGGAAATCTGGTTGGAAAATATTTACCAACAACCACAGTACAAATTATTTCTCCATTACCTCACCCTCCACCCCCCAGACACATCCAACTTTAATATGCCTTATTTGGATATTACCCATTTTTCTGCATCATGCATCATGGAAAGGTAAGATATAACCAACCACCATCAATAAGCATAACTGATTCTATATTTAGCCAATCATTGTTTGATATTGTGCGAGGTGTCATCCAGTAACACTGACGCTATAGAGGATATAAAGACAAACAAAATACAGTATTTGAGAGGAGAGGGAATGAACAGATATTTATTCAAGTAGGTATTGCTTTGATATTGAAGAAAATGAATATCTATATAGTAATAGCTAATATTTAAAGCATCTTCATGAAGTATTCTTTATTTGATTCTTAAAATCAGCCCTGGAAAATAAATAAGTTAGCATTGTGCCCACTTATCCAAAGAAAAATTTAAGACATGCCCCAAGTCATAGAGTAAAAACAGAGCAGAAATAAAACAAAATGCAATTTCCAACTCCTTTAACTCTGCATCCTGTGCCATTTGTGCTCTCCTCCACTATTAACAATTACTTGCTTGTTTTTTAAAAAGGGACTTCCATATTGTATCTACCAAAGTCAGTGAAATTGTCCCTGGACACACTGAGCTTTTTAAAAAGAACACCTCAAAGGCCTATTATGGCAACCTTGTAATTATTGTTCTATTTTTTTTTAAGTATAATCATACAGTGACTCTCACTCTAGATTCCCGTCCATTCCATAAAGCAATGTACTATTACACTTGAGGTGGAGGCCAGGACAGGTGGATTGACAGAAGACACACATACTTCTACCTCTGAGTCTGTGCTTTAGGTGCCTGAGATGCCGATGACACAAGTTATCTCCAGTTCAGAATAAAAGGCTATAAAATGAAAAGTATTCTTTCAAAGTACAGAAACAAGATGCATCTAATGGCTGTAGAGGATAAGACATGCTGTAAGTGTATGAAGATAATTGCAGAAAAAATAATGCTTAACAAGCCAAAAACTAAGTCAGATTGATGAACTGAAACTGGAGAGAGAGAATAATTGCAAACAATTGAATCAATCTTTGATTTTTATTTTTAAGAATGTACAGTAGATTTCTGTGGGAAAAGGTATACTAAATGGTTAAAAAAGGCATAGTTATTATGTTAGTCCCAGTCCAAATATATTGGAATATATCCCAGATGGTTTGGTATGAATTTATTAATCTACTGCATGGTAAATGCAGCAAGTAGAACATATACAATAAAGGAAAGTGTTGCTGTGTTCTTGTCATTTTTAATCTTTATATCTTTATGTTATCATTACTTAAAACATTGACTACAAAATATACCATAAAGTCTATCTGACTCAATGCCCTGGAGATAATTGGACACATAGCAAAAAGGCGGTAATGCAGGCTATGTCATGAAATCAAAGTATTTTCCCATTTTATTTTATTTTTTATATATATTTTATTGATTTTTTACAGAGAGGAAGGGAGAGGGATAGAGAGTTAGAAACATCGATGAGAGAGAAACATCAATCAGCTGCCTCCTGCACACCCCCTACTGGGGATGTGCCCACAACCAAGGTACATGCCCTTGACCAGAATCAAACCTGGGACCCTTCAGTCCACAAGCCTGTAACACTCTATCCACTGAGCCAAACCGGTTAGGGCCGTGGTCGGCAAACTGCGGCTCGCGAGCCACATGCGGCTCTTTGGCCCCTTGAGTGTGGCTCTTCCACAAAATACCATGGCCTGGGTGAGTCTATTTTGAAGAAGTGGCATTAGAAGAAGTTTAAGTTTAAAAAATCTGGCTCTCAAAAGAAATTTCAATCGCTGTACTGTTGATATTTGGCTCCGTTGACTAATGAGTTTGCCGACCACTGGGTTAGGGCAATATTTTCCCATTTTTAAAAGAGTGATTGATGACCCATGCCTGTCACTCAAGATGAGATTTCTTCATGGACTCTCCAATAGTCTTCACCATCAGGCAAAAAAAACACTTGATAAAAAATCCACTTTCTGTACTATACACCTGAAACTAAGACAACATAATATTTAATGTAAACTGTAATTGAAAAAAAATATATGTATTACAAACTATAAGAAACTGCACTAAGTTGGGACAAGGGGGCTGCAGTGTAAAAAGGAATATGAATAAATTAAATAATGTTTGTAGAGTATTCATGTTTGCTTTGTCCTATGTAAGTCCCTCTTTTATCCCTGTATTATCATCCTCTTTCTTTTTAGGTCTCAAATTCTGCTTCATATCCGAAAGGGTATATGGGCCTCATTGACAATTATTCCAGGAATAAGCCAATACTTAGGTGATTAGTGTGTAGAATGTCTCAGGGTGTGGCAGCTAAGTAAAATCTGGATAACTACATAGGTAGATAGGTAGCAAGCCTCGATAGCATAATGGTAAGACATAGATATGGAGACTGTCGCTGGCATAGCTTATTTAAATCTGTGTCCTTATCTGTAAAAAGGGGCTAATAAGTGCACCTATTCACAGACACTTTATGAGATTTAAATGTGTTAATATTTATAAAAAGCCTATAATTGTGCCAGAACATAGTGCCACATACATTATATATGTATGTGTCTATGTTTAATGTATATATATAGTTATGTAATATGCAGCAGGCATTTAAAGTAAATCTTGGATGTGATCAAATTAATAGAGAACTAAGAATGTAATGATATTTGCCATATGGCTTCTACAGCCTGGTATTCTGACCTAGGGGTTGTGGAAGTCTATATGCCTAAAATGAGATCTATGCAAACTTTTCAGGCATGGTCAATGAATTAATTATTAATTCTGCAAAAAATATATATATCACCTAAAAACTGAGTGACTTAAAACAATAATATTCACTTATCATCTCTCATAGTTTCTATAGGTTAGAAATTTGAAAGCAACTTGGTTGGGTGGTTCTGACTCAGGATCACTCATAAAGCTACAGTAAGATGTCTCGGGCTTCAATCATCGGAGCACTTGACTGGGCTAGGGGCACTTTCTTTCAAGGTGGTTCACAGAAGGCTGGAAAATTAGTAGAAGTGATGGTGGGTTTCAATGTCCCACCATTTAGGCTTCTTTTCAGGACTCCTTGAGGGGCTTTAGACCACAGGCCAGCTTTTCCCAGACATAACAGTCCAAGAGCCCACAAAGGAAAGCTGCAAAGACTTTTAAGGTCTAACCTCAGAAATTATACTATCACTTTAATCATATACTATTACTCATATAGGTCAACTGATGTAAGGTGGGAGGGGACTATACAAGATCATAAATAACAGGAATCATGGGTCATTGGAGGCTACTTTATAGGATGGGTATAACAATCATAAATTATCATCATTTGATCTGAAGGGCTGGCATGGACATCTGGTCTACCCATCTGGTCTATTTATATTGTAGGACAGTATGTTCACTTCAAAAACCACTTACTGAGAACCTATAATGTGTCGAGCAAAATGCTATAGGCTTCAAGTTGCACAACTTGAAGATGACAAAGCACTAGATGAAATACATAGAGGTTAGATGCTTCTGTAAAAATCTAGAAGTACTGAGGATTGAAAGTAATTGACAGTGCCAATAAAAGGAAGAACTAACTTTTTTTTTCTCCCATAACTTTGGTTAGTTTACATTAGTCCCACAGAGTGAGTCTAAGTGAACTTATAAAGTTGAGCCCCCAGTCATAAGGAAAGAACCATTCTCTGTAATTATGGTGATCCTACCAGGTAGGAGATGCTTTCTGAGGCTTCTAAAAAACAGAGAAGAGCTAATATGTTCATAATTATCCCTGAAAGAGTCCTGACCTGACTGAATTCACAGGGATGACATATGCACAATGTCATCCACATATTTTTGAAAGGTTGTTATATAGAAGATGAAGTAAACTATAAGTCCCAAGGAGATGGATTTCTGTCGAAGAAGGATGATTCTAAGATGATTTGATTGTTTAGTTAAGCAGTAGCCTTATTTGGGAAAGCCTAAATGACTATTTGTGATTGATTGTTCTTAAGATCCATTTTCTCAGATCTGAGTGCAATGATTCTGACCTAGGCTCTGGGTTGCTTACATAGGCTTCCAGAAATTAGAGGCATCTCAATCTGACCTCTTTGTTTAATTATCAATATATACAGATATTGAGAATGGCTATATGTTCCTTGCTTCAAACTAACTCCAAAACAATGAAGTATGAGCACATCTTATGAGAACATAGCCGCTGAACTTCTCTTGACAAGGATGCCAATTCTCCAATGCATTCAGTGGCATTGCGTTAGGGAAATGAAAAGTCTCAAAAAGGTTAAGTAGCATGTTTCATTTACAATAATGATCGGATTGTCTGCCAAACATCTCTTTCAAAATCTAGTAGGAAAATTCTCCAAGTTCCCTGACACCGTGCTTACCAGGTAATTCCAAATTCAGAAAAGGGAGAGAGGGTAGAGCCAGTTAGATTGCAGCTCAGCTGCTAAATGGACTTGAACTACAATCATCTTTCGAGAAATATCATTAACATATTTCAAATGAGAAGATACTTAATATCACTTCTCAATTATTTGTTTAATTACCTTTTTCCTCCTCTAAATTCTAATGAAATGATTTTGTATTTACATATCTTTAATGATGTTTCAATCATCCCTTATGAATATAGGCAATTTGAAACTTTTACTCAACATACTCAGATGTGCACTGTTTATGAATTCCAGCATTTATTAGGCAATTAAATTGTGTTTAGAGCTGCATTAGTTAAGCATGCTCCATAGACTTCATTTTTAGTTCACTTCAGTGCTAAAAGTCCTCCATGCTCCCTACTGGAAATTCTGAATAAAGAGATCTTACAGGCATCCTCAAACTACGGCCACATGCGGCCCGCTGAGGACATTTATCTGGCCCGCCGGGTGCCGCTGCCTGTCCTGCTTAGCAGCTGACTCGTCCCGGGCTCGTAGTGCGCATAGGAATTTGTTCATAGTTTTTTCTTTAAACTATAATCCGGCCCTCCAACGGTCTGAGGGACAGTGAACTGGCCCCCTCTTTAAAAAGTTTGAGGACCCCTGCTAAAAGCTATGAATTCTCACAGAGTTTATAAATGTATGTATTTATCTTATTTGCTAAAATCTTATAGATAAATACTAACAGTTGTAAATTGTTATAGGATATTTCAAGTCACCTGGGTGTTATCAATTACTGGTTCATGGGATTACTGTGGTCTGAGGGCAATTAAATGTTGCTTCCTCCCAGCCATTCCTCCAGAAGACTCTGGGTTACCATTTACACATTCCTATTCTTAGTTTTCTAAACACATGGAAGATTATGACAATCCCTGTGGTTATGCAAGGTGTACATTAAGGTAAAATGTGAGACCCTTTGGAAAAATAATCAAGTCTAAAATGTTCTGGCTTCTTTGTTTGCTTTTACAGTGTATAGCATTCCAAATTTCTGAGTTAATGGGAATTTCTCAAGCTTGGATAACTAATTACATATATAAGCAGATTTAACTTCTAAATACACAGCTGATTTTCAAAACTGTCCACACTGAGTTTGCTGAATAGGTGTTACAAATGAATTATATATGGGTCAATTAAAATATTTAAAAGTCGACTGGAAACAAAAATAGAATTTCTTACAGGGTTTCTCTTGCATTTTTGCCTGTTTAGACTAATGAAATCAAAGGACATCCCCAGTAAAGACAAACATTTTTTTCTTTCAGACCAGTTTAAACAGCTTTTGTATAGAAAAGACACATTTCTTTCATTGCTGCAAGTAACTTCAAGATCACACCAAAGGCTTAATTAACTGGGACTTTAAATCCTTATAAGATTAGACAGTTAAAATCTTCAAACAGGATTAGAATTTTAACTTTTATGAATTCTTGTTTTAATAATACTATTTTACCACCAAATACATCAAACCATACTAATTCCAGACATTATAATCTCCTTAGTCATATAATGTTCCAGTATTTATATCTCCTGGTAGATATTAGGAAGTTTTTTGAAGGAATCCATGAGAATGAGATCATAGAAACAAAGGAGATATGTATCCATTTCAAATAATTTTTATGCTAACATTTGAAAAATACTAAGCCCCCTGGGTATTCCTTAAGAATGCAAATGAATTTCTCAACAAGTTTGTGGATTTTAGTTTTTCTTTTCTGATTTTTAATTTTAATAATAAAATATCAGCTATTTATTACTACTTGTTAAAAGTGTTTGACACTTTTATAATGCTTACCAAAATGCAAGTATAGTTGATTTTGTTTATTTATATTAATTGATTTACTTATATAAAATTTTTATTCCAAGTGATAATCTTTTTCTGACTTTAGGGCTTTATAAGTGATATGTTATTAAATATCCCCTTTACAGAAAGTTTACAAAACTGTTAATATATTTTCAAATAATCTATACCAAAACCTTAGCAATAATCTCTACTGCAGTTAATTTAGTAAGTCAATTAAATTAAATTCTACATTAATTTGAAGTCATGAATGAAAGGCTCTATAGACACTAGTCATAATAGTTGTTACTGAATAGTTATTCATGCTTTAATAAGACATCTACTGATCCCTATTACATATGCATAGTTTAAGTTATTTTTATTATCTTAATAGTTGTTACATGAATAGTTATTCATGCTTTAATAAGACATCTACTGATCCCTATTACATATGCATAGTTTAAATTATTTTTATTATCTTAATATTTTAAAATGTTCTAAAGATACTTCTCCCTTATACTTATTATTTCACCCTAAATTCCATATGCCAAATGGACAGAATATCCCAACACAGTTAATTTTCCAAAAGGGATCAACAACTGAATTGCCCTGACAAAAATCAGAATAGATATTTGGATTTATTAAGGCTATATTAAAGCATATGTGAAATGTCCATATCTTTCTAGCCACCATTTACACACCCTGTTGCTTTAAGAAAATTAAAGGTGACTCTCTCTCTTAATATCAATTTTTTTTATATAATCTAATGATCTAGTTATAGTTGGATCCACATTGATGGCTCAAGATTACTGGAGAATCCCAGGATTCTAAATGTAAATTGCCATGCCGCAGATAAGCAGGATAGTGCATTCCTGGTGGAATTCTTGGTAAAGTGCATTCCTCTTCTTTCTTTGGATGAGATATGGCACATAAGAGAAGGAACTAAAGACTACACTGTAAAAAGCTTTGCTTCGTTTTTCCAGGAAAAAAGCCAAGCTGATAGTTCTTTGATATTCCTAGTAAAATGAATAACCATACATTTTTTGACAACTGGTCAACATTCTTGGAGTCTCTTCCCACTGTCAATAGCATCTGTATTACTATAATTTATTAATGACCAAAAAAAGAGATGGGTACCATAATGGACAACTCTTAAATATTATAATGTACATTGTACAAAGAAACTGAGATTCAGAGGCTTTGGATGACAAATTTAAAGTAACAGCTGACCCACATAGAGGAGGGAATTCAGCACTAAGCTGAGATTTTCACACTGAGATCAGTCAATTGGAGACTCATGGTGAACCCCAAGGACACACACCTTAAGTTGTTGTCCATCCCTTCTTGAGTAGGTTACTGCTAAAAACAGGCCTTAACCAAGCACTGTGGTATAAGAAAATCAAAGAGCCTGGACTTACTATTCAAACATGTGTAAACTCTAATGTGTAAACTCATTGGGTTTAGACTGGCTTTTGTGGGGCATGTGCCTTGTAACTGCTACATAGTCCATGTTAGGATATAAAGTGAAAACTGGGGGTTTCTCGGGTGTTTTAAAAAATATGTTCTCTTTATAGGGAGCTTTATCCAGCTTGTCCATTTTTGTCTAGGAAAGTTTCCAGTTATTTGTCCACATGTGGGATGACAAGAAAGCATTCCACTCAGAGAATGGCATGCAAAAGGCCTGGATGCACGGAAGGCTTTGCCCTGTGGACGACAAAAGAGCTAGTTTTCTGTACTGAAACATAAGGGACTGTTAGAGATGTGGCTAGAAAGAAAGTGGGGCCCATTTTGGAGGGTCTTTCTGCCTGTCTGAAGGGGGTCAGCTTAAACCTGTGATTAGTGTGTGTTTTTGTGTGTGTGTGTGTGTGTGTGTGTGTGTGCGCGCGCGCACGCGTGTTTATGGGTTTTTAAGAGAAGCATGGCCACATTCTTTTTACAGAATTAACTTTAGAGTGGGAGATGAATTGGAGAGGTGAACTGTTTATGAGGGGATTAGGGAGATGGAAACAAAAACAGGGTCTGCATAGTTTACAGATGTTTATCATTTGCACTCTCATCAATGGCCTTAAAATTTGCCAGTTTTAAAAAAAGTACTAGTAGTATATGAGTTGTCCATCAGGAAAGTATGACTTTGCAAGGAACTTTTCTATTTCCAGGGAGGTCATTTTATTCTCCGTCTTTCCATTCCTGAATGTGCCTCAAAGGCTAACATTAAAGTTAGGACATTATAACATTGCATATAAGTTATGAACTCACCCAGGACACTGAATTGATAAATGGGAAGTCTTCATCTGTTTAGGCTAATCATATGTTGCTAATGTTAATTGGTAGAAAGTCTTTTGGTTTGCACCAATATTCTTCCCCAGACTCCAGAGTTAGAGAGGCAGAGTTAGTTAGAGAAAATGGTCATGCAAATATAACAACATTAAGCTGGCCTGTTCTCCATTTTTTGCATTTTTGGGTTTGAAAGCTCAGCACCAATACGGCTATAACAAAGCTTCATTTTTCTGGTTCTGACTCACAGTATCTCCCCTAATTCTGGCCCCATTAGCTTATTACATTAACAATTATAATACCCCTTAACCAGTTTCCCAGTCTCCAGACAATCCCCTTCCTAATCTACCCTCCACGGTCATGAGGATGGCCTTTCACACATGGGAATGTGTGAAATGTCCAGAGCGCCACCACTTTCACCCAAGTGTGGTTATAATTTTGTGATGTTTAACTTTCCATAATTGTATTTATATTACATAGATCAGGTCATGCCTCCGAGGAATATAGGAGAAGGGAAGATTTTCCAGCGAACTTGCACTGAATGAACAGCTTTTCAGTGCTGTGAGAAGCCCTTATTTTAGGAACTCAATAACTGCAAGGTTCAGTAAACAAATAGCAGGAACTAAGAGCATGCACTGTGGAGCCAGATGGCCAGGATTTAAATCTTGCCTCAAACTAACTAGTTTGTGATTTCAAGCAAGTATTTGATGTTATTGTGCCACAATCCACAATATTGAAGGAGATATAATATTTACATCATCTGGTTATTGTGAGGATTAAATAAACTATTAGTAAACTATTTTTTATTTTTTAACTTTATGTTTATGGTTCACACTATTAAAATGTCCCCATTCCTACTCCCACCTCCTTTTCCCACCTCCACCCAGACCTTGTCCCCTGCTTCCCTCTGGCCATCACCACTCTGCTGTCTGTGTCTTTGGGTTACGCATATATATTCTTTGGCTGACCCCTTCACCTTCTTTCATACAGTGTCTAGCACATAGTCAGGCAGACATAGTCAGACAGAGATAGTTTTGTACTATATATATATATATATATATATATATATATATATATATATATATATGCTGTCTCTTAGTATTATGAGGGATTGGTTCCAGGACCTCTGCAGATACAAAACTCTACAAATGCTCAATTCCTTTACATTAAATGGTATAGTATTTGCATATTACCTATGCATTTCCACCCATATACTTTAAGTCATTTCTACACCCTAATCTATAATAATAAAAGCGTAATATGCTAATTAGACCAGATGAGCTTTTGGACTAAGCCATGGTGCCATGAGGGCCAAGGCAGAGGCAGCCACCATGGTGGGGGCTAAGCCCCTTGCATGAATTTCTTGCATCAGGCCATTAGTAAATTATAAATGCCATGTAAATATCTATGATACTGTATTGTTGAGGGATTGACTTTCTTTTTTTTTTTTCTTTTTGATCTGCAGTTGGTTGAATTTGCAGATAGAGAATGTTCAGATACAGAGGCCAATACATATATATAAATCAAATAACATTATTGCATCTGGAAAACACGGTAAAAAACTATACACACATATTTTAACTGAAGCAATTTTGTGTGATGGAAAATGCAATGAGTATATTTCAGGAGATCAGATCTAACCTCATGAAATAGGTATTTTGTAATTTTTGGAAAATCTAACCAGTTACAATGGCAATTATATTCCACGGAGCTTATGGATGAGGAAACTCAGGTTTAGAATCTCTTGACTTATATTTCACAAGTGGGAAATGAACCCATGGACTCAAAGGCAACTCCCTGAAACATTGCCGCTTCTAAAATACATGCCTTGAACCCAGTGATCTTGAAATTCTTTAAAGCGTGTCAATTACATGATACTATAAAATAGCAAATACAACAAGTAAATGAATATATACTGTTATCTGACTCAATGCAAATGTATTAAGAAATTACTTAATTTTTTAATACAAGCATGTCTAGTAAAGAAGTAAAATCATGGCTGCTGATTACATAAACATAATATCTCATTCTTTACTGTGATATTTAATTTTCTTAACACAGTGTTAAAAATAATAGACATTTAAGTATTTTTCATATTTTTCTTCCTTCATGCTTATTTGACTGGGATGGAAAATATATAATAAAAACTTTTTTTTACTGCCAAGAACTGTTCCAGTGTATTAAAAAGCTCTGATAGTAACAATATACATCTATGTAAAAAATCACCTATATTGAGATATTTCCTCTTTCTTCTTTGAACCCAAAGAATGTTTAAATAGCAGCACCTTGCTTACATTAAGTATAAACTTCAGGAAATGCTATTGAATAGCATAATATACTTAGTACCAAAGTTCACACTTTAAGAATCATTAGAAATGTCACCTCCTCTTGCAGATTTGAAAAACTGTCTCTACCAAGAATATAACAAAGCTTCAAAGGTTCTAGAATCAGGCTTCAGGCTCCTGTGATTGGAGAGTGGTTATCTTCTCTCTCAAACTAGAGCCCCAAATAGAATGGAAATAACCAGATGACCCTGACTAGAAGCTCAATTAGAAGGCTTATCTATACTAATAAAAGGGTAATATGCTAATTAGACCAAATAGACTGGACATCTTCCAGATGTCCTTCCTGACAAAGCCGGGCCCGGGCGAAGCCACCTGGGGTCCCAGGTGCCTGCAGCTGGCGAGAGGGAGGGAAGCCTGGATTCTGGTTGCCTGCCGGCAGCCTGAGGAGGGAAGCCTGGGTCCCGGGTGCCAGAGGAAAGCCAATGCTGGCAGCCAGGGGAAGGAAGGCCTACTCTTGCACGAATTTTCATGCATCGGGCCTCTAGTCCTATATAATAAAACTCTAATATGCAAATTGACCAAACAATGGAATGACTGGTTGCTATGATGCACACTCACCACTAGGGGGCAGACACTCAATGCAGGAGCTGTTCCCTGGAGGTTAATGCACTCCCACAGAGGGAGCACTGCTCAGCTAGAAGCCAGGCTTACAGCACTAAGGACTGCCTAGGGATCCCAGACTGCGAGAGGGTGTAGGCTGGGCTGAGGGACCCTCCCCTGCCCCACCCCCAGTGCATGAATGCCGTGCACTGGGCCTCTAGTATGGTAATAAGTCTCCAGCTATGAATTAAAGATAACAATTATTTAATGTTGATATATCATTATAGTCCAAAAAGAACTGCTAGACCTATAAACAACGTTGGAGATATTTAAGGTAAATGCTAACTTTTTAATCAAGAAAACTGAAGTCCAGAGAGGTTAACTAACTTAATGTGTTAGATCAAGTTCTGGGAAAAACCAAGGCTGAAACTCAGGAGATCAGACTCGTACTACAATATAATGTAATATGTTCTCCGTAATGTGCATGTAACATGTAAACTATCAGAGATTACTATTCCATTAATGTCAGACATATCGTTTTGCTTTTGTTTTTAGATAAACTACAATGGAGCATTCATGAACGCCTTACTACATATAAAGTTATTAAACACTTACGCTTCAGGCTAAAATTGAAGTAGCAGAAAATGTCAATAATGGCACAGGAAAGGCATCATCTCATTGCAGGAAAAGACTGATTCATTTTCAGATCTAAATGTGAGCAAAAAGTGCTTTTTTTCTGCCTAAGGGATTGAAGATCCCACTTCTGGGTGAAGGTAGCAGGAATGCAACCACCAGAAAGAAAACTCGATTCCACGTGAGGAATGCTGAGAGTTCTTGGGTCAGGGACAGAGAGTTAAGGCATCCTGAGTCACAGAACAAATTCATAGATCATGTTAAAATAAAGCAAAGCCAACCCTGTGTAGATATCACATGTTGCAGACTGAGAATATCAACACTGCACCTGGAACAAGTGAATAGCAAAGGCAAGCTGTGTCTTAAGGGTTTTACTATAAAACTTTAAAGTTCTACTAAAAATCTGATGCTGTGAAATGGCAGCGAAATTATAGCAGCAGGCAAAGTCAGATTGAACTAATCCAAATATTATTCCACTGGCCAACCTGGCTACAAATTATTCCCAGCTCCTTCACACTTAGGAATCACACAATGATATTGATGCTATTTCTTAGAGTCTTAGAGACATCAAGCATGATTAAAATTGCATGGATAAACATAAATACGTATCACTTATGATGTTGTTAAAGATAGGGCGATATCAAGACTAGGGGAATCCTATCTGCTTGAGACTCAAATTTTCATAGAAATACGATAAAATCAATTAACACAGCACAATTTCTTACTATATAAGTACACACACACACACACACACACACACACACACACTTCTTTCCTGAATTCCATCTGGGAGTGCTCACTCTACATTACTATCCTATCTAATAAAAGAGTAATATGCAAATTGACCATCACTCCAACACACAAGATGGCTGCCCCTATGTGGTCAAAGATGGCTGCCCCATGTGGACACAAGATGGCTGCCAAAAGATGGCCAGCAGGGGAGGGCAGTTGGGAGGGACCCAGGCCTGCAGGGGAGGGCAGTTGGGGGGTACCAGGCCTGCAGGGGAGGGCAGTTAGGGTCAAAGAGGCTGGCAGGGGAGTGGTTAGGGGGTGATCAGGCTGGCAGGCAGAAGCAGTTAGGGGCAATCAGGAAGGCAGGCAGGCGAGCAGTTGGGAGCCAGCAGTCCTGGATTGTGAGAGGGATGTCTGACTGCCCGTTTAGGCCCGATCCCACTGGGACATCCCTCGAGGGGTCCCAGATTGGAGAGAGTGCCGGCTGGGCTAAGGGACACACACACCCCAAGCATGAATTTCATGCACCGGGCCTCTAGTACAATTATAAAATCAGAGACTAAGAGGCAGATGTCATGTACTCCAATTCCACAAAAGCCAAAGAATATATATGCATAGCCCATGGACACAGACAACAGTGTGGTGATGGCCAGAGGGAGGGGGGGCAGGAGCAGGGTGGAAGTGGGTAAAATAGGGGAGGAGAGGAATGGAGGACATCTGTAATAATGTCAACAACAATAAAAACAGGGTATATGGCTGCTCAGCCTCTCCTTGGCAAGTGGAAAAATCCAGTTTTGTTTTACCCTCCTGTGTAACTAATTTTGAACATAAGGTATATTGGATTTTGATAGCTATACTACAGGCTTTACAGTTTATATTTTTGGCATTTTAAATTTTTTTTTGTAAACATAATCATGTGCTATATGTCTCCTGTATTCTCACTGATTTTCTGTATTCAAACTAACTCCTGAAACTTTTATTTTGTAAAACATGATATTGTTTGGTGCAAAATATCATTTATCTAATTTATGTAAAAGGTCCGATTCCATGTTTTATCTTTATTATCAAGGTGGCCATCCAAATAATAAAGTAAATTAAATCATATTAAAAAATGATAGCTACTTATGTGAATGTATAATGTAAAATGAAAAGTATATACATACATACATACATTATAATAAAGAACTCTATATATTATAAAGAACCCTAATTATACTAGAGTATGTCCATTTACTTCTAGAAATCAGGCCAGGTAGAGAAAATAGGAAATGTACAATATCTAAAATTCACTCTAGTTTTTTTGTAGGATTTTTATTGAAGGTTTAAATCAGAGATTACAAATTAGTTCTATTTCACATGCCAACTCAATTGTTAAAAGCAATTTTGTGAAAGTCTGAGAGCACATCTGGCCTCAGAAGGAAAAGATATATTGAAAAAAATATGCCTTCCCGGGTGGATGAAAGTGAACTTCAGGCCCTGCACCCATGTAATATAATCTAAGAACTCAGAAGATCATTACATGCTCAAAAGTATGTCGAGTCAGGCGCAAAATTTCTTAAGAAACACAACTTGTGACTACTATCCTCATGAACCTTGTATTTTATAGAAAAGATTTATGTGTAGGAATCAACCAGAACATATAAAGTTGCATGTAAAAAAAAGGGTGACTTTTACAATATATGTCAGATATGTAGTAAGAGTTCAGACACTAATATAAGTAAAAGTTTACAAGGCAGTATAATTGGCACTGTGATTGAATTAAATATAGCTATTTATGATTTTAACAAGGACTATGTGCAAATGACAAAGCTGCTAATGTTTAACAAAAAATAGAAAATCAAAATGTAAAGTTTATATTTTAAATGTAAATTTACGCTAACATTCCAGAGTGTCAAATGCCTAGGGAAATCTAATGAATGATGTGTTAAGTTTTCTCTACTGAAAACAAAAACTCTTGCTGAGAAGACTTTAAGATCCAAATAAGTGAAGAAATATACACTATTTGTGAATTTAGAGTCTCAAAAATTGTAAAGATGTTAATTATCTCAAATATATCTAGAGATTTAGCAAAACTCAATTAGAATGTAAGCAGAGGGATATGAGTGTGTGTCTGTGTGTGTGTGTGTGTGTGTGTGTGTGTGTGTGTGTGTGTGAAATGTACAGGCTGATTTTAATTATATTTTATGGAAAATCAAAGCACCAAAAAGAGTCAAAACAATCTTAAAGAGAAACAAGATTGGGGAACTTACAGCACTATATTTCAGATAGATACAGAGAATATTTTGATGGATACCAGATGGAAGGGGACTACAAGATGGGTAAAAAGGGAGAAGGAGTTAAGAAGCACAAATTGCCAATTATAAAAACAGTCACAGGGACATAAAGTACGACATAGGGAATGTAGTCAATAATATTGTAATAAATAAGTATGGTGTCAGATGGGTACTAGACCTATTGAGGTGATCAATTCATAAGTTATTGACATATCTAACCACTATGTTGTATGCCTTAAACTAATATAATATTGTATACCAACTGTAATTGAAAGAAATGATATTTTTAAAGAGTAACCAAGGAAAATGGAGAAAGGGAGGTTGCTGGTTTGATTCCCGGTCAGGGCATATGCCTTGGTTTTAAGTTCGATCCCTGGTGGGGGAAGTGCGGGAGGCAGACGATTATGCTCTCACATGGATGTTTCTCTCTCCTCCCTTCCTCTCCCTCCAAAAAGTAATACAGTATTCTTTAAAAAAAAACTAATCAAAATAATTTAGGCCCTAGCTGGTTTGGCATAATGGGTAGAGTGTATGCCACTCTCGATTCCAATAATTACAGGCTGTTGTTGTTCCTTGTGATTAAGCCCCTTAAATAAATATAAGGCATGCGGAATAAAGGAAAAAGGATCCCAGGTTCGATTCCAGTCAAGGGCACATGTCCAGGTTGCGGGCTCAATCCCCAGTTGGGACCGTGAAGAAGGCAGCCAAACGATTCTCTCTCATCATTGATGTTTCTATCTCTCCCTCTTCCTTCCTCTCTGAAATTAATAAAAATATATTTTAAAAATAATAATAATTTAGAATAATGCTTTAAAAGACAGACAATTTTTAAAAGGATAAAAATTTAGATAAATGGAAAGAATTAGTTTTTATTTATTTTTATGTTCCACACTTTAAGGTCACTTGATTTGCAATTAGGTGCCACTGCATTTCAGTGAGACGTGGATAGCACTTTCAGTAAGTTCTGGAGAACCTGATTATTTGTGTGGAAAAAAAGTAAATCTTGACTCCCAACTCAGACCACCCATAATATTTAATTTGAGGTGGACTACAGACCTAAAGGAAAAACATGAAAAAACAAAGCTTACAGAATAAAACAAAGAATATTATTCCACTGACCTCGAACACATCAAAGATGTCTAAAATAATAAATAAAATGCACTAACCATAAAATAGGACTTATTAAAATTAAAAGAAAAAACTTATTTTTTTTCAAAATACATTAATAACATGAAAATACAAGCTGCAAGCTGGGAGAAATATATATATATCCTATCTAATAAAAGAGTAATATGCAAATTGACCATCACTCCAACACATAAGATGGCTGCCCCCATGTGGTCAAAGATCCTGCCCCCATGTGGACACAAGATGGCCACCACAAGATGGCCAGCACGGAAGGGCAGTTGGGAGGGACCAGGCCTGCAAGGGAGGGCAGTTGGGGGCAATCAAGCCTGCAGGGAAGGGCAGTTAGGGGTGACCAGGCCGGCAGAGGAGGGAAGTTGGGGGCGACCGGGTGTGCAGGGAAGGGCAGTTGGGGGGTACCCAGGCCTGCAGGGGAGGACAGTTAGGAGTGACCAGGCCTGCAGGGGAGGGCAGTTAGGGTCAAAGAGGCTGGCAGGTGAGCAGTTAGGCATTAATCAGGCTGGCAGGGGAGTCGTTAGGGCTGATCAGGCTGGCAGGCAGAAGAGGTTAGGGGCAATCAGAAAGGCAGGCAGGCAAGCAGTTGGGAGCCAGCAGTCCTGAATTGTGAGAGGGATGTCTAACTGCCCATTAAGCCCCGATCCTACCGGGATCAGGTCTAAACGGGCAGTTGGACATCCCTCGAGGGGTCCCAGATTGGAGAGGGTGCAGGCTGGGCTGAGGGACACACACCCCCATGCATGAATTTTGTGCACCGGGCCTCTAGTGTGTATATATATACATATCCATCCAAAAGAAAGCTCCAGAATATATAAAGAACCACTAGAAATCAATTACAAAAGGGCATGAAAAATATGAGCAAAGGACTAAGCAGGCATTCAAAACACTGCCTTTTCTAGTTTAGAGGGTACTTTTAAATGTTCTCTAAATATGTGAAAAAAAAATGCTTAATGTCACTAGTTGCCAGGGAATAGAAATTGAAACTATAATGAGCACTTTTACACAGCCATCAGAATAGAAAAAAATAAAAAGACTCAAAATATTAAGTGTTGGTAAGGACATCTAGTAACTAAAAGTCTTATAGTGAGATATTACATTTGACATATTATATATCTACAAGAGGCCCAGTGCACGAAATTCATGCACGGGTAGGATCCCTAGGCCTGGCTGGCAATCAGAGCCAATTTGTGGGGTGACCAGCAGGGCAATCAGGGGGCCCCTGCTGGCACCCACCTTGGCCAGCCTGGCACCACCCACTCGCCAGCTCCCCACCGCTGCTGGCAGTCACCTCCCTCTGCAGGGCGACCAGCAGGGCAATCTGGGGGCCCCCCACTGGCACCCGCCTTGGCTGGCCTGGAGTCTGTGGGCTGGGGGAAGCCCCTGTATTGAGTGTCTGCCCCCTGGTGGTAAGTGCACATCATAGTGACCAGTCATTCCACCAGTAGTTCTGTCATTCGGTTGATTTGCATATTAGGCTTCTATTATATAGGATTTTAGTCTACATATATATATCAACTATATTTATCTATCATCAGTCTATTATGTATCTACTAGGGCCCAGTGCACGAATTCGTGCACCTTGAAAGGAACTGTGGGTTGCGAGGCTGCAGTGGGCACAGGGGTGGGTCTCCGCCCATCATCCGTGCTCCTCCCCAGCCCCCCTGCCATGGCTTCCGGTCCCTTCTCTTCCGGCCGCCCCACTCCCACTGCCACCGCTCCCATGTGCTGATGGCGCCAGCCCCACTTGCTGACAGGGCAGAGCGATTGGGGCTGGCACCAGCAGTGGGTGTGAGCAGCGACTGTTGCCCTGATCGCCCCTCAGGAGCAGGGGGAGGTAGAGAAGCCCTGAGGGGCAATCAGGGCAGCAGCCACCTCTTACACCCACTGAAGTGCTGAACAATCGGGACCTGTGCTGGGTACCAGCAGTGGGTGCAAATGGCAGCTCCAGTGCTGTCTGAGGGTGTGAGTGGGGCCGGCACAGGTGCAAGCGCTGGGTGGGCCAGCCCTGAGGGGCAATTGGGGCAGCAGCTGCCGCTCATACCCACTAACGGCACCAAGTGATCTGGACCAGCGCCGGGCACTGGCAGCAGGTGTGAGCGGTGGTTCTGGCACTGGTAGTGGGTGTGAGCAGCAGCTGGTGCCCCTGCTCACCTGCTCCACCATCCTGCGGCAGCCAACGCCCACCATGTTCTGTGCATGCTCCCTGGTGGTCAGTGCACATCATAGCAACCAGTTGTTCGGTTGTTCCGGTCGTTTCACCATTCGGTCTATTTGCATATTAGCCTTTTATTATATAAGATTCTCTATCAATCATAGGATTGTAAATTGTCACAGTCTATTTGAAAATTGTTTGGCAGTATCTGTGAAAGCTAAATGTATGTCTAACATCCAAAACTGTCAAATAGCTAGGGAAATATAACCCAGTTATCTCACTCATTGGTATAGACCAGCTGTGGGAAAACTACGGCCCACGGGCCGGATCTAGCCCGTTCGGCTGTTCTATCCAGCCCGCGGAGCCGAAAGAGCGGAGGGTTCTCTTGCTCTCCCCTCTGCTCCTTCACCAGCAGCAGTGTTAACATGGCAACGTCGGGAAACACGGCTGCAGCTCCTTCTTCTGAGTGGGCGGATTTATAGCCGCCCATTCAGGAGAAGGAACAACCTCTCAATCTTCCAGAGGCTCCTTGTAATGCCCGCAGACGCGTCCCCCAACATCACCCTGGGAATGCGTACACACGTTATCGTGGTGATGTAGGGAGACACGCCCCTGGAGAGCACAGTATCAGAGCATTAGCTAAAAAGGAGACCAACAACACTGTTCCCACTGAAGTTGATGTTTTAAAGACCAAAAACCTTTCAACCCAGTCTACATTGCCATCTACATAATTTGGAAGTTGCACTAAAGAAAATGTTTAATTTACTGTTTACACATTTTGTTCTTTTCTATTTGTTTTAGTTTTAAATTATTTTATTATATTTAAGTTTAATTTGAAAGGCTTTTGTACCTTTCCTTTGTTAGGCAATTTTATTTTGCCTTTGCCATCTTCAATATAAGGTATGTTATTGTGCTATGATTCCTCCATTTTTTGAAGTTTCAAATTATAATAATTAGTGTTTACATTCTTCTTGTTAAAATGTTTGAAATGAATAAAACTATTGAAATAAAAAAAAAGACCGTACCCTTTTATGTAATGATGTTTACTTTGAATTTATATTAGTTCACACAAACACTCCATCCATGCTTTTGTTCCGGCCCTCCAGTCCAGTTTAAGAACCCTTTGTGGCCCTCGAGTCAAAAAGTTTGCCCACCCCTGGTATAGACTCATGAAAAATGTGGGCTTATATTAACCGAAAGACATGTTCACAGGAGCTTCATTCATAATTAGGTTATTTACCAAAGAAAATGTAATAACATGTAATAACATTTTTAAAATATACATTTATACATGCATGCTTTTTTAGACCATAAAAGATGTCAGTGATCATTTAATCTATATTCATCAAGTGTGATATATGGCCCATCTTTGGGAGTATTCTCCTCTGGAGCTATTGCTAAATGTGGGCACCCAGGACACATGCTAGGCACATTGCCCACATCTCTGAGGACAGGATTTGGAAATCTGTATTTTAAACATGCTTCCTAGAACAGTTTTATGTCTGCTAAAGGTTGAAAATTAAGATCTAACTTAGCCTTTTAAGGTTACAGGTAAAACTTGAAGTCCAAGGACATATGATAACAACTGGCACAATCAGGTTAAGATTAAAATAACTTTAGTACAGCTTATGTATAACAGGAATAACATCTCATTTTATCATTGTAATGACACAATTGGATAGCTATTATTATCCTTAGTGGGGTTTTTTTGTTTTTTTTACCTAAAAAAAAATCAATCCCCAGATAGTTATCTCAGACAACTTCAGAAAGTGAGTAAAAGTTTAAGTCCCTGTAGGGGATAGAAAAAAGTTAATACATTTTCTCCTACCTTCTACCTGAGCTAATAATCAAAATAAGATAGAAAGGTAAACAGGAACAAATCATTTGGTCCCTTTCACACCATTCAGATTCATATATCTGATTTAAAGTCCACTATCACTCTATACTTTCCACTGTCTTGTGATTCAGTATGAACTGTACACTCTCCATCATTATTAGTTACTAGAAGCCCAGTGCATTAAATTTATGCACTGGAGGGGTGTCCCTTAGCCCAGCCTGCACCCTCTCCAATCTGGGATCCCTCTCAGAATCTGGGACTGCTGGCTCCCAACTGCTCACCTGCCTGCCTGCCTGATTGCCCTCTAACTACTCCCCTGCCTGCCTGATTGATGCCTAACTACTCCCCTGCCAGCCCAATCGCCCCCAACTGCCCTCCCCTGCCGTCCATCTTGTGTCCACATGAGGGTGGCCATCTTGTGCAAGGGTGTGATGGTCAATTTGCATATTACCTCTTTATTATATAGGATTATTCTGTGACTTGGAGTCAAGACTTTTGGTATGGGTGGTATGTGAAGGCAACCAAATGAAGTTGTTTTTGTTTTTTCCTGTTTTTGTTTGTTTTACCAAATAATTGCTCTTGGGTTAAAAATCTTAATCTTGCTTGAAGCCAAAGGATGAAAATATGTAGGTGGAAGGAAGAGAAAGGATTAAGTGAAAGTTACCAGAAAAAAAAATTTACTCTCTCTTGCTTCACATTTGATAGAAGAAATAATTTTGGTCCCTAACTGGTTTGTCTCAGTGGATGGAGTGTCGGCCTGTGGAATGAAAGGTCCCAGGTTTGATTCTGGTCAAGGGCATGTACCTTGGTTGTAGGCACATCCCCAGTAGGAGGTGTGCAGGAGGCAGCTGATTGATGTTTCTCTCTTATCGATGTTTCTAGCTCTCTATCCCTCTCCCTTCCTCTCTGTAAAAAATCAATAAAATATATTAAAAAAAAGAAGAAATAATTTTGGAAGAATATTTCTCCCTGGCTAGGTTTTAAGATAGTTCAATGCAAGTAAAGACATCTAGGTGAAGTCATTGGAAGAGGATAATCAGAAAAAGTTTGGCTAACACCATTAACTACATTGAAAACCTATGTGATGTGGACTACTTTAAGTACTTTTGTCAGGTTATATCATTAAATCGACAAATATCATTTACCATTTCTTTTCTAGATAAAGAAGTTGTTTAGTGGAAATAAATGTGCTCATTATGACAAAGTAAATGACAAAGCAAGAACTCAAACTCAAATCTGTTTCTAAACCACATGCATCTCTATCCACTGTACTAAATACCAAATTCCCCATGTCTCACCTTTTTACTGTTAACTTCCTCAACTAAATATGGAATGAATTTAGATTGTTTTTAATATTATACAGAAAGTAAAGTTGTTTAAATGTGATATACTAACCTCAGAGATGTCATATCACTCAGCCTGTCCTCAGGAACAAATAAATAAAGGTATTCATTGTAAAGCCCCTATTCTCAATGAAATAAACAGGAAAAAAAATCAGAGGCAGTTAAATTTTTCTACACTGCCAGGATCTTCTCAATCTTCAGCAAACAGTGCCATAAGAGGAATGTTAATCAATGGTAAATTCAGAGATTTGGTGTCATTTGTACAGTGAACATAGCAGTTGAAAACAAAAGCTTATTAAGTTCAGCTTCTTAGTACTTGGCAAGCTAATCTCAGAAAAGTCAAAGGGGTGACAGGCAGCATACTAACCCTTAGATATTTTATATGCATTCATTAAAGATAACTTATGTATATCTAGGTTCAATAGCAAATACATGAATTGGGTTTATTTCACTGTTTGAACATTAAATAATGGAAGGGTAGTAATGTTACTGGAAAAGTTAGCCCTTGGTCCTTGAGTCTGGCTAAGAAAGAATTCAGAGGCAAGATACAAGTGAAAGTTTATCTACAAAGCCAAAATAGGTAGATGTGAGTTGTAGATGGAGTGGGCCAGCTGGACTGCATGGACTCAGGAAACAAGCTACAGAGGCAAAAGAAGGGCCCTTGGAGCTGAACAGAAATAAAGGCAAAGAAAAGGTTCACCTGAGGGAAGGAATGTTGGGGGGTGTGGGGCATGCTCCACAAAGAGCTCCCCAGGGGACACAAGGGGTTAGGGAAAATCTTGGGCCTGTTCAAGAGGGAAAGAGAGTTCATGCTGGGTCCTTCATCTTAAGGGCTTTTATCTGTTTTCCAAAGTCAGGGATTTCAAGAGAGGTCTCAGGGGAGGATCTCAAAGGAATATTCATCAGATTTCCAGGAGTGTCCTTCAGGGTCCTGGTCCCTAGTAATTGGTGAGTGGTAGGATAAGGGGTCATTAGTCATTGCAGCTAGTCCTGATGTCAGCCATGGTGTCCCTTCATTTGGTTTTGCTGCTTTTCTAGGCCTGGACCTAAAGCATAACAGAGGCTCAGATATTATTTCTAGTTTGACCAAAACTCTGTTTCTGTGGTCAACAGACCTGAGACTTTGTTCTTAAAATTATTTGATATGGGCCAGAACCTCATTGTACTAAGGGCTTAAAGCTTAAGGGCAAGAGCTTGCACGGGAGTTCTTAGAATCTATTCTCTGCCCCCCTTGTTCCTCCTTTAATGGGGTCTACTACATGACCAGTGACAGACCATGATAGGAAAGGTCAGGGGAAGGTCTGAACCTCATACCAGTCATATGAAAGGTCAGGGGATCTGAACCATGTAATTATGGATAAGCTAGGGGAGGAAAGGCCACATTGGGGGCAAGGAAATTAATACTTAATTTCCCAGTTTTCCCCATTGCTAGGCACCTGAGGCTTTCTACCCTTGGACTTTCTGTACCTGGCCTATCATTCCTACTTTACTCATGTTTGTCTAACTGCCTACTATACCAGGTAGTAGTTCAAAATTTGATGAGTGTTTTTTTTTTTAACAAACTTCATTAATTCTATTCATTCATTTGACAAATATTTGTCATGATAAGAAAGAACCCTCCTGCAGTCGGAAAACATTGTTTTTATTTGTCTCTCAGAATTTTAAAAACCTCCAATAGCTTTCCATATCACTTTGAATGAAATCTGAAGTTGTCATATGGTTCTACAATATCCAGTGGTACCTCCACCCTACCACCTCTTTGATCTAACTTCTTTCTGATATATCTCCATTGTGAAGCTCCAGGGATATACCTTCATCAAGCTCTCCCCTCAGCCTTTGTAGTTCCCTTTGCCAGGAAGGCTCTTCTTGCAGATATCACATACCTCGTTTTTCACCTCTTTTAGGTCTTGACTCAACTTACCAAAAATGGCTTTCCTGCCACACTATTTAAAACCCCCACCCTCTTCCTCAGTACTACTTAAACTCCTTTCCTGCTTAATTTTTTCCCCATTGCACTTGTCACCTCCTATTTATGGTTTGTTTGCTTGTTTATATATGTGTTTATTGTCAATCTTTCCTTATAGACTAAAAGACTCAGGAGGGCAGGGCTTATCTCTGTTTTGTTTATACCTATATCTCCAACTCTTGGAACCATGACTAGGTGACTCTTAAATAAATATCTATATATATGAAAGCCTAAGCCACTGGCTGACCGGCTGGTAGGTATGACATGCACTGACCACCAGGGGGCATACGCTCAATGCAGGAGCAGAAACCATAGGCATGGAAACATGGAACAGACTGATGAATCTCAGAGGGAATTGGGAAGGGGAGTGGTGGGAAGAGATTAGCCAAAGATCTTATTTGCATACTAGAGGCCAGGTGCACAAATCTCTCAGCCTGGCCTGCACCCTCTCACAATCTGGGACCCCTCAGGGAATGTTGGAGAGCCATTTTCAGCCCTATGTCCACAGGCCAGGCCAAGGGACCCCACCCAGGCCTCTAGTTTGTGTAATAAATGGGTAAAGGAATGAAAAGGTGGTTAGATTCAGGAGAGTATCTAAGAGCGAATGAGCCAAGTAGCACAAGTTCAAAGGATCAAATGCAGGGGTGCCCTTGTGTTTGAAGGCTAGAAACAAGAGCCCATGAACACTAGGATGAGTGGTGTGAAATAAGGGCAGGGCGGTAAGCAAAGGCCAGGGCTTATAGAGCCCTTTTGCTATAACCATTTTTGGATTTCACTAGTACAGTAGAAATTCTTTGTAAGAAGGAAAGTAAAGAGGACTAATTTGTATTTTAAAAGTTCACCCTGAATAGTATGCAGAGAGTTAATTATATAAAAGCGAGAATGAAACCACCGCAGATGACAACCTGAGAAAGGATGATGACTTTTATGAGCAGAACAGTAGGGGATGGATTCTGATATGCTGTTGGGAAGGCTTTTAAGAGTCGCCGAGGAGTGAGGACAGTAGTTTTGTGGGGGTCAGGTTCTGTTATGATCATTCACTCTTTCAACACATAATTGAAATGAAAAATTGAAATGGATAATTTTTAGGCATTGCAGAAGATGCAGAGATGGCTTACATTCATTTTGTTTTATATGATAACATTGGCTTTGTTTTGAAAGAGTCATTTCCTCCTTGGCAATTTGGTTATACTTACAGTAAACTATTGCTAGATGGAAAGAGAAAGAGAATTAACACTCACAGGGTAACCTAAGTGAGCTCAGGAATAGCTGCTTTCTATGCATTATCTTATTTAATCTTTCTACCAACCCTGACAAATGAGATGACTGAGTTACAGAGGGATGAACTATTTTTTTTAAGATCAGGCAAATATGTAGTGGTTGAGAAGAAATTCATATTTTCTAGCTCAAAATACCCTGACTTTTCAATATCACAATGACTATGACTTCATAAGGTAATCTGAACACTCATTGCCTTGATACTAATTTGGAAAATGTTCACACACATACACATACATATACTATCAATAATATAGAAAACAAACTTTTAATTGAAATGGTATATCTTTAAAAAGAGTTATAGATAATTCATGAATGTGTTTCTAAGGAACTTAATGCTTTAGGCATAATTTAATATTGTTCTCAGTTTTTAATTATTCTCAGTCATCATTTAGTTTAACCTCATCTTTAACTTTAGGCATAAGTAGACTATTTCTTTCAACTTACCTTGGATAGGTACTTATATTTTAAGGTAAAAACATTTCCTGTGGCATGCTTCTAATGATCTAAAGTCCAGAATTAAACAGCTGGTATTGCTTATTATCCTGAGAGGAAAAGTTATTCTCAAACTAACTTTTCTTAAAATTAATCAGAGCAAGGTTGATTTTGTCTTTTCAGCACTCTGCTTTTGACCTAAAATACACAATGAAAATAATCCCCACCCCCCAAAAAAAAATGGTCATTAGTTTTCTCTGTCATCCATGCCTAATTCTTCTGATTTCCTTGCTGGGAGACTATCAAAAGTAAGAAATCTCTTCTAGCCCTAGCTGATTTGACTCAGTGGATATAGAGCATAGGCCTGAGGACTAAAGAGTCCTGGGTTTGATTTTAGTCAAGGGCATGTACCTCAGTTGTAGGATCCTCCTTGTCCCGGGCCCCAGTTGGGGCTCCTGCAAGAGGCAACCAATCAATGTGTTTCTCTTACATCGATGTTTTTGTCTTTCCCTCACTCTTCCATTATCCCTAAAAATCAATGGAAATATATACTGGGGTGAGGATTAACAAAACACACACACATACACACACACACACACACACAAATCCCTTCTAATAATAACACTACATTATCTATTGAGTTGTGTCCCTTCCCACACACACAAAGGAGACATGTTGAATACCTCAGAATGTGCCTTATTTGGTAAGAGTTATTGCAAAGGTAATTAGTTAAGATGAGGTCCTAATGGAATAAGGTGGGGACCTAATCCAATTTGATTGATGTCCTTATAAGATGGCCTTGTGAGTAAACATTCAGGAGTAAGTTCTGGTCTGATGATTGGAGCTACGCAGTACAAACCAGGAATCACCAAAGATTGACAGTGAATCACCAGAAGCCAGAAGAAAACAAACAAACAAAAAATAGTGAAGAATCCCTGTATTACAGTCCCATGGAAGATATAAAAGATACATAAATCAATGCAATTTTAGCTAAGATATAATACACCCAGAAGAAAGGCATCATAATAGGAGAAAAATGAGATCTGAAGCCAGAGCTGTGTGTTTTCAGCTTTCATTGAGGTTTAATACTTTATTTCTTCTTCGTTCCCTCCATCCTAAGGGTGGTAAGGCCTTTCATTGTTTCCAGTCCCTGGTGCCTCATCATGCTTGTTTATTCCTTTAACTATGCCAACACCTCTGTCAATGTGATGCCTTTGTATACCTGGTTATTACTGAACAGAAAAGAGGCAAAAAGGGAGACCAAATAATGTAGGCATGCCATTAATACAGCTTTGCCAAAAAGCTACATTTACCTTTTCCAAGTCTATTACCTGCTAATTGATGGGGAAAGGGACTACAAAGGCAGTTTAGATGCATGCCCCTAAGGTCTGAGTGAGGTGGCAAAATGCTTGCCCATCAATCACACATGAAAACAGACGATTGGCTGGGTGCATGTGGCCACTGCAAGCATTCAAAATCTAAATATACACTCAGTGGCCAGATTATTATGATCTCTGAATGCATAATAATCTGGCCCCTCAGTATATTTATATATCAGAGGCCCGGTGCATGAATTCATGCATGGGTGGGACATGGGAAGTTGGCTGGCCTGCCTGCTGGTCAAATTCCTGATGGAGGGGACAATTTGCATATTAGCCTTTTATTATATAGGATATACACTGAGTGGCCAGATTATTATGCATTCAGAGATCATAATAATCTGGCCACTCAGTGTATAAACAAAGAAGCCACTCTCTCTTGACTCCAGGGCACCTGGCTCCTGTGACCCCTGTTGCAGGGGCACACTCCCCTGTGCCCACATGGCTCAGGGGCTCCATACATGGACTAACAGACTTTAATCTTGCCCGAATATGAACCCCACCCAGCTGCAACATGGAATGGAAGCTCTGGACACTGGCCTTGTTTCTGGCTCTGCTGATCTCTCAGCTGCCCCTCTTTCAGGACTGGCTTGGGGAAAATGGAACATTGGAACCAGATAACTGTAATTCCAATAAAACCTTCCTCATACCATCCTTCCGTGGGGGCTTCTGAGGAGGGCAGAGCAGATGGATATAAGGAAGACATTTACTTGATACCCTGTGTTTTTTTTTCCCTTTCTAAACTTTTTTGATTATCCTAGAGAACTAGAAAAAAATATATATGTTCTAAGTTTTAGTGGTGTGTGAACTTACCTCCTGCCAATAGATCTATGATGTTTAATAGTGAAGATTTTAACCTCTATTGTCAACAGAACTAGAAGCTCTCATTCTCACTTGAGCCTCCAACTTGAAAGTTTCCATGAAAAAGTAGGTTAGGGAAAGACTGTAACCTGAGAAAGGAGCTAGATAAAGAAAGAGATAGAAAATTTAGATTAAAAGGAAGAAGGGGAAATAGAAGTTTGATAAAAAATAGAATGGTGCCCAGCCAGCTTGGCTCAGTGGTTGAGCATCCACCGAAGAACCAGGAGGACATGGTTCAATTCCCAGTCAGGGCATATGCCCAGGTTGAGGGCTGGATCCCTAGTGTGGGGCATGCAGGAGGCAGCCAATCAATAATTCTCTCTCATCATTGATGTTTCTATCTCTCTCTCTCCCTCTCCCATCCTCTCTGAAATGAATAAAAATATATTTTAAAAAACAGAGTGGCAGATGATACTCTCAGGTAGTTCAAAGGCCAAAAAGAGATATCCTATAGTGAAAGGGTTACTGAGGCCTTATCCTTTGGTTTAGTGCAATGGAAATACAGAATTAACATAGGAGGCTGACTAGATTAGTCATAACAAAACTCTCCAAATCTCCAACTCTCAAAGATGTAATCACATTGTGAGAGAAAAAGATTGAGAATTTAGCTGTTGAATAAAAACCATTTCCAGTTTCCCCATATTTGTGCTCACTTGGTAAAATGAAGGGACTCACTGACCAACCTTCTGATCCCCAGTAAAAACATATAGTCAACAACATGGTGAGAAGAGCCACCTCTCGGGTAATCCATAAGGCTGACCCATTCAAGGCCTTTTTATTTTGCCGTAAGGATGCGATAGACACCACAGTGGGATTAAAGAAATGGGAGATGAGGAACCTAGTCCCCGGGTTTCCGAGACAGGTGAAACCCAGGGCTCAGAGATAACTTGCTCAGGATCGCTCAGCTAGGGAGTGGTAAAAACTACCATCCTCTCTCACTCCAAATGGGACAACTTCCACACTGCCTCTCCATGTGTAAAGGGCCATTAAAGAAGTCAATGCTGTGTAATTACCCCTTTCCCCATGTTAGCATATTGTGAATTTAGCCATTTAGTCTCGGATGCTGGTAGAATTAGCACTGGTTAGTGTTGTATAAGTCTACCTTTTTAAAAAACATTATTGAACATATTGGGGTGATACTGATTAATAAAATTATACAGGTTTCAGATATTCAATTCTATAATACATCATCTGTATATTGTATTGTATTCACCACTCCAAGTCAAGTCTCCTTCCATCACCATTTATGCTCCCCTTTACTCTCTTCTACTTCTTCCCACCCCCGGTTTCCCTCTGGTGTAAGTCTAATCTTTTATGGCATTTCACTTTACTAACCAAAATGTGACTATTATTTTAACTTGTCATCAGGGAAAAAATGGCATATAAAAGTAAGTTTCCATTATTCCACTGGTTGAAGTTTATCCTAAGCAAACAGACATTAAAATCAGAAGTACATTTGAAGGAATAAATAGAATTTAAAATTATTTAGCCTACAGGTTTAATTTTAATAAAATTACATTTTTATTATCATAATAAAGAGGGAATATGCTAATTAACCATCACTCCATCACAAAGATGGCTACACCCACGGCTGAGGCCAAGTTCCCATAAGGAGCCTTAACGAGCAATCAGCAGGGACCTGAGGCTATGCCATCCCCCACCCCCATGGGGCTTGACAGGGGACCTCAAGGTGCGCTTCCTGCCTTGGCACCAGGCTGGGGCACCTCAGGCCATCCCCCCCACCCAGTGGGGCTTGATGGGGACCTCAAGCCTCACCCCCAGCCCCAGCACCGGGCCAGGGGGACCTGAGGCTGTGCCCTTCTGCCTGGCAGGGCTTGACAGGGGACCTCAGGCCATGCCTCCCACCCAGTGGGGCTTGACAGGGGATCTCAGGCCATGTCCCACACCTGGCAGGGTTTGACGGGGGACCTCAGGCCACACCTCCCATCCTGTGCCAGGCCAGGGGACCTGAGGCTATGTCCCCTGCATGCCTGTGCTTGACAAGGGTGGTAATGGCTGGGTCTGGATCTAGCCCAATGGGGGAGGTGGGTGGCCGGGTCTGGATCTCACATGATTTTGAGGCAAATATGGGTGGGCGGGTACTTGACTTGCGGTCCTGTGGTGTGCCCCAGACTCTGACAAGAGGAAGGTTTTCATATACATTTTACTAATTTTCTTTCATCTCTGACACTTCTATTATAGAGAAAGGGCAAATAGCAATATTAAATTATTTCCTCTAATTAATCCCCTTTTAATGTGCACGAATTTCATGCACCAGGCCACTAGTAGATTATAAAATGACTCACATTTTATAAGTTCTAATAAAAAATTGTAAGGCATTGTAGTTCAAAATGCTTGCTGGAAATTAATAATTGGCCTTTAGCATTTTCCACTAATTTTCTGTCTTCTAAAAAATTTAAGATAAGTGTTTTGTCAGAATCAAGCATCTCTTCTACCATTATATTCTTAAAAATGCGTAATAGTTATAAAAATGATTTAATAATCTCCAATTTTGTGCTCAGAACCCTCTTTAGCAGACAAAGAAATAGTCTGGAGGGAGATGTTATGGACTAAATTGTGCCCCACTCCTCAAATTCATATGTTGAAGCCCTAATCCCAGTACCTCAGAATGTGGCTATTTTGAGGTAGGGCCTTTACAAAGGCAATTGTCATAAAATAAGGCTGTTGTGGTGCACACTAATCCAATCTGACTGGTGTCTTCATAAGAAGAGGAGATTAAAATATACAGAGAGACACCAGAGGTGCCTATACATTTCTGTTGTTTCAGCTATCCAGTATGTGATATGTTGTTATGGCAGCCAGAGCAAACTAATACACTCAGTATGCATGTAATTACTTTTCATAGACTACATGGAGAATGTGATAATCTGGCTAATTCAAAAACAGAAACATAGTATCATTCATAGGAAGATTATTAATTTTTTTTTAACAATTTAAAGGTAATATAATACAAACAAATTGCTGTTACCACAATGTTAAGAGCTTCAAGAATTTATGTCCTCATAAGGAAAGTCAATTATCATAGAAGGTATTTTTTTAATCAAAATATAGTAGAAAAATGTGTATTGATTTTTTTTTATATTTTATTGATTTTTTACAGAGAGGAAGGGAGAGGGATAGAGAGCTAGAAACATCGATGAGAGAGAAACATCGATCAGCTGCCTCCTGCACACCTCCCAATGGGGATGTGCCCGCAACCAAGGTACATGCCCTTGACCGGAATCGAACCCGGGACCCCTCAGTCCGCAAGCCGACGCTCTATCCACTGAGCCAAACCGGTTTCGGCAATGTGTATTGATTTTATTCAGGTCTCTGAACAGAACATTTCAAAGATATAAGTAACATAGAATCCCAAATCATTTATGAATGACATAATGATGGGATAATCCTCTAAAATACTCACATAATTATGTGGTACCTATTTATTGAGTACATATGATGAGATATGGTAATAAACAGCTTATTGTCAATATGATAAGCTTTAGCTAGACTTGGCTATTTACATTTAATTGATTAAAAATAAATAAATTTAAAATTTCTCAGTTTTACTAGCCATATTTCATGTACTTAATAGTCATGTGTGGCTAGTGGCAACATTATTGAATCTGTACATACCGGGTATGACAAAAGTAGTTTACAGTTGTTCATATGGAAAATAATATAAAATTAATAAATAATATAAGAATAAACTCCTACTCATAACTGTAAGCCTACTTTTTCCCTTCCTACATCTGAATAGAACATTTCTATCACTGCCATCAGTTCTGTGGTCATGCCTGGGTTTTCCATTTACTAGTCATTCTCCTTATGTAACTCAATTACTTTATTTGCACAGAGAGAGCAATGAGTAAGCCATTTCTCAAAAGGTTATTATGAGGATTTAATGGGGTGGCACCTATGAAGGTCAGTTGTAACTTGAGAAATGTTGTGGGTATAATAAGTATCGTGCGATGCTGCAAGAATGCAATCAGATGGCTTCTATGTTGAAGGATAGCACACTGCATAGGGCAGTGGTCGGCAAACTGCAGCACATGAGCCACATGCAGATCGCGAGCTGCGGTTTGCCGCTCTGTTGACTAATGAGTTTGCCGACCACTGACCTAGACTCTCCATTCCAATAATTACAGGCTGTTGTTGTTCCTTGTGATTAAGCCCCTACCAGTGGTCGGCAAACTCATTAGTCAACAGAGTGGCACACTGCGGCGTGATCTGCATGTGGCTCGCGAGCCCCAGTTTGCCTACCACTGGCATAGGGGATATAGGCTTATCAACAAATAACTGTCATCCAAAATAGAATGTGAAAAATACATAATTTGTAGGGGACTACTGAGATGTTGACAGATTTTCTCCATTGCCTGAGTACAAACATTACACCAGTCCTTCATGATAGTCTTTTGATCTGTTGGTTATTTGTTTGTTTGTTCTTTTCCTCTCTTGCTAGGTATCAACTTTTTTTGGTCTACATTATATCTAGATTTAGAGGTTATTTTTTTATTCAATTCTTCAAATAGGCCAAACCTCTGGGCCAGACTTTTCTGCCTCTCTTGCACTCTAACACAGGGCCAGGCTGCTCCATTTGGACTCCCAGCTCCTTCCACCTCTTCACCGGCCTATCCAGTCTTTATCTCTCATCCTGGCCACCATTTCTTCTAAGAACTCTCTTCTGACTATCCTAGTCCTCTGTCATCACAATGATCATATTTGGTTGAAAGGTAAACTGAAATTGCTTATGTCCCTCCTGACTGTAAGCTCAGGGTAGTTAGGAATCATTATTCCCTTGATCACTGTTAAGCCTCCAACAACTAGCACCGTAGCTTGCTCGTGGTAAATGCTCAATTGTTGACTGAATGAAAACTAAGGGAGAGATAAAAGGCTTTTAGCTGATGAGATTGTGTATGTGGGTAAGTCATCAAAAAGACAGTATTTAAATGACCTTTAAATGTGAGGTTTTTTTTCCTTTACTACTCAACCACTCTGTGTGCACCATGGACACACGGTAGGTGCTGGTTCTTTTCCTCATGTCGAATGAAGATCCTAGTCTACATTTTGTATCCCAAACAAAATATTTGGTAAAAGTTAGCTAAGATTTATCATTTTATTAATTGCAAGATACTCATACAAAGTAGGGTAGAAATAACAACAACAAAAAAATAAGCCATTAGTAGTTATTTCCTCTATGTTTGGGAACTTTTTGGCCCTTTCATGTGGATTATCTCACATAACCCTTACAAAAACTTTGAAAGTTAAGTGTTCTGTTCCTTTACTGATAGGTAAATGGAAGGTAGGAGAGAAGAAGTACCTTGTAAATGTCACATGGCTAACAGGTGGTGAAACCGGAGGTTGAGCTAGGTCTGTCTGATTTCAGAGACTGTTCATACTCCACTGGAACATAAAAGATGATGACCTCATCTCTCAAATGTCAGTAACATTTATGTTAAAATTAGGAGCCATTTTTCCCTTGGAAGAAAGGTAAAGGATTTCTGATTTTTTTGAGGTAATTATTTCACTCATCTGTTATTTCTGTTGTCACAATCAAATTTTTTAAAGATGTGTTTTATTTAAGCTCATGCTACTTAGTCTCCTTGTTCAAAAATACCTGATTAATCCATACAGTTTGTTTCAGTTTCTTAGATTCCATCTACCCCCAAAACTTTTAGTGACAGTTGACTGTTTAGAACAAAAAAAACATTATTTATTAAATAAAAGGAAATAACAGTTTACGTATATCAATGAGGAGTGTTTGCTACTCTCTTTCATTTATGTATGTATATACTTATGTATATGTAAGGCATTGTAGATAAACACATTAGATTAAAATCTCTGGGGAATGATGTTTCTTTCTGAATATTTTGTAATTTATTAATGTTTAAGTTGATTTATTCAGCTTAAGCTAAACTGATACATTATTCATATTAACAGAAACACATAAATAATGTTAATTTTTATCTTGAATATCTCCTTTTACAAATTCACTAGGAAGCAGGCTATAACTCATTGCCAATGCATTATCAACTCATTAGAACATGAAATTTATAAGAACTTTTGTTCAGCTCAAGGGAGACATTTTCTCACAGTTAATGTGAAGGACAGATATACCACAGACACATCCGAAAAATGACAAATTATTACTAACTGAACATTTTACAAAGATAACTTTTGAAATGTATTATAGGTGGCTGTCCCACTGCATTTTAACTCTGCAAACTAGCCCCTCAAGCAGGAGAACATTTACTTTATTTTGCAAAATAAAGGTGTCAACATGATGGCTGGGAAAAGTAACTATGCTCCTAACGTTTTCAGTGATATCTGTCCTGTCAAAGCCTTTCAGGCCCTTCAGTATTATCTTGAAAATGGTTACCAGTCAGGAACAGAGTGAGAAAAGTGTCTGCAGTGATTCAGAATGCTGTTCACTGTGTCATCAAGGAGTCTCTTGAGGCCAATTTGGCAGATTAACTCAATTACATCCAGGGAGAGGGAAAGGATTAAGGCAGATGGAGACTGATAGCATCAGACAAATATAAAGCTCTGATCAACTGTGCATTCACTTTGCAAACATTTATCTAAAACTTACTCTGGGCTCTGAAAATGTAAGGGATGGGCTTGTGACCAATTCAGAAAAGTCAAATTGGCCAGGTCATGGTGTATGGATCCATGTGACTGGAAAATGCAAAAGAGAAAGGTATAGTGGGTAAGAAAGGATGATTAGGAGTGTCATTAAAGTCACATCACATCCTGGTGCCAAGGCATATAAGCTTTATCCACATCTTTATCCTGTAGATGTGGCAAGCAGAATAGTGGTTCCCACGAATGTCCAGGCCCAAATCCCTAGAATTTGTGATTATTATACCTTATATTTACAAAAGGATTTTAAAGATGTAATAAAATTCACAGATTTTGGGATAAAAAATGATTATCCAGATTATTGTAATCTAATTACAGGAATCCTTAAAAGCTGAAAATCTTTCTCAACTGTGTTCAGAGAGATATTGATACAAGGTTAGAAGAAGAGTGAGAAAGACAACATTGCTGGCTTTGGAGCTGGAGGAAGATACCATGAGCCAAGGAAGGCAGTGTGGCCTCCAGGAGCTACAAAGGGCATGGGAACAAATTCTCCCCTCGCACCTCCAGAAAGTAACACAACCCTGCTGATGCCCTGATTTTGCCAATGAGACTCATGCCAGACTTTTGGCCTCCAGGTAATAAGTGTGTATTACTTTAAGTCCCTAAATTTCTGTTCATTTGTTACAGTAGCAATAGAAGAGTAATATAGGCAGCATCCACTGAAAGTATTGCCAGAAAATATTAAGATATAAAAAGTAATATATTTATCTTGTAACCTTTAGAAATTATTTTGTCACAAATAAGACAACCTGGCAAATAGCAGTTTCATAAGTAATGTATTTTTTCTGATCTAACAGGAAGTACAGAGGTAGGAACTCCTGGCCCGAGGAGCTATCCAAGGACCCGGGATCCTTCTTATCTTTCTGCTCAGCCATTCCAACAATTTAACTTGCATGTCCATGGCCACAAGATGACTGTTCTATGGGTCATGTCTGTGGCCAAGAGAGGAAGAAGAAAGAGGATGAAATTATAGGGAGCATGCTAAGAGAGGAGGTCCTCCTTCCAAAAAATATTCTTTCCAAAAGCTCTACCCATTAACTATGTTTAAATTTCATTGACCAGGACTAGCTTCTTTATCCAACTCTTAGATAAAAGGAAGTCACAGAAGATTAGTGTTTTATGTGAACACACTGCCAGAGTTCTGATAATAAGGAAGACATAGAAAAGGGATATTGGGAAAATAACGCACGTTTCTGAATGGCAAGCCTTCTTAAACCTCTAATAAGTTAGTGTACGCTGTGACTCTCTAAGAGAAATATGTTTATTTATTTTCATGTGGGGAAAGACCTCACCAGCCTAGTATGCAGAATAGTTTGTAAAATAGTATGATAAGGAAGGAGCACCATCAAATAATTCTGAACAGGGGACAGCACGATCCAATGTCACTCTGAGAGCAGAGTGGCCATGGGCAATAGGGAGATGCCCCTTTGTATAGCCTGTACTTCTGCTGCATTCAAGGTGCAAGCTCAGCCCAGGTACAGGAGGGGACTACATAGCCTTAGCATTAGGTTAGGGCAGTAGATACTTGAAAGTTCTCAGAATCTTCTCTCTTAAACTGTGTACAATTGTTCAGCAATACAACTTATAATTAAATAATTGATTCAGTTTGCATGAATCTAAAGAAACTAATTTATCTTTATCTTCATTATTTAGATACATTGGAAAGCCTTTAGGAAGATAATACTGTAATCATGATTTCTCTTTTAAAGTGCAATACTGTTGAGAACATTGATTAAATCTTTAGTAATACTAAGGAGAGAGCTTAACCAACCTGTCTATGATTACACATCATTTGATGATGATCTTAGAACTAAAGCCCAATTCTCTTATTACCCAGAGTGATGGTTTTCCTATTATTCCCTGGGACCATTAGACAGTGAACTTTTTAAAATTGAATCTTTATTGTTTAAAGTATTATATATATTCCCCTTTTTCCCCCACTGACCTCTTCTAGCCCATCCCAGTCCCCTGCCCCAGGCCTTCACCACTGTATTGTCTGTGTTCATGGGTTATGCATATATGCATACAAGTTCTTTGGTTGAAATCTTCCTACCCACCCCCACCCCCACACCTTCTCTCTGAGATAGTTTTACCTGATAGAGGTGCTAAGTTTCAGGGGACAGTACAGAATGTAGTAACTGTAGATGTATAGACTGGGTAGACTGTTATTCTGTAAAATAAAACTACCATCTCCTACCTTCCAGTCTTCCAAAGAGTTCAAATGGATGAGTTTTGTAAATGGCTTTATGATGGTAATAGAGTTCTACTTTTTTTTTTTCTATTTGGAATTAATTCAACAATTACCTCACATCTTCAATTCAATTAATGATGTGAACTTGGTAGTAAATTTAGTAATATATTTTAGCATAACGTGTTATGTTCATCCTCATTTATTTATTGAGCACTTGTTAAGGACAGAGCCCAGTTTTGGGCATTGAAAAAACAATGTGTGGGTTACATGGTTATTGTCCTCAAAGAGATTTTCGTTTGAGCAGAGAGACAAAATAATTCAGAAACAGGCAACTAAACCTGAAAGGCAACTAAAGCCTCAAAAAAGGAATGGGATTGGAGCAGAGGGCAAATCATAGTAAGAGCTCTGTTTACTACAGACATGGGAAGCATCAAAGGCTACCCAGGCTCAGCAATACATTGTTGGAACTCAAGGAGAACCACAGACTATCTGCTTAGCTTAAAAAAGAAAGAAAATAGAATAAAAAGGAGAAAATGAGACATTCTCTCTGCCCACTGCAGGGAGCTGCCCTTCCTTTGAGTTCTCCTGATAACCTGGGCCCATGCTTTATTTGCCAGTTTCCATTGTTGCAGTACTTTGTAAGACTGTTTACCTATGTGTGTAACCAGAGAGTGATTTGATCTCCTCCAGGTAATTTACCAGTACTCTTCAATTCTTGTATATTCCATGGCAAGCAGAGATCCAGGCACACAAGTACTGGGTCAATGTTAATTAAATGAATTAATAAGGTATGAAAAATTTCAGGACTATTCCCCCTCATTATTTTTATTTCTAGGAATATAATACATAGAGGCATTCAACCCCTCATTAGTCTAGTCTGAGAAGCAGCCTAGAGGTGTGGGAAATATATTGGACATATAGTCAGCACTCTTAAGTACACATTCCATTTCTGCCACTTGTTATCCTTGGGCTTCTAGGTGAGTGACTTAACCTTTCTAAACCTCCATTTCCATAGGAGAAAAAGAGAGGTAATTAGCCTAATAGACGGCCATGGCCCTTATAGTTCTGTAAAATATGTAGGTATTGCAATAAAAATTCATTATGTTGCAGCAGGCACCCTTTGAGCTTGCATCATATTCCTTGGCTCACTTTGATTTGGCCATAGGGAGGCAGAGAGGTTCATGCAAACTCAGGCTCGCCTTGACTTCCAGTGACCCACAACAGACAGGCAGAACTATCTGTCCACAACACAAAAACAGAACTCTAGAATAAACCATAGACTTTAGTTAATAATAGTGTGTAAATATTGGTTCATTGATTGTAACAAAAGCACTGTGCTTATGTGAAATTTTAATAACAGAGAAAACTGTTAGGGAGGGGCTGTACTTTTTAATTTTCTGTAAGCCTACAAGTGCTCTAAACATAAAGTTTATTCATAAAAAAAGAGAAAATCTTGTGCACATATGCTTATTTCTCATCTAAAACTTCAGCATGTTGAATTTTGTGTGTGGTGACTTCAAACATACATATCTAAATCCAGAAATAGATATCAAGTTTAACTATGCACTTTGTGACAATGACACATTTTCATTGTTACTAAAGTGGTTGAAAAACAAGTAAAACTAGCAACCAGTTTAAGGTAATATATAGTCTCATATACTCTTTACTGCTAATGTAATCCCTATGGTTCCCCTTTTACAGCTGAGGAGGAGACAGGCACAGAGATCTGAGGTCAAATATCATACAACCAGAAAGCAGCAAGTCAAGATTCAAACCCAGTCATTTTTCTTTTTTTCCTCTCTTTTTCTTTTTTTTTAATATATTTTATTGATTTTTTTTACAGAGAGGAAGGGAGAGGGATAGAGAGTTAGAAACATCGATGAGAGAGAAACATCGATCAGCTGCCTCCTACACACCTCCTGCTGGGATGTGCCTGCAACCAAGGTACGTGCCCTTGACCAGAATGGAACCTGGGACCTTTCAGTCTGCAGGCCAACGCTCTATCCACTGAGCCAAACCGGTTATGGCCCCAGTCATTTTTCTTAACATCCATGCTGCTTTTGACCATATGAAGGCAAGCATGTAAATATTGGCTGGTAATATACACATACCATTTACAAGGAAACTTAAACCTAACTCTTCAATTCCTTGACAGACAGCATGGCTTGAGTCCACTATGTATCAGTGAACTATCTGTCCTCAAAATATTGGCTTGTTTATTAAGCAATATTCTGTTCAAAGGTCACCATTTAAATAATGACAGGAATAAAGCAATAGACACATTTCTAGATGAAATACTCTTTGTTAATACTCCTTGATTTGTTCACAGGCATTCCTAACTAATATTTATACCTGAGTGAATTTCCCTTCCAAGCAAGCAGCCATGCTCCTAGGAATAATGAGCCAATTGATCACCCTCAGCTCAGCACAGAGCTCTAAATGTTATGGGATGATCCAGGTGAGATTGCAACAGAGTCCTATAGAGAGTATAGGGCTTTCTTTCTCCTAACATTAGGTATGATAAGTTTTTGGCATATGGACTATTTCCCTACTCATTGCAATATGCATGTACTGCCGCTCACCTGTCCCCAAGGTGCACTTGTTTGGCTTTTATATGTGTGCTGTTTAAGGACTGGAGATTCTTCTCTGGTACAACAGTACTAGTGTCTCAAGTATTGTTGGAACAATTTTGCCATTGAATCAGAAAATAAATTATTTATGTATATTATTTGGAATATGACCAACAAGCAGCTCCACCTCTGGATGGGGTTTGAATCCCAATTACCTATGGCAGTGGTCGGCAAACTGCGGCTCGCGAGCCACATGCGACTGCGAGCCGCGGTTTGCCGCTCTGTTGACTAATGAGTTTGCCGACTACTGACCTATGGCATCTGTTCTTGGGATAGTCGCAGGCAAGTTACTTAAGATTTCTGAACCTTGTTTTCTCTTTTGGAAAACAGAGCCTACCAGAATGAGGATTTAAGATTGCAATCTGTGTGGTATGTATGGTGCATGTGTGTGTGCATGTGTGAGTATGTGTGTATTTTCCACAGGAACCATAATACAGTATTTGCTAATTCACTGTTTGTGATGGCTTTACAGAACTGCCACAAATAATGAGATTTACCTGCATATATTTGTACATTAATCTCCTTGAGGATGTTATTTACTTCTGTATATACTACTGTACTTTGACAAGGCCTATGGTATAACAAGGACTCAATTTATTTTTGTGGAAGATAGCCAGAGAGGAATAGAGCAATGGAGAGAAGAGAGAAAGAAGGATAGCAGGGACTGAATGAAAGATGATTGCATGAAAGATGGCTTCAAGGCTCATCAAAGGTTAACATGTGGCTATAGCTAAAGACTCTTTTCCCCATCAGGATTTAACTGCTAGGTTTTCATGGAAATGTTCCTTTTTAATGCTTCTCAGGCTTGCCATTCTGACTCACTGTCATTTCCACTGAATGCCAAATATACCTCTACATGCTTTTCATTTTTCTTCTTAAAAGATTTGCCACCATTTATAGCATCACCTTCTTCATCTGGGTCATCTGTTTTTCCATTTATGACAAGCTCTTGCTAAATCTGTAAATGAGGTCAGAGTATCCTTACTTTAGGAAGATTCATCTTTCTCCCTCAGCTCCACACTTATTGCCAAGACTGCCTGTGCCCTGTGTACATGTTATTTTTCTTTTCAAGCAAGCTGAGCAAGAAACCAAAGGAGCAATTTAACGTGAGTAAAGCCATTTTTGATCTATTGAAAATCTTTGACTAAAAGTGATAGTAATAATACTTCCCTAGTAAAATGACAGCTACATGCCAGGCATCATATTGAGCCATTTTATGTACTGTTATAGGCTGAACTGTGTCCCACAAAGTTCAAATGCTAAAGTTTTAACCTCTGGTACATCATAAATTGACTTTATTTGGAAATGAGGCATTTAAAGAGGTAAATTGAGGTCATAAGAGTAGCCCCTAAACCAATATGACTCATGTCCTTATAAAAATAAGGGATTAGGATGCAGACACACAGACAAAAAAAGAAGGCCATGAGAAAACAGAGGTAGATGATGGTTATCTAAGAGCCAAGGAGAGGGGTCATAGAATAAATCGATTCTGCTGAAAAACCTTAATCTTAGAACTCTATCCTCTAAAACTATAAGGAAATACATTTCTGTTGGTTAGGTCCCCAGGTTGTGGTACTTTGTTATGGCAGCCCTAGAAAACTAATCAATTTACATTATTATGTGTTTATTTGTTTCCCATGATATCCTATAAAGAGCAAAGATGTATTCCTGTCCCCTTATTATAGAAGGTGAAAGTAAGGCTCAGAAATAATGTTTGAAGGGTGCCATTTAAAGTGGAAAATCAACCCACTGATTGATGTGAGTAAATGCAACCTAGAGGCAAACATAATCTAAGGCCATGGGTTTATGGTCTGATTCTCACATATAAAATATGTTTTCTGGTTCCCTACACTATTCAGTAAACTAATTTTAAATGTCTATTTTGTGCCAGGCATTGTGATCTGTATTGAGAATACAGAAAGAAGCATAGCTTCTACCCCATAGAATCTCTTGGCCTTTTAGAGACCGCATACACAAAATATATTCAATCAGTATGTTGTATTGAAAATATTAACCTCATATATCCACCCATCTCATTGTCACATCTCTGGACACAGACATGATTAACTCTGCTGAGGATCAAGACAGTCCTTACAGAGAAAATGATGACTCATCTGAGCCTCAAAGCATTAGATAGTCAGACAGAATAATAGCTGATCGCATCTCTAAGACAATAACAGCTTATGCTATGTTTTAGTCGTTTGCTGGGCAAGTAAGCAGATGATCAGAGAATCATGAACTGAGGCACTCCTGAGTCATTTGAGGGTTTCATCCAAACAAGTCGTGCTCTGATCTGCTGATCCTATGAACAGAGCATGGCTACTAATTCCAGCACAGTTACCTACAAAGAGTGAACACCCTGCCAATCCTGATGATAGACTGACTGACTGAACAACTGGCTTATCGTTGCCCATTTATTTTTAATCTGGGCTAATAATACTACCAAGCTCTTCCCTTGGGAACCTATATGAAGATAAATGAGGTACTTTATGCCATAGGGTTCTGAACTCCTTAGCAGAAAAATGCTAAAGTAAATTTACAGTCATATTATATATTCTTTAATAAATATTTGATTGGATGTGCATAGAATATCCATGATCCCTTAAGAGATTTAGAGGAAGATAGCCAAGAAAAGACCCATAGGCCTTAAACTGCCCAAATCCCAGAAGATGATTTAAGCAATGCAATAAGTAGGTTGACCTATTTCTCATTTTAAGGGCAGAAATAAAATTACCATTCATATCTAGGAAAAGGCTTCCTTCCGATATTAAAACCAAGCTTTTTCTAAAATACTTCTAAGTGGAGTTAAGTAAATATGAAACAAGCTCAGGCAAATACAAAAATATACCCATGAAAAGTAATCATAGTAATAGGTCCTTGACTATAAATCCACTTCCTTTTATGCTGTGCCTGAGAGGTTGGGGTACACTGTGGAACAAAGCAAGGGCTTTGAAGTCATAATGGCCTGTTTTCCAGTCCGTTTTCTTCCAATTACAAGCCTGTGACCTTGGACAAGTAAATGACTTACCTTTCTGTGTTCTGATATGCTCACCCATAAAACAGAGATGGTAATAAGCAATGTGCAGATTTGCTATGAGTACCCAAGAAACTAATTTTCAAAAAACATCTAATACCCCCCAAAAAATATAGCAGATAGTTGCCAAATGTTATACATTGTTTTTTCCACAAAATGTGTGCCTTCTAACAGGCATGCCATTAGACTGAACTTTAGGTCTTAAGATATGTTAACCTTGAACTAGGCAAATTATATATGTATGGTCAGGGTCACCATTTCAGCTAAAACTGCTTTGAAAACTGCCATCTAATTTTCTTTCCCTATCAGAGTAGTGGCAATTTAACCCCATCACTGTATTATTATCTCATGTAATCCTTAGTAACCTCCTATGGAATAGGTACCAGTACTATTGATATTTCACTGATGAGAAATTGGGCTTTAGAAATGTTAATGGACTTACCAGATTCAGAATGTTCGAGGGCAGACAGGGAACTTCACTCCAGAATCAGTACAGCAGGTCCTGGGATAACGTTGTTTCCTTCAACGTTGTTACGTTGATGAGGAGGAAAAAGAAAATCAATTCCCACCTGAGGCACCTGTCTGCGTGGAGTTTGCGCCTTCTCCCAATATCTGCAAGTTTTCTCTGGGGGCTCCAGTTCCTTGCAAAGTCCCAAACATGTGCAGGTGAGGGAACCGATGTGTCTCAAGCCTCCCAATCTGAGTGAGCACGTGTGAAAGCACAGGCAAGGGCGTGATGTCCGGTCCAGGACTGGTTCCACCTTGCGACTGAGCTGCTGGGATAGGCTCTGGCCACCCACGTGACCCTAAACTGGAATGAGGAGTGTGGAAAATAATCTTCCTTGTTTGTGTTATCTTTCTTAAATGCATGCACAGCTCACATTTACTTCAATATTAGGAGTGTTTTGGGACTTTCTTTAGAAGTGATGTTTTTCTGACCAGACCTAAGCCATAGGAACTAACTTTGTTTATATCAATTAAGCCTACTGTAAAATTAGTCTCCTTAGAGCTGTTTCACCTGAGTTGTAGTTTCCAAGATCAAGTGAAGACTTTCTGTAAAGAAAGATTGTGCTCTTGAAGTCACCACTAGGTGGCCTCTATAGGAGAAGCAAATACCGTTTTTTGTTTGTTTGTTTTGGTTTTCTGTGTGTTAATTAATTTAATCCAAGCAAAAATTTAATCTAGGTCCTGTTGAATGATAATAATAATATTGATTATATCTCATATTTCTATAGCATATTTATATTTTATAAGTTTTGTGTGTCATTTGTATACAAACAAAAAGCAAACCTTGAGAAGTAGGATTAAAGAAATCATCTTCCCCAACTTTCAGGGGATAAAAGTGATTTCAAGAGACAATAACTAACTCTACCTTATTTTTTTATATATAGGTGTACTAACAGAGCGTAGTTTTGTTTTTGACTACAATCTTCTAACTCTCAACATTTCTTAACTCTCCAACCTCTCCTAACTGCCTATCTCTGTGATGAATTAGCCGTTGTGAAAGTAGTCTCTATATAATCTCACTCACTAGAGTTGTCTTTAGAGGATGCTGCTGGGCTGTGGGGGAAAAGTCCTGGCTAGTTGCCTCATTTGAGCTGCTTATTAACTTTGTGAACCAGACAAATTATTTATAAATGCTCAGTGTCACCTTCTCAGCTAAAAATGCGTTGAAAACTGCCATCTAATTTTCTTTCCTTATCAGATTGGTGGCATTTTAGCCCCTCACCAGTAGCTATGCCACCATGGCTCAGACTACCTCAGACTCCTACACTAATTTGGATCTCTCTCTCTCTCTCCATCCCTGTGCCTCATAGTTAGAGTTTCCTACTTTATCTGTCCTTTAGGAGTGACTGCCTAGTTGGATAATCATAGTTTGGCTTAAATTTCCCATCAGTTACTCTGTTTCAAACTCTTCTTCCCAAATCCATCTTCTACAGCCAGAAGGCACTTCCCTGCCCTCCCTCCCCACCCCTGTTCTCAGTCAGTTCAGGCCCTAGGATAATGCAGTGCAGCAAGCTCAGAGTCTGAGCGGCCTCTGGTCTCAGAGAACAACCTGGGCAGAATATAAAAGAGGCAGGAGATATGAACGATGGAAGAAGGGCAGAGCTCAAAATTGAGTTGGTGAAGCTGTGAGAAAATATGGATATAGATTGGTTATGTTCTTCACTGGGGAGAGGAGGAAGAGCAGCATTTGGGGAGGCCAGTGTGCTTTTAAAATCTTGTGTGACCCAGGCATTCCCTGATCATGAACAGACTTTGTGGGAGTTCCTGAAATGCAGGTGTCGCCCATTTTAATTGTGTCTATTGTGTTTGTAATCATTGGAGCCACGTGTGTGGTGGAAGAATAGGGGTAGATTGTTGAAAGAGAACCTACCCTTCCCCCCAAAAAGAGCTTACCAAATATTTAAAATGGAATTATTACCTAGACCTAAATGTTAACAATCTAAACATTTCTACCCTTTTTACTTGTGTGGGCAGAATAGATGTAGATTCCAGTAATTTAGGTTTAGATAACCTGGTAGTGGGAAAAAAAATGAGTGGAAACACAAGGTCTAAGTTTAAAACAAAGGAAATGTAAATAAATGTAGGTTTCATGTCATTGTGGTTCCAATTTTGGTAAGACTAAGCACAGACATATGTTGATGTGTTTGTGAAACATTGTCTCTTTTTCAGTATGTTTTAGAGAAAGCTAACATATTTTATAATTTCTAAGATGTGCATTTTTGTTTCTTAACATTTTTGAATCGGGGTGCATCATAAAATTGATGGTGTGAATTGGATAAATTGATGGCATTTTAAAAATGATACATAAAGTAGCAATGCATCTTAAAACTAGCAGTATCTTAGAGTCAATGACTTATGTTAATAATGTATGGTAAATGAACATTTAAATGGCATAGAAAGAGAAGCCCTTACAAGCCACTAAAGAGTTTCAGTCAATAGTTTTCAAACTTTGATGTACATCAAATTCATCTGGAGTGCTTATTATCACATAAATTGCTACCTTTCCTCCACCCCACATTTTCAGATTCAGCACCTCTACATTTAATGCTGATACTGCTGGTCTGCGAACCGCTACTCCCTCATTTAAGAAAACAATGTTTTGCTTGCTTCTTTATTTCTTTTATCTCAGCTTTTACTGCTACTAACAACAAATGTTAGTTGGACTTTTATAATATCACACCTAAATAAATTATCACTGCCTTCTAAATCCTCTGCTTACTGCTATTCTCTCCTCATTTAGACCCATATTTCCTATAAATAATAGTTATCTCTTATCTTGCTCCCAAAACACACACACACACACACACACACACACACACACACACACATACACACGCCCATCCCTTATCAGTGGTCAGCAAACTGTGGCTCGCGAGCCACATGCGGCTCGCGAGCTGCAGTTTGCCACTCTGTTGACTAATGAGTTTGCTGACCACTGGACTAGGCTAAATGTAGTTGGAAGCTGTGAGGATTAGACAATTGTGGCATATTGTGTGCAAAGAGGTAAAGGGATTAGCTGATAATTGAAGGCTGTTCATAGACCATAATCTTCCTGATCTAAGTCTACTTCCTTAAATGCTTTGGCCCTAGATATAGCCCAATAATATTTTATTAACTAGTTCCCCAATATGTGAGCTTCTTTTACAACCAAATGCCTTGCACTTACTTCTTGTTACTCACCTTGAAAGTAAAGGCCTGCTTGTCCTGCACAGACCAACTTACAGACTCGGTTCTAACACCATCTCCTCTTTCAATTTTTCCCTAACTACACCAGAAGAGAAAATTATTTCTTGACGTGAGGATTATTATTACCATGTAGTGTACATTACATAATCATCATGTATGCTTGCTTAGTTTTTCCCTCATCTAGATTATGGTGATTTTATGCTGAGATAATATTTTATCTCATTTTCCTTGAATGATTCACAGAGTTCTTGGCACATAGTCAAGATTCAATAAATGGTGTTAAATGGAAGTGTATTTTGAATGGAGCTAATTTCCTATTAAATAAGTGCCTTTAGACTAACTTGTATGCAAGTTGTCATTGTATATATGTGGTTCTATTTGAGTCAACAAAAGGTTAGTAAACATGTGGAAGTTATTATCTGAGGCATGAAAAGAAGAGAGATGAAAAAATGTGCAAGATCAATTAGGCAGTACATGTATTTATTGAGCACCAGTAACATATTAAGTACATCTAAAAATCTTTCAGAGTAAAAGGTTAATGATATTCTACCAAGGGACAATGTTTTGAAGAAGGCTGTGAAAATATCCTAGTGAGTTAGAGCCTCAATATTGCTTCTTGTAGAATTCCACCGAGGTTGAACCAGAGAGCTATCCAAAAAGAATTAAATCTCACTCACTGGGGCCAAGAGGAAAGATGGTCCCCTCCAGACATAAAAGGAGGTGAGTGCATTTAGAAATAAATGACTTGACAAAGACGCACAGGCCTCTTGAGGGTGGAGTAGCACTCCATCTAGAAAGCTCTCAGACTAAATCAGACAGCAAAAGGTCATGACTGACAAAGAGGGAATCTCTTCTAACTTAAAATGATATTTTTTTTTGCATTTTTAAACCTTAATAAGAGACTACTTCAAGCCTCTTAATGTGTGACTCAGTTTCAAGTGTAAACTGAAGCAGGATAGACCAAGATAGTGTGAGGGTTCAAAAAGTTTGGTAAACACTTACTGGGCTTCAATACCAGCACTCCTAATTAAATAATTTTAAAGTATTTTTATTGGGAAACTGCACAGGACAAGAGAAAGCATCCTAAGACACAGGATCAGCTTATTCTAACATCTATCAAGATTTCTAGATGAATTATATGTGGCAGAGGCTCTCAAGTAGTAATAAAAAAGGGGACATTTCAAAAAAATATGGAAAATTCTACATATAATTTTTCTAATTTATGTTGACCTAATTAACCTTTTAGAAACCACTGAATGTCTAATCTGTATCAAACAAAATCTTATTTACTGATAAAAAGTGAGGGTTAGAAAAGTCACATAGCCAATAAGTGGAAGTTGTACATATTCAAACCCACTGCTTTCAGCTGTCAATTCTCTTTATCTGCCTGTCACCCCATCCTTCTGAATTACTAAGCATCACTCTCCTGGATGTGTCCAACACTATATTAGAGCTTTAAATCTATGCCTCTTTGATCAGGCACACTAAATGTTTCCCTTGAAGAAACGCATCTTTCCCAGGTTTCCAAAAGGCATACTTCTGAGAACATAGTAGTATATTTGAGTCAGAGGTGATCTTAGTCCTTCACACAATCATTTAAATTATTCTTACAAAATCTACTCTACCCTTAGTAAATCTCTGCTAAAAATACTTTAAGTCAAAGGAATATGAGCATGAAATGGTATTTTTAAAGATTGCAAAAAGGAAACATCAAAGTTAGAAAAAAATATTTATCTATTCCTCTGCCTTAGCCCTCCATTCAAAATTAAATGCAACTAGCCCTAGCCAGTTTGTCTCAGTGGATAGGGCATTGGCCTGCAGACCAAAGGGTCCCAGGTTTGATTCCAGTCAAGGGCACATACCTTGGTTGCAGGTTCCAGGTTTGATTCCAGTCAAGGGCACATACCTTGGTTGCAGGTTCCTCCCTGGCATGGGGACTGGTCAGGGTGCATGCAGGAGGCAACTAATCTATGTGTTTCTCTCACATCAATGTTTCTCTCTGTTTTTCACTCTCTCTGAAATCAATGGAAAAATACCTGTGAGTATGGCTTAAAAATGTAAATGCAACTATAAATTGTTCCAGGTAAAGTCAATGTTTCACTCTTACTCTCTTTTAATGTACAAAATGAGAAGTATGAAATAAAAATTAATGTAATCACTTATGTTTGGTGTTCTTACTTAGAAATGATAGATTTTCAGTGGCGACATGAATTGCCCAATAATCTTTTAATTGAAAAGCAATATCATGTGAATTTTAGACATAGTTTTTAGAATCATTTAGATTTTCATAAAATTACTATTGTTTCTCATATTACAACACACACAAAAATTGAATTTAAAGGACATAAATTTTCCCATTTATGTCAAGAATAGAGTGCTTTTTGATGGGTACTTTAATTTTCCATAGTAGGAAGCCTTTATTGCACAGCTCTAAACAAAGGTGGGACAGTGAGGATTAAGAATAAAGAGCTCTGGTTTCTGTTTACTGGGATTTAGATCCAATACCACCACTTCCTAGATAGATGCATGACCCTTGCAAGAAAGTATTCAATCTCTCTGTGCCTCACTTTCCTAATCTATAAAATGGAGTCCTTATAGTACCTTTAAACATAGGATTTAAATAGGGAATGCATTATTTTAAATATAATTTTCAAAATATTATATGTAACATAAATAGAATCTGCCTGTCACCCCATCACTCAGGTAAGTCCTTAATAAATGGTTATTATTTCTAGTGGAAATTACATTTATTTCGAAGTCTGAGATTTTGGTATCCAGATCACTTCCCTCCAAAACCATAAAGGTATTTCTTCACTCAGCAAAGGTGACTGAATCCTTCACTAAGTAGTGAGAATATAATGCTCAAAAAAATGCAGTTCCTGGCCTCACGGAATTTATAAATCTTATGGAATGACAGACTAGAAGTAATAACTCAGTTTGTGAGCTTTAATTTTTCAATTTATAAAAGAAAGGGTTGATCTATATTATTTTAATCTCTTTCTCCTCTCTAGGGCTAAATTTTATGAACAAAGTTTATATATAAAATTAATTTATTCTAACATTGTCTGTCATGTGTCTGACCTCTGAGAGTAAATGAAACAATGAGTATATAAATGTTTTCAAATATATTACTTTGAATAAGTAGTAGGAGATTATATTACTAATGAATTTTTTCTCTTTAATCATTTTTGGTTTTAAATCCATAATAACTGAATTTTAACTAGATCTACCATTAAAATAAACCTCTATAAAGCTATGTTCTTATCCAAAGAGTAAATTCCACATAATTTAAATGAAGGTGTAATATAAAACCATTATGGTAGTTACAAAATTGAGTACACATTGGAAATATTGGACTTTGCAAGACTATTGATAGGACAGACCACTGCAATAATAAAAATGAAAATAACAAAAAATAATCACAATCATAATATTAGGGTTAGAATAAGGTGATGTGTTAGAAATATATTAATTAGATAGCTTTGGCCAGATTCAGAAATGGAGAATGAGAAGGGTTAACACAAGGAGGCTTCATATAATTAATTTCCAGTATTTTACCTTAAAAAAAAACTATAGAACAGTGTAATTCATGGATTATACAATATTTCAGGAATGGAAACTGGTCATTTAAAATGTGCACTAGTCATTTGGCACAACGTGATATTCTATAAAAATTTAAGGTCTATAGTTTAGCATAAAAGAGCAAATTAACATATCAATAAAGATCTATTTTTCAGTCAAGGGAATTTGGAGAGTTGATGGCATAGTTTGACTATTTTTATCAGAACAGATATAACCATAGTTGTAAAGCATGCTAGGAAGGCCAAAAATAACAAAAAGCAAATAAAAATTTTTGTCCATTTCTCTAGAGACCTAAAAGAATCATTGAAAGAGTGTTGAGCTGTACTTCCTGAAGGTTCAGCCCCATAGTAAAGTATGGAATTTAGCACAGTTCCAAGAACAAAAGTTATACTCAGTATATTTTGTTGAATTAAAGAACAAATAGTCTGATATGTGTATGAGTTATAGTGGAAAGATTGAACTTAGTTTGGTTGTAGCCACCAACAGAGGTAATAAAGATTTCTTAGGGGAGAGGAAGCAAGAAAAGAAAATTACAAACAACTACTGGAGGGGTAGAAACACCTAGCCCAAGGAGGTGGGGCTTCAAGACAAAATACTGGATGGGAGAAAGGCAGTGCATAAAGGGCTGGGCAGGATGTCTGAACTCTCTGGTGAAAGAGCCTTTACCACAGGTCCTTGGCACCCTGTTAATTCCTAACATTTAGATCATCCTGAAGAAAAAAATATACCATCTCCATCCCACTCTCAAGAAAGAAAGAAAGTACTTCAATATGGCCATTCTTGGATTTTATTCCCTCAGACTCTGAAATGGAAGGAGAACCTAGTAGCAGGTCAATACTGCTTAAGATGGTTAGGGGCTGAAGTAACAGATGCTGACACACACAGGGGTCCTATAAATTCACTCTTCTCTAAAAGGCACTTTCCAGAAAAAAAAAAAATGCAGTTTTCTCAAAGCTCTAGGGAAACAGTGTCTGAAGGGAAGAGAGAATAAAAAAGGAAGCGCTAAAAGAAAAAGTAGAATATTCCTTGAATTTTCCTTTCAACCCGTATAGAAGGTTCTGCCATGTGTGTGACCAACTGTATTGGATAGTGAGTCTCGGTAAGGAGTAAAGCCAATGGCACAGCAGCACCTGTCACTTGGTGTAGAAGGGAGTCCTCCTTATGCATCATTCACAGTCTTCTCTGAAATAAAAGCAGAGGAACAAAGAACTCAAGAAACAGAACGTCTGCTTTAAGGTGATAATTTGTACAAGATATGATTTGCATAAACATTTATATTGTATAATTTTTGTTCAATTTTTAATTTATAAAATAGCATACCTACATTACAACAATATAATGTAGAAAATATAGATATGAAAATAAGCATAAAATTAAATATTACTCACATGTTTCCACTATATAGAAGTAATATGTATTAAGATATTGGTTTTGATCTTCTTGTCATATGTTATAAATAAAATCAATTACAAGTGAAGTAATATGCTAGATATAATTTTATTTTTTCAAATTAAGTATATCATAAATATAGATACATTTTATATATTTTATATATTCTTTCATTGCATTATTTTTTGAATGATACATAATTTATCCTACATTTAACTAGTCCCTTAGCTTTAGACATTTAAGTTGGCTCTCATTTTCCCAAAGAGTGCTGTAATTAACATTCTTATTACTAAATCTTTTCTCATATATATGATTATTTTCTAAAAACAAATTAGTAGAATTTAGGCTTTTTTCTCACCACCAAATGTTATATAAGCTATCATTTTTTATAGACTCAAAATGTCATCTTTATTATATAAAAAATTAAAACCTACATATGTATCTGTATTGTTTTGCAGAAGACTGGGGTGTTTTGGATTTTATATAACTTTTTAAAGGTGTGGTAAGGTAGCCCATTCTCATTGCATATCTTTAATCTATAGATAGTAAGAATATCTAATTATAAGTAATTACCCTAAACTAATTTAATTCCATCCTCTTGAGCTTCATTAGAAAAACAAACTTAACCACATGCATTTTGTTAAATAGACCATTGGGCTATGAAGGGAAAAAGCACCAAGACTGATCTGACTTACATGGGAAAGAGGATTAATTTTTTCTTGTAAAAAATTAAAACTGTTTGTAGTTATTTCAAAGTAGATTGACTGCATGTAATAAAATAAGTAATTAAAATATACATATATTTAAAGGGATAAAGTTATGATTTTCAGAGTGTACTTCCCTAAAAAAACGGAATCAACTAAAGTCATTAACAACTTTAAATGACTTTAATAATACTAGAACAATTAAAAAATGCATTAGGATAAAAATATTCTCAACCATTTTCTATAACAGAAAAATATATCAAAACTAACAAGGAAATGTGAACAGTCATTTGAAGAGATCAATTTTAAAACTTGTTAAAATGCCACAGTTAACATAATACAAATAAAAATAACCATTGGCCAACTTTTCCAGGTTAGGGTTTTATTTTAACTTCCTCATTTTGCTGAAGGTAATAGCAGTTTCTGGTAGAATGATCATGCTTTGAATTATCCCAACTGCGGTATGAGTCCTTATCTGGCTCTTCCTAGATGAATGCTCTTCTGCATTGTCATTTCCAAATTGATATTGTAAGCCTCGGATAAATATTAGCTTCATTATATTCAATCTATAAGGAATTAATGAGGGCAAAGACCAGTTCAGGCAGTTTCAATATCCAAGGAAGAGATAAGAAGGGACTGAATGAGGAGTTGATAAGAACCACTGTACACAGACTGCCAATGTGAGAACCCTGTGATTTCCAATCAGACATAATTAGAAACTAGCATTGGAATTTATTGTTGGCTCACCTCAGATTGCACATTTATTAGGTTACTTAACCTGCCAAATCTAATATCTTCCTAATATAAAGTGAGAAAAGTCATATTTTGGAATTACCTTTACTGTCAAAGTTTTTGTCTGTTTATAGTTTTATTTTTCCATTAAATATTAACTTAGACATTATAGCAGAACACAACTCAGAGAGTGGAAAAAATAGATGGAAGCAAAGGGTAGGATGCATTGGTCTTATTTAAGTTTTTAGGCTTTTCATGAACCTGTGTTGCAAAATATCTTAAAATATTAAAGAAAAAATATTTTCCCCTTGACTCAGCAAATGTCTATGAATGGATAACTATTCTTCAAATGTTCCATTCCTACTGCCATCTCTAAATTATCATATATATGACTGCTCACATTTTCTCTTAAAGTACAGCTCTGCCAAAGTGATACATTTGCTTAGAAGTCTGCAGGCTCCCTTCTGTGTACACAGTAAAGTCAAAACACTCCATCCAGCCTTTTATTTATCTCCCTTTTTAATGTCAGTAACCCAACTTTTCCATTTCATTTCCCCATGTGTGTTTTCACTACCCTGTCACTTGACAGAGAATCACTAGGTCTGTCTATCCTTGACCAATATTTCTCATCTCTGTGCCTCTGCTCATACAAAGAATGCTTTCCTTCTAATTTCTCCAAGCCTTCAAGTCCACTTAGCTGATGTTTACTCCATGAATCACTTCCTGATTTATTTGCACAAAAAACCCACCCTCCCTAGTTTATACACATTAATTTCTGTATACTAGTTTATACATATTAATTTCTGTATACCACTTAGTAATTATTATATTTCAGCTTCAGTTTTATTTTATATTTGGTTTATCTACCTCACAACACAAAAAGGATTCAAAATTAAAATAGAATGTACTAGTTATACAAGTTAATAATGCGGATTTTATAATCCAAGAAAACACCGTAATTTCAAGAGAAACATCAAAAGTGCTTTATTCAAAGTAATGTCCATCACTAGCTACACATTTCCACCATCTTTCAGGTAATTTGTGGATACCATCCCAATAGAACTGTTCTTGTTTTGAGGCAGACCATTCAGAGACCCAATTTTCCACTTTTTCATACATTTTGAAGTGCTGCTCAGAAAGTGCGTGTGCCATCAATTGGAACAAGTGAGAATCTGAAGGAGCAATGTCTGGTGAATACAGCGGGTGGGTTAATACTTCCCAGGCAAGATCTTTTAAGGTGTTTTTAACTGGTTTTGAAGTGTGCGATGGTGTGTTATCATGAAGCAAAATTACTTTGCCGTGTCTTCCGGCACATTCTGGTCGTTTCACGATCAAAGTGTGATTCAAATTGATTATTTGTTGTCGGTAGTGATCAATATTAACAGTTTCACTTGGTTTTAGCAGCTCATAATACACCACATCTTCCTGATCCCACCAAACGCAGAGCATTGTCTTCTTTCCGAAGCGATTTGGCCTTCCAGTCAATGTTGATGATTGACCTGGATCAACCCATGATTTTGTGCATTTGGGATTCTCAAAATAATTCCACTTTTCATCTCCAGTCATAATTCGATGCAAAAAAGACTTTGTTTCGTGCCATTGAAGCAACATTTTACTGATGACTTTACGGTTTTCCATTTGTCTTTCGTTCAGTTGAAGTGGCACCCATTTTCCTTCCTTTAAAAATCTTTCCCATTGCTTATAAATGATCAGAAATTGTTTGCTGAGCAACATTTAATCTTTCTGCAAGTTGTTTTTGAGTTTGACACGCATCTTCATCCAATAATGCTTATAATTGTTGGTCTTTAAACTTTTTCAGTTGACCTGGATGTTCTTTGTCTTTCACATAGAAATCATCACTTTAAAAGTATTTAAACTGCATTCACAAGTATCTTGAGATGGAGCATGTTCACTATAAGCTTCCCGAAGTATACGATAACTTTTTCTTCAAAATAAAGTAATGAATTAAAACTTCCCGCAAATGCTCTCTTTTTGGCACGAAATTCGACATTTTTATTTATTTATTTTTATTTTTTTAAAATACATTTTATTAATCTTTTTTTTTTTTTTTTTACAGAGAGGAAGGGAGAGGGATAGAGAGTTAGAAACATCGATGAGAGAGAAACATCGATCAGCTGCCTCCTGCACACCTCCTACTGGGGATGTGCCCACAACCAAGGTACATGCTCTTGACCGGAATCGAACCTGGGACCTTTCAGTCCGCAGGCCTGACGCTCTATCCACTGAGCCCAACCGGTTAGGGCGAAATTCGACATTTTTAAGTGTAAAAATATCTATGTTGTTAACACCTTCAGAAAATTTGACATATGAAGTTTTGAACCTTGTTGTCAATACAACAAAATAGCATACATATCAAATTGCATATATATCAACATATATGTAACTCCATCTATTGAAAAAAATCTGCATTATTAACCAGTACACCTGGTAAATGTCTTTTGGATTCTATATCATCTACTTAGGCTGAGTGTGTTTAATTTAAAAAAAAGTAATAAAACTGGTATAAATTATTATAACAACTGATAAGGAAAGTGAAATATAAATAGTTAATCTAAAGGACAGTTGAATGAAAATTATTAACATTTTTCTTGTATTATCTCTATTTTTTCATCATTGCTCTTTACTTCCATATACCCTCTTCCAAATCAATCTCTCTCTCTCTCTCTCTCTCTCTCTCTCTCTCTTCTTTTCTGTAGTAAGCACAGATCATTCAAGACCATCAGATTTCCTTTCTCAAATTTTATAGACTGCTGAGTTTAAACTCTGAGACATACATATTAAAAAAAAAATCTCCTCTTTTCTTTCCCCACATTACTTAAAAACTGACCATCTCAATTCAACCTCCATTGCATATTTGGGGGAATTAGTTGCCCAATTAGATCCCCTTAATTGCTGGAATTCTCAGAGAGATCTGCTGAGATCCATAAAGAAGCTTTTGCCTGGCTGGCTTGGTTCAGAGGTTGAGCATCAGCCTATGAACAATGATGTCACGGTTCGATTCCTGATCAGGGCACATGCCAGGGTTGTGGGCTGGATCCCCTGTGTGTGGTGGGTAGAGGGGTACAGGAGGCAGCATATTAGTAATTACCTCTCATCATTGACATTTCTCTCTCTCCCTCTCCCTTCCTATCTGAAATCAATAAAAATATATTTTAAAAAATAATATTTTCATAGCAGAGCTTCCTATGAGCAAGATCACACTTTCCCATTACAGGTTAACAAGGGTTCTGCAGTTCCAGGAATGTATTTACTTCACATTTCCTTTTCTTTCACCTAAGAGTATGCTGTCACTTGATTTCCCTTTTCTTTGGTTTCTTTCTTTTATTTTATTTTTTTCTCCAGCTTGTCTGTCTCCTCAGTCATCTCCTGGATCTGACATTCATCAAACAACTTTATTGATCCATTCTCTATCCTTGCTCACATTTGTTAATCTGCTGTTGGCTCAGGATTTGAGAAGGACTCAATATTAATGTGTTCCAACAAAGCAATACTAAAAGAAGACTTCCTGATCTTAACCACCACTCAGACAGGGAAATTTAGAAATCAGCTGAATTTAGCTGCCTTCATGGCTATCAATTGTGTCATTTCTGTTGACAACATCTGAGGTCCACACATTGTCTAATTTGAACTTGAATTATTGTTTAGATGATGGGAAAGTTACCTACTTATTTGAATTCACAAGTACTGTCGAAGAAATGTATATGGGCACTGAACTGGTAGCTAAAATAATTGAATTTAAATTCCTGCTCTATCCTGTGTAATCGCTCTGAACCCTCAAGTTTTTAATCTCAAAAATGAAATTGCTAAGAAACCTCCTTTGTGGGGTTATTGTAAGAACTGAAACAAAATAATGTATATGAAAGCACCTAAGGACTTGCACTTAGTTGGTAGTCACTATCTTCCTCACATTTCTTCTCGCTAAATCCATTTGCCAGTATTCTCCCAAAGACAGATAAGACCCTTAACATACTCATGATCAGATATTATAATAAGTAGATTTTAGGGAACCTTGTATACTAGGTTGAGAAATTGCAGGCCTATTCTGTAGTCAATATATGATTTTGCCTTATTGTAGTTAAATGGATAAATGAATATCAAAATTCCTTAGAAAAGCCCTAATACTAAATAAAAGTCAGGAAGTCCAGTCTTCTTAATGTAGCTTTTCTTAACCTTGGCTCCCAAAGAAAAAAAAAATATATTAATTTTTTCCAAAATTTTTTTTTAATCTGTAAAAGCAAATACCTAGAGTTAATTCCCCCCCCCCCTATATTTACTATTAAAATCAAGATCCTTCCACATAGGTAACAGATTTGCAAGACCTAAGACACTAAAAACATGACTCTTATTGCTATTGTTATATGAAGTAGGGTATGCAGTGCCCTAAAGAGGGGGATAAGAGACCTATCTTTCAGTTCTTGCTCTCCCACAAACCAGCTGTCTAATCTTGTGAGACTAAGTTAACCTAGTTTTCTCCTTTGCTAATTGATTGAGTACAATGATTCTAAGAGAGCTTTCAACTTCACTATTTCTTAGTAGTCCATGATATAAGTGATCTTCGAAAGAAGCAGAAATAATTTGTATATGAGTTGTACTTCCTTTTCAATCACTTTATAAAGGTTGCAGACAAATACTGAATCTGAAATAAAAATTTATAATCTAACCATACAGTTTTTCAGATAATCCAGAGATTTTCCTAAAATTCTCCCTGGTATGATACAATACCAGATAGCTCTCTTTATTTTTTTAGGTCTCTGTATCCCTCTTCATGTTTTAAATATTTCTTTTTAGATATCTCTCTCAGTGTTTTTTAGATGTCTCTCTTGATATTTTTACATTGAAAATATGTTTCAAGGATGAATAGCACTGACCCATATTTCATATCGGTGATATAAGAAAGAGAATAATCCTCCAAAATATAATAATATTCCTTAAAAATGCAATATTGACAACTTAATTTTTCATATAATATAAATAATTGCTTTTTGTTCTTATTCTGTGTTTAATCAAATGCTGTAAGAACAACAGTGAGCATGGCAAAATAATATACCATCCAGGAAGTAAGAGAGGTAATAACTAGGCAACAGCAGTATTACATAGAACATGCTATGATGGAGGTATACAGGGTAAGAGGGGAACATGTGAAGAGGGTAGACATACTGGAACAGGGATACCCAGGGAAGGTGTCTCTGGGTGAAGCAATAGCTAAGCACAAGTTTGAAGAGATATCCATGAAGAAAAAAAGTAAAAGACACTATATTCCAATGGACAATCAGAGTAAGTATTTATAAATGGCAGATCTTGACAGAAGCTACAAATGGTCTCTGGTGTTTCTTATGAATAGTTTGAAGAAGAGAGTGCTAGGAGGTGTTGCAAGAAATATAAGAATAGGCCTTATAAAAAGCAACTGGCCTTGAAAAACCAAGATGGCGGCATAGGTAAGCACCTAAACTGCTGCCTTGCACAACAATTTCAAAACTACAACTAAAAGACAGAACGAACACCATCCAAAACCACAGGAAAGCTGGCTGAGTGGAAATTCTACAACTAGAAGGAAAGAGAAAAGCTCACAGAGAATTGGAGGTACAGCAAAGGGGCTTTGTGCGCGCAGAGAGGAAGGGCGGCTGAGAGCCTGGCTGACTTTCTCTGGTGGGAGGGGGAAGGAAGCCCCCGACCGCACTGAACCCTAGTTCCGACTGCACTGAACCCCAGTTCTGGGCGAAACCCCGTGGACCCAGGCTCATAGAGGGGGAGTCTGGACTGTCAGGTAGAGATAAAGGCACCCGGAGACTCGGAGACCCCGGGGAGACCCGGGGGAGCCCCAGCGGGCAGGGGTCTGGAGGTGCGCGCGCCAGTGTGCACAAAGGCTGCGGAGGTTGCCACAGGCTTTCCCTAGCAGAAGGGAGTCGGAAGCTCCTGACTGCACTGAACCCCAGTTCTGACTGCACTGAACCCCAGTTCCAGGCGAGCCCCTGGGGACTCACGCTCTTGTGGGGGGAATCTGGACTCTCGGGCGGAGACTCGGGAACTGCGGAAGGCAGAGGTCTGGAGGCGTGTGCGTGCAAGGGCAAGGCTGACTGGAAGCCAAGACTGTCTGCTCCGACCTGAGACTCCACCCCATCTAAGCTGAGCACAGAGGCTTTTGCAATTTGGCAAGTCTAATCCTATAAGGCTGTCTCCAGCATGGAACTTCTCCCAGTGTAGACACAGCTGATCCTCACAGCCAACTGGCCTGGAGGTCAATTCCTCCCAGTGATACCAACAACAATCAAGACTTAATTACAACAAGGCTGTACACACAGTCCACAAAGGGGTGCACCAAGAGTATCCACCTCAGGTTAACTGGGGAGGCCAACCCACTGAGCCATATAGGAAATCTAACACACAAATCTACCCTACCAACTCAGGGAAGCAGTGAAAATGTGGCATCAAAGAAACAGATCACAAATGAAAGAAATGGAGGAAAACAAACGACTGGATATAGAATTCAAAACCACGGTTATAAGGCTTTTCAAGAATATCCTAGAAAAGGCCAATAAATATAACAAGACCCTTGAAGATATGAAAAAGGACCAACTAGAAATTAAACATACACTGACTGAAATAAAAAATATTATACAGAGACCACAACAGACTAGAGGAACACAAAAATCAAGTCAAAGAATTGAAATACAAAGAAGCAAAAAACACTCAACCGAAAAAGCAAAAAGCAAAAAAAAAATCCAAAAAGTTGAAGATAGTGTAAGAAGCCTCTGGGACAACTTCAAGCGTACCAACATCAGAATTAGGGGGTGCCAGAAGAAGAGAGAGAGCAAGATACTGAAAACCTATTTGAAGAAATAATGACTGAAAACTTCCCCCACCTGGTGAAAGAAATAGACTTACAAGTCCAGGAAGTGCACAGAACCCCAAACAAAAGGAATCCAAAAAGGACCACACCAAGACACATCATAATTAAAATGCCAAGGGCAAAAGACAAAGAGAGAATCTTAAAAGCAGCAAGAGAAAAACAGTTAATTACCTACAAGGGAGCACCCATACGATTGTCAGCTGATTTCTCAACAGAAACTATGCAGGCCAGACAGGAGTGGCAAGAAATTTTCAAAGTGATGAACAGCAAGAACCTACAACCAAGACTACTCTACCCAGAATTGAAGGGCAGATAAAGAGCTTCACAGATAAGAATTGAAGGGCAGATAAAGAGCTTCACAGATAAGAAAGAGCTAAAGGAGTTCATCACCACCAAACCAGGATTATATGAAATGCTGAAAGGTATTCTTAAAGAAGAGGAAGAAGAATAAAGTAAAGATAAAAATTATGAACAACAAATACATATCTAATAACAAGTGAACCTAAAAATCAAGTGAATTAAAAACCTGAGGAACAGAATAATCTGGTGAATATAATAGAATCAGGGGCATAGAAAGGGAGTGGACTGATAATTCTCAGGGGGAAAGGGGTATGGGGGGTTTCAGGAAGAGACTGGACAAAAATCATACACCTATGGATGAGGACAGTGGCGGGGGGAGGTAAGTGCAGAAGGTGGGGTGGGAACCTCGTGGAGGGGAGCTATGGGGGGAAAAAGGAGAAACTATTGTAATAATCTGAATAAAGATTTATTAAAAAAAAAAAAAAGCAACTGGCCTTGTAATAACCAGGTATGAAAACTAGACTTTCTCCTGATTGTATCATGAATCCATTATTTGGAAACTGGTTATCAGGAGCAAGTATGAAGAAAAATAAACAATACAAACAATAACACACTGGTACAAACATGAGTCCAGAGAACCTAAAACAGTTTAGGGGTAGTCTGAATTATAGGTTATTTTAAGCACGGCCAGCGTTGCTCAGTAGTTAAGCATCAGCCTATGTACCAGGAGGTCACAGGTCAATTTCCGGTCAGGGCACATGCCCAGGTTGTGGGCTCATTCCCCAGTGTGGGTCATTCAGGAGGCAGCCATTCAGTGATTCTCTCTTATCACTGATATTTCTCTCTCTCTTCCTCTCCCTTCCTCTCTGAAATAAATTTTAAAAAATATGTATTTTTTAAAAGGAATATTTTAAATCTCTTTCCTCTGGTTCAATCCAAAGTTTAATCTGGTTTCACAAAGTTCTTCTAGAATATTTCAAGATCAAGGTTTTCAAGTCATATTTTAATGAAGTATAACAAATAATGTAATCAATAGACTAGAATGTAAGAAGACTGGGTTCTGGTACCTGTTCTACACTAATAAATTCTTCATCCTTGGAAAGATATATAACCTCTATGGGTACCAATTTCTATAAAAGAGAGTATCTAACTTATTTAACACCAAAGCTATTTTCAGAACTGTGATTTTGAATACTTATAATATGTTTGATGGATTTAAATTTTTGTTTTTAAGTAGATACTTTCAAGTGCCTTAAAATCTGTGTTCCTTTTGTAGGTTTGATATTATTTACATTATTAAATGATAAAAAAGCATTTCTACCCTATATAATAAAAGGGTATTATGCAAATTGACCCTAACTGCAGAATGACCAGAAATGACCGGTTGCTATGATGTGCACTGACCACCAGGGGGAAGACACTCAGCACAGGAGCTGCCCCCTGGTGGTCAGAGCGCTTCCACAGGGGGAGCACTGCTCAGCCAGAAACCGGGTTGATGTCTGCAAGTGCAGCAGCAGTGGCAGGAGCCTCTTCTGCCTCCTGGGCAGTGCTAAGGATCCCTGTAAGGAGCGGGCCTAAGCCATCAGTCGGACATCCCCAAGGGGTCCAGGTCTGCGAGAGGGTGCAGGCTGGGCTGAGGGACCCCCCAAGTGCAAGAATTTTTGTGCACCGGGGCTCTAGTTATATAATAAAAAGGTAAGTGGTGCCTTATTCATAAACCTGAAAATTCCCATTTAACAAAACATAAGCAGATTGGCCTCCCATTTAAAGCATTAAGTTGAGGATTCTTCGAGGGCATGATGGTGCTTTACCCTTGTTTTCATTCCCTGTGCTTAGTCCAATGTATGACAAATAATGGGCACACAATAATTGTTGAATGGAAAATATATTTTGTAGTAGAAATAGCTTTCTTTGAGATACATTGCTGAATGTACACTAAACTTTTAGATTGCAATGGGTTAGTATTATTTATTAGTATGTATTGACATTAAGTCCAATAGACAAAGGAAATGATGAAGTAAAGATAGATGATTCGTTCAAGGTGACTGATCAAAGTCAGTTAAAAATAGTTCTAGATATTTGAATTCTTGCTTTGGTTAAGACTATGCTGACTTAATTTTTTTCCTCATTTCATAATGTTTGATTTCTGCTGATAACCATTACCATTGTGAATAACAGTTGTTAAAAAACGAGGTATTACTTCTCCACTCATTTATTTATATTATACATTTCAGTCTTATACCTATTTTCATATGAGATCACTGGATCTTGTGATTTTCATAAATGTCAACATTCATCCTCAGCAATGGCTTAATGCCAAGATTCTACACACTGTACCTGAACCAAAATAAGATGCCCATATCTTAAACCCAGCAAAAAAAAAAAAAAAAAAAAAAAAAAAAAAAAAAAAAAAAAATGGCCAGACAATTATAAGTTAATTTTCTCAAAGAAAATCCTGTTCAATTTATATTCTCATAAATAGACCATAGTTACACTGATTTGAGTGCTAACCAATATTAAGTGATCTAGAATACAACATCCATTTCAAGTCCTTCTTAATATGCATTCTAAGGACACCTTTGATATACAATCATTTAAACATTTATTTTTTAATCATTTTAAATATTTAAAGTGAATGTCATTGTGTAATTTGTTCTTGTTCTTCATTAGTTTAACATGAATAAACATGAGTAGTGGTTTTAGTACTATTTTACACAGTTTTGGTTAGAAAAGACTGAACACGTTTCTGATAAGTTTTATTTTCAAGGTAATTAATGCACTTGAAATGTTGTCATTATAAATTAGTTCTTGAAGTGATATTTAAAAATAAAACAGAAAACAGGTTTATAATAGAATCATAAAAGTAAAAGTTCTGATTATGTGTTAATAGAAATTTCAAATTGAGTGAAGTGAATATATGTATACAAATAACTCGCACATAAGTTTATGAAACATTCATGCACATTAATGTCATAAATCATAGAAACCTTCCATTGAGGTAGTAGAATTATGTCACCTAAATATGGAACTTTTTTATAATATGAGCTATAATAATACTAAAAATAATACAATTCAGTTACAAACACTCTTCACCAATTTATATATATATATATTTATATATATATATATAAATTGGTGAAGAGTGTTTGTAACTGAATGTATATATATACACACATATATATATATAAATTGGTGAAGAGTGTTTGTAACTGAATGTATATATATACACATATATATGTAAATATGTGTGTGTGTGTGTGTGTGTATATATTTTAGAGACCCTGTGCACGAAATTTGTGCACTCGCAGGAGGAGGTCCCTCAGCCTGGCCTGCACCCTCTTACAGTCCAGGAGCCCTCACAATATGTCTGACTGACAGCTGAGGAGCAGGCCCAAGCCGTCAATCAGACATCCATCCTTAGCGCTGCCATGGAGGCGGGAGAGACTCCCACCACCCCTGCGCTCGCCAGCTGTGAACCCGTCTGAGTGGCGCTCCCCCTGTGGGAGCATACTGACCACCAGGGGGCAGCTCTTGTGTTGAGCATCTGTGCCCTGGTGGTCAGTGTGCATCATAGCTACCAGTTGTTCCGCTGTTTGGTCGATTTGCATATTAGCCTTTTATTATATAGGATTCAATAACCCTAGAAGGTGTATACTTTTAGTTGTGATTTATAGGTGAGTAGACTTAGATAAGACATTATTAAAGAAATTTCCCAGAGTCACACAGGTAAGATGTGTTTGCCAAGCTAAAAACACAATTCTATGCATCTTCAAAAACTATATTTTTTTACGACCACCTAGCCCTTACCTATTTATAGGTTATATTATAAATAATCTATAAAAACACAAAGTATTATTATTATTATTATTATTATTTTGTTACTATTGTTGCTTTAACTTCTCCATTCTAGCCACACTGCTTAAATTCCCAGCTGTTCCCATTATAAATGATAATTTTTTTAATGCTTGAATTCTCATAAATTAGATCACTAACCTAGGCTGGCCAGTCCAAAGTTAGCTTCAAATTCAAGAGACTGATACTATCTTTGTGACTTTCATGAGCTCAGTATAGACACTCCTGTGTTATTTTTATGTTTTTGCTTTTTAAATCATGTGCTTTCTTAATAACTTTTGGAGTAAAAAGTAATTAAGCTGAGCTCTTCGGTAGAATCCCTAGGGTATGAGGTCTCCCTGACCATACATAAGACTATGAAAATGGAAATGGGCCCAGCAGCTTTTTATAACATATGGCAAATACTTTCCATAGAAAGAAAAGTATGCAATATTCTGACTTCTCAGAAGTGGTGGCAGAGAGGCAGTGACCATTGCCGGGCAGTCTGTGATCCATGCTTATATACTTGACAAGTAACATAAAAATCAGAAGAGTAGCATGTCAAGATGCTCTTGTCCCAAACAAAAATTTAAGGAATTGGTTATTACATGGATCCATTGTGGTAGTATTGGCCATATCCTCATATTTGCATTTACATTGAAGGCATCATGAACATGACAAGTACATATACACATGTTCCATAGATCACACTCAGCACACATATGTGTAAAGTGAAGTGAATGGTATTAAAATGTGGTCCCTATTTAGTTTGGTATAAAAGTGCATGAGTCAAGGACCCCATTCCTAGCTCTGTCCCTAGCAGTCTATATCAATCCGGGCAAACTAAACATCCTCTTCATCCTGAAAACCTCAACTGTCACATGGACTCAATGCTGCCATTCATGGTATAGCTGCTCTGAAAACTATAAAAGAACATCTAGAAAGAGCATATAGCCCACATATACACAGTCTTGTGGTGAATGTGCACCAGTGAATAAATGACTAAAAATAGCCTGGCTGGCATGGCTTAGTGGTTGAGTGTCAACGTATGAACCAGGAGGTCACAGTTCAATTCCCGGTCAGGGCACATGCCCCAGTTTCAGGTTCGATCCCCAGTGGGGGCATGCAGGAGATAGCCAATCAATGATTCTCTCTCATCACTGATGTTTCTATCTATCTCTCTCCCTCTCCCATCCTCTCTGAAATCAATAAAAATATATTTAAATAAATAAGTGGTAGAATTAAATTACCGAATGCCCACTGTACCAAGGATGCTGAAATCCAGAGATGAATAAACTCATCCTCTTTCATTGAGTACCTTATGATTGAAAAGGTGGTTATTTCCACAAAATAATCATTGCTGGAAATGGAACATGAATATAAAGTTTTTGGTATATGGAGGGAATAGAAATAATTTAATTTTAAGAAAATGAAGTATAAGGTAAGACATACCAGGCAATAAATATAGAGAAAAAGCAAACCCCCAAACCTCTGAGAGCATTTTAGGCCATGCTGAAATAAAAAATGCTTACCTGAAAAAACAACAACAAACAAGCAAACAAAGAAATGCTTACCTGTTGTTTTCCATTTCTGTCCTCATATGCTTGGTTGAGAAGACAATAAATATTACTAAGGTGAAACATTGCTGTAATTGTCTGAAATATAACTAGAAATACACTTTTAAATATGGTGGGGACAGTTCTTCTTTTAAACATTCAATAAATGTAATTAAGAGACATATATTGAGTACTAGTATGTGCATGGTATTCTGATAAATCCTAGAAGAGATGATAGAGATTGAAAAAGATAAAAGAAGATTGCCTGCTAAAGTCAGTCTCCATAGGAAACACACATTGTTTAAAACATTAAACTGGCAATTAAAATAGATGGTTTTAGTTCTATCTTGGTCACATAAAAGGGGTCATTGGCTACAGGATTATGAACAAGTTGCCTTCTGAGCCTACTTCCTTTTCTTACAATATGAATAAGAATTCTTAATTTATCAAGTGCACAGGGTTATTTTAATTTGTAACTGTGACAATGGATGTGAAAGTCCTCAGTGCATGGTAAAGCTCATATACTTGGAAAAATAGGGCAAGGTTTTTAAAAAGTAAGTTTTATTCAGATCTGGCTAAGTGTTTTATATGCATTTTCATAAGTAATTCTCACAATAACCATACAGAGATGAGAAACAGGTTCAAAAAGTTTAAACAACATCTGCAAATTCACATAGCGAGTAAGTACTGAAATTACAATTCAAGTCCAGGAAATAATTTGATAGCTGATCTTAAATCTCACAGTTTCTATCTCTGCTTTTTTACAAAATGCAAATGCTACAACCCTACTTATAAAACTAGGGTCTGGTGAAAATAAACAAGATGAAATGACAAGCACAGATGTTTCGTATGAGCTTCCGGAAGAACATAGTTGGCTAAGAATGAGAACGGGTCAGAATTTTGTTGATGCTGGAGAACATCAGAGAATATTCACTAACCAGATAGTGTCCCAGGCCTCCAAAGAGAACTGACATGATGAGAAAGAAATGAAAGAAAATACCGGGCAGATGAGCATTCATCAGCCAGAGTGGGCTACGGAAGCACCTGGCCTGCAAACAGCATGAGCGAGGCCGTCCAAGGAGAGAACACCATCCCACCAACAAAGAAAGGGCTGCTTCCCCTGGTGAGAGGAAGAGAGGCAAAGGCCCTGGAGACAACCAACAACTGGACCAAAAAAGAAGACCAAAAAAGCCTGCAGAGAACTGAGGGATGAACATGGCTTTAATTATCTGTAAAAGAGAGCTCGGTCTGCTGTATGTGGCTGTGCAGAAGCCTGATGCCTTCAAATGCTATGAGTCTCAGAAAGGATGTTCTGTTCTCTGCAGGCCTGTGGACTGTACAAACCATGAAAACACATTTTATCAAAATAGATTTGTAGGATATATTTGATTTCTTCTATGACAGTTTCAAAACTAATCCTTTGGGTGAAAATGGAAAAAAATAAAAATAGAAAAATGCAGAGCAAAATAATGTGACAGGACAACAAAATAGCCTCGTGACAAAATAACTAAAGCTGAAAAAATTAATTAAGGAAAAATATATAAAGGAAAGCATTTAGGGGCTCAAAAATGAGGTCACATCTAGGTTGTGATGTGAGTCTATGTCAATGCCTAGCATCCACGTCCCTCACCTCCTAGCTTCTTCCTCTTCTAGGTCCTAACCCTTCAGGAACTCCACCTTCTGCAGCAAGCCTTTCATTTATGGAGATGTAACAATATGGTGAAAGCCCCAAAATCCTGGAGTTCCTCATCATGCATCTTAAAAGACACTAGAGACACCCAGAAATGAAGGACTCATGAGATTAAGCAAAAGTGTTAAAATAGAAGTGTTTAAAGTGCAACCTCAGGCAGACCAAGAAAGAAGCATGGGGTATTGTTGTGATTGAGAATGTGGACTGTGTACTATACGGTGTCACCTGAGTTCAAATCCTGACTCTGCAACTTTCTAGTTTTATGAAAGACAGATATAGTAATCATCCTCTTTAAAGCCCAGTTTCTTTACCTGAGATAATCCTACCACCCATGTTTTTGTGAAGATAAGTTAAATTTTATGAGCCTTTTATTCAGTACCTGGCACAATAGGTATTCAAGTATTGTTAGTTTTCTGTCTAGTGTTAGATAAAAATTAAACTTCTGAGTCCTATTTAATCCTATAATCAATAATCACCATTTTGTAAGTAGAATTCATAATCATGCCAACTGTAACTGTAAAGCAATTAAAATTGATTCAATTTTAACTTGCTTAAATCCATGTCTCCAGCAACAGCTGACCTTCAATACATTAGATTCCAATGCTGTTTCTGCCTCAAATTTTTTCCTGGTTCCCCTCTGAGGAATTGTTCTCAAAATCCTTTTTCTAAAAAAAAAAAAAAAAAAAAAAAAAAAAAAAAATTGTAAAGACTTTTTTTTTTTTTAATCATTCATGACACTGCAGCCCAAGGCATATTTTAGAAATACAATTATCATAATTTCCCTATTTAAACTCCTTCAGTGGTTTCTCAATTGTTAACCAAAGATAGAAAGACCAAGACCCTTCTTCCCAAGACCTAAAAGCTGTGCAAGATCTTGCTTCCCCTCCCTCTCCATCCCTTCTTCCTGATTGGCCTCCAGCCACACTATGCTCCTTTCTCATCAAGAGCAGCAAGTTCTAATAATTTTAAGAAATATATTTTTTTAAACCAGGTGTAATATCACCACAAAATTAAGAGTAAGGTACAGAGATTTTCCATGTACTCCATGCTCCCAAACATACAGAGACAGCCTCCCAGATTAGCAACATCACCACCAGAGTAGTACATTCTCACAACAAATCCTTAGGGTGAAAATGGAAAAAAAATAAAAATAGAAAAATGCAGAGCAAAATAATGATGAACCCACATTAACATAATAACCCAGAGTTCATACTGTATATTAGAGTTCAGAACCCATTTTTGGTGAACAAATATTTATGAAATAGATAGGAAAAAATGTCAAATAACGCCCTTTAATTGTGAAGTTTTCTATCATTTTGACACTTTTTTCACTACAGCACAACAAAATGGGACACGATATTATTCACGTGAGCCTAAGGAAGTACCTGATTTGAGTAATAAAAGAACTTTATGTCAATATCCACCATACCATATTTACAGAGATATAACATGGAAAGCAGACATTTTAATGGAGAAAAAAAAATAAGTTAAATTTATTGCTTAGATTATTCAGTTTTTTACCAGTCCAATTAAGATTTCACAGATTTTGCAAAAGGACTTATCTAACTCCATTGAATCAGTAATTTAAAACAATCTATAGCGATGTCTTTGTCAGATGTTCAACATTTAGTTTATTCAAGAGCAGCCTTTTTTTATGAGGATATATCAACTTTGAATTAGTTCTCTAAACCTTTTTTAACCCTTTAAAATTAATTTTGGTATATGGACCATGGAGAATCTATATTTCCCTGATATGATTTGCAAAATATTCTGTGAAAATCTGTTAGCAGATTCTTAGGAAAGGATCTGAGGGTTTCATAAGATTCCTTAATGAGTAAGTGAACTGGTTAAGAAATGTATTGGTCAAGTCCATTTAACAACTGCTTATTGTCAAATATACAGCTGTCCCCAAAAATGAGTACACACTGTAACAGCTAGTAGCTGTTAAAATTTTGAAAGTGAAATGTATTTTTAGATCAACCAAAGGACTTGTATGTATGCATATGGGCCTAACCAATGGACACAGACAACAAGGGAGTGAGGGCATGAATGGGGGGGGATGGGGAGGTAATGGGGGAAGAAGGACACATATGTAACACCTTAATCAATAAAGGAATTAAGTAAAAATACTGCCTTTATAATTATTCAAGGTGTGTATACATTTTTGGGGACACCCTATATTAGAAGTTTGGTGTTCAAGATTTTTGTGTATATGCTATGAGTTAAGTACAATATATACTTTGTTGTTGTTTTTGGCTTTTGTTAACACACACATTAAGTAGAATATTGACCACAACATGGCTTAGTTAGCAAATATCACAACATAAAATGGGATGGGGGAAATGGTTGACAATATTCTCTTCCCACTGATATAAACTTTAACTTCATCTCATAATAATGAATTGCTACAAAATATTGTCACTTGGAGTGGCATCAAATTACATTGTATCTGGTGTATTACCACTTTTAGTATGATATTAAGAAAGTGAAGTAACAAAAACTGTATGAGTCTTCCTACATACTCTTTTTTTTTATTAATTTGGCATCAAAATTTATTTGTGGCAAACTTCCTATATGCTCTTAATAAATCAACATCTAGCAAGAGTACCTTTACTTAGCCAGCAGAGACTAAAGTCATTGCACTAAAACTCACAGCATAAAGAAGTCAAATATTTAAACATGAACATCATGTAAAATATTCATTTGCAGATTCTGCCATGAAAATCAACCTAGGACAAAGCTGCCGTCCTTCTTTCCAAGTTACTCAAATCCAACTGATGTCATCATATGCAAGGTTGGTTGACATCCAGAAGCAATTTAATTGGCTATATTCTTTGTTTCTAAAGGGCAATGTTGTGCACAATATGTAGGTGTTCTCTGTTCGCTATTGCATTGACCTTTACAGATTCTTAGAAATAGTCTTTGAGGTTTCTTTCCATTTTTTTCCAGACTGAAACAGCTTATTAAATGGTTTCCTCTGATATAATAACATCATTATGGAGAGGTGGATACTAAGACTGTCAAGGATATTCAAAGCACTTATTATTATTATTAATTTGTTGCAGACTTTTTAGTTTGTTTAACTTAGTTTTAGCTTTTCATTCGTGTTTCATAAATATAGGATGATCAATTACCATGGAAATATTTAATTGGCAGACAATGTATAAAATACTTCATGTAAGAAATTTATCTTTGTAAAGGTATAGAGAGCTCAGAAAATAAAAACTAGTATTTATTTGAAATCTATGCTGTGACAGGTCTTTACTTTATTTTCAACTGTAAAAAAATGTCATTGATAATTGGGAGAAATTTGTCTTATTAAAGAGTTGAAGTCATTTGGAAAAACCACACAAGTATTTAAAGTGGATCTCATACAAGTCAAGAATCATAGGATCCAAAAGGAGTGGTTTATTTTCTATATTTAATAATGCCACCTCAGGAAAATATCACTGTTACTATAAATACTATTGTTTATTAATGCTTATCTATATCATCAGATTGTCTTATGATTTTATATATGTGTCCATTAGTAAACCTTAGGCAAAAGTAATTGACTCAGAATGGTTAAAGATGAAGTCTCTGGCCTTCAAGGAGACAATATATCCCTTTGTGAATTGTCTCAGATGCTGAAAGGAAACTGCGACTTTGTGACACATGAACATTAGGAGTATGAAATGTCAGTTTGCATTGCTGAAAAGAGGTTCGGAAAACAGGATTGAGTCAGATAAAAGATTTCAAAGTCCTGGTTCCCATAGTACTAATTGTATGACCTTGGGCTATTCATTTAGCTTCTTTCATCTAAATTTTCTTATTCACAAATTCAAGATAATATAAAGTGTGGGTTTTTTTGTGAGGATTAACTTTGCTAATACTGTATACATAAGGCTTGCACTATAGGTCAGAATACAATGATTACTCAACAATAATAATTATATTAAATTGAATTTCTTTACTTTGAAAAGACAGAAACGCAAACTATGTTAAGGTACGTTGTGACCTCTATAACTAGGAAGTCCAAAGAATGGGATAGCTTCAGGCATAGATGGACACAGGAGCTCAAAGGATACAATCAGAATTCTGTTTCTCCCTGGCTCTGTGTGCTTCTGCTTGTCCTTGTTTTCAGAAAGGCTCCTTCTATGACCCCTTCATACTGCACCATCAGGCCCAATCTGCCAACAGCCTTGCACTTCCCATTTCCAGCAGTAACATGGGCAGTCCAACACAGGGAATATCTGATTAGACAGGCTTATGTGTCAGCTACAGTAGTCAGTGACTGGAGAGAGAAAGCTCTGATTAGCTGGCCTGAGCCATGTGCTTAATTCACCAGCCTCCGCACACAAAGCTAGTGGGGTCATGTGACTAGGAAAAAGAAGGAATGCTGGATACACACTCATGAAAAACACACAACAAAAATCCACCATAGTTAGCTATTATTATCACTATTATTTCTTAATGTAATATTTTTCATGAAAGCACACAGAGCAATAGTAGGCATTAATTCCCACTACCTCTTATAATGTAATTTTAATTATCCACTGAATTTATTATTTTTACTAATTTAGAGAAAAACTTATGCCATGTGACTGAATTATGGCCTTATATATGACAGATGGACTAGCATTAAAAATAAACAACACTTTTAGAATAAAAATACACTGTTTTTGAATAGAAAATTAGGCAGCAAATTAGTCATTCACTTGGATTATAGGGATGGATTTATTATCTCAAAGCCTTAAACAAATCACAGAAACTTGTTAAACTGTTTCTTCTGTAAAATGAGATTGGTGAAACTCATACATTTCTATATGTTATGATTATAAGTCACAGTCTTCTATTTGATTATTACCTTTTATAGGAAGATGGGTTTCCCCCACTCATTTATTCACTTGTTCATTCACCAAGCAACAACTTACAGCCTTGCTGTGATTGGAAACTATGTTAAGAAACAAGGATATGGAGACAAATTATAGTAGTACAATTCACACTCAACAAATCTCCCTTTTCCATATACAGTATCTGGATATATAACGTGTGTGCTCTCAAAAGTGGTGCTTGTTATCCTAACTAATAAAGAGGTAATATGCAAATTGACCATCACTCCAACACACAAGATGGCCGCCCCCATGTGGTCAAATATGGTCGCCCCCATGTGGACACAAGATGGCCACCACAAGATGGCAGGCAGAGGAGGGCAGTTGGGGGCAACCAGGCCTGCAAGGGAGGATAGTTGGGGGGGACCCAGGCCTGCAGGGGAGGGCAGTTGGGGACCAGCTCTGCAGGGGAGGGCAGTTGGGGGGAACCAGGCTGGCAGGGGACTGGTTAGGGGGTGATAAGGCTGGCAGGCAGAAGTGTTTAGGGGCAATCAGGTGGGCCAGCGGTTGGGAGCCAGCAGTCCTGGATTGTGAGAGGGATGTCCGACTGCCCATTTAGGTCCAATCCTGGTTGGGATCGGGTCTAAATGGACAGTCGGACATCCCTCAAGGGTCCCAGATTGGAGAGGGTGCAGGCTGGGCTGAGGGGCACCCCCCCCCCCCCCCCGTGCACGAATTTCATGCACCGGGCCTCTAGTTTAACTGATAAAATCAAACTGATGAGATCAGAGTGTTTAAGTTTATAGGTATAGAAACATGGAAGAGGCACCTTCCTTAAGGCAAGGGTACTTAAGTCTTTTCTCCTGTTACATCTGCTGTATTATCATTCGTACAATCCACAGCTCTTTAGCTAATGCTGCTTAGCGCAACTGCATGGGCAGCAGCTCACAGAGTCCAAATGGGGTGTTAGGGTATTGGCCAGCTGTTCAGAGGCCCATCTCTGTGAGCAGGAGGCAGCTGTACTTGGCATGTCAACCAGTTTTTCTGCAATGTTCCTTTGGCAGTTCATCGCTCAGGTCTTCTCTTCCTAACAACAGCACACTACTCTCATTTAACTTGTAATCTTGACTAAATGCTGTTTCCTTCTGAGCCTAGGTTTTCTCATCTGTAAAGTTGGGACTGTAATAACATTCCCACTTCTTGCCTAAGACTGATAACAAATGAAAACCTACTCTGTCTTGCTTTGATTATCTATGACCCTAAGAAACATTTTAGCCATGCAAAACCTCAGTTTTCATATGTGCATGGCAGAAGAGCAATAACTTGTTCTCCTATTTAGTGAAAACAAATACATACAGTCTATAAAATCAAATTGGAAATTATTAAATATTATTCCATATGTATAGTATGCAGGTGTCTCCAAAACATGATGGCCATTATCTCTGTCCTTCTAAAGACAAGTCTGGGAAAATAACACACACATATATTTCATAATTAAATAGCACTTGCACAGCAATATAAGTGATATAGATGGGGACTTGCTGGAGAAAGGGGATCTCTATATGAGTTGGAACATAAGGGGCAGTTTCAGGGTAAAGCTACATGAATTTGAAGAGAGGAAGGGAAGCACAAAAATGAAACCTCCACTTGGTAAATAGTAGTAGGTGAAGTTTGCTCAGTGGGGCCATCAGCAGTTGGCCCTTGTCTATCATTCCTAATTCTCTGACATAGATATGACCTTGACAGACGGAGTTATTTAACTAGAACTTTCTCATTGCTGAATTAGCATGGATACCCTACTTTTCATCAATAATCTCTTCTGAGAATTGTTTAATTAATGTTTGTATATTAGCTAATTAGCATTACCAGTTTTTTTTTTCTCAAAGGCTTTATAAAATATAAAGTAATGTTTGAGTTAAAACACATCAGCCACACCAGGTAAGGAAGCGGGTACACATGATCCCCAAAGAATTTGTGCTTGGACATGTGCAAAGTTTTGGGTTTTTTTTCTCCAGCAGACATAGCATGAATAACCCCGGAGTGATTGGTGTTAGGTTAATAAAAAACATCTCTGTCCTTCTACAGGACAAACACAGCTAGTTTTTTACTAGTAGAAGGTGTGTTCTCAATGACTGTTTATGCCTGGATGTTAGAAAAGAGGCCCTTCGATTGACAAACTCTAATAGAAACAGGAAGGGCTTCAATTACGAATTGCTGAGAATAACACTTTGTGCAGAGATGTGCATTTTCAGTGTCATCATTTATTTCAAAGATAATCATGCAAACAGGCTTAGAGCTGACATCTACTTTGTTTGTTGCAGGGTGTTCTGATTATAGATGGAAGTGGAGGTTGTGATAGGTCAACTAAAACATGGAATGTTCACATTAACACAAAAAAATCCAGTCGTCAATGACTGGTTTCTTATTAATATCATCCCTGAGTGGACTTCCTGCTTTTTAGCTGAAAAGTACCTTTAATCTTAATAAATTGATCCTCAAAGCTTTTGTTCGGAAAAAGAGGTCAACTATCTCTTGATTTGTTGTGGAGATTAAATAACTCAAAGCACATAAACTGTCTGACACAAAGAAGATTCACTATAAGTGTAAGTTTATGTCACTCTCCTTTTCCTTGTACTTAATATGAAATGGATGTTCAATAGACACTCAGTGGCCGCTTATTGTGTGAATGCCTCATCTGACCATCAAGGAGGTAAATTCAAAGAGGAGAATAATGCTTCACACTAGAACAATGACACATTTGAATCCATTTCCGTAAAAGAAATTGCTGGAGCTTATTTAGTTTGTTTTCAGAAGACTAATTTTTCAGTATATAATTATACTGGAGGAAAGATAACATTTCTATAGTCTGGTTTCAGAATCCCAATACCCAATATTCATTTATTACCTGTTATTTTCAGAACAAAGAGTGCAAAGATTTTTTTTTAAAAAAAAGTGTGGCTGTTTTCTTTTAAGAACTCAAAGTATAATATAGAAGATTTTAAAAAATATATAAACTCATTTGTTGTACAACTGGAAGGGCTACAGAAGGGTCAGCTATTTCCCAAGAATTCCGCCAGGCAAAGAAGCAGAAGAAAGATCACAAACTGGCTCAGCTATGCTCACCGATTGCCTTTACATTCAGAGAAACTCAGTCCCTTCATATAGAGTCTGGACTACCTTCATTGTTTCCAGTGTCCAGTGCAAAGTGAAAATGTGGGAACACCCTTTGTTCATAAACATGAAGCTCTTTCTTTCTTCCACAGACTCTTTCTTGACCTGGCACGGTGTTCTGCATTTGCCTTTAGTGTCACTCCCCTTCAGGCAAGGGATACTCCTGGGACATCTGCAGATCCTCACAGTCCCCCCGGCCCTACCGTGCACACTGGCTCCTGTGCACGACCCACCAGCTGGCACACTCCTCTCCCACCAGCCATGCCCAGTCAGTAGAGCCAGCACCTCCCCTACCCATGGGTTTACTGGTTACCCAACCATGGGGAATGGGCCACCAATAAGTGATTATAACCTCTTCCCTGGTATACATACTTGAAGGGAAATTGGCAGAGGGTCATCTGTCGAATTATGTGGCCAGCTGAAGGCAGGGAGGCTGCTGCCATGCTCCAGCCTGAGACCCTGAGGGTGGAAAATGCCAGGTGGCAGAGAAGCAGGCACTGGAAAAAATCCATCTCAGGAGGATGCAGATAGGGAGGCTGCCAGGCAGGGGATGCTCTTGAGCCAAGTCCCCATGCCCTCGGAGCATGCTCCATTGCCCCATTGGAATTCACTTCCAAACCCCAAATGCAAAGATAACATTAATGATTTCAAGACAATGACTTCAAGACCCTTCCGGGCATACAGCCCTGTGTGACTGCTCTGGTTGTATACCCATGAGGTCAACCCTGGTCAGTGTGCCGCTCAGGCAAAATACAAGAGAGAACAGGTATTGCATCTTGCTGACAGTGAGGTTTATTCCAGAATTAAAAGTTCTTCAGGGAAGTGTGAAACAAGGGGGTAGAGTGGAGTGGGATGAGGCAGAGCTAATCAACATTTCTGATCTCAAGGTTACAACCTAACCTCTCCAAGGCAGAACAGCTCTTACTCAGAAGCTGCCATGGGAAGGTGGTGAGGCTGAGCCAGCTCCCAGATGAGTGCAGGTTTGGTGACTCTGTTGCCCACAGGTCTCAACATCAGTTGGGTTTGGTCTGAACATATATCATAGCAAAAGGAGATACAGCTAAGCTGTTGTAATATAATGATCGGGAATGGCTTTTCCCTTTAGCCACAGCTGGGTCCTGACACTGATTTGTGACTGTCTGACCATGGGCAAGTTGTTCTGTATCTCTAAGCTTTACTTACCTTATTTGTAAAATGGAATAGTGCCTCCCTTGCAGAGATTTTGGAAAGTCAAATGGACTGGCATTTGTGAAAAGTATCTTATACTTTTAGAAACGAATGTTTATTTGTTAGTAGTTGCTTTTTTTCCTTTTATTTTATTTTTCCTTACAACATCTCTCAGTGTTGGGATATAATTGAATTGTTAAAGAAATTGACAGGAAATTTCACATAAACGAAACATCAAAGCTTTGTAACTGCCAAGATACTTAAAGAGAACCTATAGCAACATACCATACTGAATCAATGCTCTGTCAATATTACCCTCAAACTGAAAAAAACATAGTATGTGAGAAATGTTGCCTTAAGCAGAAAACAATCCCTACATGCATTATCTAAACCTGGAAACTCATTATCTGATTCAGCTAAGTCAATGTACACAGGAATATTGTTGGCACGTTGGGAAAGTTTTGCAGGAGATAACTTGGTTAGCACCCTTGGTTTGGGTTGACCATCAAATGTTTGGGGTAATAGGAAAGTGCTAGAGATTGGGTATTTATCTGGGGGGTTGTCCTTGACTTTGAGCAAGTTTCTTCCCACATCTGAATCTCGATTCACCTAGGAATACCAAGCATGAGCTTAAAAGAGAACAGTGATGAATGTGTATGTCTAATAAAAGTATTCCTTTTGTTTTCAAAGAAGCCATGGCTCCTAGGTAACAGAGAAGTGGAATGAATCTGAAGGTTTAATAACTAGCCCGGAAACATGATTGTGTCATTGAAATGAATGCTATCGATATTTCTGTGTCTCCAATTTAATGTTTAGGAGAAAATATATAGATAAACCAAAACAGATTGCTTCTAGATTTCAAAATACCCTGTTATAGACTGAATGTTTGTATCCTCTCAAAATTTAGATGTTGAAGCCCTAATTCTCAATATGATGGTGTTTGGAGGTGGGGCCTTTGGGAGGATTAGGTAAGGTACTGGGGGTGGAGCCTCCATGTTGGGATTAACCCTCATTAGAAAGGAAGAAAGACCAGAGCTTTCTTTTCACCATTTGAGGACTCAGCTAGAAGGTGGCCCATGTAAGCCAAGAAGTTGTCCTTCTTCAGAACTGTTTTCTTTTGGTACCTAGATCATGAACTTTCTAGCCTCCAGAAATGTGAGAAAGAAATGTTTCTTGTTTAAGCTACACAGTCTATGGTATTTTATTATAGCAGCCCAGACTAAGACAATCACCTAGAACTTGTTGAGAAAAGCATGGGTTTTAAATATAAAACAAATGTAAAGACCGTGAAGTTTATCTATTTTTAAAAAATATGTATTTTTATTGATTCCAGAGAGAAGGGGGAAGGGAGAGAGAGATAGAAACATCAGTGATGAGAGAGAATCATTGATAAGCTGCCTCCTGCAAGACCCACTAAGCTACAGCCCAGGCATGTGCCCTGACCAAGAATCCAACCATGACCCCCGGGCTCATAGGTCAACGGTCAATCACTGAGCCACACCAGCTGGGCAAGTTTATCTATCTTAAAACCTGCATAAAAGTGATCTGTTGACTAAATAATTGTTTTATAAGATTGAGCAATTTGAATTATTCTCATGGTTAGCCCCTTCATTAATATATGATGTCTACTTATATCTGTAAATTAGTTGAGTTAGCTTTTGCTGAAACTCTGTTCTAATCTGGATTATCTATATAATGAAGGATTATATATAAGAGTACAGAAGCAGAAACATCCAGTAACAAACATATCAAATATTAATTAAATGTAACCACATAATGAAGAGGAACTTCAAGATTGATGCATTTGCACATATAATCTAAAAGCCAGCTGTTAGTTTAACTAAGAGAATCTGTCATATCTAGACAGATATTTAGTCATTGACTGTGTGTGTGTGTGTGTGTGTGTGTATTTCTACTTAGTTTTTGCTATTTGATACAAGGAAGTGATTTGACAAATAGTATGTTATTCTGATAAGCAGTTCTATTCAAAGGGATATACCAGGAATCGAACTATGACCTCCTGGTTCACATGTCTATGCTCAACCACTGATCCATACTGGTTGAGCAAAACTTTCTAGAAATGTTCTCTTACATGATACACACACACACACACACACACACACACACACACACACACACTTTTAGAAAAAAGGAGAGTCTGAAAGAAATTCCAACAAGTATCAATTTAAAATAAATTCCACAAATTTCTATATCTCTGCTATGTGTTTATTTCTTCACAATAGATTCCAGAAACTTCAAATGGCTTTACCATTGAAATAATTTAAACAGAAATATGAAATCTAAGTGATCACATGAATGGTAGAACTAAGTAACTCAGTTTGCATTTCTGTGTCTTTATATAATCACTTTGTTTCACTGTTCCTTTGGAATTGTTTAATGTAGAAATATGTAGTACTAGTAGTGATCCTAGAACTCTCTCTTTTTTCTTTAAATTTGCAGTAAATTCATAATAACAATGAGGCTAACCACCAGGCACAAATTCTTTGAAGATAGATGAGAGATGAGATGCAAAACTTCTTTGATAAAATTATTAGGCCTAAATATATGTTGTTGTTAATGCTATTTTATAACTATTAGTGAGATATAAAAACAAATTGCATCAGTAGCTATTATGAGTAATATTAAAACACATACAAATAATACCTTCCTCTGAAAAATAATTTTGCTGATCTCATAAAATATTTCAGTTGTAAAAAATAAAATTTAAGCCCTAGCTGGTTGGCTCAGTGGATAGAGTGTCGGCCTGTGCACTGAAGGGTTCCTGTCAAGGGCGTATGCCCGGATTGTGGCTGGGTTCCGGTGGGAGGCATGCAGGAGGTGGTCGATCAGTGATTCTCTCTCATCATTGATGTTTCTATCTCTCTCTCTCCCTCCCCCTTCCTCTCTGAAATCAATAAAAATATATTTAAAAAATAAATAAATAAAATAAAATTTATATTTTTATAGGAGAAATGCATGCACTATGGACTAAAATATAGACAAGTACATGGTAATAGAGAAATTTAAAAAGTTATCCGTAATCGTTCTCCTTCTTCCCCTCCCTGAGAAAACTGATGTAAACATTTTGATGGAGAAAAAGCTCTTCTGAAATATATTAAGCTCAAACATTCAAACAAAGCACAGACTCACAGTGATTCTTTTCTTAGAAAGGACTGTATTTTCATTATTCAGATTCTCATCTGAAGTTCAGAGTACCATGTTGATTCTGCAGGATGTACGAAATGCCAATGCAATGGAGTGAAATTTGCCCACCAAACAATAAGCATGGGAAACAATGCCTTTCATATTCTCTGCAAAGCTGTTCAAAAATCTCTCCATGAGACCCTCTAGGAAGTACCTGTGCTGTCCTTTCCACTGAATATCATTGTTTAGTGGAAAGGGCAGCATAAGAACATTTCAGGGGGCCAGAGTGCTATTTTGTCCCCTGAATGGAGATGTTAGAAAAACTTTATTTTGGCAGAACCTATCTTCTCAAATATATACATGAGAAGGCTAAGGCTCAGAGATGAGAACAGGCATCCCTAAACTCTTATAGGATGAGACTGTAACAGCTAGACAACTTAACTATCTGGCTTGCTTGGTTCTTTTTTTTAATACATTTTTTTTATTGTTTTCAGAGAGCAAGGGAGAGGAAGAGATAGAAACATCAATGGTGATGAGAGAGAATCCTTGATCAGCTGCCTCCTGCATGTCCTCTACTGGGGATTGAGACCACAACCCATGCATATGCCCTTGACCAGAATTGAACCTGGGATCCTTCAGTCCACAGGCAACACTTTATCCACTGAGCCAAACCAACCAGGGCTGGCTTGCTTGGTTCTTGATTCTGTTTAAAGAGCTGGGGGTGAAGGCGAATAGAAGAAAGTAGGAAACAGATTGACCATGGTCAGCAAAGGGTGGGGCCCGTAGAAAGGATTGATCGGTTCACTTTATGTGCTTCACTTTGCTTGGAGAAGTCAGAGAGCAGGAGTCTTTCTGAGTAAACATAATGTGAAAGTGATGCAATCCCCATAATTCTAATACAGTCACAGAATTATGGTAAAGCTGGGATGCTTATAAGAGCTATTATAAATATTTTACTAATTTGTAGCAATTTGTTACATGATCATGTCCAAAAAAATATTTTGTCTTCCTGTCTGAGACTACTTCCTGTCTTCTTATTTAAAATAGTATACTTTGATGTCTAGTTCTAGCATAAATGGATACTTATAATTTATATTCCCATGATATAGAAGTTTTAATGTTAATTTTTGGTTGCTTAATATTGAACACTAACGATATATGCAGCTCTCTTTTTGCAAAGTTTTCCTGAATGGACAACTATTAAAGAATGCTAGATTATACACCTCTGACTCTAGTTTGTATCTTCAAGAGGAACTGGGAGACTAAAAACTTACAAAGAAAAGTTTCCTCTTTCAATTTAAATATTGGAAACATTCATAAAATGTTTGTAGAATCTAAACCATAGTGAATATTTTATTGTAATATTTTTATTTTAAGGTGATTTAATCCTGCTTTTTAAAAGAAGGTAATGAATATGAACTAAATGTTTGAATACAGTAAATCCTAAAATAAGACATATTCTAAAGGTTATCAGAAATAGACAAATAAAAGTGAATGGAAGAAAAATCAGTACTTAGAAATATAAATGTACTTTTAAAAATTAACATTCTAGAAAACTAAGAGATATAGGTCAAGAAATAATCACAGAACTAGGATTACTTATACAATAAGTAATACAATTACTTATACAATAAGCAAAACTTATACAATAACACCCCGCCCGGCCCCTCCTGTTGTGGCCCCCAGTTCCCTGTCTGGCGGCAGCCCCACTCCCGCAGCAACCGCTTCCACGCACTGATGGTGCCTGCCCTGCTTGCACCCACTGAAGGCACGGAGAAATTGGGGCCAGCACCTATAGCGGATGTGGGGCCAGTTGCCATCAGTGGGTGCGAGCAGCGGCTACTGCCCTGATTGCTCCTCAGGAGCAGGGGAAGGTGGAGAAGCCCTCAGGGGTGATTGGGGCTGGCAGCCACCACTCACACCAGCTAACGGCGCCGAGCGATCAGGGCCATGCCGGGCCCTGGCAGTGGGTGCAAACACTGGGCGGGACCACGGCATGAAGGAGCAAATATTTTCAGTAACCACCAGAGGCTCGCCCCGATGACAGCGACCGGCACTCTGCCTTAGTCTGGTGCCCCCACTCACCTGCTCCATCATCCTGCTGTGGTCGACGCCCGCCATGTTCTGCACTCTGCTGCCTGCTGCCAATGCCTGCCATCTTCCACACATGCCCCCTGATAGTCAGCACATGTCATAGCGACTGGTTGTTTGGTTGTTCCACCGTTCAGTCTATTTGCATATTAGCCTTTTATTATATAGGACTAGAGGCCCAGTACATGAAATCCATGCATGGGTAGGGTCGCTAGCAGTTACTGGCCGGGGCCTCCCTTCCCTGGCTTCTGGCTGCCGGCCGGGTCCTTCCTTCATTCCACACCAGCCCCTGGTGGTCAGCGCATGCCATAGTGAGCGATCAAATTCCCAGTCAGTCAAACTCCTGAAGGGACACTTTGCAAATTAGGCTTTTATATATATAGATATTTTTAATTGATTTCAGAGAAGAAGGAAGAGGGAGAGAGAGATAGAAACATCCATGATGAGAGAGAATAATTGATTGGCTGCCTCCTGCATACCCCCACTGGGAATTGAGCCTGCAACCCAGGCATGTGTCCTTAACCAGAATCAAACCCAGGACACTTCACTCTGCAGGCTAATGCTCTATCCACCTAGCCAAACCAGCTAGGGCCATTATTGTATATATTTATAGACTAATAATTTTCATCTCATGGCACACATAAAATAATTACTAAAATTATGTGGCACACCAAAAATATATTTTATTTTTGCATATCTGACAAAAATAGGTATAATTTTGTTTCATTCACACAAAACAGCTTTTCTAAGAGAAAAGAGGTCAGTGACTAAATAGTCAGGTATTGCATATTTAAAAAATGTTGCAGCACATCAGTTGAAATTGCTATTATAGACTACAGTCATATGTTGCAGCTTCACAACCTTAAGTCCCACAAATATTAAAAATATTTTAAAGGATTTGATTTTTTAATACTTGAGACTGATGGAATCCATTTGAGTTTTAATTTCACCTAACATACCATTCTAAAATTGGCAATTTATAGATGTGGTGTTCATCCTCATGATTAGTCATACCCAATAATATTAATCATTTCTTGTTGAGTTCAGACCTAAAGAATTCTAAAGAATGAAAGTATGTTTCCTAAAATAGTTCTATATGTATATATGCTACTATTGGTTTTACAATATTTTAAGTTGTTGAAACTATAACATTAAATATTGCATTAACTCATTACAGACCTCAAAATATTGATTGTTCAAGTTTCCTGTAATAACATAAAAACCTTGAGTACAGTAATAAAATTATATGAGGTAAAGCTGACTTTCTCCAGTTTACAGATACAGGAGATGAAGCTCACACACTCATCCATTCATTTGTTATATATTTAATCTCCACTGTGTGCCAAGAGCAGTGCTCAATGCTGGTTGACTGGTAAACAAGTGGACAGGACCCCCTTCTTTCCTCATGGAGTGTACAATATAATACTGAAAAATGGACAAAGAAATGAACACATAGATTTCAGATTTTTATTTGAGAAAGGAGCTATAAAAGTAACAGATTGCTGTGACAGAGAAAAAGGGGGACCTTGGATAGAATTTTATGTTTGAATGAGTATCTAGAAAAGGTGATCAGAAAAGGAGGACAGACTTTAAGTTGAAATCTGAAGCATGAAAGAAGGGTCCTGTTCCAAGTGCTGGTGGCAGAACCATCTAAGCCAGAGGACAGTTATGATAAATGTTTTGATGTGTCAGAGATTTGGGTATTTTTCAAAATTGAGTAAGTCACCTTAGCCAGTTTGGCTCAGTAGACAACGCATCAGCCCGCAGTCCAAGGTTTGATTCTGGTCAAGGCCATGTACCTGGGTTGCAGTCTCAATCCCTGGCCCTGGTCAGGGCACTTGCAGGAGGCAACCAATTGATGTGTGTCTCCCATATCAATGTTTCTCTCTGTCTCTCTCCCTCCTTTTCATTCTCTCTAAAAAAATCAATGGAAAGTTCTTTGGCTTATCTCTTCTTGAAACTTACATACTTATATGCATAGCCCATAGACATGGGCAATAAGGTGGTGAAGACCTGGAGGAGTGGGTAGGGGCTTGAAGGAGGGGGGAAAAGGGGAGATGGTAGATATCTGTAATGCTATATATATATATATAAAAGTTTAATATGCAAATTGTCCTGTCAGGCGGGCGTTCGACCAGGAGTTTGACCACTCACTATGATGTGCACTGACCACCAGGGGGCATGCGTGGAACATGGCAGGTGTCAGTCCTATGCCCCATAGTCCCACCTGGCACTTGCACCCACTGCCAGCGCCGGCCCCACTCACACCCGCTGCCAGTGCTGACCCCGCCATGCGCACTCGCTGCTGCCGCCGGCTCAGCCCCAATTGCCCCAAGACAGCACTAGCTGTGGCCATGGGGACAGGGCCACCACTCCTGGACACTGAGGGAGCAGGGAGGGGGCTTCCAGCCCAGCCCGATCGCCCCTGAGGGCTTCTCCACCTCCCCCTGCTCACCCCCACAGATGGCAGACAGGGACCCCGGGGCCGCAGCAAGGGTGTGGAGGATGGGCCGAGACCTGCCCCTGTGCCCATTGCAGCCTTGCAGCCCATGGTTCCTTTTAAGGTGCATGAATTCGTGCACCAGGCCCCTAGTCAACAATAAAAATATATATTAAAAAATAATAAAAATCAATGGAAAAATATAATTGAATAAAAATTAACAAAAATATATTTAATAAGTCCACAGTGATTAATTCAGTTTGAACAAGAGAGTGATGAGGAAAAATGACATTTAGAACAGGTAAGTTGAAGAAGAATAGAGTAGACATATGGGAAGGTGGATGATGGTGTCCCAAAAGAAGAAGTAGAGGAATCATAATTGTAAACCAAGTTTCTCTGCACTCAAACCCATGTGCTTGACTACCTTACTACTATACCTCTAACTGACTCACAGCTGGACACATGTGATTAGTCTATTTCCAACCTTTCTAATCTCATGGCACACACAAACTAATCACTAAATTCTACTGCACACCAAAAAATACATTTTTTTATTGATCTGACAAAAAATAGGTATCATTTTGTTTCATTAACACCAGACAACTATTGTTATGTTGGCTGTTGTCATTTTTTTCTTCCCCATGTTATTTACTTAAAAAATAAATCTTTATTGTTGAAAGTATTACATATGTCCCTTTTTTCCCCCATTGCCCTCCCTCTCCAACCCCCCTCCACGCCCAACCTTTCACCATCCTATTGTCTGTGTCTATGGGTGTTGTCATTTTTTTTTTATTTGACAATCTAAGGGAAAAGAGGTCAGTGCCCCTGACTAAATAGTCAGGTATTGCATGTTTTAAAAATTCTTGTGGCACACCTGTTGTAAATAGCTGGTCTAGCTTCATGATTTTATAGTCAGCCACCACGGAGTTTAACCTGGAGAATGTGAAGTTCAGATAGGTAAAGTTTCAGAGTCATAAAACTAGTCCAGGTCTAAGGAAGTGTAATGGGGAGAAAAGGGATGTGTGGAGAGAGAGATGGGGGGAGAGAGAGAGAGAGAGAGAGAGAGAGGAGAGGAGAGGAGAGGAGAGGAGAGGAGAGGAGAGGAGAGGAGAGGAGAGGAGAGGAGAGAAGGAGGAGGAGGAAGAGGAGGAGGGGAAATAATGAGACAGTAAGAGTGGATCAAATCATACCATCTTAGAGCTAGAACAGACCCTTGACTCCATTTAGACCAAAACAATCCCATTAATGAATCTGAGAGCTTTAGTATTTGGCCAAGACCTTACAAGTAACTTGAGCATAACTAGATGAAAATCCAGTTGCCTTTAATCTTGGGGATACATATAAGCAAGAAACAAACAATGAAATACAGCAAATTTTGAAGATGCTCCCTATTAAAATGTGATTGTGGGTGAGGTGGGAATCAGAGACCTTGTTTAGAAATAAGGTGGTGGTAGATTTAATTATCTCTACTGTGAAACAATTTGCAAGTACTTGAAGCACAAAGCAAACACATTTCTCCCAATACAGGTGAATGTTGTCCCATATGGCAGATTTTCATTTTTTCTTTATAATAAAGTAGGATTGGGAATTAAGAGATAAGTTTGTTTTATATTAATGTTAACAAACTATGAGGGCAGAGAAAACCTGTTTCCATTCTCATCTCGACTTTTATTTTGGAAAGAGAATACTATTATTATGAAAGAGTAGTTTTACTTGATCAGGTCAATCTTTTCCCCAATTCTTTCTACCATTTAGTAGGCCATCAATCCCCTTCCAATCCTCCATCTCTTTTGGGAGAGATTTATACCCCTTCCAAAACTAAGGGAAAAGCAGGGCCATCTTTAAAGGGAAAGATAATAGATGCCTCTAAGGATTGATGGAGAGATTAAAAATATGTTTAAATATGACACACAAATGGCCCTTTTAAATCAAGAAAAACCTCTGGCCACCTATTGGCCCACCCTGGATTTTCAGGGTACAGAAGGGAACAGGGACATGTTATTGCCTTTTAGTTGCTCTTACTTTTTGTGTTATTGGGGATTTTATTGGAGTGGATAATATGGCTAATGTGAATTATCAGTTTTATGTGCACTTAAATATATCTCCATCAAAAACATCAAACAAAATTCAAGACTGATAGTATCTTATTACATATATGTTATAAACAATGACAATTTGAACTATGTATCACCCTCATGTTCATTATGGGTTATTTTATTTCTACTTCTTATCAAAATAATTAAGCAGATATTTATTGAGTGCTGATAACTTTCTAATATACTTTTAAAATAAATAAGAATAAATAAGTAAATACCTATTATGATCCGTGAGATAATATAGCATTTTCTGCTCATAACTCTGCAAGGATCAAGGGAAGCTAAATGGACAAGATGGATAAACCTCAAAGAGCTTGGGCTGGGCTTCCTTCAATGACACAATAGTGTGTCATTGAAGGATTTTAAGTGAAAGAGTCACATAATCCAATTTATAAAAAAATTTGCTTTGAGTGCACATCCAGCTTAGTTCTGACCTTTAAAAGGTCTCAGAAGGTTTCATAGCAATTGTGTTTTTCTCATAGTGTGACATTATTCCTCTATCTTCTTCCTACGATGTTTCATCTTGAATCATCTTAGAAATAAATATGCAAATAAACTTTCAGAATTAGTTCTGGAGCACTGTTCAGAGGAAGCGTGTGGGTGTGTAATGAGGTCAAGTTGTCAACAAAGATATCCCTATTCTGGAGCTGAGTAGCTGTGTGGGCAGGGCACAGACACCAAACAGATGTCCTAGGGCTCTAGTGCATGCAGGGGCTGAGTAGTAGAGTCAAGATTCCATCCTTTGTAAAGAATGTGAACAATCTGTAACAAACCTTTGTGCAACAAGATCTATCAATCAATGCTAGTTAATCCTATTTGTCATCTGTATTGTAAAATTAACTAGAGAAGAATAAATGAGGCAAGAGAGAAACAGAGTGAAAATATAGTAAGGAGCATCTTAGTTAAACTGTGGGTTTTTTAATGTTATGTAATCCAATAAAGATATCAAATCATACCACAATGTTCCATATCTTCTTTTGATCTACAATATTTGTATTTGTTAGGCTGTCTACTTCATAGTGGGAACAATCTGTGACATAGTTAGCTTTTTGGTTAATTATACTAAAAAAAGACACATTTGATTGTGTTTATCTATCTTAAGCTGATACAGTATTCTCTGTGAAATAAAGATGAAGACTAAAGTATCTTAGCATCTATTCTTTGCTTTGACTAGTTTTAGGTGTACTCAACATAATAAGAGACAGATGCCCTCCTGCATTCCCAGGACTTATTGTCACTATAACCTAGCAAATAAATAAATAAATAAATAAATAAATAAATAAATAAATAAAATCACAACCTATTTACAGACAAGAAAACTGAGATTCCACGAAATTAAGTAATCTCCTCTAGGCTGTAGCCAAATAAATTGGGAAACATCATTCATACATTGCTTTGTTTGCCTGAAAAGTTGTGTGCTTTCCATGATCCAACTCAGCCTGTGCAAATATTTCAGGTATTTTTTTTTTCCTGGCTTGACCAAATCCTGGATGCTTTCTTTTTTCTTTCTACTTCCAGAAATATGCCTTCTTCTTATACATATTCCAGCAGAGCTGCTGTGTGTTTTCTGAGTCATCTATAGTTGTTTTCTTTCTTGCTCTACAGCAAGGGCTAGTTCACTAAAGGACACATGGTAGTAAACACGCGACCTACCATAACTCTACCTCTGTACAAATCATGGTATCTTTTGGCATGGCACACTAATCATTTTCTAGTCCTTTAATTGATATTCATGTACTTGAATGAAAGTATTAAGGCCCAGACATAGAAAATCTTAACACAACAAGACAAAACTAATTCCCAATCTGATTTTCCTTCTGCCAAGTGAAGCCCTCCTGTGGACAATGATTTCATACATTAACCAGACATGAGAACTTGGAAGCTAATATACACTATTGTGCTGAAACCGAGCATTCTCAGTGAGAGTCTGAGCAGCTTCAGCAGGTAGTGTTTATGGTTTTAACCATGAGAGAGAAATTCTGGTAAGGAAAGGGGGCCTTTAAAATCAATTTGGAAGGATACTAGCTGAATGGATTATAAAATAAATAAAGTAAAAAAATACCTAAGAAAATATTTATAAATATTAGCAAGTAAAGAGTAGATTATTGCTTTATTAATCACTAGAGGCCTGATGCACAAAATTTGTGCAAGAGTAGGCCTTCCTTCCCCAGCTGCCAGCACAAGCTTCCTGCTGGCACCCTGAACCCGTGCTTCCCTCCAGCACCTGGGACCCAGGCTTCCCTTGCAGCCCTGGCTTTGTCCGCAAGGTCATCTGGTCTAATTAGCATATTACGCTTTTATCATTATAGATAATATTTAGAAGAAGCAGGAATTCTGGTCAAATGTGCCTGCAAACAAATGAGTAAGTAACTGTTATTTATGTGAATGTGTTCCTTCTACCTGATATAAGTAATGTTCCACAGCATATACTACCAGAAACACTGATTTAATGGAAGAGAACACTGGACTAGAGATTGTGTCATAACAATATTATGGACCTCCTTTGGTACTAACTTGCTGTGTAAATTTGAACCACCATTAAGCATCCCTAAAAAGGGAGTTGACCTAGAAAAGTGGTTATTGAAGTGTGGCTCCAAATAATAATCACCATCATCATCATAGGAGAACTTGTTAAAATACAAATTATTGGGTCCCGTCTAGACTCACTAAATCAGAAAATTGCTGGGGTCCAGAAATTTATATTTGAATAAGACATTGATGTATATCTTATATACAATAAAACATGAGAACCTCTGAATTTGATTATCTTTAAAGTGTTCTTAATATCAATATTCTCAGTTACATAACCTACTTTCCAAAACAACTTAATTCATGGTCAGCTAGTTTTAGGTAGCCTTAGGTACCTGGGTAACTCACAGGGAATATAACCGGGACAATGAGCTGTGAGAAAGGACCAGGAAGTAGATATGAAGAATTTGTATATTAGAGAAGGCTATTACAGCTTTAGACTTAGACTCACACCTATCAAGATGCATAAAAATGAGAGACGTTTTCTCACAGAAAGAAGTCAAAGTTTAAAAAAATTACAACAGTAAAAAATAACAATCTCAAAGTGAGTGGGTCAATCCCACACTGAAGATATTGGGACATTAGGGCTGTGGAAACTTCAAACAATTAATTTATTCCCACTGTTGCATTCCATTGTAAGAAATCTGAAGCACAGATAAAAAAAGAAATTGTCTCATGAGTCAGCTTGTGAGGAAATAGAGACATGCTATATGTTCATATAGTAAGTGATTTTAAAATACTTGTTGAACTGGGTCCAACAGATTTGTTGAGTGGAGGTAAGACAAATTGGTATCTCTTTTGTGCATGATTCTATGCACTTCATCAAGCAATTTGAATATACCTTTAAACATTCATGCAATAATCCATTTACTATGTCACTGACAAAGACATTTTTGGAAGTTCTAGGATTAACCTTCAACTTAAAATTATCTGGAAATGAGTCATGTTCTATCTATTCCATCAGATCTTGATTTTTCATTATAGCATGAATTAGAAAGTGTGTCTCAGATCTATACACCAGTACAGGGCTGAATCTTTTATAGCTTTAGCTACAGGTGACAACGGTCTGGCCTCCTGTGTGAAAATAATACAAAGTAAAACAAAACAACAACAACAAAAAACAAAAACAGTTTTCCAATGATTTGTATAGGTGGCTCCATTTCATTTCTTATAAAAATGTTATTGAAAGAAATGACACAGTTTACGTGTATCATTTTGATATAGTGGCAAAATATTATTAAAACAAATCATTTTTTATATTTAATCACTGAGGTATGTTTAGATGCTGTGATGATTTAATGAGGCCAAAGAGACTTACTAATAATGTTAATTTAAAAAAATTATTCAACATACATTTGCACTTACTATATGTCTGGTCAAGGTACTACAGCTTAAGAATCTAAAAAATTTTAAAATTGATTTTAAGAGGAGAGAGAGAGAAAGAGAGAGAGAGAGAGAGACCTCCTGCATGCCCCCCACCGGGGATCAAGCCCTCAGCCCTGGCATGTACCCTGATCAGGAATTGAACAAGCAAACCAACAACCTTTCAGTGCATGGGATGATGCCCATGAACTGAGCCACACTGGCAAGGGCAAGAATCTAATGATTTAAGAAAAAGACAATATTTATATTCAACAACTCATAGTCCAAGATATCAGGAAAACATAACCTAATTATTGTGATAAAGTTACAATTTTTTAACCTAAGTATATACAAAATTTATCAATCCATTTTAGTGACTAAGTCTATAAAAATTTAAGTCAGAATTTTCAAGGTAACCTAAATTATGAATATCTGTAGCAATCATCTGATATTGAAGCAAACCATATTTAGGATATAGGGTAAATTAATGTTTTAATATTGTTGATATTTTAGATAGATAATTACTTCTATTAACATGCTACTTCTTTTATTATAGAGCAAACTTATAACATAAATATCACCTAATTTTATGGGTAAGGAAATGGATACCAGGAACCTTTATAGTGACTTTTCAGTCATATATCAATTCTAGGAGAGATCCAGGATTCACAGCTAGGTTAAATTATGAGTGTAAAGGTTTTTCTATTCAATTAGATTTTTTTTTTCTTTTTAGGGAAAAAAAGAGATAGGAAGAAATAAAGGAATGGTCATCAAGAGAGAAAGAGACAGAGAGAAATAAAAGAGAGAGAAAATGTAAACATAAAAGACTTCATAAATAAGAGTGGGTGAACAAATCATTTAGTCAATTTGATAAAGCAATATATACAGTGCCCCCCCAAATGTATATACACACTTTGAATAATTATAAAGGCAGTGTTTACTAAAATACATTTCATTTTCAAAATTGAGCTATCAGCTATTAAAGTGTATGCATTTTGTGGGGACACCCTGTATATGTATCAAATAGACAGCATCAAGTTTCTGAGGAATAAGAATTTTCAGCCAATCTAGAAAAGTGAAACCTGGAATTAGTTTTAGTCTCTTCTTTTACTTTTCCAGCCTCAAGTCATCTAGATATTCTAAAATATAGTATATTTTATATTTTATGTTGATTCAATTTCAATACTATTTGTCTGAAAAAAAAATCATGTCACAGAAAGCAGTATAGCCATAGAAGCAGTGTGTACCACTATCCACAGAACCAATTGCTAGAATATGAATAAAGTTGGAATGTTATTAGTATAATTTACTATTGAGAAAAGATAGAATAATTTATCACTTTCACAGACAGGCTCTGAGTAACCATAAAGATGAATTTTGTAACACCTCCTTGGAGGAGACTTATTCTTTGTCAGTTCAAAATTATTCTTTCCTACTGTCCCTTTCCCTATAGAGAATCCCTAGGAGCACACACAGAGAATCACAACTATATCCACATACAGAAGGAATAATAATTTTTTTTTCTCTCCAGTAAGAAGAAATCCAATTATTTTTCGTTACAGGAAGATGATACTTTTTTTGGAAGATTGGCATATTTGCCATTCTTACAACTAATGTTGTCATTATTGCTTTGAGATACCTTTGAGCAGTATATCCCTCTCTGGCTGAAAAATTTACTAAGGGTTCTCAGTACAAAATATAATTTCTCTACAATTTGACAGTTGCCTACCTCTTGCAGTAGCACATATTTGCTCTCCTCCATATTTGCCCTGCATTCATCCTCTGTCTATTCTTAAAAAGAAGAAGTTATATACATATATATATGTAAAAGCCTAAATGACAGTTTGAGCATTTGACCGTTCGACTGGTAGCTGTGATGCACACTGACCATCAGGGGGCAGATGCTCAACCATCAGGCATGGAAACATGGAGCAGACTGATGAATCCCAGAGGGAAGGGAGAGGGAGGAGGGCTGGAAGAGATTAACCAAAGATTTTTTATGCATACTAGAGGCCCGGTGCACGGATTCATGCACCAGTGGGGTCCCTTGGCCTGGCCTGCGGGAATCGGGCTGAAACCAGCAGTCTGACATCCCCCAAGAGGTCCCGGATTGCAAGAGGGCACAGGCCAGGCCGAGGGACCCCACTGGTGCACAAGTCCATGCACCAGGCCTCTAGTAATTCTATAAATGTTGAATTCTTTTATTTGAATATGTTTTTATTGATTTTAGAGAGAGAAGAAGGGAGAGGGGGAGAGAGAAACAACAATGTGGAAGAGAAACATGGATCTGCTGCCTCCTGCACACCCCCTACTGGAGATTAAACCTCCACCTGCAACCCAGGCATGGGCCTTGACCAGGGATAGAACCCACAATCTTCTGGTGCAAGGGATGATGTTCAACCAACTAAGCCACACCAGACAGGGCTAAATGTTTCATTTTTCCTCCAAGTACATTATCACTTGTCGAAGCTCCTGAGCTAAGGAACAAGTCTGTAGTCTTCTCTGTAACCTTGGCATTCCACATGGAGGTAGAAAACGTATGTCAATGTCATGTACACCACAGAATTATATGAAACACACCGGAAAACAGGGAAAAACAAACTCTGGCAATTATGAGATTTTTTTTCAAACATTAATATGGAAAAAGAGAAAATTATAGCTAATACTTAGAAAGTGCTTACCATGTGTCAAGCACTGTTCTAAGTGCTTTATATGCATGAGAACATATTTAATCCTCACTTCAACTTCATGAAAAAAAAATGCTATTATCCATTTCACATATTAGAAATCTGATCTACACAGAGGTTAAGTAACTTAGGATCATGATCACCCAGTTGGTACATAAAACCATGAGAGGAAAATGATGGTTGAATTCAAACACCATACCCTAACTGTCATAGGGCCTAGGAAAAAGTTTTACATATCAAGAGTATGCACTCACTTAACTGCACTTACTGTAGTATGAGCTTTAGTTCCATAACTAGGGAAAGTTTCTGAGGACAGATCAAAGGAGAAAGAAATATCGAGATTCTGGTCCTAGATCCTTACCAATTACTATTGAAGCTAAGGTCTTCTGGTTAGAATTTTCAAGACATTTTTTTTGAACTTCCCAGGACCTCAATTTCTTCATCTCTAAAAGGAAACTGATCATAGACCCCAATCTCATGGGATTGGTTTGAAAATGAAAACCGACAACACTCACAAAATTCTAAGCACAGAATCTACCACATAAAGTTCAAAACAAACAACCAAAAACACTGGCCCTCCCTAAGTTGATTTCTGTCAGCACTGCCACATTCAGCTGGGATTCACATGGCAACCATGGGGATAGAGAAAGGAAAGACAGTGAACTGGGAAGAAATGGGAGATAAGGCATTGTGCTCCATTCATGTGGGCAGTTGTTTTAAATATACCTAAGCAGTAACTTGAACATCAAGTTTACGTGAGAGTCATATGAGACACTTGCAGACTCTCTACAATACCTCTCTATGAGGCTCTATTTAGATGTCTTATTAGCTCACTACTTTACATCATGTGTCTCAAAATGCTGTGTGAACATGGTCTTCTGACCATCCATAACACATCTGAGTCCTGTCCCTGATAGCATTTCCCTCAACTCCTGCAGAGACATAATTCAGGTCCTGAGCTCTTAAATCTCAATCTTAAATTCATTTTCTAAGGGTCTGCTTTTTTTTTCTTAACTCTCGTCTATTTTATTCAATGTTTTTCTCTGCAAAAGCTTAGCCAAGCAAGGGCTTTAAATTATGCACAACCTAGAGACATGAAAATGAAAGGAAACGGAAGGCATTTCCCTCACATGCTCACCCTCAGCTCCCACGAAATAAGCCTTATGTTGGAATCATATGAACTTTGTGTGCCCTTTTTCATCTCATTCCTTAAATTAAGGCTTTTAATTGGGGTTCTCTTAGGAGAGTAGGAGAAAGAAATGTCTGAGGCCACAAAATCAGAATATTGGTGGCATTTCAACTTTCTTAAAGAGTATATTTGATGCAAAGCAAATACACCATCCACTTCCCACAGCTTATGCAAAACATTGAAGCTGATAGTTTACTATGGTGCTTTGACTTGACCATGAAAAAAAATACTTATACTAAGTAAGAAACATATTTAGATAAAAAGGTTTGTTTTTACACAGGTCATGTAGTATTTGATCTCTAAGTTTATATAATAGTTATTCGAAATCCCTTGATACTTTCCTACAGCACATTCAGGTCTTCCCTTCTGCCTGTAAACTGAAAAAACAACAGAAAATAAATAAAATATTCATCAACCTGCAAAGATCTCCTCCCGTGTCCCCAGGGAACAGCCACAGGGAGAAATGCAGTAATATTACATTTTTTAGAAATAACCCAATATACCAATATTGACTTTTGAATTCACTTGTATGCTACCTTTATCTTTTAAAATCCTAGCATTCATAACTATGTTGGTGTTTTTCTTTTAAATAAATCTAAATACCAGCTACCTCTCACTCAGATGATTTTACTCAAAAACATTAACTCACAAAATGTAATTTTTTTACTATTGTCAATAAATGGAATTTTTATTCTTTTATGGATAATTATGGTTTCACTTTTCATAGTTATTGTTTTTTTTTTCTGACTAATTTTGTCTCACAATATCTTTTTAAATGTAGTCTCAAATGCAAAATTTCAGAAGCAAGTAAAAGTCAAGTTTTTAACTTACTTCTCTAGTAGTGATATAACCCCTCTAAATCTGCATAAAGTAGCATTATATTCATCTAACATAGTATTCCTATTAAGACTTCCTAAAGCTGTTTGTTCTATGGTCTTGACTAAAGGTCAGGTCCAATGCTCAAAGGATTTATGTTTGGGTGGTATAAGTTCAATTATCAGTACTACACCATGCTGTTCTGGTGTAAAAAAAAATAAAATAAACAGATTAAATTACCTATATGTGTTTTTATTTTTTATGTTTTTTATCAAGGATAAAACCTAGACTTAGCTGATATCCCTAAAAATGCTAAAAATAATACAAGAAGATTTTTTAGGCATGTATGCAATAAAAACAAAAAGAAATGGGTTAACTGCCATGGACCAATGATATGTTTTAATAAAAACAGAAACTTAAAATTACCCAGAAAAGTTTTGCTTTCAAGGGAAATAAAAAGTAACTATCCTTTCATACTGTAAATGGCAACATACAGGCAAGTCAGCCAGATTGAAACCAATAAGAAGTAGGAGCATAGTTACAGAACACATACCTGAGGAAAGGTGTTTGTCAGGTGTGCAGGAAAACTGCTCTTGTTAATTATTAAACAATCCCAGAAAATAGGAGAGTCTGCTGAAGTCTGATGATGAGGAAAAGTAAATTTATAAGTTTACCATCCACTCAACCAATTTTATAATGTATCATGATAGGTGGAGTCTATAAAGTTTTTAAAAAGGTAGTGATAACTAGAAGCCCATCCTATATAATAAAAGGCTAATATGCAAATTGACCCAACGATGAAACAACTGGTCACTATGATGCGCACTGACCACCAGGGGGCAGATGCTCAACATAGGAGCTGGCCCCTGGTGGTCAGTGCGCTCCCACAGGGGGAGTGCTGCTCGGCCAGAAGCCGGGCTCACAGCTGGCGAGCTCAGAGGCGGTGGCAGGAGCCTCTCCTGCCTCCGCAGCAGCACAAAGGACTCCTCGGACATCCCTCGGCTTAGGCCCGCTCCCTATGGGGTCATGGAGGGGTCCTGGACTGCGAGAGGGTGCAGGCGGGGCAGAGGGACCCCCCCCCTCCAGTGCACGAATGTCGTGCACTAGGCCTCTAGTAAGGGTTTATAAGAAATTGTGCCAACCATTATTTTTAGTTGGATTACTTTACTAAGAAGATATTTTAAGAGTAATTTCAGTAAAGTTTTGACAGTCTGGATTGAGATAGATCCTTACTAACAGAGTGAAAGCAAGCAGGTAGAAATAGAAAAAAGATGCAGAGTTAGGTGGATTTGTAGTTCAATCCCTGATGACAACTAATGGAAATTATTGCCTCAGTGCCAAGCTAGAGGGAGACTTCCTGCAGGTTGTTGAACTCAATCTGCTCAGTCATAGATGCAAATGCAGAAGACACGGAAGCCTCACTTGTTAAATTCATTGATGACTCGGGGCTGAGTGGCTAAAGTAACTGGGTCAAATCACAGCTGCAAGGTTTTAAAATGTCTCAGCAGATCGGGTCTAGTATGATGAAACTTGGTTCTATTAAAAAAACTAAGTGCTGCGTAGCGGGTTTGGCTCAGTGGATAGAGCGTCGGCCTGCGGACTAAAGGGTCCCAGGTTCGATTCCAGTCAAGGGCACATGCTTGGGTTGTGGGCGCGATCCCCAGTAGGGGGCGTGCAGGAGGCAGCCAATCAACGATTCTCTCTCATCATTGATGTTTCAAGCTCTCTCTCCCTCTCCCTTCCTCTCTGAAATCAATAAAAATATATTTTAAAAAAACAACAACAAGAAACCAAGTGCTTATTATGGGCACGTCACAGTGGAACACACAAAGATCTGTCTCAGTGTTTGCCAATCTTCTGTGATTGTGATCATACAAATTATTAGCTAAAAATACTAATTCTTATTTACCATCCCAGAAACCCTAAATGAGAATAATCTCCATGGAGACTGATAATTTTTTTTAAAGCATGTCAGGTAACTTATCATTGTGAAAGTTTTGGTAACACTGGTCTACGTGAATTAGCCCTTAACCTCAAGAAGTTTGCAGAGGGGACATTACACACAAAATGTCTATAAAAGTTGTATATACAGTGAATGGCTATATGCATGAGAGATTTATTGTTACTCACCTCTAAATTATAAGGCAAAAAATATAAAAGGATTTTAAATATTGAAAAGTTATTTTTCTCAGTGATGTTAACAAAGGCAAAATTGAAATTGTCACTTAAATTTTTTTGTCTTTTTTTTTATTCCCCATATCTTTGTAAAAGATAAATGAGAGTGGTTAATGTGTCCTTTAGGAGGGAGAGTGTGTCCTTTTAATGCTCTTCTCAGTGTTTCTTTTTTGCCTAAAGCTGTGGTTGAATGATGTACTCAATTAGCTGGAAAATTCAAAAGCAAGGCAAGATCTAAGACACATTGTTCACACTTAAGTACAGATGTGAAATCTATGGTTAGAAAACCTGGACAAGGCAGCCACGGTGCTCAGTGAAATTAGAAAGAATGACACACAAGATTCCCATCCCTATGTGCAAGATGACACTCCTCTGTAGTTTTTAAATGGACACACACACACACACACACACACACACATTGGTGTATATATGAACTTGTATGGCATTTCTGGGTTCTCCTTAGCTGATTAACTTTAATTCTCAAACCCTGTGCTAAAGACTTTGTACTTCCTCATATATCCTACAACAGGTCCCTTGAATCATAACAAAACATTCAGTTTACTGCTCACCAGCACGCTTGAGCTGGATAAGAAAACTATTCATATAAAGTCGCCTCAAGACTGTAATTTGCTCTTACCAAGCAACCATTGTATAGCCAACCACTTTAATGTAAAATCCCTAGAATGTGAAGCAGCATTGGCATATTATTTGCCTTTTTGTATTGGAAATATTGTTTTTTTCATTGTTGCTCCCTTTAAGGAGAATAGTAAGGGATTCAAAAAATGATCATTGGAAATCAAAAAAATTAATCATTAGGAACAAATAATAAATTGGAAAGTTTTTGTCTAAACTAAAGAAAACCATGAGTACATGTTATAGTCACTGTTGCTAGGTATTTGAAATGTTCATATAAAAAATGCTCAGACATACCCTGGCCAGTGTGGCTTAGTTGGTTGGGTATCATCCTGTGTACCAAGGGGATGCTGGTTTGATTCCTGGTCAGGGCACATGCCAGGGTTGGGGTTGCAGGCTCGATCCCTGGTGGGGACCCTGCAGGAGGCAGTCAATCAATGTTCCACTCTCACATTGATGTTTCTCTTTCTCTCTCCCTTTCTCCCTCTCTAAATATCAATAAAAATATACTTTTAAAATGTTAGACAGTCGTTGTTGGCACAGTATGTAAAATAATTAAGATATTCTGAATGACACATTTTATTTAGAATGATTAAGCACTATCCTATTACTTGACTATTAATAAGACAATTTATAATCACAGTAAGAATGAGTTATTTTGAATTACTAAATTGAGAGAAGGATGGGATAATTTTCTAAATTATTTATTCTAATCAAATAATAATGATGATAACAATAAATATTATTATTAAAGAAATTACACAAAAGTATTCATAACAAACATTAGCTGGGAAAACCACCCTAAAAGACAGGAGAGTTTATATCGTCACACCTGCTCATTCACAGCTTTAATTGACACATAGTAGTCACACAATGTTTTCTTTAAAACTAGGAATACACTGAGGACTATGTCTTTCTGTAAAGAGTGCAGACCGCCTGCCCCAGAAGGCATATACAGCAGCACTGAGATATCCTCAGACTCTGAAGCAAAAATATCCTGCTCCTTAAACAGGTTGATTCTTTTTAACCTGGTGTGATTTATGCAAAGAATCTGTAAAATATTCCAGTTCATCAAAAATGGAATGTACATACATTCAAAGGGTATTGTGAAAAATGATTAATTGAATGCATCACAATTCAGAGAGTGAATGTTGACTGGGGTTTTTCAATTTGTAAATGAAAAACTAGGTCAAAAAAGTATATTGGATTATAGAAAATAAGAAAAAGGAAACAAGAAGAGAGGGAGAGAGGAAGGGAGTAAAAGAGAGAAGGTAAGTTTCTCTGCAATGCTTTATATTCTGAAGTTATGTGAAATAGAGGGCTCGTTTTTTCTTGTTTTAAATCAGGGAATAATTAATTGTGTTGCTTAATAGCCATCAAGTTGAAATATATTAAAAATTACTACAGACCTGTGTGCATTTATTAACCGATCTCATTGAGTTCTAGATTAGAGACCTACAAGGAGAGGAACATTTGCTTGTTAAAATTAAAAGAAACTTCAATCAAGATTATATTTCCCATTACTGACACACATGAGCAAAGTCTCACAGAAAAAAAATCATAGATGAATAATACACTTTCTAATAATTTTCAGTAATACCTAACATTCAGTGGAGGCTTTTCTAAAGGTTTGAATATTCAAGATTATGACCTGTTATATTAAAACTATTTAATATGGTTTTTAAATTTTCTCACACTGACATGGGAGCTGGTCCTTGAGGGATAGAACATTTTTATTATACCTGATTCTGCTTTAAGGACAATAAATGGAATAAGATGTACGAACTTATTTTCATTACTTAGGTCTCAAATAAGTGGAGCATTACATGACTTCTGAGATTAAACAGGAATTATTAATTTCTGTATGTACTCATACTTCAAGCTATAGATAAGTAACCTGGAAGAAAAACTTTCAAAACAATCTATTTCTGCTATTTTTTTAAAGAATGCATAGACAGAGCTATTAATTTATCCTGGTTGTGTAACCAAATAAATGAGTGCAGTTGCCTAGAAGGAGACTGAACTCAAGAACAACAAAGCAAATCTATGTACTTGGTCTTAAATAATGAATTAAAAATTAACCAAATTACCTGCCATTTGACTTGTCAATTTTGTTTTTCTTTTTGATCAAAGTAAAATGCAATTAAGACAAATCTTGGTTTAATTGGCTATCTCCCATGTACTGCTAATTCTTCTAAACTGGAAATAACTACCTGGAATAATTGTGTCTATTATTGTACAACTAGAGGCCCGGTCCACAAAATTCATGCAAGGGGCTCAGCCCTCGCAGCCACAGCAGCTTGCCTCAGCCCTCACAGCCCCGGCTTCATCAGGAAGGATGTCGGGCTGTCCGGTCTAATTAGCATATTATGCTTTTATTATTATAGATACCTCCACACTTGCTATATATATTTAGAGAACTCCATGTCCCAAAGGCATGACCTCAGCCACAACCCTTCCGCACAGTTGTTTCCAGCCAGGAGATATGCCTCCTATCCTAATGTCAGTGCTGACCTAAAGAACAGAGAGAGCTACACTGAAAAGGAGTATGGGAGTAAGGCCTGGGCTGTTGTAGCTCTAGTCATGGATTAGCTAGAGTCTTAAAAGACATAGGAAATGATACCTAATAACTCTATTTTGGTACAGAACAAAGACATACATTTATGTAATATATTTTTATTTTGTTCACATATTTATATTTATAGAAATGTAAATATTTATTCAATCAAAACATATCAATTTATTTTCATATATAAACTATTCAATAAGCAGGATAAATATCCTGAGGAAACACCATTTTTTGCTCTCTTTATAATGTGTTTTCTTTATTTATTAAAGTATCTTGATACTTTAATATGCACAGCATATGTACAAATATATAGTACTAAATACATGAAAAATAAAGTTATTTTTAGAAATATATGCACATAAGAAACAAAAATTTGAGGTGAAAGAGATTACATATCAAGTTAGGAAAAATAGGATATACTGAAGATATTTGTACTTATAGCTAAACAATTGATTTGAAAAGCAGAAAATAAGATTACAGAAACTTTCACAAAACCAACACCCCTCTGTGATGTAACAAAATTAGCAATGCCCTGTCCCATCAACTTGGCTCAGCTAAAAACGTCAAAATTACTCTTCATCACCACAAGGTGGCTCACTCTCTGTATCTATGCCTGAGCAGAGAGGCCACTGTGGCCCCAGAGGTTGGAGGCAAGGCAATTCTCACTAGAGAGTACAGAACAGAGGAAAATTATTCCTGCAAAGCAAACCAAAAGTCTTGAACAATGAAACACCTGTGCTGCTCCCCACTCAGTTCTCATCAGAATTGTGTTTACAGACACAGGATAATTAGAAAAGTTGGCCTTCGACTAGAGACAGTCAGAATGCCAGATGGAAACCTGTCTAATAACGGTTCTGCATCCAGTCTCATATCCTTGTATTCATCATGTGAGAAAAATACCCCGGTGGGGAAAAAGAAGTGAGAGACAGAAAAGAAAGCACCACCTAAAATTCAAACAGCAACAACAACAAATCACATTTTCTACTTTTGATTGGATTTGGGAGTACAGTAGCATAAAGTTAAAGGTTAGGGAAATAAAAATAAGCCAGCAATGATGGCAAGTTTGACATGGACAGGACTTCCATCTTCCTGGGGTGGCAAGATTGCTCTTAGCAATCAGTTCCTCCACCATCTGCATTTTTGTAGAGAGAATATGAGAGGGCAGTAGCCACAGGAGCTGGTAATGCCATCCAATGTATTGCTATAAAAAGCTTTACCATCTGGATCCTAATTCTCCTCAATATTGAAACTGTAGAGAACTTCCTTCTAATTTACAGCTATCACTCAGTGCAGCTCCAAAGGGTGCACATAATATGCCATTGTTAGCGCTAGTGTATAATCCAACACAATTCAGGGAAAATCAGCTTGTGAGTATAACTACATGGTTCTCTCATTATTCAGCCCCTCTTTGCATTTTGTGAATGCTTATACATTTTGCCTGTACTTTATTTTTCTCCTTTTTGTTTTGCCTTGGTCAGAATAGGTCTGTATAGTCATCATGTATGTGTAGAAAAGTCTGTGGACTGAACCATCAACCCTACCTGTGGATGGCTGAGAAATGAAATGTGTGTGATCTAACAGTACTCAACATTAACCCATTAACCTGCTTCTTTGATTCAATCCAGTATTAATTCCTTGCCTTTATTTAAAAAAATATCCAAAGTATCAATTGACAAGCTACCCAAATCAGGCTCAGAGGAAGAGGAGGGGGGAAAAGGTGTTTCAAAATTAAGAAGGTTGGTAGAGGAGTACTCACCTCTGGGTGCAAACAAAATGAAATTGATTCCCTCTCAGCAAAGACAGCTCTGAATGGCCCTCCAGTGGCTCTTTACCTGCCTTACAAATCTACATTCGGGAGGCGTGAGGAAGACCAAGAATGAGAAAGATCATTCCACAACTGAATTAAAGGACTTTCACCTCCACAGGAGGCCTGGTAATTATCTCACCTTTGTATCTCATGTTGCTTGCAGAATGGTCATCATTGGCAAAACAGAAACAAAAAGGTTTTCTTTCTCTTTCCAAGATTCCATTCCAGGCACACACCACCCACCCAACACGAAAAAAAAAAAGTTATGTGCCCTCTATCTCCTTGATGCTTCTGATATCCTTTTTTACTAGGAGGAATATCATACCTTGGGCAGAGCCAGGAGTTGCCACGACTCCACGGCGAAAGTATTATGAACAGGTTTTATTCCAAGTTAAACTATGAATCAGTGTGAAGGAGCAAAAAGTTGTGCTTTCTTGGTGTATTTATTACTGCACAGCAGACTATAGAGTCTGTTACTTTAATGGTAATCATTGTAGAAACCGTAGAGATTATGGGAGCTGAAAGCAAAGACAGAAACTATATGTTAAATATTTGTCATGGACTGAAAGCCTCTGTGGAGCGCTGCAAAAGAACTGGTTGTATTAAACATTAATGAAGAGCAGGGAAGCACACTTCTTTCTTTCCTCTATGTTCCAAAGGGGCAGCAGCCAGCATCACCTGCAAGGTCTTTTTGCTCATTGGGTCCTTCCTTAGAGTTATCACAGGAGGAAGTACCTGGCTGGCTGAGCTAGAAAATTCCTGATTCCAGCTGATGCTTCGACTTTCAATACTTTCAAGCATAAATCTAGATCTGCCAGAATTCGTGTGCCCTGCTTCCACATCAAATCTAAGGTCATCACACCAAGACAGACATGCCATCCAGACGCACACTGTGACTTAGAGGCACTTCCCAGAAGGGCAGTGGAAAGAGACACTAAGTTTTAGAAGTACAGCACACACACAAACTGCCGCCTGTGAAAACAGTCACAAAACCCAGCATCACCTGACTAATTCACTGCTTACCACAAATGCCTGTACAACCTCCCTTTTAAACTCAATGATAACTCATGAGTACCGTGAGCCTGCTTTTTATATAGGAAGCAGTCTTCTAAAGAAAATTTTCCTTATGATCCTTTCAACTAATTGGCTGACTTTTGGCTATTAATTTCTCATAAAACTTCTTGTGAGGTGGTATGCATAAAATAATTAAAATAAATATTAAAGAATGGGGAGATTAAAGATAAAAAGGTTGCTGACATTTTTCTCTATTAACTTTTCTTCCCCTAGAATTTTGGCTGAAAACACATGCAGAGTCAAGACAGGTTAGGGGCCCTAACATATGCAGGTGAGCACCACTAAGACGCAAATCAACAAACGCTAGTTCTGTTTGGAGTTTAGAGATAAACCTGTAAGCTAAGAACCCCACTGAGAGGAATCCTAGAACCTGGCTCATTTTAGCAGAAGATATCCCTTCCAGTTAATACTTGAATGATCAGTTTCTCCACCTAACCACAGCAGACAGACTTCTCTCAATCAAAAACTTTCCCTCTCCAAAGCCACAGGATCCAGACACGTGTAAGAGCTAAAAAAGATGAAAATACATTTACTTCCTGACTTTCCCCGACAAACACAGCAATTTACATGAATATTAAACTTCTGTGATTCAGCAACTTTCACTCCTGTCTATATCACTAAATATGAAATGCTGAGAAAGAGTTTGAATCACTTGGCTTTTGTTTTAGAAGACTAAGGTATGTTTGTCACAGCCTACGAGAATATGTAAAGGTCTTTAAATTACACATGCAGAGTTGCCAAACAATTGTCAACTAACTTACAAGGTTAGAAACACACCAATACCAAATGGGGAGTTGGTGATGCCTCAGTAACTGAGGCTATTTCCTATGCAGAGTGTTAGTAAGGATGGGGAGAGAGAAGAAGAGTTATCCTCTGCATCAAAACTTTAATCAGGAAAATAATGGCTCAACTACCAAACCCTTATCGTTCTGCTTCCTGGAGTGAAAAGGAGTTTGTCAGTTAAAGTAATCGCTCTGGCTGGGAAGGCTTCCGCATACCTAAAAAGAGAAATTGCAAGCACCTACCTGAGAGTAGATTGGGAGGCAGCTTGCACTTAGCAAGGAGGGCAAAGAGGAAGCAGTCTTACCTTTCGCACGGAGCAACCTCCTCCCCCGGGGAACTGGCTTTTGGAAGAGGGTGCCCTCTTGCTAGGGCTGAGGAGCAGCGGGAAGAGGTGGCAGACAGCCACGAGCTGTGACAGCAGCGTGCTTCTGGGTGCCCTGGAAACTGGGCTCCAGCGCCGCTCCTCCAATAAGTCAGGCGGTGCTCAGCCAAAGAAGCTGGGACTGCAGTTGCTAATGCCGCCTCACTTGAGGGGAAAGCTCCGGCGCGCGCGTGCGCGCATGTGTGTGTGTATGTGTGTGCACTCACTGCCAGCTCCAGGCTGAGAGGATGTGTTCTGCATACTCAAAACACTCAGGCAGGGAGGAGTGTTCCTCCGCAAAGACCTCAGTCTCCCAGCTGAGAAATCAGTCCACTGACCTTGCTGCTGGGGATTCTGGCTGCATGGCTCACTCATCAATAGATTTAACAATCAATCAAATAAAGGAGATGAGATCCGTCTTAGATAGAGACAAATGCTTCCCTCAGAAGCACCGAAATTAAAAAAAAAAAAGATATTTCTACTCAACATTTTGTATTTAGAATTGATTTTTCCCTCTCAGTCCCTATGTCTTGAGCACACCATCTAACTGATGAGTCCCTAAGTCAGAACTTTTCAAGTGTTTTCCTAGGCAGGATAGGATCTTACCTAGAAGCCAGTTCAAATCAGAGATCTGTCCACAGAGATCTGTCAGATGCAGACTTGGATATAAAAAAATCAATTATAAAGGTTTTAACTAATAAACTACTTTTAAAACAGGGATTCCATGTCATAATGGATATATTTGGGATTAGAGGCAGAGTCTGAGTTCAAATCCAACCTATGTTTTATTTAAACATTAATCCAATGCCAAGTGTGAAGAAAGCCTTGGGCTATGAGTGAGTTGTTTAAAGTGCACCTGGAAATGCTTTGTAAAGTATAAAGGGTTAACCATAAAATATATACATATATTTTTAAATTGCCACAAAGAATGTGCAAAGTTCTATTAGACACAAATGAGCTTTTTTAGGCTGTATAGCCTAAATGATATGAGAAAATTCCATTGCTGAGTTCTGAGGTATTCACAGTGATTTTGATCCCAGAAGCAATCCTCCTGAAAAGCCTGAAGAGAACTTGCTAATAAGATATTGTATTTTCAATTCTCGGGGGGTGTGGGGGGGGAGGAATCCACATATGTCGAGGGCTGATTTAAGTTAAACCTACATTTTTAAGACACTACTAACCACCCCATCCACCCCATCCACCCCATCCACCCCAGGGTTGTTCAAGGGTCCATTGTATTGCTTATCACAGCTTGTCTCTACATGAAGGCTGGAAAACTAAGGTGGAAATTTGCCTTCCCTCAAATTAAGGTCTACCCCTAGCAATAATAAGTCAAACTCGAATTAAGAAATGCAAGGGGGGGCGGGGAGAGAAAGAGAGAGAAAATTTGAGCCCGTTGGAGGGATATATGGGATATATGGATATATATCCATATATCTTGAGGTCTATATGCATATAGATTTATATGTAGATCTATGTATCTATTTATCTTTCTATGTCATCTCCCTTTACTAGTTATTTCAGTATACATTTAATAAAAGTAGTGATGTTTTTATATATAATCAAGTACTTTATCAATTTTAGTAAGTGTAACACTAATATAAGCTGAATCTAATTTATTGCCCATTTTCCAGTTTGTTACTTGAACCAAAACTGTCCTTTATAGCATATTTTCCTCTAGGATAGGATCCAATCTATAGTCAGTTATTGCCTTCAATCATCATGTCTTTTTGGTCTTCTTTAATTTGTAAATTCCATAGCCGTTCTTTTGCTTTTATGACATTTTTGAAGATTTTATTTCTCTTATTTCTTATTAGAACATTTTCAATTTTGCATTTGTCTTATGTTTTCAAATGATTAATTAAGGTTATGCATAACAGTTGGAACATTGCATAATTGATGGGCTCTTTTCAGAGTATCATGGATCTCACATTCAAGTCACAGAATGTCCTCTGCCCCTCCATTTTTCTATAATTTTATTTTAAATATATTTTTATTGATTTCAGAGAGGAAGAGAGAGGGAGAGAGAGATAGAAACATCAATGATAAAAGGAATCATTGATTGCCTGCCTCCTGCATGCCCACGAGCCCATAACTCGGGCATATGCCCAGACCTGGAAACGAACTATCACTTCCTGGTTCATAGGTTGACTCTCCACCACTGAGCATGCTGGCTGGGCTGATTCTATAACTTTTAATCACCCAATCATGTTTCATTTTTTCTATCTCTACACTTTCTAATTACTGCCCCCCCCCCCGTAACTAGTAAAGCAATAGAAAGGCTATGCACATATCTTGCATCCATCAAAATGCCCCTATATATTAACCTCTGTTAATAAAATGATGATTGCAAAATAATAGTTTTCTGACTCCAATAATTTTTACATCATATCTACCAGGTATTCTATTAGCAAGTACCCTTCTTCTTTGCTATTTATCTCTTCTCTCTACTTGATCAGGAAGGATTTTTACTTTTTTACAATGATCTATAATTCAGTGATATTCTTATTTCTTTCAATGCTCTCAGATTTGTCATACCCCTGAACCTTGTTCCTATGTCTTCACAGCATGCCACATCTTTCTTTCTTTTTAGCAATTTTTAATTTTTTTAAAATTTGTATTTTAGTTTTCTGGAAAGATAAGATATTCTAAAATCATCTTTAAAACATTTTACTCTAGTCCTGGAAGCAGCCATTCCTATGGAGTTTTGATTTTTGTGTTTCTTGTGTGTGTGTGTGTGTGTGTGTGTGTTTTAAGCAAGGAATGGTATTAGAGGCAATAATTTGGCCATTAAGTATGTTTATTTCTATAAGGATGATAGATGTTTGTGCTTCTTGGCTTTTGAAGCTGGCAAAGCTAGGAGATATATTCACATATATACACATGTACACGCGCATAATTAAGGAACATAATGTACCTATATACATATCATGTGCACAAATTTTATATATATATATATATGTATATATAAAGTCATCAGCAGACTGCTACTTCAGTAAATTGCAAATACATATTTAAATATATATAAACATATAGCATTAAATGCAAAAATGTGTATTTTTGCATTTTACTAAAGTACCAGTATGCCAATGACTATATTTTTAATGGTATGCAGAGCAAGATGTATTAGAATAGATAACATTAAAAGTTTTCAATAACATCCCAGGACATCCCAAGAGTAAAAAAGACAAGTCACAGCCTGGGAGATGTTTATAGCATACTAATTGCCAAGAGAGTTTTAGATTAAGAAAGTATACATATTTGTAAAATAAATTAAATAACTTGGAAAAATGGGGGTGGGGGCGATTTTTATAGACTCTTTAGGAGGAATTCTAATTCCCGATTACACGTGAGAATTGCTCAACTTCATCATCACCAGATTAATATGAAAACCACAACCAAGTTACAAATCAACAGTTCAGCAAACATTAAAAAGTCTCACAATCCTAAATGTCAGCAAAGAAGCAGACCAGCAGGAGTGCTCTGGTAACATGGCTAACCAATGCCCTTTAGAAAGCTTTGGAGCAGCAGCTTCTAAAGCTCAACATTTCCATTCCTGTTCCCAGGCACCCACAGAAATGCTCACACATGACCCATATAAAGGGGGTGGCATTCATAACAGAGTAACTTGTGATGGCTGCACAGCAAAAATACACAAGCTGGCTGCATAAATGAACGGTGATTCATTCATGCTGTGGAAAAGTAACCAGTGGTAAAGACTAACCATGGTCTCCCTGCCTGCTTTGCTGACCCAGTAGCTGCTGCAACTGCTGCCTAGAGGATTTGGAATAGCAATCCTTGAACCACACCTGTACTTGTTGGTCTGGTAAGGATTGAACCTGGTGGCCAGGGTTGTCCTGATTCTTGGAGGTCAGTACTGGCTCTTCTCAGAGAGTTTCTCCAGCTCCTGTTGCCAACTCTTGAGGCTTCGCGATGGTGAGAGCCCTGGAATACTTAAATCTTTGCATTTTCTACCCTGTTCTGTCCCCTGTGCATCCATAAATGATTCTGAGACAAGTGCAAAAGCGATTCAATGGAGGAAAGATAGCTTTTTCAAAAAACGATGCATACATACGGTTAATATGAACTCAGGCCTACATCTCAAAACTTACATAAAAATGAACTCAAAGTGGAACACAGACTTAAATATGAAATATAAAACTTTTTAGAAAAATAGGAGAAAATCTTCAAGATCTAGGGCTAGGCAGAGTTCTTAGACTTGACACCAAAAGCATGACCCATAAAAGAAAAAAAAAAATGGTAATAGGATTTCATCTACATAAAATCAAACCTTGTGTTCTGTGCAAGGCCTTGTTAAGAGCATGAAAAGATATGCTACCCAGTGGTAGAAAATATTTGCAAAACACATATCTGGCAAAAGGTCTAGTATCTAGAATATATAAAGAACTCTCAGAACTCAACAATAAATAAATAGACAATATGATTAGAAAAGGAGAAAAATGATATGAACAGAGATTTCTTCCAAGATGATACACAGATGGCACAAAAAAAAAAAAAGCCCATGGAGTGATGTTCAGCATCATTAGCCACTAGAGAAATGTGAATTAAAATCACAATGAGATATCACTAACTACTTATCAAAATGGGCAAAGTAAAAAAAAAAAAAAAAAAAAAATAGCAGCAACACCCCTTGCTGGTGAGAATTCATAGAAACTGGGTCACTCATAAATTACTGGTGGGAATATAATATTTTGCTACCACTTAAAAACCAGCTTAATATTTTCTAAAATAAAGTAAACCATGTAAATACCATATGACACACTAACTGAACTGTATATTTGTCTCAAAACAACAAAGACATATACACACAAAAATCTATATGTGAACATTGATAACAATTTCATTCATGGGAGCAGTGGCAGGAGCAGGGCTGCTGGGAGACAGGGGACCAGGGCACGGCAGGAGGGGCCTGGGTGGGGGCACGGAGGATGGGCCAAGACCCGCCCCTGTGCCTACTGCAGCCTCACAGGCCACAGTTCCTTTCAAGGTGCATGAATTCATGCACTGGGCCCCTAGTATATAAATAAATTCATACAGTATATATTTTTCTGACTTCTTCCACTAACCAAAATATTTTTGAGAGTTAAGAGCATTGTTTCATGTATCAACAGTTTATTTATTTTTATTGCTGTGTAGTATTCTCTTTTATAAATGTAAAATTATTTTTCTATTCACCTGTTGATGGATGTTCAAGATGTTTTGGTCCTCTCTCACCCTTTCTATGTAACATCATACTGGAGAGTAAAGAAAACAGAAAACGTCATTAAATGTATAAAGATTAGAAAGGATGTGTTAAAACAATCCCTAATCACAGCCATGATTGTTAATTTATAAAATCATCAGGGAATAACAAAGAAAGTCCTAAGATTAATAAGCAAATTTATAAAGTTTTATAATAATGGTTCGCATTTAAAAGATCAGTTCTATATAGGAACAACAAATGGTTGGGAATATTTTTTTATCCATTTAAGATAGATTTAAAATATATATACTTTAACATCTGATAGCTCAATTTTGAAAATGCAATGTATTGTAATAAACACCACCTTTATAATTATTCCAAGTGTATATATACATTTTTTGGAACACCTTATATATATACAGTGAAATAAATTAATACAAGTTGGGAAAATCATCACACTGAAAACATAAAATGTTGCTTAGTTAAATTAGACCTAAAAGAGAGATAGAATATGTTCATGGATTGGAAAGCTAAGTATTGTTAATATTATAAATATCCTCCCGTAATTAAGCTACAGATTTTATATAATCTCATTAATAATCATTGCTGGGTTTCTAACAGGAATTGACAAGCTAAATCTAAAATAAATTTAAAAAGTAAATGATTTAGAATAAACAAAATACATTTAAAAATGGATGAAGTTGTAGAACACACAGTAGATGACTTCAGCACTTTTTATAAGACTACCATAATCAAGATAGTTTTGTATTTGTATAACAGTTAGGATATAGATTTAAAATGGCACCAAGTAAAGACCCACATGTAAAATGAAACCAACAATAGACCCACATGTAAAATTTCCACAGAGCTGCCAACCTATTCAAAGCCAAAAGTGAAATACTTTCAATAATTCATGTTAAAACAACAGATTATTGATATGAAAATATAAAAGAATCTCCATGCTCCTTTCACACATCTATGAAATTAACTCAAGATAAATCAGTCAAATACCTAAATGGAAGAGCTAGAACTATAAAATTTTAGTAGAAAATGTAGGAGAATGCCTTCATGGCCTGGAGATAGACAAAGAGCTATCCTAGAGGAACCACAGAAAGTAATACCAAACAGAAAGCAAATGGTATTTTTGGTAACTTTAACTGACATTTTTATTAAGATAGACCTTAGAAGTGGAATATGGTTCTGACCATAATGCATATTTTAAAGAAGTTTGATGTTTCAATACCTTGGAAACTCTCCCCATAAATGCCCAGGGGGTTGGGGATTTGGCAGTTTCCTTCGCCTCAGGACTGACCAGAGGGATTTGGAGTAGCACAATAAATGAAGCTTATCCTTCACCAGAGAACTGGCAGGCATGGCAACAGTGAATGATATAAGTAATTACAAATAGCACCATATTTATAATCAGAGTAAATTGATCAATTTATAATGAAATAATGCAAAGGCACAGGATGGAAATGAGGTGTGTGAAGCAGAAGGAAGATCAAGAGCCCAACTAGTGAAGTGCAAGACAAGTTGAATAGTAGGTGCTTGGGAAGAGAAATAGTACAATAAAGAATTCAAAAGAAAAAGGGGGAAATGAGAATTGCTTTGGCCTCTGCCATAAAGGAGAAGAAGAATATAAGCTCATAAGTACAGGATATAGGGATGTTCTTTGTCTGATTCACAGATTATCTGCAGTAACTAGCTAGAGTGCAGCACTATTTCCTGAGTGAAAAAAAAATGAAAAGAAAACAGATATGAGTGACTACTATGGTGAAACTCTACTATGTAGTCTTTGTATTCTTCCTAATTAGGAAACAATCATGCAAGTAGTTAAAAACAGTTTTTGCTTCAAACCTGATATATTATCATCATCTGTGTGCCATGGTTAAGATAATTTCTCTGTGCTTCTGTTTGCCATCTGGAAAAAAATGAAGGCAATAGTAACTACATGAGGGTGTTATTATAATGGCTTAAAGATTATCTATATAAAGCATACATCGCAGTGGTTATATGGCATAAGTGCTAAATAAAGTTGGTAACTAGTCATGTTATTAAAATATTCCACTTCATTTAATTAACCATTTGGTTCTTACATTTACTATGTGTCAAAATGTCTACTATGTCAAACTCTCTGATATGGACACAAGGAATGAAATAGTAAGGCTCTGTCATTATGAAATGATTCTCGGTTGATGAAGTTACACTCTCCAAGTCAGTAATGCTGCTCTTTATACATCCTGAATGTATTCTATAGATTACTCAGCACATGTCACATTTTAGCTACCTGGTAGAAACTTGCTCTTGAAACACACACATCATTATTTGCTTACATCTTTAACTTCTAAGGTGTAAACACCTGGAGGTCAAGGGTTGTGTCTGATTCCACATTGTCATTCTCAATGCCCAGTACAACGCCTGACACATGTAAGGGCTTAATGCTTGTGAAGGGAGTTGAAATCTCACACATACAAAACTAGGAGCTAGATACTTGATTTAAAGATGAGTTTAATAAAGATCAGAAAATGAAGTTACCAAGAGAGTTCAAGTCAGGGAGAGGTCATACGTATCAAGGAGATATAGCAGCAGAGTAGTGAAATGTTTGACCTCTGATCCACACTACCAGGGTTTAAACCACAACTCTACCAGCACCGAACTATGTGACCTGTGTATGACCTTAGGCAAAACTCTTGGTCTCAGTCTTCTCACATAAAATGAAGGTTATAACTATATCTCTCTCGCAGAGTTGCTATAAAGATTAAATTAATTAACATAAAGCATGCATACAAAATGCCTCACATAATCATCATATAATCATCATCTTAAAATTAAGTTTTCTAATTTTAAGATGGTTCAGTGGTTGAGCACCAACCTATAGACAGGTAGGTCACAGTTTGATTCTCAGTCAGGGCACATGCCCGGGTTTCAGGCTCAGTCCCCAGTAGGGGTTGTGCAGGAGGCAGCCAATCGATGATTCTCTCTCATCACTGATGTTTTTATCTTTCTCTTTCTCCTTTCCTCTATAAAATAAATAAAAATATATTTAAAAATATTAAGTTCTCCACAATCAGAACTTATTATTGCTATAGTATTGTATACATAATTCTAAATCAAGCATTAGATTGCTGTCATTTTTTTTCATGCACTGCATGCCTATAAATAAAATATATAATCAAAGAAAGAGTATTTGGAGCAAATGTGCAATCAAATACAACAGGCAGAACATTATTAGTCATTGAGGGAGAAAATGGACAAAATTCAAGAAGAAAATCAAACAGAATGGAATTTTCAAAGTGAAAAGTGTGAAGTAAAACCGAGAAAGATTAATTCTATTATCTCAAGGATGGTGCCTATTTTTCAGTATTATGATTTCACTGTACATATCCAAAGAATATTAAGTTAATAGATTGATCTCCTAAGCAATAAAAAGGGGCTTTGGTAGATCCGTGGGAACTCAGAAAGTGTCAAGGATAAAACACAGTGGAAAATCTTACAAAACACCAGAAATGCATCAGATCTATTCAGAAAAAAACAAAAAACTTCATAATTCTAAAACTCCAAATCGTGTTACCACATTTGACCCCAGGAGATACTTGGATCTGGATTTTGTATTACTAAGTGAACTCCAGCCTAACTTGATTCACCAGAACCCATCATCTCCCTTGCTGGTATCAGAGAACTCTATGCTGCAATCCGCACCACTCAGGTTGTATCCCCTGAATTAACCCTGTTCCTTCCAGAGGGGTAGGAGAGATTCAGAAATTTACTAAGACTAAGAAACAAGGTCCGGTTCCAAATTCTGCTCTTCTAACACCAAATCAGTGTTGTTGTTTTTTTAAATAATATGCATTACACTACACACAGAGAAACAGAGACACATGTATTTATATATGTTAGTATTGATGTATAACATACACCAATATTATAGACTAGAGGCCTGATACATGAAATTCGTGCAAAGAGCTTGGTCCTTGCAGCTGCGGCTTCATCCAGAAGGTCATCCGGTCTAATTAGCATATTATGCTTTTATTATTATAGATAACATATAAATAATATATATGAATTGTATATATGCATATACATATATAATATATAATTCGATGTAATATATGTATAAATATAAATAAATGAATGTATTTAAAAACACCAGTAAAAAAAAAACCATCATAAGCCATCATTCATAAAAAATTACTATAATTTTTAAATATTTTTCTGCCACTTATCTCTCAGATAGACACATCCACAAACATATACAAGTTTTTTCCCCATAAAATTGGAATTTTGAAGTTCATGCAGCCAGCATTCTCACAAAATTTATTATAAATGTCTTTCCATGGCATTATATATTAAAGCACAGCATTTTTACTAGTACTAGTGTACCATGATTTATTTAACCAGTCATCTACTTTTATATAATCAGGTAATTGCCAGTTTATTCCTTAATATACATGACTATGCAGTGCAAATCCTTACATATAAATTATTATCCCCATCCTAGTATTTGCTTAAGATGTGTTGCTGAAACCAGAATTACTAGGTCAAAGAACATAAACACAATTAGGCTACACATGCCTGCTGCTAAATTGTTTTCCACAGAGATTATACCAATTTATGTTTTCAGAGCAACATTTGCTACCACTTCCAATTCTCTTCCCACTATAGCACAACTCTCTCTGGGGGTCTAAAGAAGATAGTAGAGATTAGCCTGTAGAAAAACGTCTGTCTTTTTCAATAGCAACAGTGTAGAAAACAAACAAAAAATAGGAATTGCCACTGGAGATAGCATATTTTATTCAGCATAAAATATGTTTTACTTCATTTGGAAAGGCAGTAGACATGACTCACAGGAAATAACAAAGTAATAACAGAATCTTTGCATGATAAATAAGATTTTTAATCTGGAAACAGATTTTCATTTTTACTTCACAGATACATTGCACTAAAAAATACTTGAATGAAAATAAATGGGTAATGATCATTATGCTTATTTTCAAAAAGGTTTTCAAATCGTCCTACTGTTTTTTAAAAATAATTATTTAAGCTCAGAACTATTATAAATTTTAAAAAATCTGTAGAGATGTATAAATCACAGGTTCCATAATGACATGCCTGTCACACAACATCTTCTCAATCCTGCAGTGACTTCTGTGGTGATATGTGTAACACACATTTCTTAGTTCTACCCTGCAGATATTTTTTCCTTCTTCCATTCTAGCACAGTTCATATTCTGACCGAGTATCCATTTCTCCACATGACTACCTCATCCCAATAATCATTATTTTCATTCCCCCTTTCAAGCTTGGCATGAGATGTAATTCCTGTGAAGGAGCTATGAGGAACAGGGTGTTGACCTGTTTCTGGGAAAGATGTTATCACTGTGAAAATGATTGATTTTTTTTCAGGTAAAGAAAGAGAGAAAGACATTTTAGAGGGGGAAAAGTTATGATAAGCAGCTATATAAATCGTGTACTTGTAGTAAATTGGTATATGAAATTTCTGAAGGAGAAGATTCAATAAGTTTAAATCATTATTCTCTCAAATATATTTATTAAGCATCAGCTAAATGCCAAACTGTTTTTTCCTGACTTGGGGAGAAAATATAAAACTAAAAGTAAACAATAAAATTTTATATGCTATTAAGTGTTAATGAAGATACTACAACAGGATAATATGAGAAAGGTTGACAAAAGGAGGGTAGTTATCACATTTGTTAGGTTGGAAGGTCAAAGTGAGCATCTTTAAGATATTTGGATGAAGACTTCACCAATAAAAAGATGAGAATTTATGATAGATGACCATTCAAGTGAAAAAATAAAGGTCTAGGAGTATATAAAAGTTTTGCTAATCAAAAGTAGAGAGTAACTCATATAAAGATGCCATAATATTTAGGACATCAGAGTTCATGATGAAAAGTTTATTTTAATACAAAGTGAAGTACAAAATAAATGGAATATTTTAAACAGGGCAGTGATATTGCCTAATTTTTAAAAAGCCCTCTGTTTGTTGAGTGGATATTATACTGTAGACTGGAATAGAAAGCTGGGAGACCAAGGTGAAATAGCAGTTACATTGTCCAGATGAGAGAGAATGGCATCATAAGGTATGATGCACAGTGGATAAACAGTAAAACTGAAGTCACCTTATGAAGGACAGTCGACAAGACTTGCTTATGTTGTTAATACAGGGTGAAGTAAAGGGAAATGAGTCAGGTTTTGTTGTTGTTGTTGTTTTTGTTTTGCCTAAGTGTGTGGGCTATGATACCATATACTGAAACATAAGATTGGGAAAAGAACTATAGGAAATGAATAAGAAGTCAATAAAGATTTAAGCAGGGGAATGACATGGACAACTTAGTGTTTTGTATATATTGTATTTGGAGCAGTGAGGACAGATAGATTGAAATAAGGAATGTAGAAGCTATTGTAATAGACCAGGATAGAGTTGATGAAATCCTATAGACAAGAAAAGTATAGTGAGTGATATAGTAGGCTACAGTGATATCTAGACATTTAAAGAAACTTTATTGTCTATTTTAAATCTAATCACTCTATTCTTAGCAATCTATTTGAATTTCAGACACTAGTTTCAAGTTATTTCAGTGATTGAAAACATCTACAAACTCCTTGCAATCTATATTATGATTTTTGCTCAATTCAAAGTCTTGCCCAATTTAATTCAATTCTCTTTCTAGATTTTCCCATGTCTTACTGTTCCCCAGCGCTGTCCATTAGTTCATCTCCATTGATTTTTTTTCTCTATATATTGAATCTTTGTGGCAGCATTTAAAAAAACCTATTTACCATAGAAGTAAGCACTTGTTACTTGATCCTCAATTATAGTCATGTTTTTCAATATCATGTATGATTTGATTATGGTAGCTTTGTAGTAAGTACTGAAATTGGGAATTGTTAAGTCCTCCAAATTTTATTTTATTTTTTTAACTCAAGATTGCTTGCCTGCTCCAGGTCCCTTTCATTTCCACATGATTTTTAGTACCAGCCTGACAGATTTTGCACACAGAAAGGAACTACTAGTTAATAAGGATTATGTTAAATATACAGATCAATTTAGGGAGTATCTATATCTTAATTATATTAAGTTTTCCAATCCTTGAACATAAGGTGTTTTTCCCCTATTTTATTATGAAATGCAGTCATAATTACTTCAGTTCTTTTGTGCTATTACCTTAACTTCTGGATATTTTATATTTCCTTCTATTTCTTCAATTGTCATTCTTTTCTTTCTCATTTGATATACTACTTTTAAGAACAATAGCACTCTTTATTTCTTAATTTGCTCCTATATATTGGTTTTATTTCTACAACTAAAATGTAGGTTTCTTGAAGGCAGGGTCCATATATTTAATTTTTGAGTAAGAATGAGTGGAATAGAATTTTTCTGTCCATATTATATAATATGTCTGTATTATATTGTTATCAATCTTTATTTTCCCTTATTTCATATGTAAAATTTTCAATTGGTCTGGCCTTCTAAAATCATATCCCAAAAACTAGAAAAGCTATAAGGCATCAAGGATCCAGTAACCACTGAAAGCTCCAACTTCATAGCCTACCATAGTGCCAAGTAAAATAATAAGTTGCTTAGAACACCTAAACTCATTAAACTATTTTATGTTGTATATGTTTTCTCATATGTGTAAGAATTCTTATTTACTATGCCTTTACTTCTCTGGTAAATTAATGTTTATCAAATCCCACAACAAACATCATAAATTCCATGGCATCTACTCTGTATACCCACACCTCATGTATTTATCCATCCCCTATAGGGTATTATCTTTAAACCTATTCCATTGTTTTATTGTTGTATTTGTAAAAATATGATATGACTAATGTCCTTCATGAATTGTGAGCCTAATGTAAGCAAAATCAATGTCTTGCTCTTCTGCATATCCTATTGCCTCATATGGAGCCACGCCCACAGTTAAGTGCTCAGTAAACATGTGCTTACATGTTTAAAAAAATTAATTTCTTCATTTGTTTCAGTTTAAACATCCTATTTCATGAGGATACGAAAAATATTTACTATTGCATTAATTAATTATTTAATTGCCTTATCCACTATGTATCTAAACTGAGCAAGTTTACTTGGTATTTTAAATATGCTTCAATTTGCATAATTTTAAAAAGTTTATAGTTTCCCTTACCCTTTCCTTAGGTGAGATTTTGCTGGAAACATTCTTCCCTGGGAGAAGACATTAATTCTGGACAAAGACTAAGAGTTTGGCTTGGCCTAAAAGGACTCTTTTTTGTAAAAAGAGAAAATAACAGAACTTTTGATAATCACAAAGGCTTGCAGGAAATATTAGAATCTGGAGAGTCCCCAAATACATAGCCAGATATCATATATATCTCCAGAGAGATATCTATATATATATCTATCTTTATATATGTGTATATATATATATATATATATATATATATATATATATATGAATTATGCTGAGATCTGAAGCTTCAATTAGGAAATGGAGAGAATGAAACCTCCTGAAGCCTTGTAGTGTTTAAGAGATGAAGTTCAATGACAGTAAGGAACCTCTCTCAAATAGGAGACCAGTTTTCCTCTTAAAGACATTAGACATATTTTGAGTCTCAAAGGGATGAGACCAATGATTGAAATGTCAAAACATTGCAAGAACAGAGCTGAACCTGGCTCAGTCTCACAGGTCTGAGAAATAATGCTATGCTCTAAGACAAAAGATTGAGCATTTCACATATAAGGAATCAAAGCTATTTTTTTTTTTTTTATGAAATCACAACTTAGCTCTGATGCAACAAGATCCCCTATGGTAACTTACTGTTTACTCTAAGTGATTGAGAATGCAAAATGCAATTCCTCCCTGATAAAAACAAAACCAAAAACAAAAAATCACAACAACTTCAACAGTCCTGTTATACAAAACCTCAGGCATATAATAACTTTTAAAAATAAGCTCCATGCACAAAGGCAAGATAATGCGATCAATTCAAAAGAGAAAAATAAAGAACAAAGCAAGAAGCATATCACCGAGTATCAGATAAGACAAATATCATTAAAACATTTAAAAATAAGTATGATATGAAAGTTTTAAAACTGAAGAATGCTATGGACAAAAATGTATAAAAAGAGGAGAATTTCAAAAGAAAACTTAAACATGTAAAATATTCCAATGGGCCATCTAGAAATGCAAAATACAATATCTGCATTTAACCCATTGGATAGAATTTTACAATGCTACATTAGACAATTCAAAGATTATTTTTAGAAATTTTCCAAAAAGAAGCAAATACGAAAAAAAATGAGGTAACAGAAAAGAACGTGAGAAATGTGTCATTAAGCCCAAAAGTCAAGCATAAATGAAATTTCATTTCCAGAAGATAAGTTAAATACACACAATGTTTGAAATCAATGAATGGCTAAACATTTCTGAAACTGAAGAAAAATATTACCCACCAAATTAAAGACGTTAATAAAGTTACAAATATTAAAAATAAATCACATCTAAGTTTATCATAGTCAAATTGTTAAAAAAGAGACAAAAAAGACAGAGAATCTTAAAAACAGATTAAGAAAAGACATTGTGATCAAAGAAAAAAGGAGTGTGAAAGAGAGAGGAACTGAATAGACTTTTTTTCAAAGAAGATATACATGACAGGTACATGAAAAAGTGTTCAACATCACTGATCATTAGTGCAATACAAATCAAAACCACAATAAGATATCACCTAATACCTGTTAGGATGGCTAGCAGCATTAGTGAGGATATAATGAAAAGGGAACCCTTGTGAACTGTTGATAAAAATGTAAATTGAGACAGCCACTATGGAAAACAGTATGAAGTTTCCTCAAAATATTAAAAATAGAATTGTCTTATGATCCAGTAATTTTACTTTGAGGTATATATATTGAAGAAATCTGCACTTTTATAGTCATAGCAGCATTATTCACAATAGCTGAGATATGGAAACAACATAAATATCCATCAATGGGTGAATGGACACAGAAGATTTGTATACACAGATACATACAAGCAATGGAATATTCAGGCATAAGAAAGAAGGAAATCCTGCTGTTTATGTAAACATAAACATGGATGGACCTTGAGGGCATCATGCTAAGTGAAATAAGCCAGACAGAGAAAGATAAATACTGCATGGTACTATTTATATGTGGGATATTAAACAAATGTTCTAACTTATAGAAACAGAATATAGGAAAGTTTTTATCAGGGACTGGGGTAAAGTAAGTAGGGAGAGCATGGTTTAAAGGGCATATACTTCAGCTATAAGATGAATAAAGTTTGAGTATCTAATATATAGCATAGTGCTTATTGTCAATAACATTTTATTGTATAATTGAAAATTTGGTAAGAGTAGAACTTGAATATTCTCACCAAAAAAAAAAAAGTGTTAAGTTATTGAGGTGATGGATGTGTTAATTAACTAGATGGGAATAATTATTTTACAATATGTATGAATATTAAATCATCAAAATACACATTTTAAAAATTTTACAATTTTTTAAATTATATTTTAAAAGCTGGAAAAAATAGAAAAACTGTACAAATGAAATATTAGTAGAAAATAAATTGTTTGGATAATCATTTTATGTATAATAAATGTACAAAAATAGACTGCATTTCTATATACTAACAACAGAAAATAAAATTTAAATATGTTTTTAATTAGCACCAAAAATACCATAGTGATTACAAGACCCCTATATGGAAAGTTATCTAAAACATTGCTTAGATTAATAAAAAACAAAGAAGTAAATATATATATCTATTGTGAAGATGTCTATTTTCTCCAAATTTATTTGGAAAATCAATGCATTTCCAATAAAATTCTTAGCTTGCATTTTGTAACTCAACAAGCTGACTTTAAAGTTTATATGATCCTATCTAATAAAAGAGTAATATGCACATTAACCATCACTCCACTACACCCTTAAGCCATGCCCACAAGCCACGCCCACCAGCCAATCAGGAGTGAATATGCAAATAAACCCAACCAAGATGGCTACGGCCACAGAGAGCAGGAGGGAGGCTTGGGTTTCCCTGGCGATGGAGGAAGCCAAGCTTTCCACCTACCCTTGCCGGTCCAGGCCTCCACTCAAGGCTACAAAGTTTCAATGATAGAAGATACATAAACCCAAACAGAAATGACAGCAGCCACAGAGCTGGAAAGAGCAGGAGGCTAGGGTTGCCCCCGGTGATGGAGGAAGCCAAGCTTTCCACACACCCTGGCCAGCCCAGGCCTCTGCTTAAGGCTACAAAGTTTCAATTATAGAAGATAAATAAATCCCAAAAGAAATGGCTGCCACCACAGAGCAAGCAGAAGGCTTGGCTCCACTCCTGGCTACAAAGTTTCAATTGTAGAAGATAAATAAACCCCAGATACCAGGGCCTCCGCTTGGGTCACCAGGGGGCATGGCCGGCCTGCAAACCACCACAGGCCCCTCGCCCAGGCCACCCCACGCCCCAAGGGAACCCCCACCCTGATCCAGGACAACCTTCAGGGCAAACCAGCTGCCCCCCACCCGTGCAGCAGTCCTCTATCCTATCTAATAAAAGAGTAATATGCAGATTGACCATCACTGCAACACACAAGATGGCTGTCCCCATGTGGTCAAAGATCCTGCCCCATGTGGACACAAGATGGCCACCACTAGATGGCCAGCAAGGGAGGGCAGTTGGGAGCGACCAGGCCAGCAAGGGAGGGCAATTGGGGGTGATCAAGCCTGCAGGGAAAGGCAGTTAGGGGTGACCAGGCCTGCAGGGGAGGGCAGTTGGGGGAAAACAGGCTGGCAAGGGAGCAGTTAGGCATCAATCAGGCTGGCAGGGGAGTGGTTAGGGGGTGATCAGACTGGCAGGCAGAAGCAGTTAGGGGCAATCAGGAAGGCAAGCAGGTGAGCAGTTGGGAGCCAGCAGTCCTGGATTGTGAGAGGGATGTCCGACTGCCCATTTAAGGGGGTCCTCGAGGGGTCCCAGATTGGAGAGGGTGCAGGCTGGGCTGAGGGACACCTCCCCACTGTGCACGAATTTCGTGCACCAGGCCTCTAGTAATGCAAATAACATGGAATGATCTAGATTCTATGTTTAAAATGGATAAATCTGACAAACTTACAACACCAAATTTTAAAATCCACTATGAAGCTACAGTAATTACGACAGTGGACGACAGTGGAATAACAAGAAAAGAATAGACAATTGAACCAATTAAATGAAGTAGAGAACACAGAAACACTCATAATTAAATATTCCCTTGATTTATGCTAAAGATTCCACTGCAACATATTGGGAGAATGTACAGTTTTTCTAATAAATATATCGGAAAAGTTGGATATATTTCTGACAGTTACCCATGTCCTCTACCTCATACAAATATATAAATTATGTTGATTTAGAACACAGATCAAAATGTGAAAGGTAAAATTCTAAAACTTCTAAAAGAAAATATAAATAATATTTTCTGAACTTTAAGTACACAAATTTCTAAAACAGGACACAACATTTACTAAACATAAAAACGATTTATAAAATGGTTTTAATTAAAACTAAGAATATCTGTTTATCATATGGCATCAGTTAGTACATCAAAAGCCAAAGACTAGCAGATATTTGGCAAAGGACTAAAATTGATAATATACAAAGAATTATTAAAATTATCAAAAAAGACAACAATTTAATAAAAATGTGAAAAATGTATGAAGGAAAATTTCCCTAAAAGAGACTCTGTAGGGCATACTATATGAAAAAAGTGTACAACATAATTAATTTTTTAGGAAGTGCAAATTAAAACAAAAAGATTCAAATATACCACTTTTAGAATGGTTATCATTAAAAAGACTCACACTATCAAGTGTGGACTACAATATGAAGCAAATGACACTATCATTCATCGAGAGCAAACTGATACACTGTTTTTGAATGCTGTTTCACAGTACCCATTCATTCTTAACGTATGCCTACCTATGCTTCTATATTTCTAATATATAATAATATATTTAAGGGAAATGCAGTTTTAAGTCCATTATTAAATCTGTCCAGAGCGGATTTATAGTCCCCAAATGGAAACAAATGTCCATCAACAGTAGAATAGTAAGTGTAGTATAGTTATACAATGGAATATTATGCACCAAAAGAACCACTAGTATACTTAATAAAATGGATGAATCTCACAAATAAAATGTTAAATAACAAAATCCAGACATAAAGGTATACATATTGTGTGTGTGTGTGTGTGTGTGTATTCAAACAAAACAAATTTATGGTCAAAGAAGTCAGAGCAATGAGAGATTTTATTGACTAAGAAGGGATACCTGACTTTTGTATTTATTTGAAAATCATGTCCTATGTTGTGGCTATTTGGTGACAGAAATATACAAAAATTCACATCTTTACACTTAGTACTTATACAGTGTAATATCTGTATGTTATATACCAGTACAAAAATTACAGAAAGAGTAAAAAAAAATGAAATTTGCAAAGGTTATAAAATCAGTGTAAATTCACATGGCTTATACTTTGTGGAGCATGGCTGCCAAAGCAGGTCGGTCTGTCTCTAAAACTCACATTGTTTTTAGTATTCATTTTTCCCATACAGACTCTTTAAGACCACTGTTGTCCTTTTTCTTTTCTTTCTTTCCAAACCTAAATTATTTCAGGCTTCAAATGAAAGGTAGAGCCATTGACATGGTAGTGAATATGATTTATAGTTTTTAATAGCTTCTATTTTAAGAGCTATTAATAGTTTTCCCTGAAGGGATTGCACTCATAGCCTTTCACCCGAAATTACCTAATGACACCAATCACTTTGAGAAGACTAACCTACTTTAAATAAGAAGTAGAAGCAGGGATCTTTTGTCCTTATTTTTTTTTTAATTATTTTGTCCATATCCATAGGAAAAAAATAACAAAAATATAAAATTAAATGTGTGACAGCCTTTCACAAATCAACTAATCATCAGAGGCACAGTAACTTTATGCTGCCAAACTTCAAACACACACGCACACACATACACACACACACACATCTTGTTATCACAGAGGAGTTACAGTTAGTAATAACAAATATCTATGAATGCGGATGCATATAATACATACACAAAACTAGAAAATCATGGTCCAATAGAAAAGAATGCCAACATGTGCTAACCATAAGAATCAACATAATTTCAGTGACTGACCTTTATATTTGTTTCTGAGCTTCCTCATAGACAAAGCAAAATAGTAAATTAATCAGAGGGTATATATCTCCATTAGTCAAAGAAATAATGCCCTTTATAAGACTGAAATCCAAATGATTTCTTATCTATGACTTTATGGAGAGAATCTAACTGATAGAATATCTGCTATAATATGGTTGTTGCTCTTGAAATAGGGCATTTATATTGCTCATTCTGGTAGTGACCTTAAAATCCAAAGGAATAACTTTAAAATGCAATTTAATGAAGGTAAACTATCTTAGTTCAAAAGTAAAGATTCTGACCAATCATAATGATCTAAAGATAGAATTCATGGAGAGTTACATGACATATTTTTCTTAAATATATGTTTTGTGTAATTAGTACTCCTAACAGCACAAAAACAAGCATGCCCCTTATAATAATTTCTGCATTAGCCCAAATCCCTAGTAAGAAGACACATGGAGCAGAGCTACAATCCTGAGTAAGGTGGATCCTGCAACAGAGTCACCACTGATCAATCACCTAAATTTAACATGAGGGCTAAACAAGTCTTTATTGATATAAAGCCCTGAAATGTTGGGTTTGTGTGTATTTGAAAAAAATTGATACATGCAGAAATCATGTTGACAGAATGCTTAAGAAAAGTGAAGTGAAAATCAGGATTGAGATTTTATTAAGATTTGGAAATAAAATCATTCTTTCTCATCTAGATGAAGTGCTACCTTATCTCCATAAAAGATAAGGAACATATATATAAAGAGAAAGAAAGCTAATTTATTGCTGATTATGAGTATAAATTTTCCTAGATGTTTTAAAAACACTCTTTAAATTAAAGTTTTGAAGACTCTTTGAAGGAGTAATTTTATTGAAACGAGTAACAAGCAAAAGTTCAGATAGTTCACACAGTCAGTAAAGGGAGAGATATGAAATGAACCCAATATCTACAATATTCAAGTTTTATTTATTATTTTGTGCCAATTCTTAAACATCATTCTTTTCATCAGTTAACAATAGTGGTTGATGTCAATACACAAATAAGTAATAAACTAACTTTGAAGATTTATACTTAATAAAACTTGGCTGAAATTCATTTTACTAAAAAAAAAAGTCTATTATAAAAGATATACAGATGGGCAAAAGGAGGTTTATAGTTTTGAGTACACGAAACACAATGTTTATTCTTGTATTATTATTTACCAATTATTTATTTGTATTGTAAATGTAAACTTACTTTTACACACCCCTGTATGCTCATTGGTACAGCCACTGTGGAAAACATAGTGTCTGTACCAATTTACAGTAATTTATTGAGTTCCTCAATAAATTAAAAATGCATCCCCCTATGACCCAGTGATTCCATTTCTGGGTATTAACCCAAAGAAACTCAAAATAATAATTTAAAAGAATATATGCACCCCTATGTTAATTGCAGCATTATTTATAATAGTCAAGATATGGAAGCAACCTAAGTGCCCATCAATAGACAAGTGGAAAAAAGCTGTGGTACATACTTGTATATACAATGGATTATTACTTGGCCATAAAAAAAGAATAAAATCTTACTATTTGTGACAGCATGGATGGACCTAGAAACTATTATGCAAAGTGAAATAGGTCACTTATGGGTGTACTCTAAATGACAGACTAAACAAGTGAACAAATCTAAAACAGACTCATAGATACAGAAAACAGCCTAATGGTAGCTAGAAGGGAGGTTTTGGGAAATAGGGGAAAATAAAAAGGTATTAAGAAGTGCAAATGGGTAGCTACATAATAGACATGAGATGCGGGGTATAGCATGAGTAGTACAGTCATATTGTAGTGACTATGTATGGTGCCAAGGTCACAGGAGTGCACTGTGTAAGGTATATATAATTGTCTGACCACTAAGCTGTACACCTGAAACTGATACAACATAGTATTGAATATAAATTGTAGTTGAAAAAATGAGATAGCCCTGGCTGGTTTGGCTCAGTGGATAGAGCCTCCGCTTGAGTTTTGAAGGGTCCCAGGTTCGATTTCAGTCAAGGGCACATGCTTGGGTTGTGGGCTTGGCCCAACGTGCAGGAGGCAGCCAATCAATGATTCTGTCTCATCATTGAATGTTTCTATCACTCTCTTCCTCTCCCTTCCTCTCTGAAATCAATAAAAATATATTAAATAATATATAAATACCTTCCATTAATTTATGCTTTCCCATTGAACTGTCATACCTGAAATGACTTTGAAAAAAATCATAATAAATATTTTGAATGTGATTGACCAGACTGGCATCCTTATAGCTAAATTAGTCTACTTGCCCAACAGAAATATATGAAGTTACAGAGAGTAAACCAAACTTGGTATTCAGAATACATGAGCAAAAGTGTTTACAGTCTTGATTATGCTTCTTTCTGGCAGGAAACTTGGGGAAATCTCATCACTTTCAAAACTCAATTTTCTTTGCTGAATTAAAAATATTAGCTATATAGCAATAAATAGAAATTTCATTTTAAAAAATAGAAAAAAGTTTCTATTTTTATATGTTGTTGGACTAAAATATCTCATTACATTTTATTAAATTATCTTAAAGTTTATTATTAATTTGCATTATTATATTCCCATACCTGGGATTCAAATTATAATATATATGATAAATTATTAGATGAGACTTTCATATTATTGAGAAAAATTTGCTCATTTTATGTTGAAAATTTCAAGTTAACTTAGGGAACTTATGTAATCTTTTATAACACTGTAATAATACTGAAAAAGTATTACTGGTAAATTTTAATGTTTATTGTTGGGGATCATAAATTCCAGACAATCAAGGTTTAACATTTTTGGATGGTCAGAAAATCAGGTTTCAATCCTGGAATAGACTATTGAAGGTCTCTACCTAATAACAGTACCAGCAAAACTAGAGTTCAAGCAGCTTGATTGTATCTTATCTGCCACTCAAGATATTCCTTACTTTATTCCTCTTTTGTTGCTAATTTCATTCAGTTTCAAATGCCTCGTGATCACATTTTTCTCCTTTCTATTTTGCCCTTGGGAAATGATCTTAGTTTCCTAAGCTGTCCTCAATAATTTCTAATGTTTTTGGCCTAGCCTCAGCTCTCTAAACCATTCTTGCTTGTGTCAGTATATCCATAATCTAGATTTGGCTTCTATATCCAAAATAATAGTAATAACAATGATAAATAGGTATATTAGGTGTCTACTCTGTGGCAGGAAGTAAATTAAGCACATAGTGAACATTATTTCATGTAAACCTTACACCCTAAAAGATAGGTATGATTATTTTCAAACTACACAAATGGTAAAACTAAAATTTAATGATTTTAATAAACATAATTAAGACATGCACAGTAAATGATAAAGGTGAATATGAAACCAGATATAATATTGAGCTCTGTTTTCCACTATAGCATGGTTGATTTTGGTCTGCATATCGGATTAAGTCACTTAAATCCTCTTCATTTTAACTCATCTTGTAAATAGGAAAAGAGAGTAGACATGATTTTCTATGTACCTTACCCTGTGTAACAGTCCATGATATTTATTTCTGGCCTAGATGAAATCAAATAGTCATCCAATAATAAGCACCTATTTTTTCAATTATGTTATTGGGAGGAGGTAGTGCCAAAGAGAAATCTGAGTCCTATATCAAGAATTATCCCTGCCAAAAAACAATCCCACTCACCATTGCACCAAAAAAATTCAGATACCTAGGAAAAACTTAAATAGGGAGGTAAAATGCCTGTACTCAGAAAACTATAGGACATTGATAAAAGGAGATAGAGGAAGACATAAATGAATGGAAGAACATACTGTGTTCATGGATTGGTAGAATCAACATCATTAAAATGTCCATACTACCCAAAGCAATCTATAGACTTAACGCAATCCCCATTAAAATACCACCAGCATATTTCACAAACTTAGAACAAATTCTCCAAAAATTCATCTGGAATAAAAAAAGACCCTAAATAGCCACAGCAATCCTGGGAAAGAAGAAGAAAGTTGGAGGGATCACAATACCAGATATCAAGCTCTATTACAAAGCAACTGTTCTCAAAACTGCCTGGTACTGGCACAAGAACAGACATATAGACCAATGGAACAGAACAGAGAACCCAAGCCATTATGCTCAATTAATATTTGAAATAGGAGGCAAGAGCATACAATGGAGTCAAGACAGTCTCTTCAATAAATGGTGCTGGGAAAATTGTACAGATGCATGCAAAAAATGAAACTAGACCACCAACTTACACCATACACAAAAATGAACTCAAAATGCATAAAGGACTTGAACGTAAGATGGGAAACCATAAAAATCTTAGAAGAATCTATAGGCAGACATATGTCATAGCAATATTTTTACCGATACAGCCCCTAGGGCAATGGAAACTAAGGAGAAAATAAACATATGGGACTACATGAAAATAAAAAGCTTCTGCACGCACAGCAAAAGAAGCCATCAACAAAACAACAAGAAAGCCCACTGCATGGGAGAGCATATTTGCCAATGTTATATCCAATAAGGGCCTAATCTCCAAAATTTATAGGGAACTCATACTTCTTAACAAAAGGAAGATAAACAATCCAATCAAAAAATGGGCAAAGGACTTAAATAGACACTTTTCGAAAATGGTCATACAGAAGGCAAAGAGATATATGAAAACATGCTCAAAGTCACTAATCATCCAAGAGATGCAAATCAAAACGACAATGAGGTACCATCTCACACCTGTCAGAAAGGCATTCATCACCAAATCAACAAATGACAAGTGCTGGAGAGGATGCGGAGAAAAAGGAACCCTCATGCACTGCTGGTGGAAATGCAGACTGGTGCAGCCACTGTGGAAAACAGTATGGAGTTTCCCAAAAAAATTAATAATGGAACTCCCATTTGACCCAGTGATCCTACTTCTAGGAATATATCCCAAGAAACCAGAAACACCAATCAGAAAGTACATATGCACCCCTATATTCATAGCAGCACACTTTAAATAGCTAAGATTTGGAAACAGCCTGAGTGCCCATCAGCAGATGAGTGGATTAGAAAACAGTGGTACATCTACACAATGGAATACTGCGCTGCTGTAGAAAACAAGAACTCTTACCATTTGCCACAGCATGGATAGACAGGGAGAGCATTAGGCTAAGTGAAACAAGCCAGTCGGATTAAGATAAATATCACATGATCTCACTCATTTGTGGAATATAATGAACAACATAAACTGATAAACAAAAATAGATCCAGCCGAAACCGGTTTGGCGTCGGCCTGCGGAATGAAGGGTCCCGGGTTCGATTCTGGTCAAGGGCATGTACCTTGGTTGCGGGCACATCCCCAGTGGGAGGTGTGCAGGAGGCAGCTGATCGATGTTTCTCTCTCATCGATGTTTCTAGCTCTCTATCCCTCTCCTTTCCTCTCTGTAAAAAATCAATAAAATATATTAAAAAAAAAATAGATCAGAGACATACTAGTAGAAGCATTGAACAGATCATCAAACTTCAGAGGGAAGGCAGGGGAGAGGGGTTGGTAAGAGATCAACCAAAGGACTTGTATGCTTGCATATAAACATAACCAATGGACAGAGACACTAGAGCTGTGAGGGCATATGCTGGGGCGGGCAGTTGGCTGGGGAGAGGTCAATGGGGGCAAAGGAGACATATGTAATACTATCCTATCTAATAAAAGAGTAATATGCAAATTAACCATCACTCTGCTACACCCACAAGCCATGCCCACAAGCCAAGCGCACCAGCCAATCAGGAGCGAATATGCAAATAAACCCAACCAAGATGGCTACGGCCACAGAGAGCAGGAGGGAGGCTTGGGTTTCCCTGGCGATGGAGGAGGCCAAGCTTTCCACCTGCCCTTGCCGGCCTAGGCCTCCACCCAAAGCTACAAAGTTTCAATGATAGAAGATACATAAACCCAAACAGAAATGGCAGCAGCCATGGAGCTGGAAAGAGCAGGAGGCTAGGGTTGTCCCCGGTGATGGAGGAAGCCAAGCTTTCCGTGCACTCTGGCTGGCCCAGGCCTCGCTTAAGGCTACAAAGTTTCAATTATAGAAGATACATAAATCCCAATAGAAATGGCTGCTGCCACAGAGCAAGCAGAAGGCTTGGCTCCACTCCTGGCTACAAAGTTTCAATTGTAGAAGATAAATAAAGCCCAGATACCAGGGCCTCCGCTTGGGTCGCCAGGGGGCGTGGCTGGCCTGCAAACCACCACAGGCCCCTCGCCCAGGCCGCCCCACACCCCAAGGGAACCCCCACCCTGATCCAGGACACCCTTCAGGGCAAACCAGCTGGCCCCCACCCATGCATCAGTCCTCTATCCTATATAATAAAAGAATAATATGCAGATTGACCATCACTCCAACACACAAGATGGCTGCCCCCATGTGGTCAAAGATCCTGCCCCCATGTGGACACAAGATGGCCACCACAAGATGGTCAGCAGGGGAGGGCAGTTGGGAGGGACCAGGCCTGCAAGGGAGGGCAGTTGGGGGTGATCAAGCCTGCAGGGGAGGGCAGTTAGGGGTGACCAAGCCGACAGAGGAGGGAAGTTGGGGGCAACCTGGCCTGCAGGGAAAAGCAGTTGGGAGGGACCCAGGCCTGCAGGGGAGAGCAGTTAGGGGTGACCAGGCCTGCAGGGGAGGGCAGTTAGGGGAAAACAGGCTGGCAGGGGAGCAGTTAGGCATCAATCAGGCTGGCAGGGGAGTGGTTAGGGGGTGATCAGGCTGGCAGGCAGAAGTGGTTAAGGGCAATCAGGAAGGCAGGCAGGCGAGCACTTGGGAGCCAGCAGTCCTGGATTGTGATAGGGATGTCCGACTGCCCGTTTAGGCCCAATCCCCAGTGGATCGGGCAGTCGGATATCCCTCGAGGGGTCCCAGATTGGAGAGGGTGCAGGCTGAGCTGAGGGTCAACCCCCGCCCCATGCACGAATTTTGTGCACTGGGCCTCTAGTATGTAATACTTAAAACAATAAAGACTTTTTAAAAAATCATTCCTCCCTATACCTACAGGGTGACATCACCCATACCTTAACTATACTGTTAGGCTATTCCACAGTTGCCAGCCCAGGTCTTGAGGTTATAATTGTAAACCTGAGATGCAACAAAAACTGGGAAAGTCTCCATTTCTTCACATAGACATTCAGACTCATTTCCAGAAACTTAGGATAATTATACTTCCTACTTTTTAAATTTTAGGGAACAACCTAGTCCCATATAATTAAATATTGATAAATAATCAGAGAAAGATTATACAACATATTTCTTTATCAAATATAAGCATAAAGCAAAATAAACTAATCAGGCATCTATTGTATGTTCCTTTTACAGTAACATATTTAAATCTTTTGACCAAATCATTGTCCTAGGAAATAAACACGGGTTATTTAATATACCACTCAACTGATGCTGGCATAATCCACAAAGGAAATAGAGTTAAAACTAGCTGTTTTGATTTTCTTGAATTTTTGCATGATTTTTCTATTTGATTATATTGTATGCAGTATTGTTCTATTTTAATCAATTCACATAGAAGTCAAAGCAATGTTTTTCAAATTTTTATCTCATTTAAAATTCTTCAAATAACTCACCATTATAATTATAGAAAAGTAAAAACACCTTAATATGTTACTTGAGAGCTGCAGTATCTGTCCTCTGAGTACCTCAGCTTTGTCCTGTCACCAATTCTCTCCATCTGTTTTATACTGACATTGAACCATTATTTTAATAAGTACACGGAGGCTTGAAAAACAAACTTTGAGGAAGGTATTGGTCAAACATGCTGTCTCCCCTATTATAGAACCTTATCAAAGAGAACAATTACCAAAATTATTGGCTTGCAGCAAAAGCAATGTTTAGAGGGAAATTTATACTATAAAATTGATAATTTAAAATAAGAAACTTCTAAAATTGATCCCTGAATTTTTCTTGTTAGGAAATTAGAGAAATAATAGCACTTTAAGCATGGAGCAATCAGGAAAAATAAAAAAAAGTAATGACAATTAGAATGGAAGTAAATAATACTTAAAAGAGAAAAACAGAGCATTCAACAAACCAAATACTGGTTTTTAGAAAAGACCACAAAAATTGATAAAAACTCTATGCTGTCTAACCAAGAAAAAGGAAGACACATGATAGAAATAATAGAAATGAGAGAGGAGTCAGAGTCAACCCTACTGAGTAATGGATGTCAAAGTGTTAATAAAGGAATAACACAAGTTTATGTCATATATTTGATAATTTATATGAAATGAAGCAATACCTTGAAATACACAATCAACCTACTATAATTGTATTGCTATCCATCTCTCCCTTAAAATCCTCCAGAAGTTGGATGCTCCTGTATTGGGTACATATACTAGTATGTTTACCAGGATTATACCCTCTTGTTGTATCGATCCCTTTAGTATTATGTAGTGGCCTTCATTGTCTCTTGCTATGGCCTTCACTCTGAAGTCTATTTTGTCAGATATAAGTATTGCTACCCCAGCTTTTTTTCATTTCCATTTTCCTGGAAAAGACATTTCCATCCCTTCACTTTCATTCGGTGTGAATCTTTTGTTCTGAGGTGGGTCTCTTGTAGACAGCATTTATATGGGTCATGTTTTCCTATCCATTCAGCTACCCTATGTCGTTGATTGGAGTGTTTAAGCCATTTGACCCAGTGATCCCACTTCTAGGAATATATCCTAAGAAAACTGAAACTCCAATCAGAAAGAATATATGCACACCTAAGTTCATATCAGCATTATTTACAATAGCTAAAATCTGGAAACAGCCCAAGTGCCCATCAGTAGATGAGTGGATAAAAATGTTGTAGTACAATTACACCATGGAATACTATGCATCTGTATAAAAAGAAGGATCTCTTACCATTAGAGACAGCACAGAGGGACCTGGAGAGTATTATGCTAAGTGAAATAAGCCAGTCAGAGAAAGATAAGTATCACATGATCTGACCCATTTATGGAAACTAATGAACAAAATAAAACGATGAACAAAATAAATCCAGAGACATGGCAGCATGGAACAGACTTATAAATCTCAGAAGGAAGCCAGGGATGCGGGGGCGGGGGGGAGACATAATGAGGAGAGATTAACCAGAGAACTTATATGCATAAATGCATAGCCCATAGACACAGACCATAGCATGGTGAAAGCCTGGGAGGGGCAGGTGTGGGATAGAGAGGGTCAATGAGAAAAAAATGGGGAGGTGGACATCTATAATACTTTCAACAATAGACAAATAAAAAAATAAATATACAATCAACAAAAACATATGCAAGGAGAAATATATCTTTTAAATTGACCTATGTCTATCATATAAATTGAAATGGTAATGGGGAAAAGAAAACTATCAAAATGAAATTACTATCCCAATGTTAACATCAGTGAATTCCAGCAAATATTTAATAAATGTACCACATATCCACACAATCTCTTTCAGAATATGAAAGTAGATAAAATATTTCCTACCTAATTATTTGAGACAAACATTAACTGAATACCAAAAGCAGGTAGACATAACAAGAACTGGTTAATAGACCAATGTCTCCTATTAATAAAGATGAAAAAAAAGTCTTACCAAAATATTAGCAAATCAAAACTAAAAAAGTATAAAAACAATCATGTACCACAAAAACCTGGGAATTACTCCTGATAGGAAAGGTTGTTTCAACATTTGCAAATCAATTAATAGAGGCACCACATCAATAGGCTAAAGCAGAAAAATCATATGATTATATCAATTGATTGGAAACATTTTATTTTTGCCAAAAATCCAACTCATTTATTAAAAAGCTCTCAAAAAGTAATAGAGAGGGAACTTCACAAATTGATAAAGAACATCTATAAAACACCTAAAGCTAGTATCACATTTAATGATGAGAAATTGCACATTTTCACCCTAAAATAGGTAACAATGCAAACAAGTCCTTGTCAGGATTATAGGGCAATACAATCCTTCTAGAGTAGGTTCTCAATTCCAATAATTACAGGCTGTTGTTGTTCCTTGTGACTAAGCCCCTAAGGCCATTTGTAAACTTCCTGCCACAGGAGAACAAAGACCAGGAAAAACTTGACAGACACCAGGAATCAGACCATAGAATTGAATTGAAACTGTCCTGCCCTAACTGATTTGGCTCAGTGGATAGAGCATCAGCCTGCGGACTGAAGGGTCCCAGGTTCCATTCCGGTCAAGGGCACGTGCCAGGGTTGCAGGCTCGATCCCCAGTAGGGGACGTGTAGGAGGCAGCCAATCAGTGATTCTCATCATTGATGTTTCCATCTCTCTCTCCCTTCCTCTCTGAAATCAAAAAAATATATTTTAAAAAAAAGAAACTGTCCTAAAGACACCTGATCCCACACCTGCATTCCCTTTGAATTCCAAGCCACCAACTCAGCCCCTAGACCAGTGGTTCTCAACCTTCCTAATGCCACAACCCTTTAATACAGTTCCTCATGTTGTGGTAACCCCCAACCATAAAATTATTTTCGTTGCTACTTCATAACTGTAATTTTGCTACTGTTATGAATCGTTATGTAAATATCTGTGTTTTCTGATGGTCTTAGGTGACCCCTGACAGCGGTTCTCAACCTGTGGGTCGCGACCCCTTTCACAGGGGTCACCTAAGACCATCGGAAAACACAGATATTTACATAACGATTCATAACAGTAGCAAAATTACAGTTATGAAGTAGCAACGAAAATAATTTTATGGCTGGGGGTCACCACAACATGAGGAACTGTATTAAAGGGCCGCGGCATTAGGAAGGTTGAGAACCACCAACTGAAAACGAGAGCTTCCTGCCAGTGACTGCATATAAGGATGAAATTCCAGCGCCTGGGTACTGCCATCATGGACTCAATGTGCCCTTGGCTTGGCTGTGCAGCCCTTTCACTGGCTATCCCATCCCCCACCCCCTTTCCTTAAATAAACTCAATTTTTCTTTATCCACTATCTGAGATGGCTATTTAGCCTGCCCTCACACCACCCATATTAACCATTCAGTCCTCTTTCACCATACCTATTCAACATTGTACTAGAATTTCTAACAAAATGACAAAGAAAGGACATAAAAGATATACAAATTGGAAAGTAGAAATAAAACTGTCTTTATTTGCAGATGACATGAAGATTTATGTAGAAAATATCAAATAATATAGAAAGAAAAGCCGTCCTAGAACTAATAAGCAAATATACCAAAGCCACAGAATATAATATTAACTAGAAGGGGGGGGTGTCCCTCAGCCTGGCCTGCACCCTCTCACAATCCAGGACCCCAAGGGGGGTGTTCGACTGCCGGTTTACCTAAACATCCCCCGCAATCCGGGACCGCTGGCTCCTAACCACTGGCCTGCCTGCCTGCCTGATAACCCCTAACTGCCTCTGCTTCAACCCCGCTGCTGAGGCTTTGTCTGGAAGGATGTCTGGAATGACATCTGAAAGGGTCGTTCAGCTGTCCAGTCTAATTAGCATATTACACTTTTATTATTATAGATATGCAATTTCTTATATATCAATAATTAATAATTAAAATTCAAAATGTAAAAAGAATACCATTTGAAATAGCATAACAAATATAATGCTTAAGTATAAATCTAACAATGTAACAATAAGATCTGTATGTGAAAAATAAGTAGACACTGATGAAAGATATAAAAGATGATTTTCATAAAGGAAGATATATTCTGTGATTGTGGATTGTAAGAATCAGTTATATTAAGGAGTCATTTCTTCCCAACTTTATAGATTCAAGGAATCTCTTTCAAAGTTCTAGCAAGTTATTTTATAGATATTGAAAAACTGATTCTAAAATTCTTAAGTACATAAAATATTCAGCATATTGCTAAAAGGAATAAAATTGAAGTACTCATGTTACCAAAGTTAGCTAAATATTAACAAGAAGAAAGCAAAAGGAATCAGACATTATTGACCCTAATGGGCTGGGACACTGAGCCTATTGTTTCATCAGAAAGTTACTGTTTGCAGCCCCCTCCCCCTCCTTGCTCCAACTTCACCCAGGGAACCATAGGTCTCTTCACCACAAATCACTTGGGGAAGGGATAGAACAATGGAGGGGGAGGTAAACACAAGTGCAATAGAAACCTCAAAAGCCTGGGAAGTTGATTGGTTATTTTGACAAAAACGTCTAGTTATAAATCACAGGTGAAAAAGCTCTCTCTCTCACTTAGTGACCCCCACTGGCCCCATGTTTTGGCATGTTCTCTCTCACCCTGGAGCACCAGATCATGCAGGTCCAACAACTACCTGGGCCCGCAGTGGGCCTCGAGGACTCTGAGGAACTAAGCTTTAACAGGAAGCAGAAACTCTGGACACTGGCTTGTTTGGGGCCTTGATGAAGACTTTTTCCATGGTGGGTTGGATAGAGATAGGACATTGGGAACCCAGGAAGAGAACTCTTTTGATTTTGCATCACAAATAAAACTTGCCACACCACTCTCCTGTGCGTGGGTTCCTGAAATGCTTTTCTCACAATCCCGTGGAAGAGCCTAATTTCAACCAACAACATTCATATTACCCTATTTCAAGAATGATTTACAGAAATCAGAAAAGTTCAGTATTTGTGAAAGAAATGATACATAGATCAATGAAACAAAAACTGGTCAGAAATAGATGCACACATATATAGTCAACTTACCTTTGACAAAGTAGCAAAGACGATTCAATAAAGGACAATCTTTTCAACATCAATTAGACATTGGTACATAAAAATAAATAAGTAAGCCCAGGCTTCTGCCTTATATCTTTTTGTTAATATTTTCTCAAAATGGACCATAAACCTAAATGTAAAATGGAATGATATAAAAGTTCTAGCAGAAAACTAGAGACAACTTATGTAATTTTGAGTTTGATAATAACCTTGTAGATGCAATACCTAAAGCATAATCCATGAATGGAAACTGAGATATTTGAAGTTCGTTAATATTTAAAATGTCTCTGTGAGAGACTATTTAAATAATGAAAATATAAAGCATAGACTTGAGAGACTATTTGCAAAATACATATCTGATAAAGAACTTGTTATCTAAAATACACAATAAAACTAAAAAGTTAACAATAAGAAAATGAACAAGGCAATTAAAAATGGGCAAAAGATTTGGACAGACACCTCACCAGAGAAGATAAATATATGGCAAATAAGCTTATGGAAATACATTCTACATAATTTTCATTAAGGAAATAAAAATTAAAACAATGACATAACTATGAGAATGGATAATTATTTTCTTTCTATGCAGGATATTTGCAGAATAAATGGTGAAAGTGGTTTAGGAATATTAGATTTTGTTTTTAGTATCCAGTCACTTTATTTATTTATTTTTAAAATATATTTTATTGATTTTTTACAGAGAGGAAGGAAGAGGGATAGTTAGAAACATCAATGAGAAAGAAACATCAATCAACTGCCTCCTGTACACCCCCCACTGGGGATGTGCCCGCAACCAAGGTACATGCCCTTGACTGGAATCGAACCTGGGACCCTTCAATCCACAGGCTGACGCTCTATCCACTGAGCCAAACCGGTCAGGGCTATTGTTTTTGTATGTACTAGCTTTATCTTTACTTGATTGATTTTTTTGCTTTTTAAAATTATATTATTATTATATTCAATATATAAAAAGATAACATCTTTCCTAACATTTATTGTTCTAATTCAGTTTTTTTGTTGAATTAAATTGAATAGTGAATCTAGAATAATATTTATTAAAAGTAATGAGTAACAATGTCTTGTTTACATATTAGTGCAGGTACTTTTATTATTTATTTAGAATGATAATGTTATATGATTTAAGTATACACACATGCTCCTATAATCCTGAATATATATTTAATTAAGATGAGAAATTATCCATACATTTTTATTTTAATAAAATGTTTATTCATAAATAGATGTATTATGGTAGTACATGTATAGTAATATGTTTTATAATATAGAATTGTCCTCAGTTACTGGACTAAACTCTAATTTTAGCTGTATTTTTCTTTTACAGTACCATTGTGTTATACTCATTATAATTTTTGTTGTTTAATACTCACCTGAGGAAGGGCAGGAGGGAGAGAGAGAGAGAGAAAGATCAATGTAAGAGAGACACATCAATCAGTTGCCTCCCATAAGCTCCCCTACCAGGGCCAGGGATCAAACCTGCAACCCCAGTATGTACCCTTGATGGGAATTGAACCTGAGATCCTTTGGTGTGCAGGCCAAAGATCTAACCACTGTGCAACACTGACCAGGGCTATACTCATTATAATTTTTAGGATTTTTGTCTGCTCACTTAGGATCCTTTTCTCAGTACTTTCTCCATTACATAGTCAACATCTTCCCTCAGTAATACTTGTTTATCCCTAGCCACCCAAACTTGAGAAATAAGCCTTTCCCAGTACAGAAATCTCTCCATTATCAGGGCAACTACAAGGCACAGTTTCTCATGTCTTTGACTTTTCAAATATGAGACCTTAACCCCTGAACTAGAGAGGACATGTTTCAAGCTCTCCAAATGTTCTGTTGAGCCCTGTGCCCAGTCTTGCAGTAGGGGACATTTTCTCCATGAATTTACTAGTATGTCTGTAGAAACAGGGTAAGTTTTATTTACAGATATATATGTAAACAGTTCATATTTACATATGAAAAACAAATAATTTTTAAAAGATAATAATCAAATAGAAAGTGGGTAACAGGCAGTTAAAACAGAAATGCTGTGTGACACATACATATGTAAAATTGCTCAAGCTTATTAGAAACTATAGAAATGCAAATTAAATAGCAATTTATCATTTTCTACATAACGTGGGAAGAATGTGAAGAACCCAACATTCAAAAGCATTGCTGATGGAAGTGTAAATTTAAGCAACTTCTTTGGAATTCAAGATTTATCAAAATAACTACACATCTTCTGGCCCTGACATTCCATTTTTGCGAATTGATCACCATAGAAACTTACAAAGCTGAAAGTAAAAACTTGTTCATTACTGCATTGTTTACATTAGTTAGAAAAGAGGCAGTATATGAATACATAATATAATTGGTTTAATGAAACTGCTGTATCCGTATAGGACCAATATTCAGTTTGATAAATAGCAGCTTTTGTTTACAAATGTTTCTTCATATCCTGCTCTTCCAATGATGGCCCTGGGTCATATACTTTGCTTTCACCACTGAGCCTTGAGAAGGTATATAGCTCCAAATGTGCCTATGTGCTAGGGAAACTCTTGCATTCTGTCAACCACGGTGAGAACATTTCCAAATAAGTCTTTCTTGTAGACTAAGTCACCGAGTAAAAAACACTGAAGCTACCTGAACTCAAAACCAGTGGACCTGTAAACTCAAGAATGAGAATAAATTCTTGAAATTATAAACTACTGAATATTTTTGATGTTGTTCTGTGGCACTGTCACACCAGTGTTTTCTCTGATTGATCACAGGCCCATTTTGACTGGACAGTGCTTGGATTGATTATTATTTTTAATAAAACCCTGCATATCTACAATGAAATACAATTGGATATCATGGGAGAAGGTGGTTTATTTGTGCCAAATGTCGATATTCTCTGAATTTAGTTGATAAAGTATGATGTAGAAATGTGTATGCTTTTATTTATGAATGTGAATTTGTATCCTATCTAATAAAAGAGTAATATGCACATTAACCATCACTCCGCCACACCACAAGCCAAGCCCACCAGCCAATCCGGAGCGAGTATGTAAATGAACCCAACCAAGATGGCTACAGCCACAGAGAGCAGGAGGGAGGCTTGGGTTTCCCCGGCAATGGAGGAAGCCAAGCTTTCCGCCTGCCCTTGCCGGCCCAAGCCTCCACTCAAGGCTACAAAGTTTCAATGATAGAAGATACATAAACCCAAACAGAAATGGCGGCAGCCACGGAGCTGGAAAGAGCAGGAGGCTAGGGTTGCCCCTGGAGATGGAGGAAGCCAAGCTTTCTGCACACCCTGGCCAGCCCAGGCCTCGCTTAAGGCTACAAAGTTTCAATTATAGAAGATACATAAATCCCCCCAAAAATGGCTGCCGCCATGGAGCAAGCAGAAGGCTTGGCTCTGCTCCAGGCTACAAAGTTTCAATTGTAGAAGATAAATAAACCTCAGATACCAGGGCCTCCACTTGAGTCACCAGAGGGCGTGGCTGGCCTGCAAACCACCACAGGCCCCTCTCCCAGGCTACCCCACACCCCAAGGGAACCCCTACCCTGATCCGGGACACTCTTCAGGGCAAACCAGCTGGCCCCCACCCATGCACCAGGCCTCTATCTTATCTAATAAAAGAGTAATATGCAAGTTGACTGTCACTCCAACACACAAGATGGCTGCCCCCATGTGGTCAAAGATACTGTCCCAATGTGGACACAAGATGGCCACCACAATACGGCCAGCAAGGGAGGGCAGTTGTGGGCGATCAGGCCAGCAGGGGAGGGCAGTTGGGAGGGACCAGGCCGGCAGAGGAGGGAAATTGGGGGCAACCAGGCCTGCAGGGAAAAGCAGTTGGGAGGGACCCAGGCCTGCAGGGGAGAGCAGTTAGGGGTGACCAGGCCTGCAGGGGAGGGCGGTTAGGGGAAAACAGGCTGGCAGGGGAGCAGTTAGGCATCAATCAGGCTGGCAGGGGAGTGGTTAGGGGGTGATCAGGCTGGCAGGCAGACGCGGTTAGGGGCAATCAGGAAGGCAGGCAGGTGAGCAGTTGGGAGCCAGCAGTCCTGGATTGTGATAGGGATGTCTGACTGCCCGTTTAGGCCCGATCCCCCGATATCGGGCCTAAACGGGCAGTCAGACATCCCTCGAGGGGTCCCAGATTGGAGAGGGTGCAGGCTGGCCTGAGGGACACACACCCCCATGCATGAATTTCGTGCACTGGGCCTCTAGTATATGTATATGTGTCTTGGCAAACAAAACTCTGGAAATGTATGCAAAATAATGATTGCAACAACTTCTTTGAAAGAGTCACAAGAAAAGCAATTTGGGGACCCACAGATAGGAGGATGAGGTGTATTGGCAAGATTTATTGGAGCAAAAACAAAGGACTGTCCTCAGATGCCCAATGTCTTATAAATAGCCATGTAGCTTAGCTTCATCTTTCTACAGCAGAAGTCCCGGACCTGGTGAACTTAGTGCCCACCAGGAGGGTCAGAATCCAGAATGTCAATGTCATCACCCTGGGCTCTGGTAGCCCAGCATAGTCTCCGCCCCTGGTTGTGCTCCTGCTGTGCTGTCTCGCCCAGGCCCCCACAGAGAGCCACACTTGGACATATGCTGGGAGCCACAGGACTGCTATGGGGACAGAAAGAGGGCTTGCTCCAACAAATTGGCAAAAACGAATGAACATGTGCTATGTAGGTGGGCCTTCATTAAGCTTTCATTATATTACCTGGGGCTTGGGGAAAAGCAGGCTTTCTTTCAAAGCAAACAATCTCTTTCCTGGCTCTTCATGGGCTTGTGTTGGGCCCTCCCCCTAACCAATCCCTTTCCTGGGTCTCTGGGGGTTTTGTGTCCCTTATCTAATTCAGTTATTTTCCCGGGCGACTCCACCATTTTATGTTACCATTTTGGCTTTGACCCAAAGTTTTGCCTCCTCATCTGGTTTCTACTGCATGTGTGTTTATCTCCCCCTGCTCCATCTTGCTTTCTACTGTGCATAAGCCTAGCAAAGGAATTCCCCTTGCTGTTTTACCCCTTCTTGGTAATCCTGGATAATGGCTGGTTGTTTCCTAGGGGAGATTAGAAAGCCAATTCTTCCATCCCACTAAGGGGATTAGGTGCCTTTAGGGAAGGATGCAGCTGTCCTCTGAAAAGCTTGTGAATGCTGTAGCTTCCTAGGAATCAGGCTTAATGTACAATCCCATTTGCCCCCTTCCTAAACTAACTAGCTAGATACCTATTGTAACAATGTTATATCTAAAATTTATTGCCAAATCTAAGGTCATTAATTTATCTCTGTTTTTTTTTTTCAAAGTGTTTTATGATTTCAGTGTGTATAGGTCATTGATCCATTTTTAGTTAATTATTGTATATGCTGTGAGGTGGACATCTGAGTTAATATTTTGTATGGTGTGTAGAAGTGTAGTTTCATTATTTTGCATGTGGATGTCTTTCATTTTCCCTTCCTTCATTTTTCCCTTGCTTCATTTCATTTTCTTCCATTTTCTCTTTCTTACTAAAATTGATTGGCCACCAGGTTTCTTAGTTATTATCAAAATCTTCCAATGTTTATGCCTGACATGAGACATTTTGAAATTCTACTTACTAGGCAATTGACCAAAAACATTTTGAATCTTATTTAGGTGTGCATGATATTGCATCAAGATCTATATTAGATTGTTATATAGAATGGTTTATGTAGTCATTCTTCTTTTTAATAATTTGAGCATTATAAATACAGACTACCATACTGTGGGTATAAGTCAGTTTTATTTATTTTGGTAAACAAATTGTTGTTAGTGCTTCACTTATTAATGAAGTAGCCAGTGAAGGTCTATGTATTAGATATCCTTCCAGTGCTTTAACATGAAGAAACACAGTATACAAACACAGAAAGGAACATTGACTTTGAAATGCATAGGGACAAGTGATGGGTGAAATGTGGAAGAGGCACTGCACTCAGAAGGGACATTAAAACAAACTTACAAGGAAAAGAGTAAATAAGCATCTTGAATTCTCAGGAGAAGTTGTACATGGTGAAGTGCAGGAAGAGTTATGTGGATGCTGGGGAAAGTACCATCTAGATAGCGAAAGGCAATAGGAGAGCACATGGCAACCTCAGAGAGCTATTTATAGTGCATAAGTGTTATAGTAAAGGGAATGTGTAAGAGATGGAAGAGAAGCATATACCCTGGCAGGTACTAACATTGGTAGACTGTATATGACATATGAACTAATTAGGATTTATCTTCAAGAGAGTGGAGAAACACTGAATAACTTGAAGGAGAGTGAAATCATCCAATTTACATTTTAAAAGATTGCTCACAGACAGTGTGGAGGATGAATTAGAAGGACATGAGATTAAAGGCAAGAAGTTAATGCAGTTCCACAGATACGATAGTCAGTCACAGTAATATCACAGTGGCACATTTTTTAACCTTGCACTACATTTTATACAGATTTATGGCATGAGAAAAAGTTGTTAGTATAGAAAAATGTGACATTTCTAGGAAATAAATAATGGAATACATTCAAATAAATAGATCCTTCCAAGTAGTAATCTATAAAAGTATGTACTTATTTTAACACCACTATCACTATTTAAAATACTAGAGGCCCAGTGCACGAAATTCATGCACAGGTAGGGACCCTAGTCCTGGCTGGTGATCAGGGATGATCTGGGTCTTCTGGCTGCTGGCTGGGGCCTTCCTTCCCGAGCTGCCAGCTGCCCGCTGGGGCCTTCCTTCATTCTGCACCACCCCCAGTGGTCAGCACACATCATAGTGAACAATCGAATTCCTGGTTCCCTGCTTGAACTCCCGAGGGGACGCTTTGCATATTAGCCTTTTATATATATATAGATATTTGCATCTGCCTTCACAGATAGTTTATGTCATACCAAAAAATGTGTGTGTGTGTGTGTGTTGCTTTATGTATTACCTTTAAATTGTTACTAGCCATATTTGGACAAAAACACAATTGCTTTACTTCATCTCACATCTTGTTTACAAATATCCTTGCCTTTTCTCAATATTGAATAAAAGGAACTTCGGTGTTTTAAAAAAAATACATGGGGGCATAAGGGTTGGTGGGCTTGGTGAAACAGGTGAAGGGAGTAAGAAAAGGAAAAAACTCATAGAACTCAGACACAACTATCCACTGTATAGTGATTACCAGAGCGAAAGGGGTTTGGGGTAGGTAGAAGAGGGTAAAGGGGGATAAATGGTGATGGAAGAGTATTGAATGTCAACTTTGGGTATTCAACATGAACACACAATACAATATACTGATGATGTACTATGGAATTATACACTTGAAACCTATATAATTTTATTGACCAATGTAACCCAAATAAATTAAATTAAAAATATATAGGGCCTTGCCGAAACCGGTTTGGCTCAGTGGATAGAGCGTCCGCCTGCGGACTGAAAGGTCCCGGGTTTAATTCCGGTCAAGGGCATGTACGTTGGTTGCGGGCACATCCTCAGTGGGAGGTGTGCAGGAGGCAACTGATCGATGTTTCTCTCTCATCGATGTTTCTAGCTCTCTGTCCCTCTCCCTTCCTCTCTGTGAAATATCAATAAAATATATTTTTTTAAAAAAAAAATATATATAGGGCCTGAATTGTCATAATTCTTCCCAGGTGCTTTGTAAAGCCTTCCTTTTAAATAAAGAACATGTAGCCGAAACTGGTTTGGCTCAGTGGATAGAGTGTCAGCCTGCGGACTGAAAGGTCCCAGGTTCGATTCCGGTCAAGGGCATGTACCTTGGTTGCAGGCACATCCCCAGTGGGAGGTGTGCAGGAGGCAGCTGATCGATGTTTCTCTCTCATCGATGTTTCTAGCTCTCTATCCCTCTCCCTTCCTCTCTGTGAAATATCAATAAAATATATTAAAAAAATAATAATAAATAAATAAAAATAAATAAATAATAAAGAACATGTATGCTTTTTCTGGTTCTGTATTTTTTATCATTCCCTCTACTCACTCAGTTGAAACCTTAAAGAATTTTCTTAGTTACACTACTTATAGAGCCTCAGTATTTATTCTTATAAAAACATTAATCAGACCCCTGGCAAGTGTGGCTCAGTTGGTTGGAGCATTGTCCTGTACATGGAAAGGTTGCAGGTTGCATTCCTGGTCAAGGCACATAACTAGGTTTCAGTTTGATCCCTGCTCAGGGCATGTGCAAGAGGCAACCAATCAATGCTTCTCTCTCAAACTGATGTTTCACTCTGTTTCTCTCTCTCTCCCTTTCTGTCCCACTCCCTTCCTATCTCTCTAACATCAACAACCATGTAAGTATGTCCTGGGTGAGTATTAAAATAATTAATCAGATTCATGTGACGATTACAGACAATGTATGCATAATACTTAGATTTGTGTCACCTTAAAAATCATTTTTAAAAGTCACTGGCCCTTCTTCATATATCTGAAACTTATATATTAACTAACTAGAGGCCCAGTGCACAAAATTCGTGCATGGTGGGGGGGTCCTCTCAGCTCAACCTGCACCCTCTCCAATCTGGGACCCCTCAGGGGATGTCCAACTGCCGGTTTAGGCCTGATCCCTGGGATCGGGCCTAAACCGACAGTCGGACATCCCTCTTACAATCTGGGACCAGTGGCTCCTAACTACTCACCTGTCTGCCTGATCACCCCTAACCGCCTCTGCCTGCCAGCCTGATCACCCCTAACTGCCCCCCTGTGGGCCTGGTTGCTTCCAACTGACCTCGTCTGCCAGCCTGGTCACCCCTAACTGCCCCCCCCCCCCGCTAGCCTGGTTGCCCCTTACTGCCCCCCCTGTTGGCCTGGTTGCCCTCAACTGCCGCCCCCCACCAGCCTGGTTGCCTCATGCAGCCTGCTGTTCAGTCATTTGGTCATCTCACTAACCCCATGCCACCCTGGTTTCCCCACACAGCCTGCTGTTCAGTCATTTGGTCATCCCTCACTAACCACCCTGCTGGCCTGGTTGCCCCACTCAGCCTGCTGTTTGATCATTACTGTTACTGTGATGGCGTCCTGAACAATTTGCATATTCCTCTATTATTAGTATAGATATTACTTTATTACATTTAATTTTTTAAAAAGTCATTAGTTAACCCAAGTGAGAGGCATAAATAATCTGATTTAATTAGTCAGATGGTTTCTAGATGGCCCAGGTTGGTAATATAGAGAAAAAGAATGGCCTAGAAAATGTATTATTATAACATTGATATTATACTAAATAGCACTTTATCTTTATTTGGATGCTTCATTTATAGCATAATTTGTAAGGACCTTCAGGCCTTTATTTTGGGAACCAACATTATTTTATTACATTTTATTTTTGTTGAAAAATAGAAATACTAGAATGAGAGACAATGTATCTTTACATTGGTTAGAATATTCATACTAAAAAAAAATGTCTCCTTTATGACTTGGATTTGTATTCCCTAATTATTTTTTACTAGCAATCATTATGCTTAATTTAAACTAATTTTTCAATCTCAGTTATGATTCTGCCTTTTGTAATCTGTTTAGGCATACTTTGCCTAAGCATAAAGTCATGAAGAATTTTACCTATATTTTTATTTAGAAGCATTATTTTATCTTTCATATGTAGATCTATAAAATCAGAAGTTAACATCTATTACTAGTTTTTGTTAATGGTCTAATTTATTTTATGCATGGATAACTAATTTTATTCCTTACCAACCAATCTACACTGAGTGGCCAGATTATTATGATCTCTGAATGCATATTATATATATTAGAGGCCCGGTGCATGAATTCGTGCATGGGTGGGGTCCAGCCAGCCTGGCCAGGAGGAGGGTGCATCGGCAGTTGGCCGGCCTGCCTGCTGGTCGAACTCCTGGTCAAGGGGACAATTGCATATTAGCCTTTTATTATACAGGATATACACTGGTGGCCAGATTATTATGTGTTCAGAGATCATAATAATCTGGCAACTCAGTGTATAGTTTCACTTATATGAACCAAGTATTCATATAGAAAATATAAAAGTCTCAATTTTAAAATTATACAAATTGAGATAATTCACTATAGGTTAGGAAAACATTCAATACATTAGAACATATAACAAATACATAATAAAATTCGTACAAGAAATACACACACAAACTACAAAACATTTACTGAACAAAGTATAAATCTTGATTAGATCCTAGAGAATAGAACGCTATAACACATATTTTTTAATAAATGGGAAATTTTAATATAGGACAAATATATGAGATGCCATTATTAATTATGTTAAATATCTTAAATGTGTACTATATTTTTCTGTGTATAAGATTCCCTCCACTTTTCCAACCCAAAAGTAAAACAATCAATATTTTAAACATAAAACAGAACACATTTTTATTTAATAATTATTGCAGGTAATGTTTACATACCAGTACTATGATATTATGCAGCATATCACTTTATTCAGCCTCTGTTGCATCATTGCTCTCTTCTTCATCACTATTAAATCCATACATACCAATTTCTTCAACTTCTATTGTATCACTGCTGTCTTTTGAGTCACAGTCTATATATGTGAGATAATCCTCATAAACTGGTGGCATTTTCTGAGCTAACTTGGTTCTTATGGCCAACCCTTCTCTCCTCAAAATTGAAGCACCGTTTGCCTTTCCTATGAAGTCAACATTGTTCATTTCACTTGCAAACATTCTTGCCTGAGATTGGATAAACTTGCCACTCTGGAGCTGCTCCATAATCCAAGTCTTAATCCTCTGCTCCAAGTTTGCCCATTTTGCTGGTTTTCCCCTTAAGGACTTCTCCTTTTTTGGCATCTTAAGAAGTTGTTATTCCTGTTTTCTCCAGTATCTGATCATACACTCAGTGAGAGGAGGTCCAAATTATTTCTCTGCAGCTCTATTTCCATGGTCTTTTACATAGTTGATTACATTCAGTTTGAATTTTGCAGAGTAAGACAATTGCTTACCGGTATTTTTCTTTTTATTTTTGACGTTTTTATGGGCTCAGAATGCTGTGGTCCCTGTTTCATCTGTGCACTCTCCACCTCCACCTCCAATTACTGCATTAGCTGACATCAGTAACAATAAGGCTCATGATTGGAGGAAGCCTGTGTGACAAGGTACGGGCAGCTAAGCTCCTGCGGCTCCCTCCTAGGCTGATTTCTGTGCATAAGATGCCCCTTGATTTTCAGTCTAATGATTTTAGAAAAAAAAATAGTGTCTTATACATGGAAAAATATGGTAAATTGTACTGGCATGATGAAGATTGCCTTGCTTTTTAGAAGATTTATGGTGAAACATTAATATTAAAAAGTGGAGAGCTGTGAGTTCTGCAACTGGAGTTTCAAATGTTTCTTAAGAACAAAGGGACATATATATGAAAACAAGGTAAATTTACATCATATTTGATATGTTTGGATATTTTTCATAATAATTTTTTGAAATAAAATAATTGTATTTAAAATATCTTTGCATAAACACCTGGAGAGAAAATAAGAGGACCTAAATAATTTAGGAGATAAGCAATCTTCCTGAATTGTAGACTCAAAATGTTAAGTGTCAATTTTCCATTTTGTTCTGTAAAATTCAATGCAATATCAATTAAAAACCATAGATTTCTTTTGAGATAATTGATGAGCTGCTTTTAAAATTTTATATAGAAATAGAAAGGACTAAATATGGGCAAGACAACATTAAAGAACCACAAAAAGGGAGAAGTAGTGTTACCCGATATCTAGATATATCATGAATTTACAGAGATTAAAAGTGCTATTGGTTTGAGGGGAAAATCAACCAATGCAATAAAATAAACAGTGCAGACATAGACCCACATATATAGGATGGGGGAAAAGTAGGTTTATAGACATTCATATGGAAAATAATACAATACTAAATAATAATATAAAAATAAATGTTTCGTGTACTCAAACTGTAAATCTACTTTTGCCCCACCATGTATGAATGTACCTTAAATGTACACATTTACTCTACAAATAATGTATTTAACTTGTGTGATGACTTCATACCATATCATATAAGGAACTGTTGAAAGAAAGTGAGTGTTAGCCTAGAGACAAAATGACACCGGCAACATTAAAACAGACCTATGTGGATGAGGTCTAAGAGATCAGAAGAAAATTTGGAAAATAACATTTGTTAAATAAGATCTACACAAAGGTAGCATGAATAACCTAGGGAAATATTATGTTTTCTACTACCAGAGGGATTTAAGAATATATTACAAAACATATGCTAGAGACTCTACCAATCTAACGGATTGTGATTTTGTGTGCAATTCTCCAGAAAAAGGTAGATTGTTAGTAGAGATATTATATTGGCAGTCATATAGTTACCCAAATATAACACTATTAAAAAAAATCTCTTAATGGGTATTAGTGTTTTTAGCCTGCTGTATGAGCTTCAGAGAGATTAGACAGCATTTGGGAGAATTCATTTTCCTTATAGGCAATAACATATTATATATTCATCCCTCATAAGGATTTAAAGAATATAGATGTCAAAACAAAACACACCAAAAAATTAAAAATGAAACTGCTATTTGACCCTGTGATACCACTTCCAGGAATAAATCCTAAGAATTCCAAAATACCAATCAGAAAGAATATATGTACCCGTATGTTCATAGCAGCCCTAATTATAATAGTTAAGATCTGGAAACATCCCAAGTGCCCACCAGTTGATTAACAGCTATAAAAGCTGTGTTACATTTACACCAAGGAATATTATACAGCTATAAAAAGAAGGATCTCTTACCCTTTGAGACAGCATTGAAGGAGCTAGAGAGTATTATGCTAAGCAAAATAAGCCAGTCAGAGAAAGACAAGTATCATATGATCTCACTCATTTGTGGAATCTAATGAACAAAATTAACTGATGAATAAAATGGATCCAGAGACATAGAAGCATGGAATAGATGAACAAATCTCAGAGGGAAGTGGGGTGGGTAGGAGGAGAGAGTTTAAAAAAATGTATATGCATAGTCTATGGACACAGACAATAGTACAATGAAGACCTGGGGTGCAAGTGAGGTGTGGATGGGGGTTCATTGGGGAAAAAGGGAGACATCTGTAATACTTTCAACAATAAAGGTGATTTAAAAAATATAAAACAATATATAGCCTTAAGGCTTAGAAGATTTGTAGATGGCTACGTCACCCTTCATAAGAAATATAAACAATGATTTTCTGGACAAATTTAAATTGAAAGAATCCTGTAAAATATACCATTGCATCTAATTTACCAAATGCTTAAAACTAGAAGGAAATAAAAAATGCAAAGAAAACACCAATCATCTCTTCTATTGCCTTTACCCTAGGGCTGCATTTAACAAGACTCACTTGAGTGAGGTTAGGTTCAACTATGTCCAAGGAATGATTAGAGCTCACTGTAATGGTCTATCAAAGCAGTTCAGGTGGTGTTATGAAGTTAAGGTGGGCATCTAGCAAATTTTGCAATAATACCAACAAGCACTGGGGTATTATATAAACACTAGAGGCCCAATGCACAAAAATTCGTGCAAGAATAGGCCTTCCTTCCCCCGGCTGCTGGCACCGGCTTCCCTCCGATACCTGGGACCTGGGCTTCCCTCCTCCAGCCACCAGCAGGCACCTAGGACCCAGGCTGGCTTCCCTCCAGCCCGGTTTCATCAGAAAAGATGTCTTGAATGACATCCTGAAGACTTCTGGTCTAATTAGCATATTACCCTTTTATTATTATAGATGTGCTACCTAGAGTAACACATTATCCACAGTCTACATCAAAAACAACTACCCATTTAACATAACATATAACTAATTACCCTTTTCCAGTTTTCCTAATGTCTAATTTCTGCCTTGCTGTATTTCTTAAATCTTGGTACATATGTTTTTCCACCTCAAATTTATTTTATGAAGATATTAAGCCAGTGACCTTTAAGCAGTGTCTTATTGCTGTTATTGTTATCTTACACTGTACTGAAAGTGTTTGACTCTTGTGGCTAAAACCATTTTTCACCGGTCTTGTGAGAAAAAGAAGCATATATATATATATATATATATATATATATATATATATAGAGAGAGAGAGAGAGAGAGAGAGAGAGAGAGATAGATATATAGATATATAGATATATAGATATATAGATATATAGATATATAGATATATAGATATATAGATATATAGATATATAGATATATAGAGATATAGAGATATAGATATATAGATATATTGATATGGATCAGGCTTTGTGAAAATAATTATACATATTCTTTAAATTAAATAGGCATTTACAATAATATTTTACTTTGATATGCAGTAGACCATTGTGTGGATCTTTTTTTTTTTTTTAATCACTGAAGGAACCACACAGAAAGAAAATTAAAAATAGATATATGAGTGGCCAAATCAATATCATAATTAATTCACTGAACCTCATGAACTTAACTTAAAATCTAATTTAAAGCCTATTTACTCTTGCTATACATGTAATTCTAATCAGTCTTGCTATTTCATTGCTCTTAAAGGGTTGAAGAAGACACAAAGACAAGAAAAAATGAGACATAATGGGGGGGGGAAAGCACAAGAGTTCAAAATGTACACATTTGAAGTTATTTAATACTCTTTTAAAATCCTTTAAAAGTTACTCATTGCACTCAAGAATAAAATGCAAATATTGCTTTCATGACTTTAACATATCTCCTTGACTCATCTCTTTGAGTTCATTCATATTTTCCTTCTTCTCTTCACTGTAGTTGTTTTTCTTCTCCCCCTGTATCTATTTTTATTTACCTTTTTTCTCCTCTCTCCTGTCTTTCCAACTTTCCTCCATCCACACTGCCCTTGTTACTCTTGTCCAAACATAATAAGCTCCTCTCATCCTAGTATTAATGTAGTATATTGCTACTACCTGAAATCACTCCTCACTATATATTTGCATAGCTTGCTTTTTAAATCTTTCAGATATTAGTTCATTGTATCTCAGAGAGAATTTTTATAATTACTTCATCAAGCCAAGGTCTATCATCTTACTGAATTTTAATTTTATTTTACTGTTATTCATGTTTATTTTTTCTTCTTGGTTCCTTCTCCTTACTATCTGCCAGCAAATACAATATTGCCTTTATAAGAGTATCAACATCTTTCATCTTGTTTTTCACTTACTCTTCAGAGCCAAGAATAATTTATTTGTAAATTATTTGAACTAGAAAAATGAGTCTTAAAGGAACAAAACTCATAACAACCTTTTAAACAGACTGTAGACTATTTCAGATTATGATCATGTTTATATAGGTTGACTTTTTAAAGTAAACATTTTATAATAGTTTTAGATTTATAAGAAAAATTACCAATAAGAACAAAGTTTCTATATAATCCCACACAGCTTCCCCAATTATAAACATATTAATGTGATGCATTAGTCAATACTAAGTAATCACTATTAATACATTATTATTAACTAAAGTCTATATTTTATTCACTTTTTTATATATTTTATTGATATTTTACAGAGAGGAAGGGAGAGGGATAGAGAGCTAGAAACATCGATGAGAGAGAAACATCGATCAGCTGCCTCCTGCACACCCCCCACTGGGGATGTGCCCGCAACCACAGTACATGCCCTTGACCGGAATCGAACCTGGGACCCTTGAGTCCGCAGGCCGATGCTCTATCCACTGAGCCAAACCGGTTTCGGCTTATTCACTTTTTAAATCTAATATCCTTTTTTTCTATTACAGGATATCATATTGCATTTAGTTGGCATATCTTCTTTGGGTCTCTGCAACAGTTTTTCTGACATTCCTTGTTTTTGATGACCTTGATAACTTTGAAGGTTACTGGTCATGTATCTTGTAGAACATCAGTGGAATTTTTTGGATATTATTCTCATGATTAGATTGGCCATCTGAGTTTTGAAGAAGACCACAGAGATAAAATACCATTTTCATAATGTCATGTCAAAGGCATATGCTATCAACATGACTTATTGTTGATATTAACCTTGAATGACTGGTTGAGGTAGTGTTTTTTCATTTCTCCACTGTACAATTACTTATTTTCCCCTATCAATGCAGTATTTCTTGGGAAAAAGTCACTATTCACAGATATTACTTATGAAGTGAGAGTTATACTTCATCTCCTTGAGGGGACATCATGTATATAAATTTTTTGAAATTACTTGTATTGTTTGTCTATTCTCCACTATTTATGTATTTATTCAACTATTTATGTATACTAATATGGACTCATGGGCATTTATTTTATACTTTGTCATATAATCCATACATTATTCATATTATTGTTGAAATTTTCCGTTTTTGGCCTTTGGGAGTTCTTTCAGTAGGCATGTTGTTTCCTATTTCTATTAGAGTTTTTAACCTACTAATTACTGTTATTGTAAGTTACCTGCCTAGTAATTCTAAAATCTTCACCATAACTGAGTCAGATATCATCCCCCCTTCTTTTTGTGCTATAAGACTGCTTTTTTTTTCTATGGTATTGCATGTTTTAATTTATTGTCAATAGCTGGACATGATATTTCAGGTAACAGAAACTGAAATAAATAGATTGGGATGATAGTCACATGATGCAATGTGCAGATGATATTTTGTTGTGTTGTACTCTTGAAATTTGTATGGTTTTGTGCACCAGTGTCACCCCAACCAAGAGGATATAGATTGCTTCCCAACTCTTTCAACTATTATCACTGTTATTTTGGTGGGATCCTGTTGATGAGGTAGTAACTGAGGGGAATGGAAAGAATTATATAATTTTATGATTAAATGTTATTCTTTTAGTGAGCCTGTGTCCTAGTGCTATGACTTTCACAAGTGTTTCTTCTCTTTTTCCCCCACCTAAAGTGAAAGAGAATGGCTAAGGGGGCTGGTGTTGGGTAATTGGGTTTCTGTGTAGGTGAGGTAATTTCTGGCAAAATGTTTCCAAAGAAGAGTATGTTTTTGTTATGGTAAATGCTCTGTGAGTATTTCAACATAGTTACTTTTCTCCTGCCACTGCATAGAGGAGAGAAGATTTTCCCTAGCTCTTTACCATGAGAACCTGGTGGGGTACTTGGACACAAAGCCTGTGGAATTGTGAGGCCCTTCCTAAGAGTGAAGTATTTTCTCACTCTCAAGCTAGTGTGGTCCACACTCAGTCTCCAGCAACTTTACCACTTATTTCTCCTATTTGTTTTGGCTCAAGTGGTTTATGCTCCATGTAAGTTCTGGACTGTGATTCTCCCCATTCACTGTCTCTCCAGATTTTGAGGTGGTGATTTACCCTATGACCTCAATTCTCTGATGAGTTAAAAAGTCATTGATTTTTAGTTTGTTTTGCTGTTTCCTTGATGTAAGGACATGAGTGATTACTTCCAAGATCTTTATTTGTTGGAGTTGAAATTGGAAGTAGCAATAAACTCATTAAACGTGGCTTGCTACCACTGGGGGATTCACTCTCAGAATGTTTAGCCCGGGAGTGTTGTTACTGAATTTACCCTAGACTTAGTTTATCAGAGAAAGTTCAGTAATGCAAGATTCAAATGGAAAAATGGAATTATGCTATAGGTATAGGTAGATGTCCCCTCTCGTAAACTGAGTAAAACAATCTTTAATCAAACAATATGTTTAAAGATAATCCACATAAAAAAAGCAGTACATTTAACAAAATTATACGAGGACAACTTATTTTGAGGAACATATTGCAAAGGATATAATAGCCCTTTGTGCTCTCATGGACGCCCAGTTTAAAAAATATATTTTAAAACAGCTAAGTGAGTATAAGGAAAGAGAAGATTAATCTAGGAGGTCAGGGTTCATATTTCCAGAGAATTCCATAGAAGGAAGCTGCAGTTGCAGCTACTCTATCACAAAAATAGATATTTCTTTGAATCCTGTTAAAAATGGAAAGATAGAGAACATTTTATAAAGGTGGTATTGCAAAAATGGAACACATTTTTTTTCTTGAAGAGTGCTTGGTCCCTCAGAAGAGGAATTGGTCTCTGATACCACTGGAAATATTAATTTGAAAGAATATTTGCACCCCTATTTATGTTTATGGAAGCATTATTTCTAATAGCCAAAATTTGGAAGCAGCCCAAGTATCCACCAGTAGATGATTCGGGGGGAGGAAAAATAAAGCTGTGGTACATTTACACAATGAAATACTAGTTGGCCATGAAATAGAAGGAAATCTTACCCTTTGTGACACCATGGATCGACCTGGAAAGTATCATGCACATTCATTCTAGCTCTGACATGTCACGATCACAAGAATCAGAAACATATGGAAATTACTGGATAAGGCTTATGAAGAAACAGAGTAAACAAGGTCTCATTCAATACACCATTCTAGGAATTAATTGTGATGGGAAGTATGAGGATCAAATGGTCTGTTTGGAAAACCATGGAAAGTAACCATGGCTTAAAGAGTTCTATCAGAAGAGGAAAAGCAAGAATGTTAGTTGGAAATAAGAGCGATTTGTGAAGAAAATACCAAATAGATCAAGATAAACTTGTTTAATAACTTCAAGACCATCAGTATTTGAGAAGGGCATGGTTATCATGTCCCATGCACTTAGGAGCAAGCATGTCCAGGCATTGACAAAGATAAAAGATTCTTTATAAAGCACAGGAAAAAGATAAACTTAATAAGAATGTAAGGAAGTTCATAGGTAAGATAAAAACTTGATTTATATAAAAAAACTAATGTCTATGAGGGATATATATATATATATATATATATGTATATATATATATATATATATATATATATATATATATATATATATATATATGGCTATCCTGGAGAAATAATCAACTTGGTAACTTTAAATATACTATAAGACCACCTATAGTATACTATGTCATTCACAATGAATATCTGTACTAAATCATAAAGGTTACCCAGGAGCATGGCTCAGTGGTTGAGTATCGACCTATGAACCAGGAGGTCACAGTTAGATTCCCAGATAGGGCACAAGCCCTGGTTGTGGGCTTGATACTCAGTAGGGTGTGTATAGGAGGCAGCTGATCAGTGATTATTTTTCATCATTGATGTTTCTATCTCTCTCTCTTCCTCTCAATAAATCAATAACATTTTTAAAATTAAAAATAAAGGGAACTTCTGAGAAAATAAAACCTGTGGTCTTGCAAACATGGTAACCCTTCAGGTACTTGTGAATGGAAGAATTCAACTTAGCAAAAAAAAAGCAGCAAATTACAAATCTCAAGTCTCCCCTGGGCCCTAATAAACATAGTAGGAAAAGAGAAAATTAAGAAAACCTAGAGTTATGTCCCTATTGATCCAGAAAAGAAAGTCATACAAAACACAACCCCACTGCCATTAAATTAGTACAAGAACCAAAAAGTTCAAAAAGATGAATAAAGGCAAGATTTTGAAGATTCCATCATGAAAAAGATAGCAGTCCTCTTTGTGCTCAATATGACTTCCCTGGACTCTGGATATATTAAGTCTCATCTAGGTTTTGGAGAAACTTTATTATGTGATTCTGCAGCTGAAATAATTTTGAGAACTGAAGGAGAAGGAACCTAAACTGCAGGGTGCAGCGTCATGAGAAATTCCAAAGATGGAGCAGCAATTACAATTACTCAATCACAGAGGTAAAGATCCTTTGGGATCTTAATCAGAGGTGGAGGAAACATCATGAGTGAGGCACTGTAATGATTTTTCCCTTTAATTTTAGAATGATTGGTTAAATAGTTTGGGTTCTCTTCTCAGGAACTGTGGACTCTGTGTCCGTTACTGGGTAGAGAGACATTTACTCTAGCTTCGAACAGTAAAAAAATACAAGACTGAGAAAGAAAAAGAAATTTACTGGGAAATAGCAATAATATAAGACTAATACATGTGCTTCATGCTGGAAGTGGAATTAATAGGGTGGTTGACTAACATTCCTTTTAAGAATCTTGAGTCCCTGCTATGCAGGGGATTTGGCTCCATGGGGCAGTCCAGGATAGTTACAAGAGTAGAACTACATGATTTTGCAGTGAGTAGGACTGGGGGCAGGGGCTAGCCTAGGATTCTTGAACCTCCCTCTAATTATATGGCAGATACCAGTTGGAAAGCCTGTGGCTTGTAAAAAAACATTCTCTGTGGGAGCAAGTAGAGGGATGACAAAGCAAATTGGGGATGTACTTCCAGGACTAAATCCAAAGAAAACACACACGACACAACAATATTTATAGTACTTATGAAAAAAGATCTGGGGCCCAAAGAGCAAGTGAGATATCCCCAAGTTCTGAATAAAACAGCAGTGATGTGACAGCACAGAAGTTTCAGGTGTTAGCAGAAAATGTCAAAGGAACTCCAGGGTGGGAATCAGTCATGTCTTAGAAAGTACCACCCAAGGTTTTGTGTGGGGGCAGTTATGCCATTTCACAGTATACTAGTTCACATTATTTGTCACAGTTGATTATTTTAAAAGGGTTATTAAAGATTCTATTTCAATCAGGGTATTAGGAAAAGCAGAATTTACTGATGAAGATATTTTTAAAGCATAAAACTAAGAGTTAAGACTGGGAAATTTTGCTAGATTTTGAATTAGAGATTGATGGTAAATGCTCTTTGAGAGTAATATACCCTTCAAGATATTCCAATCTGCAAAAATCAATTCACCTAAGTCAATTCCATCTTCAGATTACTGTGTACAAATCTCAAAAGGCAAATAGCCTAGGTAGAACCTATTGAACCTGAACCAGTGAATAGTAAATCATTCCATTTTATTCTATTGCACCTTACTTTTTTTTCATTGTAAGAAACAATCTCTTCAATGCACAGGAAGTCTGGATAAATTTGGACCTGTGAGCTATAAGGGTTGTCTAGAAGTAATTAGGAAGGAGATGGTTAATGCTGCTCCTGATTTTTAAATAGGAAAGAAAGAGAAAACATATATATTTGGCATACCCACACCATGGTCATTGAAAAATAGAATGTTGTGGGAACAGTATAAGGTTTTATTATAAGGATTTTCCATACCATCTCTCTCTGACTCATTCTATTCATACAATGTGTTAGTGTTTTCAATGTATGTCTCCCTCTGCCTACCTTACATTAAGGAAGATTTAGGTGTACTGACCACCAAGTTAATCTATCAAGACTGGTTCATGAAGTGCATAAGGTTCCAAAGAGTACACAGAGCTCAAGAAAGTTAGTGTTCCCTGTTGCATAAGTTGGCCAAGGGCATTTCCCTTAGAAAACCTGAATCCTGAGTATAGCAGCTGATTTCTATGCTGGAGCAAATGACCAAAGACCTATTCCTTTAGTGAACACTGTTAAAACCTCAATCTAATTTCTAAGGAAAATAGTTTCTTAAATTACCAGTTTAGGGAATAGAGCTTTGAGAGTAAAGAGTGACTGCTTTTTTTATGGGCATTCTTCTCTTTTGGATGGTTTCTCAAATTACCCACTTAGATAAAAATATCCAAGTTCACCTCTTAGAGACAGTCCTCCCCTTGCCTCAAAAGCCCCTTGGATGACAAAGTAGGAATCAAGATAGTGTCCAGAAAGATAAAGCTATGAGTATAGCCACTTAAATCTCTTTGAGATGCATACAGAAGAACTTAACCACTCCAGGATTTTTAACCAGGTAGATAAAAAGTCTACATCAAGGGGAGAAACCAAAACCTTGAATGATAATGAACTGAATATTTGCATAGTCTCTAGGTGGTGCAAGAGTTAGGTCTTTGACCTTCAAGCTTAATGTCCTTTAGTTAACAGAAAACTATAAGGAACTGGCTTGGAAATCGAGTCGCACCTCAGTGGAATAAAAAAGTCAGAGAGATAGTCTTTTAATATCAGGTATTTTGTGGCATAAGAATGTGCAAATTTGAATCCACTGGATAAACTATAAAGTTTTTAAATTATTTTCAATAACATTTTACACTTTCTGAGAAAACTAGTCTCTACAGATTCTTTATGGTATATACTAGAGGCCCAATGCACGAAGATTCGTGCAAGAATAGGACTTCCTTCCCCTGGCTGCCAGCACTGGCTTTTCTCCAGGACCAGGGCCTTTGCTCTGGCCACCACCTTCTGCCTTCGCTCTGGCTGGAGCCACCTTCTGCCTTTGCTCCGGACCTGCCGCCCTCCTATAGCCCCCTCCCGCCCCGCCCTCCCCTCCTAGCAGGCGTCCTGCCCCATCCCAGCTGCTCTGTGCCTGCGCATGTGCGCTTCTCAGAGGCCCAGAGCAGCCAGGGCGGGGCAGAACGCCTGCGTCCCAGCCTGGCTGCCACCATCTTTGTTGTGTCAATTTGCATATTCCCTCCTTATTGGCTATGCGTGCCACCATCTTTGTCATGGAGTGATGGTGAATTTGCATATTCCATCTTTATGAGATAGGATAGAGAGGCCATGTGCCTTTTAATTTTTTTTTTTAAAGTAACTCAGGATTAAAAGATAAAAGGGGTGACCCCTAATTTCCTAGGGCTTTTTTTTATAGGACCACAGGTTTGGAAAGAATATTTATCATGTTGCACATACTATCTGCCTTATTTTATTATTTAATCCACTTTTGAGAATTACTGCAGATTGATCAGTGGCACACAGATACACCACCAGAGGTCGGATTTAAATACTCTGCTGCTATCCAATATTTTTAAGCTTTCCCCATCCTTTCTAATAGAAAATAGCTGGGAGAAACTAGCTCAGTCTTAGATGTCTGGCCCATTCATTCCATTATTTTAAATCATCTAATTTCACAGTTCATAGAGAGAGCATGAAAAAACTGAACCTCACTCCATTTATGATGCCTCAGCTAAGGATATTTATTATATATAAAATTGAAAGTATTTATTATAATATTAAGAAGCGTATCAAGTAGCAGATAATATTCATTTATGCTCCCTAATTAAAGAATCTCTGGTTCCTAGGTCTTTTTGAATCAGAGACTTTTACAGTTCCAATTCCTTAAAGGAACACACAGATGACCCTGGGTCACTGGGATATGCCTTTCCCAAACTTTTCTGTCTAAAGTCTCTTTGGTTAATTTCTCAAGATTAAGCATTCCAGTTTTAAATTCCAATCTTACAAACTCTTAAGATTCTCTATAGTACTACCCCAAATGGTTTTATCCATCCTTTCTTCCTCTAACACTCTGTAAAGAAGATTTATTCTAGACATGCTGAAAATCAGTTCCCAACAAGACCAACACTTTCCAGCCTCTGTGTTATATTTTACTGTAGTTTTTAAAATAAACTTTGACTTTAGACAGAAAGTTTGGGGAAGGCATATTCCAAGGAAGTATATGCATACATGCATAATCCATGTACAAAGACAACAGTGTGGTGAAGGCCTGGGGCAGGAGTGAGTGCAGGCTAGAAGGGGTCAATGGGGAAAACAAGTGGGACATCTGTAATACTTACAACAATAAAGATAAGATCTTAAAAATAAATAAAATTGAAATCCTTCTCCAACAGGACACATACCTCTTATTCCTAATCTCCCCTCCACCATTAACTATCTGCATGAGGGTCTGTGTATGGTACTGTATGATAGTAGAAAAAAATGCAAAAAGAACATTTTCAGACTAAACATCAGTAGAGGAGAATATGAGCAAATACACTGCTCCAGAGTAAATACTCAATCTTGGTAAAATCTTCAAGTCATAAAACATGGCTATTCTGGAAGCTTTGGAAGCATTAGTTACATAGAAGGAAGGTTAAGTTATGGCCCAGAAGCCATACCAGAGAAGTCAAGATGGGTGTAGAATGCCACAAGATTAACATGGCTTTAAAAGCAGTTTTCACACCAAGATAGTAATAGTATATCCTACAGATTCCATTAAAAATACCTACAACACTGATCCATAATGCCACTTAGACATAAAAAGTACATATAGATAAAGGGTCATGGGTTACTTTCTTACAAAAACCCCTAGGATTATTGTTGTTTGGAGTAAACTGGAAAGAAACAAATCTATCTTACAAAAAAATATTTTCCTGTCTTGTGTTATCTTATCAACAATCTTAAAATCTTTCTCAACAACAAAATTATTCATATAGCAAATTAGAGAAACATTCCTCTGTTTTGTACAAAACTACTCTTACTCTAAGTAAGTAGGTCTTCTCTGTATGCATATGACAATTTTGGCGGTCTGTTTTACTTATTTTTAATTTAAGAAATCTTGTTCTTGCAATGCCTTAGGTGAAAAGCAAATACAGATTCTCTCTCTTTTTTATTCTACCACTAAATCTCTAGTGTTGGACAGTTCATTTTAGTGGCCCTGTGTCATGTTTTTCTGTTTGAAAAAATATTCTAAAATGGATAAATAAATCAGATTGATTATTGATGTATATGAATTGCTAGTACATGATGAGGGGCCATTACTATTACATGAGTGACCTCTGCTTTCTGATTGGCCTTACTGCTACACTCTGAAGTTATATACAAAGAAGAGTATAACTATCCCAAAAGATTAGTGGTGATAGCTTATGAAGATTTATAAAGAGATAGTATGAAGTTGAAATAGGTGTATTCATTCTTATCATTTTATCCTTATAATAACTCAAATCAGGAAACAAACAGCAATATCCACATCCTATATAATAAAAATGTAATATGCAAATTGACCATAACTCCAACACACAAGATGGCCACCCCCATGTGGTCAAAGATGGCTGCCCCCATGTGGACACAAGATGGCCACCACAAGATGGCCGGCAGGGGAGTGCAGTTGTGGGTGATCAGCTCTGCAGGGGAGGGCTGTTGGGAGGGACCAAGCCTGCAGGGGAGGGAAATTGGGAGGGACAAGGCCTGCAGGGGAGGGCAGCCAGGGGGAACCAGGCCTGCAGGGGAGGGCAGTTGGGGGTGACCAGGCCTGCAAGGGAGGATAGTTAGGGCAACCAGGCTAACAGGCGAGGGCAGTTGTGGGTGACCAGGCCTGCAGGGGTGGACATTTAGGGCAATCAGGCCGGCAGGGGAGGAGTTAGGCGTCGATCAGGCTGGCAGGGGTGTGGTTAGGGGGTGATCAGGCTGGCAGGCAGGTGAGCAGATGGGAGCCAGCTGTCCTGGATTGTGAGAGGGATGTCCAACTGCCCATTTAGGTCCAATCCTGAATGGGCAGTCGGACATCCCTTGAGGGGTCCCAGATTGGAAAGGGTGCAGGCTGGGCTGAGGTACACAACCACTCCCGTGCACAAATCTTGTGCATCAGGCCTTTAGTTTATACATAAAGTAATTGAAATATTACTGAGGTTTAAATGGAAAGGAACTGGGAATTGAGCCCCAGAGCCATCTGCCCACCTCACCATCTCACACCATTCCATGTCCATTGGAATCTCAGGTCTACCAGTCAGCCTGCTGCCTGCTTTGGGGGTAAAATTTCAATGGGGCACAGCCATGCCTATTTGTTCAAGTATTGGTAATGGCTTATTGAACAGCTGTGACAGACACCTTATGGCCTACAAAGACTACAATATTTACACTTTGGTCCTGTGTAGAAAACAGTTACTTATTCCAGCTCTATTCCATCAGTAGCTCAGGAATTTGATTTTTTTTTTACTCCAACCCTTGCTTGGGATTAGCTGGTTTTCAGTATATAATGCTTTTTTTAAATTATTTTTTGAGAGTGAACTTCTTTATTTAGGGGATTGTATATCCCAAATTTCTGTGAGCTTGCAGTGGCTACTCCCATTCTGACCAACCACAACTGTCCTCAGGTGTGATTGATAGGCAAGTATCTTCCCTATGTCATCCCAACTTTATTTATTACTAGAAGCATGGTGCACGAAATTTGTGCACTTGGAGGGGGGGTCCCTCAGCCCGGCCTGCACCCTCTCGCAGTCTGGGAGCCCTGGGGGGATGTCCGACTGATGGTTTAGGCCCATTCCCCATCAGTGGGACATCATTAGCACTGCTGTGGAGGCAGGAGAGGCTCCCACCACTGCTGCTGTGCTCGCCAGGCAGCTCCTGTGATGAGCATCTGCCCCCTGTTGGTCAGTGTGCATCATAGCGACTGGTCATTCTGCCGTTCAGTCAATTTGCATATTAGACTTTTATTATATGGATTATTTTTTATTTTTTTATTTATTGATTAAGGTATTACATATGTGTCCTTATCCCCCTGTGGTTCCCCCCACCCCCCACTCATGCCCTCACCCCCCTGGTGTCTGTGTCCATTGGTTAGGATTATATGCATGCATACAGGTCCTTTGGTTGATCTCTCCCCCTTACCCCCACCCTCCCCTACCTTCCCTCTGAGGTTTGACGGTCTGATTGATGTTTCTCTGTCTCTGGATCCATTTTTGTTCATCAGTTTATATTGTTCATTATATTCCACAAATTAGTGAGATCATGTGATATTTATCTTTCTCTGACTGGCTTATTTTGCTTAGCATAATGCTCTCCAGTTCCATCCATGATGTTGCAAATGGTAAGAATTCCTGCTTTTTTACCACAGCATAGTATTCCATTGTGTAGATGTACCACTGTTTTTTAATCCATTCTTCTTCTGATGGGCACTTAGGCTATTCCAAATCTTAGCTATGGTAAACTGTGCAGCTATGAACATAGGGGTGCATATATCCTTTCTGATTTGTGTTTCTAGTTTCTTGGGATATATTCCTAGAAGTAGGATCACTGGGTCAAATGGGAGTTCCATTTTTAGTTTTTTGAGGAAACTCCATACTGTTCTCCACAGTGGCTGCACCAGTCTGCATTCCCACCAGCAGTGCACAAGGCTTCATTTTTCTCCACATCCTCGCCAGCACTTGTTATTTGTTGATTTGTTGATGATAGCCATTCTGACAGGTGTGAGATGGTACTGCATTGTTGTTTTGATTTGCATCTCTTGGATGATTAGTGACTTTGAGCATTTTTTCATATCTCTTGGCCTTTCTTATGTCTTCTTTCAAAAATTATCTACTTAGGTCTGCAGCCCATTTTTTGATTGGGATGTTTATCTTCCTTTTGTTAAGTTGTATGAGTCAGTATATAATTCTTGAGCCCAGCCGGCATTCTTAAAAGAATGATTGAAGAAAGAAGGGAGCAAAGAGAATAACAACTGAGAACGTGTCTGGGTTTCACCTTATCTAATGTCTTTAACACAGACTTTCTTGTCAATAAACAAACTAACCACGGTTTTACTGACTTAGAGCAAGTATTAGGTGTACCAGTTAATGATGTGGATTTTTTTCAATAGCTGGAGTTACACATATGTTGATATATATGTGATTTGATATGTATGCTATTTTGTTGACAACAAGCTTCAAATGGTCATATGTCAAATTTGCTGAAGGTGTTAACATCATAGATATTTTTACACTTAAAAATATCGAATTTTGTGCCAAAAAAAAGAGCATTTGCGGGAAGCTATAATTCATTATTTTGAAGAAAAGTGCTGCTGAATACTTTGGGAAGCTTCTGGTGAACATGCTCCATCTATACTAATAAAAGGGTAATATACTTATTAGACTGGGAGACCTTCTGGATGTCCTTCTGGACAAAGCCATGGTGGCGGGGCCATGACAGAGGCAGTTAGGGGCGATCAGGCCAGGAGGGGAGGGCAGTTGGGGGTGATCAGGCCAGCAAGAGGGGGGCAGTTGAGGGCAAGCAGGCCAGTAGGCAGAGTGGTTAGTGGTGATCAGGCAGGCAGGCAGGTGAGCAGTTAGAAGCCAGCAGTCCCGGATTGTGAGAGGGATGTCCAACTGCCAGTTTAGGCCTGATCCCTGTGGGTTATGGCCTAAACTAGCAATCAGACATCCCCCGAGGGGTCCCAGATTGGAGAAGGTGCAGGCTGAGGGACACCCCCCCATGCATGAATTTTGTGCACTGGGCCACTAGTCTCAAGATAATAGTGAACACTGGTTTAAATGCTTTAAAAGTGAGGATTTTGATGTGAAAGACAAAGAACATCCAGGTCAACCAAAAAAGTTTAAAGACCAACAATTATAAGCATTATTGGATGAAGATGCATGTCAAACTCAAAAACACCTTGCAGAAAGATTACACGTTGCTCAGAAAACAATTTCCGATCATTTACAAGCAATGGGAAAGATTTTAAAGGAAGGAAAATGGGTGCCACACCAACTGAACAAAAGACAAATGGAAAACCGAAAAGTCATCAGTAGAATGTTGCTTCAATGGCACAAAAGAAAGTCATTTTTTGCATCAAATTGTTACTGGCAATGAAAAGGGGTTTTATTTTGAGAAACCCAAATGCACAAAATCATGAGTTGATCCAGGTCAACCATCAACATCGACTGCAAGGCCAAATCACTTTGGAAAGAAGACAATGCGTTTAGTGGGATCAGGAAGGTATGGTGTATTATGAGCTTCTAAAACCAGGTGAAACAGTTAATACTGATTGCTACCAACAACAAATAATCAATTTGAACCATGCTCTGATGGTGAAATGACTGGAATGGGCCAGAAGACAGGGCAAAGTAATTTTTCTTCATGATGACGCACCATTACACACTTTAAAACCAGTTAAAAACACGTTAAAAGATCTTGCCTGGGAAGTATTAACCCACCTGTTGTATTCACCAGACCTTGCTCCTTCAGATTACCACTTGTTCCGATCCATGGCACACGCACTTTCTAAGCAGCACTTCAAAACGTACGGAGAAGTGGAAAATTGGGTCTCTGAATGGTTTGCCTCAAAACAAGAAAAGTTCTATTGGGATGATATCCACAAATTACCTGAAAGATGGGGAAAATGTGTAGCTAGCGATGGACATTATTTGAATAAAGCACTTTCGATGTTTCTCTTGAAATTATGGTGTTTTCTTTGATTACAAAATCCACATTATTAACCTGTACACCTAGTAAGCACACAAAGGAATGAATAAGGAAATTATTTGTTACTCTTTAGTCACTACTCAGATTTTTTTTTAAAGGTCATACAAAAGGCCATAAATATACTGAATTATTTTAAGAATAAATGACAAATCCTTGAATACACTCTCAACTTTTGTATAAAGAATCACCACAGCCTGGCTTGTACAATGGCAAACGTTTTGTAGGTAAATCTTCCCAGTTCTGTGGACAACTTTGATTATTAACCTGTACTCACATCATTTCTGCTGATTGCTTTGCAGACAAGCAAAGTTTTACTTTTGGTAGAATTGAGTTACATACAAACAGCACTTTAAAAACACAGCCATGTTTAATTTAGATTTCAAATGATATGGATGAATAATTTCACCGAGGTAGATTTTTGAGAATTTGTAAAACTACCTGTACTCAATTCTAAACATCCTTCTCTGATTAGACTTACTTTTCAGCCCCAAATACATGATGCTATCTTTTAAATTATGCTGTGTACTCAAGAACTGCAATAATTTACCTGATCACTTTAGTGTTGGCAATGAGAATCTAAATTCAAAGCTGAGACAATGAACCTGTTAAGGGGGCAATTTAACACCTTCCAACTTTTTTTTTCCCCTCAGCCATAACTCTTGAAAAACAACAGCATTTGTGAAAACATATGTTTCATTTGTCAAACTTCAGTCCATGGGGTCTTTCTTTGACCTTTGATTAACATTATGAGCCCCAGTCCCCCAAAAAAATCCGTTAAAGGAAAATTTGGGCCAGGGACCCATCATTGTTTTAGTTATTTGGTAGTGTGTGTGTGTGTGTGTTTTAATAAAATAGGAGATACAACTCAATGTCAATAAATTGTTAAAGGTTTTGATGAATTATATTGGGTGGGGTAAAGGGATCTCTATTGTAGCATTCCAAGTTTTGCCTCATATATTTAACTGAAGAGTGTGAGAAGTTCAACAAACTAATGAAGGTAAATTAGTTCAACAAACTAATTTAAGAACTCTTAAGTTTTAAACAGATTGAGTAATAGTACCAGCTCACATTTTTGTAAGTCTTGTCTAAGGCTGTATTTCACTTTGTACCATGCTTTGTATAGAGCAGGCACTGGACACCACCCTGCTTTACGGGTTCCCTCCCTGCCAGGATAAAAATCAAACTATTGGGCAAAGCAATCCAGTCCTTTCCGGATCTACCTCTTGCCTACCAGCTAATGCTTGGTACATCTCTTCATGCATCCCAGCTAAACTAAACTATCTGCTGTCTTCTTTATGTGTGCCATTCCTCTCACCCTCTATTTCTTTAAGCTACCCACTCTCATTTTTAAAAGTGGGAAAATCAAGTTGGATTTTTAAAAAAATTATCCTTTAGCTCTGAAATCCTCAGAATTTCTGAAATTCTCAGAATTGTTCTCCTAAAATCTAATGAGGAAGAAGATGAACTAGACATCCAATTCTTTTCTAAACCTCTGCAGCCTTCTTTTCCTTAATATTCATTCCAGCAAGGTCAATTTCAGTGTCCAAAATCAAGAAACTGGAAAATTGCCTTCCTTACAAGTTTGCTTCTATCCGTTTCACCTTTCTATTCAATATATTCCCTCTACATTTATCCAAACCCAGTCCTTCCTTCCATTTTATACACAGCAATTGGCACACAATAAAAAAAAATTTTTACAGGGAATTCCACTATGGTTTTTCCAAATGCAGAAACCATCTATATTAATAAAAGCTTAGGTGGCATCTCGCCCTTGCATCATCACAAGATGGCCATCCCCACATCATCACAAGATGGCCACCCCCATGTCATCACGTGATCAGGGGAGAGCAGTTGGGGGCCATCAGGCTGGCAAGAGAGCAGTTAGAGGGTGATCAGGCTGGCAGACAGAAGCAGTTAGGGGCAATCAGGCAGGCAAGTGGTTAGGAGCCAGCAGTCCTAGATTGTGAGAGGGATTTCCGACTGCCGGTTTAGGCCCAATCCCTGTGGGTCTCTCTGAGGGGTCCCAATTGGAGAGGGTGCATGCTGGGCTGAGGGATATGCCTCAGTTCCCAAATTTTGTGCACCAGGCCTCAATTTTTTTAAAATATATATTTGCATACTGTCCACTCCAGAGTTTGTCCACACCTCCTCCAATGAATGATATTACTGCCTTACACTCTGTAGTCACACAATAATTTAAAGGTGTCTTTAACTTTGTCATGCTTCAAATGTTCACCCTGCCTCTATTCAAGGATTCTTCTAACTGGACAACTCTTAAGGCCATCTTTTATTATTCCTTTTTCCAAATTCTATACTTTCCTATTAGAAATAAACTCTCATTCCAAAATGTTTCCAGTGTTTTTAATGTTTAATTACATTATTTGTGCATATCTAAATAGACATATACTTGAAGAATTTTCATTATTAATTTTTATTTCCCTAGTCAGTGCTGGTAAAACTCTTAGCACTGATAAGCATTAAATTTGTTGATAAGCCGATTTTTAATTTTTATCAGAAAGTCACAGTGAAATCTAGTGTTGAGTTGCATCTTGGATAGAAGAAACAAAATATTTTTGATGATACAATATAGGATTCTTTTGATCAAAGTCATTAAACTCACTCCTAAGTTCATTTGTTAACCTAGTTACCTGTTTGTTATTAACATATGATACCAGTAAGCATCACGTTTATAATACACTGGAAACAATACCAGAGTTCTTTCTTGTCTCTTGCATAGCTGTTGATATTATAATTCTAGATAGATGTCACATATATTTGTCCAAACCCATAGAAGGTACCACAGAAAGAATGAACCCTAAGGTAAACAATGGACTTTAGAGAATTATGATATGTCAATGAGGGTTCATCTTTGGTAAAAATATACCATTCTGGTGAGTGATATTGATAAAGGAAAAAACTATGCATGAGTGCAAACAGAAGGTAATATGGGAAATCTCTGTACCTCTCCATTTGGTTGTAAATGTAAAACTGCTGTAAAAAAATAAATTTGTAAAAATCCAGAGAGGGAGAAGGAGAGAGAGAAGAGAGAGAAGGGGGGAGAGAGGAGAGAGTTAAGGCAGCTGATAAAAATATCTGTATAATTTCTGGATTTGTGTAGAGCAGTTGAACTCAAATTCAAGAACAAAAATTTAATTGATGTACATGTTCAATGTAACTGAAGAATTTGATCTTCCTTAATTATTATGTCTTTTTATTAAAGGTTTGGCACTTGTATTTTCTTTGGAAATTAAAAATATAATAAAATAATTCTCACTGCTGGCATGCAAATCTTCAGGAGCTGCTGCCATCAGAAATAGCCTGCAAGCTCCAGTCATTCTCATTGACTTACCATCTAAAATGTAATTTTTGGCCCAGCCGGCATGGATCAGTGGTTGAGCATTGATGTATGAACCATGAGATCATGGTTCAATTTTAAGTCAGGGCTCATGCCCAGGTTGTGGGCGTGGTCCCAGTGTGGGGTGTGCAAGAGGCAGCCTGTCAATGAATCTCCCTCATCATTAAGGTTTCTATATCTCTCTCCCTCTCCCTTCCTCTCTAAATCAATAAAAATATATTCAAAACATAATTTTTGCTTTTTAGCCTGGATCTCATTCTTAAATATGGAATTCTCTACAATGTGGGAACATACAGCTACCTTATAATATGCTTATACTCAAATATATTTTCATTATGCATATTTTAAGTGGACTATCAAATCTAATATTACTATATAGTAAATACTTAAATGCTATAAATAATCCTATATTTTACACACACACACTCACAGACAGCTCACAAAAACAAAGAAAGAACAAAAGGAAGGAAGGAAGAGAGGAAGAGATGAAGGAAGTAAGGGAAGAAAGGAAGGGGAAAAGGAGGAAATGGGAGTAAGAAAGAGAAGACTAGAAGATACAAAAGAAGGATTTGCTAAAATTTAACACCTTAGTTATTAAAACATCAATTTTCAAAGTAATATTTTCTTACCAAAGTAAGAAATATTAATAAGCAAACATTTATGTAGTCCTTGTATGTTCAGGAAGTACTAAATTAGTGTACTATATTGATTTTTGTTTTTCAAATATATATATGTATATATATGTATGTATATATATATATATATATATATATATATATATATATATATTCTATTACACATGCTAGACTTGCTTTCTTATTGTCAACTTAATTGTATATTTTCACAAAGTCTGGCACTTGGTAGCAGTGTGTTTAAAATACTGATGTTGCCGAAACCGGTTTGGCTCAGTGGATAGAGCGTCGGCCTGCGGACTCAAGGGTCCCGGGTTCGATTCCGGTCAAGGGCATGTACTGTGGTTGCGGGCACATCCCCAGTGGGGAGTGTGCAGGAGGCAGCTGATCGATGTTTCTCTCTCATCGATGTTTCTAGCTCTCTATCCCTCTCCCTTCCTCTCTGTAAAATATCAATAAAATATATTAAAAAAAAAAGAATTTATAAAATACTGATGTTTACACTTCAGAAAATTTTATATTTGAGAGAAGAATCCATACTATGGTTTTTATCAGTAACTGCAAAGAAGACTGAGTTACAGTAGTTATAAGAAGAGTGAAAACTGCACCCATGATGTCATTTATGATGATAAAATTGAGATCAGGGTAGTGCTTTACTTCAGGTGGCTGAAATGCCTGGAGGTTGAGTTGACTTTAAGAGCCACACTTACAAACCAATGTATAGAACAGGCAGTGCAGGCAGTCCATAAAAGACTAACCAGAGAGGGTTAGATGACTTTGAACCATGCCATTGAAGGAATAATTGGCAGCTCTGGGTTCATTTAACTGAAATAAAAATCTTGGGGCTCATGAGAGTTGTTATTTTTGTTTAGCTTTTTTTGTTTGTTTTTCTGGTGTTTTTTTTTTTCTGTATTTTTTTTTTAATCCCAGGGGAAGCTAGGAAAAGCAGACAATATGTATTTGTGTGTGTGTGTGTGTGTGTGTTTTAATTAAATTTGTTGTGGTGACATGGGTTAATTATACAATTACACAATTATGTGGTACATCATCTGTATATTGGGTGATGTGTCCACAATCCAAAGTCAAATCTTCTTCTGTCACTAAATATTTGAGGCCCTTTATCCTTAACTTTCCTACCCTTTAACCCCCTTCCACTTGGTAACCACCATACTGTTATCTGGTCTATGAGTTTTTGTTTGTTTTTCTTGTTTTTTCATTGGTTGCTTTCAGTTTTATATCCCACATATAAATTGAATCATATGGTTTTTAACTTTTTCTGTGTGATTTAGTTTACTTAGCCTAATATTCTCAAGATCTATCCATGTTGCTATAAATGGCAGTATTTATCTTTTCTTATGGCTGAGTAGTATTCCATTGCATATGTGTACTACATATTGGCTATCCAATCATCTATCAAAGGACACTTTGATTGTTTCCATGTCTTGGCCACCATAAATAATGATGCAATAAGGGTGCATATATCTTTGCCAAAAAATATTTTAAAATTTCTCAAGTAGATATCCAGGAGAAAGGTTGCTGAGTCATATGGTAACTCTAGTCTTAATTTTTTGAGGATTCTCCATATGTTTTTCACAGTGGCTGTACTAGTTTACATTCCCACCACAGTGAATGAGGGTTCCTTTTTCTCTACAACCTCTCCAACACTTGTCATTACCTGTCTTATGGATAATAACCATTCTAATGGGTATGAGGTGGTATCTTATTGTAGTTTTGATTTGCATTTCCCTAACAGCTAGTGAAGTTTAACATATTTTCATATATCTGTTGTCCATTTATATGTCTTCTTGGGAGAAGTGTCCTTTGACTCAGATTTCAAATTATTCTCAAATTGAACGAAATACCATGGGAGCTACCAATCATCTATCAGATGACTGCTGTAGGGGGAATGGTTTAGAGCAGAATCAGGATGGTCTAGAGAATCTTTATAATCTTCCAGTTGCAAGGAACCTCATAGGTAATCTCAATAATACTACCCCTTTCTTGTCATTGCACCTGATTAAAGCCCAAGCTTGTCTTAAGAGATACATTTTGGAGGTGGGAGAAAAAAATGATTCAAAATCTCAAGAACACTAAAATAAACTGGTCAGGTCCATCAAACTATAAATTCTTATAGACAAGAATCGCTGTCCTAATAAGTCTTCATTATCCAGGGCCTAGAACAGAGCCCAGTAAATATTGGATGCAACATGTTGAAGTCACTTTACTGCTCTTTTGTGTGGCTGCACTATTCTCCATGAGAGTGGAAAACCACACTCTAAATAATTACAATAGATCATTTCTAAGTATTTTTACAGGATTGATCTATTAGCATTACAAATATGTGATGCTGTTGCTGAAACCGGTTTGGCTCAGTGGATAGAGCATCAGCCTGCGGACTGAAAGGTCCCAGGTTCGATTCCGGTTGGGGGCACGTACCTTGGTTGTGGGCACATCCCCAGTGGGAGGTGTGCAGGAGGCAGCTGATCGATGTTTCTCTCTCATTGATGTTTCTAGCTCTCTATCCCTCTCACTTCCTCTCTGTAAAATATCAATAAAATATATTTTAAAAAATATGTGATGCTGTTGAGCACAAAGATCTTTCTTGGATCTGAATCCAGTGACCTGAATCTTTCTACCTCCCCTTTCTCAGCACTGTTTTCTTTCATGACTAATCACCCTCTGCCTAAACAAGGACAGCAAATCACTAGCTGGTCTGCTAGCCTCCAGACTTTCCAGGTTAACTCCATCAGGTCATACTATGTAATGCTCCTATTTTAAAATCACCATTGGATCTGCACTGTCTTCAGGTAAAATCCAATCCCCTTAGCAACACACACACACACACACACACACACACACACACACACACACGTACAGACTTCTCAGACCTCTGAGATTTTTCTACTCTAGTTACCTTTGCTACAATATTTATCTTCAACTAGTCTTTCTGTGAACCACTTGTACTTTAAGGCACAGATTATATATCCTGATTCTGTACAAACTGCCCTAACTCTCTTCTCAAAGATAGAATTTATATCTTCCTCCATTGTTTTCCTATGGAATTTTGACAACATTTCCTTTCTTTAAGTTCTTAACTCTGTGATTTGTCTTTGTGTTCCCTAGGTGCCTGGAACATATAGATAATCAATTTATATTTATTGACTGAATAAGTATTTGAAAGTTTGAAATAAACAAACATAATCACCAAAAGTCAAAGCTAAGAATATTGTAAATCTCCCTCATCCCCCTCTCACAATATGCACCAAGATAGGGATTTTTACAACTGCATGGTTGTTCCTTTAAAATTGCATTTTTTTAAAAGCTCATACTTTTCTCTTTTTTCATATTCTAGGTAAGAATAAAGCATAAAGCATATTTTTCAGAGCTGTGGCTAAACACACACATAAAAATGCTAGTTGGAAATATTAGATTTTGTAGTTATTGTATGTTTTAATTTTCAGTCTTCTATATACCCAAGTTGATTTCTAATAAATTTGTATGTACTACAGCTGCTGTCTGTATTATGCCTGCTATTGAATATTTTAAGTAGTATGTAAACTAATAATAAGGCATGGTGAACCATCACTGAAAATATAAAAACATAATCAAGGCTCTATTCAAATATTTTTCTTATCTCAAAATTGTTTCGTCCTTTCTAAGATACCAACTGTCAGTGTTGGTAGAGTAGATGTCCCAATATCTACCATTTTCAAACTGTAATGAGAAAACATACTTTTCTTTATATTTTAGTTGCTACCTTTCATAATTTGTTTTCGATATTTCTTCAAATATATAGACAACTCAAAACCTACCATTGCCCTTGGTGACAACTTCAGCCCCCAATCAGTAATCACTAGGAATTTATTAGCAATCAGACCAATTGCATCAATGGAATTCACCAGAAATAGAATAAAAGGTACAGTAGGGAATGAGAATAGAAAGCCAGCCTAAGGACTGAAGCCTTAATAGAAACAGCAGAGATCATGTCGCTACCAAACAAATAAAAGCATGACTTCTGCCCTCACCTCTTCCTTTAATATTCTGGAAAGTAATTATCGTATAACAATATCATTTGCCCTAGTCGCCTTTTCCAATGGATCTATTTCTATCATGTGACTTATTTCACCCCCCCCCCCAGACAAATCTACATTAATTATTCTGCTCCTTAAGAAACGTCCAGGGAAGTCAATCACCTTCACTCTACTCCCAAGATGCTCTCAGGCAGGTTCAATTGTCCTCTTCCTTTTGAATGAGAGTATTATGGGCAGAATTATTCCCATATTAATATATTGAAGGTCTAACACCCAGTACTCCAGGATGTGTTTGGAGATAGGGTCTTTAAAAAAGTAACTAAGGTTTAAGGAGGTCATTGAGGTGGAACCTATCCCAATTTGCCTGGTCTCCTTAGAAGAAGAGATTAGGACACAGATACACATAGAATGACCATGTGAAGACAGAGGGGAGAAGATGGCCATTTACAACCAAGGACAGGGTCCTTAGGGGAAGCCAACCCTGATCTCAGACATTTAGGGTTCAGAACTGTAAGAAAATACATTTCTGTTATTAAAGCCTCTCAGTCTGTGCTATTTCATCATGGTAGACCTAGCAAACTAATATAGGGATAAATACTTTCTTTGTTAATAAAACACCTTTATTATTATTTTTTTTTACTGTAATGGATTTTGGCTAATTTGATCTGGTTTCTTCTTGGTACAATTGGCATGATTTCACAACTTTCCTACCCCTTTTTTAAAATTTCAAAAATGTGTTAGTGATAAGTTGTTGGGTATAATGTATGAACAAACGTTCTTCAATCAGCAAATATCAAGTACCTGCTTAGAACAGAGAAAAGTACAAAGCAAAGAGATAATATAGGTACTTGCCATCAGGGTCAAAATTTAGAAGAGGAGGGATGAAAACAGCAATATATTGTAAGGTTAAAATTATGATATGGTTCCTGTCCTGCTTTAAAGAACTTGTTATATGGAAGAGAAGTGGGAATGTAGACTACCCAATTTTATACAACCAATGCCCTCCCAAATATAATATTGTAAAGTAAAAACAGAGTTATTTAGGAAACAGCTTAAGACCTTGATTTAAAATGAGAAAAGAGAAAAAAAGAGAGAGAGAATTAAAGAAGGAAGAGGAGGGCGATTAAGAGAGAGAACATGTCTCCACATTTCATATTTAAAAAATTATAAAATTAGCAAGAAATTCAAATGATTCCCAGTATGCTCCTGCTGCCTTCTCTTTATGCCATTTTGATATGGGTCCCTGAATGAAATGAATGTTCTGTCAGTTTTCATTTGTCAAAATAATTCTTCTTCAATGACAAGGTGCTGTTTTCATGGCTTCTCCAATATGAAGCTTTCATGAATTTACCAGAAAATGACTTGGCTTATTATATCCTTTCCCATAGTACTTTGGACATTACTATCCTAGCATCTACTAAACTGCATGACAATTACTGGTTTACATGCCTTTCTCTTCTATTAGGCAGTAAGCCAATGGGTACACCTTTAAGTCTTAAGTAATAATTCAGAAAACAAATTACTAAAATGACAATTAAGAAATACAGAAAGCAGATATCTTTTGAGCTCAGGAAAGAGGGAGAGATAACTTCTGGACATTTTTGAAAACAGTGCATTTGTGCTGAATTGTGAAATAATATGAATAGACTGAGTGACACTTTGGAGAGCTCATTCATTTAACAAACGTTCAATGGGAACCTATTACATTGGTTAAGCATGGAGTTACTTGAAAGTACAATTGCAAAAGGCAAGTAAGAAAATTTTAATAATAGAAAGAAAAAGTAATAGGAAAGTACATAAAAATGAATGGAAATGGAAATTTATCATCATTGCTATCAGTAAATACTGCCTCATTGTTTTCATCTTATGTTTCCCAAACTGGAAAGTAATAAATCAACATCAAATCTATAATTCAGTAAACTCAGTGGAAGCTGCACAAAATTGAAGTTTAAATTAAAATATTTAAGATCCTTAATATTATTAAATTAATGTCTTTTAAGGTGTGTTTTTTTAAACCAAAGATGTTCATGGACACATTAAAATTTCATGATATGTGCATGTCCATGTATGAATGTTTTATGGTTTAGTAGAAAGCATGATTATAATGAACCTTGGCTTAATAAATTTTCTAGGAAAATGTCAATATCATTGTGCTCTTATTTTTACATTATGATTTTTATGTTATACTAGAGGCCTGGTGCACAAATTCGTGCACGGGTGGGGTCTGGCCTGCCCACCCTGATCGGGTCGAGCAGGCTGGACCGGCTGAGGGGAGGGGCTGCGGGTGGTTGGTCAGCTGGCCCCACCCCTTGGTCAAACGCCTGGTTGAACTCCTGGTGAGGGGAAAATTTGCATATTAGACTTTTATTATATAGGATTAAAATAAAAGAAATGCTGGATTAAGTGCAGAGTATTAAGGATGTGCCTCTTTGAGGAGAACAAAGACCTAAACTGATCTTTACATAGTCCCTCTCAAGTACATACTATTATTTGAACTTTACAGTTGGAGAAACTAAGACAGAAGTTTAGTGACTTTCACAAATTCATAGCGCATATCACCATTGCATCTGTCAGGATACAGTATCCTGACCTTGCCATCCATTCAATGACCTTAAAGTCATTCATCTTCTTTGACCCTCCCCATCTGCAAAATAAGTGAGTTATTCTAAAATCTAGTTACCAATGATCACTAAAATCTTCCTAAAGCAGATACTATGGTGTATTTATGCACTTAGTTATATACTAGTACACCCAACTATGTATTATATAGCACTTCCAGGTGTCAGCATTTATGATATAAGAATTATAGTGTCTTTTTCTTTCAATTAAAATTAGGCCAAAAAGTAGGCCATAATCTCAGAGTTTTAAATAAAAAAATAAAATAAAAAACTTTATAGTACTCTAAATGGCAAAAAAAATTGTTAAGTAATACATAATGTAATATATCCTATCTAATAAAGAGGGAATATGCTAATTGACCATCACTCCCTCACAAAGATGGCTGCACCCACAGCTGAGGCCAAGTTCCCATAAGGAGCCTTAATGAGCAATCAGCAGGGACCTGAGGCTATGCCCTCCCCTTCCCCCATGGGGCTTGACAGGGGACCTCAGGCTGCATCCCCTGCCCCAGCACTAGGCCAGGGGTCCTGAGGCTGTGCCCCCCTACCTGTCTGGGCTTGACAGGGGACCCAGGCCATGCCCCGCACCCAGCGGGGCTTGACAGGGGACTTTAAGGTGCACCCCCAGTGCTGGGTCGGGGGAACTCAGGCTGTGCCCCCACCAGGTGGGGCTTGACAGGGGACTTCAGCCCCCCCCCCCACTTCAGTACCAGGCTGGGGGACCTCAGACTGCACCCCCCGTCCAGTGGGGCTTGAGGGGGGACCTCAGACCGTGCCCCCCGCCCCAGCACTGGGCCAGGGGACCTGAGGCTGTGCCCCCCTGCCTGGCTTGGCTTGACAGGGGACCTCAGGCCATGCCCCCCACCCAGCGGGGCTTGACAGGGAACCTCAGGCCGTACCCCCCACCCAGCAGGGCTTGACAGGGGACCTCAGGCCATGTCCACCATCAAGCGGGGCTTGAAATGGGACCTCAGGCCATGCCCCCCACCCAGTGGGGCTTGATGGGGGACCTGAGGCTGCACCCCTCTACTGGTGGGGCTTGATGGGGGACCTGAGGCTGTGCCCCCCTCTCAGTGTTGGGCTGGGGGACCTGAGGCTGCGCCCCCCCACCTGCCTGGCAGGGCTTGATGGAGGACCTCAGGCCATGCCCCCCACCCAGCGGGGCTTGAAGGGGGACCTCAAGGCACGCCCCCCCACCCTGGTATGGGCTGGGGAACCTCAGGCCACGCCCCCCATCCTAACGCCGGGCCAGGGGACCTGAAGCTACGCCCCCTGCCTGGTGGGGCTTGACAAGGGTGGGACTGGCCAGGTCTGGATCTAGCCCATTGGGTTGGGGGGTGGCCAAGTCTCACATGATTTTGAGGCACATGTGGGTGGGCGGGGACTTGACTTTGGGTCCCATGGTGTGCCTCAGCTCTGACAGGAGGAAGATTTTCATATACATTTTACTAATTTTCTTTTATCTCTGACACTTCTATTATAGAGAAAGGGCAAATAGCAATATTAAATTATTTCCTCTAATTAATCCCCCCTTTTAATGTGCACAAATTTCATGCACCAGGCAACTAGTGTGTGTGTGTGTGTGTGTGTGTGTATATATATATATATATATATATATATATATATATATATATATATCAATACAATGATATTTTTGGTCTCTTCTGGTTGTAAATACATATATTTGCAAGCCCTTTATAAGAAACAAAATGGTAACTAGCATTGTGTTTTTATTTCATTTTTCATTAGTTATTATTTTGAGTAAAATAATAACTTTTCCTTACATATACATAACATTATAGTCCTAAAATTGTTTTCACATACCTATCTTTCTTGATTCTGATATCTTGATTCCAATTAGAGAAATTTTTTTTCCTATCATGATTTATCACTAGACAAAGCTCAGTGAGTATAAATAACTACAGCAGCATTTAAATTCATCTTCTGTTTCCATGACCTTTCCTTCATGCATCTCTGCTGCCTTAGATTAATGCAGAACATTAGAATTAAAGTGGAAATTATTTTTTCAGAAATTATGTGCATCTCCCATATTACATCTTCCTACTTGTGTCAGTCTAATAGCTGTTCAAAGTTATAAAATGCATATGCTTGTTTTCACAGTGAATATAAAGTCTCTGGCACAGAATGCAAAGCGTAGATCATAGAATGCTACACTAAAACAGGAAAAGGCAAAGCTCTCTGTAAGAGCTCCTTCCTAACCTCTGAGTGTCATCAGAAAAGAGGCATCAGGACACACATTCACAGTAGTAAATGCATGCTTATTTAGTTCAGGTAAGGATACAACTTAAATAATAACAGTCTAAGAAATGTCAGGTCATAAATAAGGGGTGGTTCGCTGATGCCTTTCTTGCCCTTCCTGAAGACATATCCTAGGTGAGATCAGAAACTAAAGCTGCCAGAGCAGAATCAAGTTGGGTCAAGGTGGAGGGGCACTAACTCTCCTCATTCTGGAACATTTTAAGCCTTATCAATCAAAAAGCCTACATCTGAGACATCTTAAGCATTGAGTCTACTTTTTGTGTGCTTTGTTTTAAATCCTCACTCAAGGAGAAGCTCAGAGAGAGGATAGGAGAGAGAAACATCCATGTGAGAAAGAAACATCAATCAGCAGCCTCTTGTACATGCCCCAACCAGGATCTAACCCAAAACCTAGGCATGTGCCTTGACTGGGATATAAAGTCCATAATCCTGGCATGTGCATTGACTGGGAATCAAACCGTGACCTCCTGCTTCATAGGTCAATGCTCAACCACTAAGCAACACCAGCTGGGCATTATTAGTACTCTCAGTATGAGAATCAGAAAAAAAAGTTTGAAAAATTCTAAACTTCTGATACATACTTCCCAGTGTGTTCTTGCACTAGTAGCTAGTTTTTGATAATATCTCTCACACCACAGTATTACTTTTATTTTTAACGCTTTTGAATTAATTTAAAAAATCATGGGTTGGCAACTAATTTTAATTTCCTTAACTGTTAAGTATTTTTTCAAGTTTACTGACTCTATTTCTTCTTTAAATGATTTACTAGCATATGTGCTTTGGAAACTTCTCTTAGTGTGTTTAGATTTTTAATGTTTTTAGATTTTTTTATATATTAAAAACAAAGATTATATTATCTAAAAGATTTTCTTCAGAAAATTATATGAAGCCTTTCCACGATACCTTTGGGTAATGTGTATTAGCTAAATCCCTCTTAATTCTAGCATTAAAAGTACACATACACATATGTTTTGGTAAAAGGCATTGCTAAAATTTAAATATATGAAAATCAACAACATAATGATGGAATGTGCTATTAGATACTGTTAGTTCCATTTAGTTTTCTTTGTAAAATTTAATTAAAATGAAAACCATATTAAAGCTAAAATTATTTTATATTATGACTGATTCATATTGTCTCATTTTATTTTATCTTATATTGCCAGAAATTCTGCATTATGAAAAAAATCGTATCATAAAGTGTTTTTTGACATTTTCTAAATCTCAGGAATCTCTTTGAGGCTGACCTTTTCTTATCTGGGCTAGCCAAGCTATTCCCCAAGTTCTCAGTAAAGCAAAAAAGAGTAACAATGTTCAGAAGTTTTAACTAGAGAAAGTAAGGGGCTTTTTTATAATTTTTTCTGTCCTAAAAACTCTGTATACTGTATATTATTTATTCGTTATTCATTTATTTATGCAACAAATATGTATTGAACACTCTAGAGCATACACTTCCCTGGTTCTTTATCTCATAAACTAGAAGCCCAGTGCACAAAATTCGTGCACAGTGGGTGGGGTCCCTCAGCCCAGCCTGCCCCCTCTCACAGTCCAGGAGCCCTCAGGGGATGTCCTACTGAAGGCTTAGGCTCCTTAGGGGGAGTGGGCCTAAGCCGCAGTCTGGCCACCCTCTGTGGGAGGCAACCAGTCTGATCAGGGGAAGGCGTCACCCCCATCACCCCACTGCCACTGCCACTGCCAGCCACCACAGCTGCCAAGGTGTTTTCATCAACACGGATTCCAGTCCCTTCACCACGAAAAAATGACAACTTTCTTAAGGCATTTTTAAGATGTCTCTTTCATAGGATATGACTTTTCTTTCTTTCTATCTTTCTTTTTATCCTCACATGAGGATATTTTCCCATTGATTTTTAGAGAGTGTGGAAGAGGGAAAGACAGAGAGAAACATCAATGTGAGAGGCACACTCTGATTGGTTGCCTCCTGCATGAGCCCTGACCTGGGCCCTGGCCAGAGAGGAGCCTACAACCTAGGTACATGCCCTTCATCAGAATCAAACCCGCCTCCCTCCCCTCTCCCATGTGTTTGTGTCTCAGCTCCAGCCCCAGCAACCCAGTGCCACAGCCACAGGGCTGGGACTCAGGACTGACCCCCTTGCGGGTTTGTGTCTCCACTCCGCTCTGGTCCCAGCAGTCCAGCACTGTGGCTGCGGGGCTGGGGCTCAGGACTGGCCCCCTTGCGGGTTTGGTCTCTGCTCCACTCTGGCCCCAGCAGCCCAGTGCTGCCGTCACAGGGCTGGGGCTGGGGGCCGGCCCCCTTGTGGGTTTGTGTCTCTGCTCCGCCCTGGCCCCAACAGCCCAGTGCTGCCGTCACAGGGCTGGGGCTGGGGGCCGGCCCCCCTGCAGGTTGTTCTCTCTGGCTCCAGGGCCAGATGTGGGCCACCCTGTCTGTTGTTCTCTCAGGCTCTGTGTCCATGCCAGGACCCTCCTCCTGAGCTGGTCATGACCATTATGGCATCCTGACATAATTTGCATATTGCCTCTTTATATATATATATATAGATGGGGTTAACACAGGATAGCTGTGAAAAGTATAGGATTTATTGTAAAATGAGATCAATGAAGCCCTAAAGATGTAATGCTTGGCTTTTGGTAGTCTTCTTCATCAATTAGCAGAATTAAACCTACATTATGGCTTAGAAGACAGTACATTTTTCTGGCCTGAATTGCAATACACTTTCTAAAATGCATTTTAAAAAACCTAAATACTGTATCCTTACATAACATGATTCAACAGTGCGCTAATCCACAAAAATAAATAAAAATATGCACATTTCCTACAGAAACAGTTAAGTTCTAAAGTAAAATAAAAATGAAATTGGGTATGCCTCAAAATAATATAATATTGCCTGTCAATAAAGATTTAAAACAGGAATTGATCTCTAAGTATATGCTGTGACAGTTCTCTAAGCTATTACAAATTGTGGACACATAACTGGGTTTTTTATGAGATCTTTCTTTTACTCACACAATTCAAACCTGCCATTAGATATTGAAACCAAAGGTGCCTTTAGCTACAAGAGATATTCATCATTGCTGAAATTTAGTATTTGTATTTGTCTTGCTAAGGATTTAACAAGTTCAGAAAAGCCATCCTTAATTTAAGTGAACAGCAGTGTCTTGCCCAGGATTCTATTTGAGCAAGGCCACTGAAATAAATGAATGTGCATATGACTTCATTTTCAGTGATGACTCTACAGTTCCAGAAAGCCATCGCTATGGGTGTTAGGCTGGGGCACTGCTGTGGTTAGGTCCTAGTCTCTCATCAATGCCCTCAATATTGGAGAAGGCACAAATCAGCTGCTTGACTTCAGTATAGATCTGTATTACCGGGTCAACAGCTAGACCCTTAGAGCTCATCCCAATACTTTTCATCTCCTCTAGTTTTTTCCATTTACCATTTACTTCTTTGGCCTTTTCACTTTTCACGGGCCGTCAGGGCCGATCAGGGCCAACCGGCCAGGGGAAGGGACCATGGGAGGTTGGCTATGGGAGCGCACTGACCACCAGGGGACAGCTCCTGTGTTGAGCATCTGCCCCCTGGTAGTCAGTGTATGTCATAGCAACCAGTTGATCAGTCGTTTGGTTGACTGGTCATAATGGTTGCTTAGGCTTTTATATATATAGACTCGTGGCCCAGTTCACAAAATTCATGCACGGAGAGGGGGTTCCCTCAGCCCAGCCTGCACCCTCTCCAATCAGGGACCCCTTGAGGCATGTCCAACTGCTGGTTTAGGCCCGATCGTCAGACATACCTCTCACAATCTGGGACCACTGGCTCCTAACTGTTCACCTGCCTGCCTGCCTGATCACCCCTAACTGCCTCTGCCTGCCTGCCTGATTGCCTCTAACCCCTCTGCCTGCCTACCAGATTGGTCCTAACTGCCCTCCGCTGCTGGCCTGATATCACCCCCAACTGCCTCTGCTTGCCTGATCACCCCTAAATACCCTCCCCTGCCAGCCTGATCTCGCCCCCAACAGCCGTCCCCTGCTGGCCTGATCTCGCTCTCAACAACCCTCCCCTGCCAGCCTGATTGCCCTCAACTGCCCTCCCCTGCTGGTCAATTTGGTTCTGATTGGTCGGTTTCTATGCCAGTCAGCGTCAAAAGCTCCACCTCCTAGGCAGCCATTGGCTCCACACAGTTCACCCAGATTTGGTTCTGATTGGTCAGTTTCTATGCCAGTCAGCATCTCTGGGCCTATCTCCGGGCCTGGCCAGTGATGCGGGGCTGATCAGCAGCCCCTGCAGATGCCCGGAGGAAAACAGAGGCGCGGTTGCTGGCGAAGCCTGAAGAGAAGGTGAGAGGCAGTGGCTGATCAACAGCTGCCACGGAGGCTGTAGATCAGATCCTGCCTCTCTCTTTGGGCCTCTCTCCGGCCTGATTCACAGCCCCCTCGGCAGTCAGTGCTGGGTCGCGTGCCCGCAATGGCAGCAGTCCGTGCTGGGTCATTACGGCAACCTAGCACTGACTGCAGGACTGACTTCCGGTGTTCGATCGAGTCTTTGGTTGGTCATTATGGACCCTGTTTTTTTATTTTAGGATATTATGCTCAGTATTTCATGTAAGTAATTTTATTATATAAAATTGAAATTGAGCCAAAGACCTACTCCTCTGATCTTCTATTTCCTGATCCATCTATTTATAAAATTAAACCACTTATTTCACCCATATTCTTTTGAAGGTTATGAGTGGAAAAATGATTTTCTGTCCTGTTGTGAGTGGTTCTAACAAATTGGCTTATGATTTGAACAATAGCAACAATAAATGCAGAAGAAGGAGGAAGAAAGAAAGGAAGGAAAGGAAGAAGAGAAATATATAATATAACTGAGAGTATGAACCAATCAGTCAGGGTATCTCACCATGCTTTTTAGCATGGTCTTGAGCAATTATGATTGACAGAACTATGTATCAATCAATATTAAATCCTATATAATAAAAGCCTAATATGCTAAGTATCCTGTCTTTAGGTCAGCAGTTCAACCAATCAAAGTGTAATATGCTAATGATATGCTAAGGCTGCTCAATCACTTGCTATGACATGCACTTACCACCAGGGGCAGACACTCCGATTGGTAGGTTAGCTTGCTGCCAGGGTCCAGCCATTAGGGACTGAACAAGACAGGCCAGACATTCCCTGGAGCCCTCCTGCAGTCCCTCCCCAGCTGGCCAACCTCCCGTGTCCCTCCCCAGCCCCAATCGTGCACTGGTGGGGGTCCCTTGGCCTGGCCTGTGCCCTCTCTCAATCTGGGACCCCTCAGAAGATGTCATAGAGCCAGTTTTGGCCTGATCCCACAGGCCAGGCCAAGGGACCCCACCCATGCATGAATTCATGCACCCAGCCTCTAGTGTATTATAAATATATCACAGAAACTTTATAATCAACGTATGTCCTAGGTCAGTGGTTGGCAAACTCATTAGTCAACAGAGCCAAATATCAACAGTACAATGATTGAAATTTCTTTTGAGAGCCAAATTTTTTAAACTTAAATTTTTCTAATGCCACTTCTTCAATATACACTCACCCAGGCTGTGGTATTTTGTGGAAGAGCCACACTCAAGGGGCCAAAGAACCGCATGTGGCTCATGAGCTGCAGTTTGCCAACCACGGTCCTAGGTAATGTTTTTATTGTATTGATGAGAACACAAAACTATAGAAAAGTACTTAAGTTCCTTGTCTGCTAACACACAAATAGTGATTGCAGGCCTGTGTCTACCAACTCCAGATCTAAGATTATTTAGTCCTTTCTTAATTGGAGCATTTATAAGCCTTGAGAACTTAAGAGGCACCAAAATACCAAAGAAGAGCTGAAGATGAGGGGAACTGATAAATCCCAAGGAGAACTTCATAGCATTAAAGTATGTCATACAGAGCATAAATATGCAGATCCACACCACTGTAGGACTTGTATTCTATTAATGTGTTTAAGAACAGTCCTGCTTAAGCAGTTTTACAATTATATATATAACCTAGAGGCCTGGTACACAGCATTTGTGCACTGGATGTGTGTGTGTGGGGGGGGTTGTCCCTCAGCCTGGCCTGCACCCTCTGGCAGTCTGGGACTCCTTGGGGATGTCCACCTGCTGGCTTAGGCCAAAGGGTCCTTAGCGCTGGTGGGAGAGGCTCCTGCCACCATTGCTGCACTCGCCAGCCGTGAGCCCAGCTTCTGGCTGAGTGGCATTTCCCCTGTGGGAGTGCACTGACCACCAGGAGGCAGCTCCTGCTTTAAGTGTCTGCCTCCTGGTGGTCAGTGCGCGTCATAGTGACTGGTTGTTCCACTGTTCAGTCGATTTGCATATTATCCTTTTATTATATAGGATATTTTTATATCTATCATATATATCAACATAATGTTAGGCAAAAATGTTCTTTGAGTCCTTTCTCTATAAAATTCCCTTCTTTCAAGAAGGTTTGAATTTAGGTATCATCCCTAACTCTTATCTTATAGTTTCATAGTAATCAGTAATTAATGTTCTAGGAATAGCAATAATTAGCCTGTCCTCCTTTTGTAGATCTTAATAGCTCACAACATGCCTCTGCATACATTATCTCCAGTTGCAGATGCTGGTATGTGTAATTTAACTTCATCATTCTGAATTTTTAGATAAAGTGGACTTGAAAAATGGACGGTAAGTCATATAACAGTGGCTATTTTTAAATTTTTTCTTTTAAAAAATTTAGCATTTATCTTCTCTAAAATCTGGTTGCTGCAGGCTTTGAATTTCCTGGTACTCTTTATCACCTAAACCTACCATTTTCTCTCTCTCTCTCTTTTTTTTTCTTTTTATCAATTCAGAGCTTTTTCTAAGCTGTTAAACAAAGACACAGTAAAGCTTCTAAGGTGGAAAAATAGATATTTTTAAAGGCACTAAAAATCCAAACCATAAATATTGAAGACGAAGAAAGCTTTTAGGTCATTGATTCTGCAATCTTCCAAAGGTATTGCAATAGCTGAACCAACAAAATCAGTTACTCAAGAATAGAATGCCTATTAATACCTTTAGATGCAATTTAATATCTTTGCTCTGAGAACACAATTTGCTTTTGAGTGGATGTTGTGGTTGTTTCCACTAAAAGGTAAATAACCTCCCTTCTTTGGTAACATGCTTTAATGAAGAAGAACCCGTCCTATGGCTGAACTAATGTGCCTCACCACACATCTGTAGTCCCATAGCTAATAAAAAGGATTATCAGGTGAATATAAATGTAGTTTACAGTTGCAATAGCTCACACCATTACTTTTTACCTCAATAAGTAAATCAAGCATTTATGTCTGAAAACTACTTAAAAGCTAACTTTTCCGATTCTGTATTCCTCTGACAGCATATAATGAATATATTGTCATGGAAAGTAACAAATTTTATTATAGCTCTAATGCTTAAAATTCCATCTGTTTGCATAAACTGAACAAGAATTACAGAGAACTAGCCATGAATCTTACAATGTACTAAGAATTTTCCTAATAAGCGGCTTCTAAAAGACATTAAATACATTAATGATGGGATGCTGTCTGTCTGACACATTAGTTACTATTCACCAGTTGCTCAGAGCCCATTCATGTTTATCCTATAGATAGCTGTAGAAGAAAGACACTCTCCTTTTAAAATGGGGAACTATGCCTATTGGGTAGAAGAATAAACAAGTTCCACTTGCCATTTTATGTACAAGTTTTGCAATTTGAAAGCAGTAAACAAAGGACTTGGGCTACAGAATGACAGAATTTCTTACATCAAAATACTTATTCACTCATATGTCCTTCAAACATTTATTGAACACCTATGATGTGTCAAATACTCTTTCCTGAAAAATTCAGAAATGAAAGATATAGCCTCTGTCTTCTGGCAATTCACAATTAGGTGGATATTGACAATGCATAAATAGGTTATAAGGTAGACAGAGATGTGCACTATAACCAGAGGGAAACTGAGGAACTATGGGAGGATTTTAAATAAAGACTATGCATTAAGTAGATGAAAAAGAAGATACATTATATTCTTTTTGCACAGCAAAGGTGATTGATAGCAAGAATTTAAGGAGGATATAGTGTCATAGCCTAATTCATATCATTCCCCACCATTTAAAAATGAGAATACAAAAATCTTTGAGAAGTTAAGTGGCTTTTAAGGGTCATTGTTTTAATTAACCTGAAACAAGCAAGAATTATCCCATTGATTAAAAAAAGCAGTGATACATGTACATACAATGGAATATTATTTGGCCATAAAAAGAATGAAATCTTGCCATTTGTAACAGTATGAATGGACCTAGAGGGAATTATCCTAAGTGAAATAAGTCAGTCAGAGAAAGACATATCATGATTTCACTTATATGCGTAATCTGAAAAACAAAATAAACAAACAAAACTAAAACAATCGTAATTGCAAAGAAGACTGATAGTTGCCAGAAGAGAGGGGTTGGTGAGGGGCTGGGTGGAAAGGTGAGGGACTAATAAGTGCAAATTGGTATTTACAAAGTAATCATGCGATATAAAGCAGAGCATAGGGAAAATGGTCAAAAGTATCGCAATAACTCTGTGTGGTGCCTGATGGGTACTAGAAATATCAGGGGAACACTTTGTAAAGTACATGATTGTTTAACCACTATGCAGTACACCTGAAACTAATACAAAATGATATTAAATATATGCTGTAATTTAAAAATAAAATTTAAAAAAATTACTGAGGAAAAAAGTCTGCCACCAGAAAAATAAATAAAAGAATTATTCCATTGAGAGCACCTTCTGTGTTTTTCACATATATATACTAGTATATATATATATGTATATATATATATATATGTATGTATGTGTATATATATATATGCACATAGATACTGATTAATAATAATTGATTATTACTTATAATTATATTTTTGTAGTTATTTGTTTACAAGTTTCTTTAATCAAATAAATTATTTGTTATAATTCTATATTTGGGGAATTATTATTTTTTTGTTTTACCAATGTGTCTCTTAGCTTTCAATTTACCTTTAAGCCAAAATTCTTCCTAGAAAAATGTATTTTTAAGAGTCTTATAGGGTTACTGCAAAGAGCCCTAGAATCATGCAGACATATTCTTGAATATTGGGTTTATCATTTATGGTTTGTATTGTCATTGGTCAACCACTAAACACCAGTTAATTCATCTATAAAATAAGAATAATAATTTTTCAGGGTTATTATGAACAACAGAAGAAACAATACATATTAACCACAGAATGGTGTATGGTTATTCATTTAATTACAATGTCTAATGAGGGGTTTATGTAGAGAAGTTGTTAGGAGTTAAAAGCTCAATTATGAAAGAGAAATGTACATTCCCGACACTCATAGAACTTTGAGTTCAGTGAGTCACATAGCATACATAGCATATTATGTTAGTGGCAAGAACCCTATGTGGTTTTGCTTACAGCTTTCCAACTGAGTGTCAATATGGGGAGAAAACATGCATTCATTTCTTATTGCGTTATTTGCTGCTCCACATATTATGTAATGCAGAGTTTCCATGCTTCCTTGCTTTTCTTAGCGACTGCTTTTTACCAACCACTATATCCTCTTGCTATCAATCACCTTTACTGTGCAAAAAGTATGAACAACAGAAGAATCTTCCACTCTACAGAAGAATTTGCTTCCTGAAAAAGCAGATCTTCTTTCTTGCTGTATTGTGCAGGTCAAAGACATTGCAGCTAGAGATGCCAATTGTCTTTCATTAGACATGCAAGCAATCAATCCAAAGGCAGTTTTTAAATCCTAGTTCTATCCCCAAGAGTTTGCTGCTGCTGGCATAAACTGATACACAATGGCTTTAAAGAGGTAATTAACAGATAATTAAATATTTATACTATGTATAAGCAATGGGCTAAGTGCTTCAGTGGGGGAATGAATTCAGACTTACTGGCTTATTTTGCATGGAGAAGCAATTGCCATAAGAGAGCAGAGAGTAACTAAAAGGATATTGTCTCCAGATTTTAGCCATGTGATCCCAAAGAACTAGAAATATGCTTATCTTCTCCTCTGCATTCAAGAAACAAAATGTGTTATATGTCTGTTTTTTTCCAATTTGTGGAACATAAAAATGAATTAATAAATGATCTTACTTTTAAGAGCATGCAGTCCAGGCAGGTAACACAAACTGTTTCTTGACACAAACATTATATAAACTTCATGTTGAAGAAGCCAATTTATTTGTTTATGTGCTGTCTATGGCTGCTTCCACACTGCAACCACTGAGTTTAATAATTGTGATAGTAACCTTATGAACTACACATGCTAAAATATTTAGTATCTGGTCTTTTACAGGACAAGTTTGCTGTCCTCTGCTTTAAAGGAATTTTTCAAATATCTTTTTTTTCTTAAAATATTGGGATAAAAATTGTGGGGAGGAGGTAAAAGAGGAACAATGTGATTATATTAGTTTGATTTTTCTACCTGCCTCGGGGCTTGGACAATTTGGGTGGGCCACTTTAACAAAAGATGCATTTGATAAATTATACAGTGATTCCTATTTATTTTATTTCTAGAAATGCAACCTTTTATTATTTATGGTCATTGTATTATTTATTGATTTTTTGTTTTTAGAGAGAGAAACATCGATTTTTTTTCTACTTATTTCTGCATTCATTGGTTGATTCTTGTATGTGCACTGACCGGATACAGAACCTATAACCTTGTGTATGGGGACTATGCTCTAACCAACTGAGTTACCCACCAGAGCCCATTTATGGCCATTCTTAATATTTTAAGATCCTAGGTAGTAGAAGTTGGATGAGTGTGCAGAACATTGTTGCTCCACCAGCTAACACCTTACCCTCTTACTTTTCCTTTCTTTATTATGATGAGAACACTTATTTTGTTCAGGTTTGATCATTGTACATATGCAGGAGCAGAACAGGCTGAGTTTTTCCTCAGTTTAAGCTAATCAAGCTATTTATATTCCACTTATCAAATTGTCCTAGGTATACTCATGTGATATTTCTGGCCAATTATATGTAAAATAATATCTTCTAGAGAGAGATGTGTTTCCACATTCTTGCCTAATGTTCTCAAAACAGAAGGCAACTGAATCTAAACACGAATACTATTTATAAAATGTGCCACTGCCCATATCAGAGATGGCTCTACTCTGGGGTGCGGATAGAATTAAGTGGGAGGGACGATGTTTGGGTATGAACAAAGATACATTGATTAAGGTGACAAATCCTTCTGTTTAGATTTCTGCATTTTGAAAAGTATAATTACAGATTAGTGTTGAGGACCCACTTTCATTTTTCTCTTCATGCACTAATGTGTGGTTCTGGAAATACACAAAAATGATCATGGCATTCAAAGTAATTTTTCATGTAAGCTGAAGATAATTGTGTGCTGTTAAATAATTTATATATTACAGCAAAATGTGAATATATTCAGGTCTATATATAACATGCCTGAAGCATAATATTTACATTGGCAAGTAAAAGCTAATTGGATGTTAGAAGTGGGAATAGTTTGCTATAAATATTAACAAATTTCATCAATTAAATTTTAAAAATTAAATAAAAGTTCATCAGTATTATGATTATTTGTATTTTAAAATCTTACATCTTTTAAATATAAAGGCCTTTTATTTTACCTTTTAATTTCACTAGGTATTTTTAAAAGTTTAGAAAATAATAATATCATAAAATACATAAAGAATTTTAATAGCTTATTCTTATATTTATTTGTATTTCATGACCTATTTTTAAATTTGTGTATCTTGAATATAGTTTCCTTTTATTTTACATTTTTTAGCTTACTATGGAGATACAAATGTATTATGACTCCCATATACTCATCATGAAGCCTTAACAATCCTTCCCTCTCAGCCCTCATCCAGTTCCCCATATTATTTTGAAGCAAATCCAAACTATGTTCTTTCTTCCATTAATATTTTGGTTTGTAATATTAAAAGGTAAAAAATATTTTCAACATTATTTCATCTAAAATATATTCAAGTTACTTTCTGTCATAAAATATCCAGCTAGTTTTCAAAATTCCAATGGCCTGTAAATGTTAAAGGCTACCCCATATGGCTACTGAATTGAAAGAAATGCAAGTGGTGTAACCCTGGAACTGAAATAAGTAAACTGAGTCTCAGAGGTGTTAAAAGTTTTTTCAAAGACAAATAACTAGGAGATGGTCAAATCGAGACTAGAATTTAGGTTATAAGTGAATAATATTTCCACATCACCAACAACAGGGATTTGTGTTTTTGGTTTTTTTTTTAAGCCATCTGTATTGCAGATTACTTAAGTGAAAGATCAAATTTCACTGAGGATAACTTTAATTCTAAATAAGATATTTAAAAATCTCTATCTCCTTTTCTCTGAATTATGATACAAATTTCAGATTTTTAGAAAGTTTTCCGTTTTTTGACAAATTTGTGGTGCTACATTATCTTCTCAGAATAAAGGAAAGAAACTTGCTTGTGGGATTGTCAGAAGCAATAAATACTGAATTTTACTTTTATGGACTCTGTGAAAGCCGTACACCATGTATCCTCATTTCCTTTCTAAGTCAGAGAACTCCTTTATCTCCTTAGGAAAACTCAAGAAGCTGAAACTATTTTAGAAAGTGTATATGTTTGCCCGCATGTAGTATTTGCATTACTCAGTGTTTTATTGTGGTAGGTGACATAAAAAGTTCAATTTGGAGACTTGAATTTCCTTAAAAAATTCAGTTCTGGTGCTTAACAGGGCATTGCTCTGACTGGAGTCATGCCCATCATCATAATAATGAAGTGATACCAGTCATTTCTTATATCTTCTTTGTGTCAGGCTCTTTTCATATATGGCATGACAATTCAGTTAAGGGATTAGTGTACATAGGGCTTTGTTGATATCAGAATAAGGCAGAATACATGCACAGTCAAAACGATGTAAGTGCAGTACTCAGAACCTCCCACAACCACATCAAAATTACAACTAAACTACAAAACAACCATCATTCAGAACTGCTAAAATCTAGCTGAACAAAAGTCCTATGAAGAAGGATTTAAAAAAGAAGCCATATCCACACGGCTAGGAGGAGCACAGATGCAGAACAGCCTGGTTCCACACCCACGTGTGGCAGATAAAAATCAGGCTAGCCCTGGCCAGTGTTCTCAGTGGCTAAGCCCGTGGCCAAAGGGTCACGGGTTTGATTCTCTGTCAAGGGTCTCTCTCTCGCTCTCTCTCTCCCTCCCTCCCTCCCGTTCTCCCTTCTACTCTCTCCAAAATATCAATGGAAAAAATACCCTCAGGGGCGGATTGACATCAACAATCAGGAGGGTTATCTCTGTTGCAGAGGTTCCCCCATATGAGTGAGGGGTCTCAGCCCCAAACCAGATGCCCCAGCCCAGGGTTCCAGTGCCAGGAAAGGAAGTCCCCATAACTCTGGTTGTGACAACCAGCAAGAATTGTGACTGAGATGGAGAGCTCCTGGAGCCCCAGGCATTCCTCTTAAAGGATCAGATAGGGATTTGAATGCACTCTCTCTGAGCTCCAGCACTAGGGCAGCAGCTCAAAAGTCCCCTTAAATGTAGGGGGAGGAACTGAATTGTCTGGCATTAGGTTGAGAGCTGGAGGGCCAGCTTTTTCTCAGGTCCAAGTGCTAGGAGAGGCCATTGTTCCTTTTTAGTGCCTTCCCCCTCACAGAACCAGCAGGTTGTGCTGGATTGATCCCAGCCTGGGACCTGGCACATGTGAGAGGCACAACCAATTGATGTATATGTCTCTCTCACATAGATGTTTTTCTCTCTCTTTCTCTTTCCTTCCCTCCCTTCCATCTCTCTAAAAATCATTAGCCTCCCTGAGACCACCAACAATACTCATTCACTTACATAATACCTCATATTTTTGCTACTGTGATGTACAAGGGACTGCCTAAGTGCTGATACTAAAGTTTCAGACATGCACCTTTAAAAGGACTATGTGGGTTTCTTTCCATGATGAATGAGCCAGATTGAAAAAATAGGGGCTGATATATTGCCTTTATGATTTTCCCTTACTCTTTACTTTATTAATTATACGTTTATTTGTTTGTTACCATTTATTGAAGGAGGCATTATAATAAATGAGTAGAATGAATGAATAATAAATGTTTGGGGTGGAACACAAATGTAAGGTAGTGTACTTCTTCAGTAGAAAGGGACTGATTCCTCACTGTGGAGCAGAGAGACAAAATTCAAAGCCTTAACTCTGTCACCAGCAGTAATTGGACCTTCTTTGCACAGGTATTTAACGTTAGTAAGTCTTGATTTCAATATCTGTAAAATGGGGAAAATAGTATGTAATGTATAGCATTATTGCAACATTTATAAATAACACTAGAGGCCCGGTGCACAAAATTCGTGCACAGGTTGGGGTGTCCCTCAGCCCAGCCAGCACCCTCTCCAATCTGGGACCCCTCGAGGGATGTCCGATGGCCTGTTTAGGCCCAATCCCAGTAGGATCATGCCTAAACGGGCAGTCGGACATCCCTCTCACAATCCAGGACTGCTGGCTCCCAACTGCTCGCCTGCCTGCCTTCCTGATTGCCCCTAACCGCTTCTGCCTGCCAGCCTGATCACCTCCTAACCACTCCCCTGCCAGCCTGATTTATGCCTAACTGCTCCCCTGCCAGCCTGTTTGCCCCTAACTGCCCTCCCCTGCAGGCCCAGTCACCCCCAACTTCCCTCCTATGCTGGCCTGGTCACCCCCAACTGCCCTCCCCTGCTGGCCTGATCTCCCACAACTGCCCTCCCTTGCAGGCCTGGTCCCTCCCAACTGCCTTCCCCTGCTGGCCATCTTGTGGCAGCCATCTTGTGTCCACATGGGGGCAGGATCTTTGACCACATGGGGGCAGCCATCTTGTGTGTTGGAGTGACAGTCAACTTGCATATTACTCTTTTATTCGATAGGATAGAGGCCTGGTGCACAGGTGGGGGCTGGCTGGTTTGCCCTGAAGGGTGTCCCAGATCAGGGTGGGGGTTCCCTTGGGGCATGGGGCGGCCTGGGCGAGGGGCCTGTTGTGGTTTGCAGGCCAGCCATGCCCCCTGGGTGACCCAAGTGGAGGCCCTGGTATCTGGGATTTATTTATCTTCTACAATTGAAACTTTGTAGCCTGGAGTGGAGGCCTGGGGCAGCCAGGGTGTACGGAAAGCTTGGCTTCCTCCATCACCAGGGAAACCCAAGCCTCCCTCCTGCTCTCTCCATGGCCGCAGCCATCTTGTTTGGGTTAATTTGCATACTCACTCCTGATTGGCTTGTGGGTGTGGCTTGTGGGCATGGCTTGTGGGTGTAATGGAGTGATGGTTAATTTGCATATTGCTCTTTTATTAGATAGGATGGAGCTCTTGGCACATAGCAGTCACTTAGGCAACAAAACAGTTATTTGCTAGAAAGACTGATTCTGAGTTAAACTCAAGCCAAATACATTTATTTAATTCAATACAGCCTGCCTCTTATTTGAAACCTCATGCTGAGAACACACAAGGGAAAGAGACAGTGACTGTAATATTTATCACTCACATCAGTAGTCTTGGCTGATCAAAGGAAATACATTTACCAGTCAACTAAGAAGCAGTCTCATCTTGGTTGCTTGAATATGCAACCTGAAAGAGGAAAACATCTAAGCCTGAATTCCATCGGAGCTCATTAATTTTGTGACAACATAGCTGTTTACTTTGAAGCCAGTGAAAATGAAAATATTAGCACAGGGAGACAAATAGGTATTTGTGAAATAATTAATTCCCTCAGAAAAGAATAGGCTGACTTAGCAATTAGGCCTTTATAAAAGTTGAACAGTCTTTATTCAGTGACACCACTAGAATGAACTTGTCTTTCGTTTTACTTCTATAGTATAAGCTCTTGCACAAAATTAACATCCATAGGCAAAAGAGGAAAAAAAAAATAAAGGAAAACAAAAAAAAAGAAAAAAAAAGTGGGGGAGGGGGTTGCAGAAAGACGTGTGTGTACGTGTGTGTGTGTTAATCCTCATCCAAGGATTGCCACCCCCCATTGATTTTTAGACAGAGTGAAAGGGAGGGAGAGAGACACAGAGAGAAAAACATCCATGTGAGAAACACATCTATTGGTTGCTTCCTGCATTGGCCCCAACTGGGGGCTGGGGGTTGAGCCTGCAACCAAGGTAAGTGCCCTTGACCAGAATCAAACCAAGGACCTTTCAGTCCTTGGGCTAATGCTCTAACTATTGAGAAAACTGGCTAGAACAAGAGCTTTTAATTGATAACCCAAATGCATCAGAAAATATTTAACTTCCCTCACCTGGCCCCATTTCCTTGGTTGTCTAATTTAACTTCCTGAAATGAATTCAGTGGAAGGTGGAATCGAACTGCACCAACTAACCCGATTTAGAGAGAGTGATCCCAGAAGACCTATTCCTATATGGGAATGGGAGGCAAGATTTTCTAGAAGAGAGAGAAAAGTCATAGTCAGCAAAGTAAGCAGGGGAGTAGAGGGCCCAAAGAGATGTGGGATCCATCAAATTAGACAACCCAACAGTTAGGAAATTAGATAAATGAGTCAAAGCTTGAATATAGAAAATCAAAGGGGATATGGAAGAATCAATATATATAAAAAGCCAGCAACTGGCAAGTCTGAATGACAGGTCCCTATGACGCCCACTTCAGCCGACCAACCACCCAGATTGGGGGCAGGGCGGGCTGGCCAACCTCCTGCATCCCTTCCCCCCACCAGCCGGGCCCTGATCAGCCCCCATCAGGGCGGGCCAGCCAGACCCCACCCATGCACGAATTCATTCACTGAGCCTCTAGTGGCTAAATAATATTTCTAGGCTACTATTACTAACTAACCTTATATTTCTCTGTTCTTTCCTCTGATTGGAATTTTGGCAGGGCTGACTGACCTGGGGACACATCTCTAAAGCAGCAGAATCAGTCCCAGAACACAGAATCCAAGAAGAAGCTGCTGTAATTTCCGAAGGGCCCATTGGAGAGTCAGTGCTGGCCCAAATCGCCATCTGCTGTTTGTTTTGTCCCGTCCCCTCATTTGGCTCTTCCCCTGTGCTTCAGAGACTGACTCATTCCTAGTCAACACCAAGTGTCATTTGAAATTTAAAAAAATAATAATAATGTCAGTTTCTACACAATATATTAGATTTAAAAATTTTACCATCTAATCTCTTTTTAATGAAATATGTGTGTGTGTTTTTTTTCCCACCAGGGGTTATTGCAAATAGTCTATAATCCTAATCCAATTAAATCAATTTATATTGAATGTATTCAATATATCAGTTTAATACTATTCCTGGTTATAAATAATGTAAGACTCTAGTTCTCTAACAGCCCAGTAAGTGTGGCCACTGACATCTGTTAGGGAGGTGAAGAGGGGACTAAAGTATCAGATACACGGGTCTAGATTAGTGGTCTCAAATGGGCACATGCATCTCAGGGCTCACTGATGTATTCCATGGGCATTGATTTCCAGGTCCTCAGTTGCTCTGCCTAATCTTACTGGTGATTTTATTTTCTACCTCCTTTTTAAAAATTGTCCTCTCACAATACAAAAATAAAAAGCATATAACACTGAAACATCTAGATTTACCATAGTGTACTGCCTAGAATTGACAAAAAAAAAAAAACAAAACTCTAGAATGTCAAATACACAGGAAGTTAAAAATATTAATACCCGAAAAGTCTCCTTTAATCAAAGCTTTATAATTCACCCATTATATGAACACAATTTTTCAAGAAAATTTAAATTATTATGTTAATAATTACCAAAATTTCAGTTGTTGGCTCAACTGTATACTGCTAATATTGTAACTAAAATATGTTTTAATTATAAAAAGTGCAGAAAATAAAAATACAGATATGTAAATTATATTTTATCACATATTTCTTTGTAAAAATATGATAGGATAACTCATAAAAGATAAAAATATTTAAGTATGACATGTATTACATTGGGATACAATTCTGAGGGAGAAGTGGAATAAGACATAATATCAAGGAAAGAAAAAAGTAAAGAACTTGTTTATAATTTTGAAAATGTATTTTGATGGTTATCAATTTATTGTCACATATGGAATTCATTAGAGATCATGAAACCAGCATGGCATAATTATACTTATTCAATGATCCTATTTCTCTCAAGGTCTACTTTATACAAAAATGACAGTTGTACACTCTTTCTTTTGGTTGGTATTTGTTTGCTGTATATTTCTCTGTCCTTTTACTTTTAAACCATATATATGTATATATACTTACATTTATATGTGTTTTTAAATAATATATAGTTGGTTTTTAAAAATCAATTTAGTAATTATCTTTTAACTAGAATATTTAAGTTGACATTTATATTTAATGTGATTATTGATATGCATGAGTTTAAAACTATATTTTAGAATATTATTCTATTTATTGTGCCTAGTATTGTTGTTTTTTTCTTTCCTTGCCTTCTAGACCAGCCGTGGGCAAACTACGGCCTGCGGGCTGGATCCGGCTGTTCTATCCGGTTCTCTTGCTCTCCCCTCCGCTCCTTTACTTTGAATTTATATTAGTTCACACAAATACTCCATCCATGCTTTTGTTCCAGTCCTCCGGTCCAGTTTAAGAACCCATTGTGGCCCTCGAGTCAAAAAGTTTGCCCACCCCTGTTCTAGACCATCATTTTTAATTATACCACTTTTCACTTTGTTTAGAAGATAAACATTCATTTACTAATATTTTAGTGGTTATCCTTATAATTTCAACATGCTTCTTTTATTATAAAAGTTAGTTTTACCTTCTTCCTAGGCAATGTCAAACAACTTCTGCTAGGAAGTCTCCATTTATCTAGATTCATCAAGCTGGCACCTGTTCATTGCTTTAGTTTTTAGTATTAACAGAATAGCCTAATACTCTTCCCCCAAGCTAAAACCAATAATTAAAAAAATAATCTCTGTATTTATTTACAACTGCACTATATTTTATTCAACTATTTTTTTATAAATTAGTAATACAGTAATCCCCCATTATTTTCAGAAGATATGTTCTGAGACTTCCAATGGATGCCTCAAACTGCAGATAATACCAAACTCTATATATACTACACTTTTTCCTATAGGAACATGCTTATAATAAAGTTTAATTTATAAGTTAGTCATAGTAAGAGGTTAAAAAACATAACCAATAATAAAATAGAACAGTTATAGTCATGTGCTGCTTAAAAATGGGGACATGTTTTCATCTTTAGGTGATTTCCTCATTGTGTGAACATCAAAGAGTGCACTTACACACACCTTGTCAGAATAGCCTACTACACATCTAGGCTATATGGTATCATCTAATGCTCTGTGACTACAAACTTGTATAGCATGTTACTATAATGAATACTGCAGGCAATTATAACACAATGGTAAGTACAGAACTTTTGTAAGACTGGCAATACAGTAAGTTTGTTTATACCAACATCACCACAAACTCCTGGGTTCCCATAAAGGTATCTGAGACCCTAGGGGTAGGAGTGTTTGCCTTCAAGCTTGAGGGCCAATGAGCCTGTTTTCAGTGATTAAGAGATTGGTATATAGAGGAGAACAGGCTAGGAAGAGGAGGGAAGGAAGGTAAAAGGGAGAGGTGAGTCCCGCTGGGAAGTCAAGTAGGATGACACAAAGTCATCTCACAACCACACTTTGATTCTTGCCTGAGAGAAGAGGGTCAGAAGCCTACCACATCACTAGCTGTTAGAAAAAATTCAGCTTCATTAAAATCTTATGGAACCATCGTCATACATGTGGTCTGATATTGACTAAAACATTGTTGTGCAGTATATAACTGTATGATTACATAATATAATAAAAGTTACGTGAATGTAGTCTCTCACAAAATAAAATGGAACTGTACTCACCTTTTTCATTTAAAGGAAGCATTTTATGGCTTCTATTTGGCATATCCAAATTACCAGCATCATTACTCTTGGGCTATGAGGCCATTATTAAGTGAAATAAGGGTGACTTGAGCACAAGCACTGTGATTCTGAGACAGCAGTTCTAGTAACCAAGATGGTTAGTCACTACATGACTAACAGAGGGAGCATCATATCAGGCTTGGGGCAGGGCCAGACAGCATGAGATTTCATTATGCCTCTCAGAATATCATGTAGTTTAAAAGTTATGAATCGTTTATTTCTGGAATTTTTGAAATATTTTTATTATTTATTTCGGAGAGGAAGGGAGAAGGAAAGAGAGATAGAAACATCAATGATGAGAGAGAATCATTGATCAGCTGCCTCCTGCACACCCCACACTGGGGACTGAGCCCGCAACCCGGGCATATGCCCTGACCGGGAATTAAGCGATGACCTCCTGGTTCATAGGTCAACGCTCAACCACTGAGCCATGCCAGCCAGGCTGGAATTTTTTATTAAATATTTTCGGGCTCAGGTTGACAGTGGGTAACAAAATGCACAAAATGAAACCATGGATGAGAAGGACTACTGTATATTTTGTTTGGATGACTTATTTCAGGCCTACTTTCTACACTAGAAGATAATCTTCATGGGATTAAGGATATTTTAATCTTGTAAACCATGTCTAATATCTGCATCTATCAAGGCTGATTTCAATCTATCAACTAGATATCATTAAGTGTAAATTTGGGAAGATAAGTATACAATTGGCTTCAGCATACAACTGAAAGTGAAATTTTTGTCACTTGCATTACAAATGGTTACAAACCTATTAAACTAGATCCAAAAATTCTACTTTTAATTATGGCCTAATGAATATTTTAAAAATGTCCTTGACACATGGGATATTTTAAGAGAAATAGTCTTGGAGTAAATTTTTATTATTATTTTATGTTTATTTTCCTCCAAACCATTTGAGCTTTCTGTTGCATTAATATCTCTGTTTTTACTACATCCAGCTATATTAAGTAATAAGATTATCTTCATGATCCATTTGAATAAAAGTTGATTTGTCTATGAAATGAAATGTATATATATTTGCGTGTGTGTGTGTGTGTATTCATCTTTGGTGAGGAGAGTGGTGTAGCTACATTTAGTTAACCATATTACTTACCCCTATCCCCAACACTCTAGATAGGCACAACCTTACCTAATACGATTCTTTTAGTGCAACACACTGCAAGTCTCCCATTTAAAATAAGACAAAGAGAAATTGGCAATAAACACAGATCACTGATATATTAGTAAGCTAAAGGATTTCCTGCTAAGAAGGTCAAGTATTGATCTACATTTAAAAATGTGATTTACTCCAGAAAGGGAATAACTAAGTATTGGTAAATAGCTAAGGCATTTTAATAGTATCTTTCTAACAGCCAAAACTACATTAAAAGACTAAAATCTGGACCTGAGAAAAGTTTCATTAATTAAACAAAAATTCATTTTCTTCACACTGGAAAACTGTTAAAATGTTTTCTAAAATGGATATCAGATGAGGCAGATACAACTTCACATTGAAATACTTTGAGTTCATGTGGGTCCTAGAATCTGGAAGCATCAGCTGTTTGATGAATTCAAACTGGGACAAGAATTCAGATTATATCAATGTATTATGTATCATCAAAATGAATTAAGCATAGCATGTGTACAGGGCTCCCTCTGTAACCACCTAAGCCCTGTGGGGAATATTATAGAGGCTTGAAAAAGGCTCTGATCTCAGAGTGCTTTGAACTGGACTTGGGAACCAAACAAAGACAGATGAAATAATAAAAATGTAAGAACATTCAGTTGGGTGATACTATGTATCTACCATTTAGAGAAAGGACAAATGAGTGTGGGCTACAGTGGTTAGAGAAGGTTTTTTGTGAAAATTCTCTGTGTGTGAGTGTGTGTGTGTGTCTGAGAGAGAGAGAGAGAGAGAGAGAGAGAGAGAGAGAGAGAGAGAGAGAGAGAGAGAGAGAATGGAGTATAAGTAAAGACTATTTTTCAGGCTTTTTAAGCTGGATAGAATTGGAGGGGAAATGGGAGGAGTATAGTTCTTTTGGAGGGAAATAGCCTAAGCAAGGATTAGGAAAAATAATTATCAGATGCCTGCTAGGACTAGTGAGATATTTAGAACACCAACCTGATTTCCTGGGCTCATGTGGGCTAATGGGGCTGAAATGATACATAAGTGCCTAATGATCTTATAATGCTAATAGGAAAGTAATAATGATAAGAATTAATAATAGTATATTTAATGTGTAAGCTATGTGCATGATTTAATTTTTACAACAATTCAATGTATGTTTTATTTCACTTTACAAATGGGAAATGGATTCTTAGGAATGATATGATACTAACAAATGACAGAGTTTGGCTCCAATTGACTCCACAGCTGATGTCCAACCCTGACTCTGCCCGCACAGGTAAAGTTTTAACAAAAGGTTACAAAAAGGAAGGTTATAAAAACACCTCAATTCCTGATCTCTAGGGAAAGAGAAAGGAATGTGCATTTAAAAACCAGGTAAGCACACAGAATAGGAAACAGATCCCGACCCATACAATTTCTATGTGCACTCCAGTTCTTTCATGTGGATTTGCCTTCTAGATTCAGGAAAGTGATGGGTAAGAAGTATGACAGTGTAGAGGACAAGCAGGCCTGTTCTACACTTGGTAACTGACTTTCTACCTTCCCCAGCCTCAGTTTCCTGGGACCTCTCTCCTATATAGAATGGAGATATAAAGCCATCCTTGCCTGATCGCTGAGAGGGTGAAATGTCATAAGGTGTCTTATATATCTAGCCCTAATTATTATAATCCCTTTGTTTCCAACACAAAGAAAATTTCAGCTAATATTCTATTATAGTTTCTTAGTAAACAGAGACCCACTCAGGATTTGTTACATTCTGCTTTGTACATCTTGCTCTCATCAAGAGACCTGAGTTTCAGAGAACAAAAACTATGGAAGCATAGATAATTTTTTAGACACAAGCAAGAGGTACCTTCTTTAAATAATGATGAAGACATATCTAGGAGATATAGATAGTAAATTCCCAGCAGGTATTACTATTATCCCTATTCGGTAGGTATAGACCCTGAGGTACAAAGAGGTTATTAGTCAACTTTCATAACTTATAACAGGTAGAGATGAAGTTTACAACAAATAGTGGCCCAGCCTGTGTGGCTCCAAGGTTCAACATCAACCTATGAACCAGGAGTTCAAGGTTTGATTCCCAGTCAGGGCACATGCCCAGATTGTGAGCTAAATCCCCAGTAGGGGGTGTACATGAGGCAGTCCATCAATGATTCTCTCTCATCATTGATATTTCTATCTTTCTCCCTCTCCCTTCCTCTCTGGAATAAATAAAAAATATATTTGGAAAAAAAAACAAAACATAAAACAAATAGTGTAGTTCCAGGGTTTGCACTCAATTGTTTTACTGTAACAAATGTATTGGATTTAAATTTTAACTCACCCTCCTTATTACATAATCCCTACACACACACACACACACACACACACACACACACTCTTTTCATTGGTGTATTAACAAATCTGTCACTTAATCTAAGTCAGATAAATTATTGGAAAAGGGAAAACAAAGATATATTAAACATGGCCATAATCAGAAATGGAAATCAATATGTGTCATAAATTATTATATAATTTATAGTCAAATAACATGTTGGGTGTAGCAGGAGTGCAGAGGATGGAATGTCCTGCTCTCCCATGAGTGTCAGCAAAAGTTTCAGAGAGAAGGTGAGGCTCTCAATTTTGAAAGATGACCAGCCAGGCATTAAAAATAAGTATTGTCAGCTACTCATAAATGATAATTTAATGTGAAATTAAACTAATAATGTAAAGTTTTGTAAAGTGTGCTTGTCAGAGTATTTGTTTCATGGGATATTAAAAAGAGACCCTATCTACACAATCAAGGCCAATACTTACAGCTAAATAGGTTCAACAAAAACAGCCTTGATGGGATTTGTGATTTCTTTCAAGCTGGTGACAGAATATAGACTTTGTTCTGAAAATTAATGTAATACACGCCCCCTTTCCCAGATAACATTTCTCAGGGAAAAGCTTTTCAAGGACCACGTTTGTGTGATGTTGAATTAGGGCCTTCCCCTCATTTAGGAATGGTGAGGCTCAGCAAGGGAACCATTCTGTACAATGGTCACTTCAGTATGTTTGTTACACTTCATTACAGCCCACTTACTCTTTGCTAGCTTTCTAACTCGGATGACCACACTCTTCTGCACTGTCCAACTCTAGAGGTCCTTGTAAGGCTTGCCTAATTTCAGCTATTTATGCACCTGGGTAACCAGTCATTCCCCATTCTCCAAACAAATCCATTTTTGGGGGGTTTGTGCTCTTGCTAGTCACGTAGGCATCCCTGAATTAATGGAGATGTGATATTAGTTTTAAGTGGCCTGCTATCATTGGTTGGAAGTTAAATATAGGAAAGTAAGAAAGAAGCTGGCATCACTCCTGGTTCTCAAAAATTTTTGTATAAATCAATAGCTGTAGCTGTGGGAGAAAGGACATTGGCGACAACTATAAAAATAACAAATAAAAGATACAAAGGGAATAATATGAACAACAAGAACGAGAGTATCATTGGCTCTTTCCTACCTACCCTTATAGGATCTCAGACTTTTCAGAATCCTAGCTTTTCTAGTTCTCAGTAGATTTCTCATATGAACTCTTGAACCATCTTCTCTTTAAGATGCTATTCTTGCTCCATTGCTAGGCATCCACTGGGTATCACTTCATTGAAGGCCCTCGTATAGGGCCCTAGAGCACTAAGCACATTCAGACTGCAGAGCTATCGTGTGCAGTTGTGTCATGTGGAGTATGTCCCATCCCATTAGTACTATATCCCATGAGAGAGATTCCAAATGAACAATTATGATTGTCCCAGTTTCCCACATTTGTTTGTTGTTGTTTTTTAAGAAAAAAAAGAAAAGAAACAAAAACTTCTGTTATTTTATAATGCTCTCTCACATATGTTATCACACTCCATCCCCACAAGAGGGAGGTCAAACAGGTACTACTATTGTAATTTTACATATGAGGAATCTGAGTCAAAGGGAGTGTCAGAGCAACAGCCTTTTCAACTGTTTTGATAATTCTCTGAAGCATCATCTTTTACAAACAACCCCAAGTAGGCTTGGGATAATAGGCTTGAGATAGATCTTAGAAAAATAAACAAAAGTACAGCTACTTGCCAAGCTGTTGGCAAATAAGTAAAATTATTTATTAGTTTACAGTGTTAACATAAAGATTCTGCTGACCTGATGCTGGTACTTTACAGCATTTCTATTGTAGTTCTTGTTCACTATCATAGATTCCCTCCTTCTGAGAACAATTGGTCTTTGTAATCTTAAAACACATTTTTATAGTCTTCATATGCTCCACATCTAAATAGATTTATACACACATGTAAAACCTACTTTAAATATAATTTTATGCCTGTTTAAATCAGCCACACCAAAACAAGATAGATGTAGATTTTAAAATAGATATATTCACACAAGTCATAGAAATTGAGGTGTGACAATACATTTACAATCAAACATTTAGAAATATATCTATACTAGTGGCCCGGTGCATGAAATTCGTACACGAGGGGGTGTCCCTCAGCCCGGCCTGTACCCTCTGCAATCTGGGACCCCTCGAAGGATGTCCTACTGCTGGTTTACAGGGATCAGGCCTAAACCGGCAGTTGGACATCCCTCTCGCAATCCGGGACTGCTGGCTCTTAACCGCTCACCTACCTGCCTGCCTGATTGTCCCTAACCACTCTGCCTGCTGGTCTGCTTGCCCCCAAATGCCCCCCACCAGCCTGATCACCCCCAAATGTCCCCCATGCCAGTGTGCTCACCCCCAACAGCACCCCCCCCGCCAGCCTGCTCGCCCCCAACTGCCCCCCCTGCTGGCCTGCTTGCCCCCACCTGCCCTCCCCACTGGCCTTCTCACCCCCAACTTCCCCTGGCTGGCCTGCTCATCCCAAACTGCATCCCCACTGTCCTGATCACCCCCAACTGACCCCCACTGATGGCCTGCTCTCCCCCAACTGCCATCCCATCCTGGCCTGATCACCCACAACTACCCTCCCCTCTTGGCCTCTAAGCGCCTGTACCTTGGCCCCACCACCATGGCTTTGTCCAGAAGAATGTCCAGAAGGTCTCCCAGTCTAATTAGCATATTACCCTTTTATTAGTATAGATAGGTAGAACATTGATTCAGATTTCCATGTATGCAGACTATAGAGGTTTGTTGTTGTTTTTTTTAGTTTCTTTTTTAATTAACCATTACTAGTTGACATGGATTCATGTTTATTATTCATCTTTATTACATTTGAGTATAAAAATGCTATTTTAATTTTACAAATGTGGAAAAAGAGGTTCACCTAGATAGATAACTAGAGTGAAGCTGGAATTATAGTCTAGGCCTATGTACTCCACAGTTCATGGTTAATCACCGAATGATCCCTAAGGCTTTTCCAGACCTCACATTGTATGAGTTGATTTCTTCAATCAATGAATATTTGTTGAGCAACAACTTTGCTCCAGACATCATACTAGTTGCTGAGATAAAATTTCTTGCTCTCAGAGAGTTTAATTTGAAATTGATGAATCAAGGAAGAGTAAGGTGGCAATGACAAAAAGTAGTAAGTAAATTCATATAGAAATGATAAAATTTATTTGTTCATTTAAGAAATTATAATTTTTTAAAAATATGTTTTTATTGATTTCAGAGAGGAAGGGAGAGGGAGAAATAAGTAGAAATATCAATGACGAGAGAGAATCATTGATTTGCTGCCTTGTGCTCGCCCCTACTGGGGATCAAGCCTGAAACCCAGGCACATGCCCTGACTGGAAATTGAACTGTGACTTTCTGGTTCATAGGTCAATGCTCAACCACTTAGCCACCCAGGCTGGGCAAAAATGATAAATTTTTAAAGTGTAATATTATAAAGCAGTGGTTCTCAACCTTTCTAATGCCACGACCCTTTAATATAGTTCTTCATGTTGTGGTGACCCCCAACCATAACATTATTTTCGTTGCTACTTCATAACTGTAATTTTGCTACTGTTAATGAATCATAATGCAAATATCTATGTTTTCCGATGGTCTTAGGCTCTACAGCAGCAGTTCTCAACCTGTGGGTCACGACCCACAGGTTGAGAACCGCTAGCAGAGTCGCCTAAGACCATCGGAAAACACAGGATTGGGCATAAACAGGCAGCTGGACATCCCTCTCACAATCCAGGACTGCTGGCTCCCAACTGCTTGCCTGCCTGCCTTCCTGATTGCCCCTAACTGCTTCTGCCTGCCAGCCTGATCACTCCCTAACCACTCCCCTGCCAGTCTGATTGATGCCTAACTGCTCCCCTGCCAGCCTGATTGCCACTAACTGCCCTCCCCTGCAGGCCTGGTCACCCCACACTGCCCTCCCCTGCAGGCCTGGTCCACCACAAATGCTCTCCCCTGCAGGCCTGGTTCCCCCCAACTGCCCTTCCCTACAGGCCCGGTCACCCCCAACTTCCCTCCTCTGCCAGCCAGGTCATCCCCAACTGCCCTCCTGCCCTCCCTTGCAGGCCTGGTCCCTCCCAACTGCCATCCCCTGCTGGCCATCTTGTGCCAGCCATCTTGTGTCCACATGGGGGCAGCCATCTTGTGTGTTGGAGTGACAGTCAACTTGCATATTACTCTTTTATTAGATAGGATAGAGGCCTGGTGCACAGGTGGGGGCCGGCTGGTTTGCCCTGAAGGGTGTCCCGGATCAGGGTGGGGGTTCCCTTGGGGCATGGGGGGGCCTGGGCGAGGGGCCTGTTGTGGTTTGCAGGCCGGCCACGCCCCCTGGGCGAGCCAAGTGGAGGCCCTGGTATCTGGGATTTATTTATCTTCTATAATTGAAACTTTGTTGCCTTGAGCGGAGGCCTGGGCCAGCCAGGAAGCTTGGCTTCCTCCATCGCCGGGGAAACCCAAGTCTTCTGCTTGCTCCGTGGCTGCTGACATTTTTGTTGGGATTTATTTATCTTCTATAATTGAAATTTTGTAGCCTTAAGTGGAGGCCTGGGCCGGCCAGGGTGTGCAGGAAGCTTGGCTTCCTCCATTGCCGGGGAAACCCAAGCCTCCTGCTCGCTCAGTGGCTGCAGCCATCTTGGTTGGGTTAATTTGCATACTCACTCCTGATTGGCTAGTGGATGTGGCTTGTGGGTGTAGAGGAGGTATGGTCAATTTGCATATTACTCTTTTATTACATAGGATTTTGTACTACTATTTAACTTATAACAAAAATTAATTACTATTTGCAAATAATAACTTTAAATATTCCAGTTCTAGAACTTAAACATGTTTTTTCTTTTTATAGTTGTTTTTCTGTGTTTTATCTAGTTAAAGAATGGTTTCTGTATAGCTTTGGGTATTGTTTTGTTTTGCTCTTTTGTGTGTGTATGTGCATCAGTGTGTGAATGTGTGTGCCCTTTTATAAAGCATATTGACATGACTATTTTATATTTTTCTACATAATCTTCAATGTACCTTAGCTTTCTATTATTTTCATAACAAATTACCATGAATTCAGGGGTTCACACCACATAAGTGTATCATATCACAGTTCTGTAGGTCAGAAGTCCATGGCTGGGTTGATTCCTCAGCTTTCAGTCTCATAGGTTCCAAATCAAGGTGATGGCAGGGTTGTCTTCCTTCCTAGTGACCATGGAAGAATTCACTTCCAAACTCATTCATATTGTTGGTCGAATTCAGTACCTCGTGGTTATAGAACTGAGACCTGCATGTCCTTGTTGACTGCTTATAGTGGAGCCATCCCTAGTTCCTAGAGACTTCCCTCTTGTATTTGCATGGAGCCCCCTATATTTAAGAACCAGCAATCCTTCTCACACTTGGAATCTCTCTGATTCCCTCTTCTACCATATTTCTTCTGCTTTTTCTGTTACTATCATCTCTCTCGACTTAGCTGGAGAGTGTTCTCTGATTTTGAAGGTCATGAGATTGAATGGGTCCACCTAGATAATGCAAGTTGATTGATATCCCCATCTATGGCCAGTGACCTTATTTAAATATGCAAAATCCATTTTGCCACGTAAGGTAATATCTTCACAAGTCTCACTGATTAGGATGTTGACAGCTTTGGGGAAGGGCCATTACTTATCCAATCACATAATGTATCATCTTTATAAACTTTATAACTTTGATATACCATAATATTAAAGAACATTTTCTGAGAATATATATTTGTTTTCATTTTTATATTTTGCAATTATAAATGACATCATCTTACCTAGAGCTATTGAATTATTTTCTTTAACCAAATATCAAGGAATGGTAATCCCTTTGTTGTGGGTAGAAACATGGGCTTTTTCAGCATATTGCTGTATTGAGTTGCAATTGGTTTAAACCAGTTGATAAAGCTCCATACCTAAAAGATTGCATAGTTTCATAACTACCTCACCAGCATTGAGTGTAAATATTTTTAGATATATATTGCAAGCCAAAATATTCTAGAGAATATTAACATTGAACCAAATATATTATCATTTCAAAGACCTCCAATATCATTTTCTTAATCATCTTTTGGCATTCTGATGCTTTATATAAGCTACTTAAAATTATAGGAATTATCCATTCCTCTCTCATATGTAGAGAAAGTATTTTTCCATATAGTTTGCTACTCTATTTTAGCTTAGTATTTTTCAGTGCAGATAGTGTTATATTGTAAAATTATTTAAATTTGTCATTTGTTCCTCTGATATTTTTTATTAGAATCTTAGCAAGTTACCATTTCTTCCCAGATCCTGTCAAATTTTTAGCTGTATGAAATATGTCATACTGATGTAGGTAGAATATTTTGGTCCACCTTTCAAGGACTGATTGCCTTTCTGAGCATTTTTCAACAGAGGGCAGCATTTTGCATTTGTTCTGCCTTTTGGGTGCATATTTCAATGACAGGCTCCAAATGTTCTGAAATCTTGCTCAAGCACACACAGTGAACAACATGTACAAGACCATTTCTATGGAAACAAAGGATGCATTTTCTTATCACAGAGCTTCTGGGAGATTCTTAAATCCTCTTTGAAAGGTAATAAATGTTCTTTAAATTAATAATTGTGGTGAAAAGAATAAAGAAAGAGTGCATGTTTGGGGAAAAAAATGAGTCAGCTTTAGAAGAAGGCAGCAATGACAGAAGGCTTTATCCAAAACTTTAGTACAATTGAAGATGACTGAACAACTAACCCAATAAGGCTTGAATTTGCTGCAGATAATGTAACTGATTTTGGCCAACCATTGTAACTAAAGCTTTATACTCTACATGATTTAATTTTAAAAGTCGACATTATGTTTTTAATTGTCTTCATGATAAATTCTAATTTTTTTGCATGGCTCACACGGCTTTTATGTCATAGCCCCAGGCCTCAAATGACAAGCAAGTTTCTCTATTCTAGTTCTAGTCAGTCAGTGTTTCCCACCCTTTGTCCTTATTATCTCTCTGCTCCACAATTTGAGCATACCAGAGAGCACATAATAGGTACTCAATAAATAAAGTATAAAATGATACTGAGATTTAAAATGTTCTACTAAATAGCTTTGTAATACTTTTTCCTAACATTTCTAATATTTGTCATATGTATATATTTTTTCTCATTGTAAAATCTTTAATTTCAGTAAATAATGTGCCTTTTCCTTTCAGGGATCTTTGTAGAATGTAATCAGATATTTTTGTAAGCTGTGGTGAAATTCTTAATTGAAATATATCAAGTAAACTAGAAACTATATTTTCACAAGGAGCCTCAGGTTAAGGTACATCCACTCCCGATTTATAAATGCATCACAATTTTAGGGCCATCTAGTCTGGAGGCCATGAAAGAGGTTAGAAATGATGCAGTGTAATAGTTCTGAATTATCTGGATTGAGGTGAAAGGAAAGAAAACTTTGTATGTAAGCAGAAATTGATAAACTTTGAAATGACCATGAAGCAACAAAAGGTCTGTCATTTGTCCAGCCTCCATAATGCACAGATAGGAAAATTATAGAATCCCTCTTGAAGCTTCTACTCAGGGTAAATATTCCAGCTGGGGTTGCTCAGTACTGAAACACTTCCAGAGTGAGCACAAAGTGCTTGCACTCAGCTAACTGAATATTTACTGAACGCTTCCCGTGAGTCAAGGATTCTGCGAGGCACACAAGATGAAATCATAAATAAGATAATATGTCTGTATAGTAGGGCCAGAGTCCTGGAATAAAATTGTGCATTAAAAGTTTCTTCATTTAAAATGATTAGAGACCTAACCAAATTGTGGGTGCAAATGCTCTTCCTTCTTCTTTGTTTATCAACATTCTTCAAGCATCATCTCCACGATCAACTTTCTTACCTAAATTACCTCTAGTAAATTATATACTTTAAATATGTCTCGGGATTCTAGTCTGAACTTGCAATTTTATGATGCTGTGAACTATGTAGGGAAGAAGGCCTAGAAGGGGAAAAGTGTCTCTTATTCATCATTTGTACCTGGCATCAGGCCTGGCACAAGGTGTAGAATTGTGGATTAAATAAAATGAGTGGATACGTGATTGAATAAAAAAAATGAAGAGTAATTTGTAAACAAGTCTTCCTTTTTAATATAAAATATTTAAAACATTTGAAGAATAAAAATATGCTCCCACTTCCAGACTAAAATTACAAATGCAAATAGTTTCCATATCACCTTTAGATGTTTATAAAATAAAAATAAATTATTATATACAGAGCCTCTCTGGTATTTCTTCTGAACCTCATTTCCCCTTTTTTTCATCCTCAAAGGCATAAATATTCTTTTTGTTTTAATTTTTATTTATTGATGAGAGAGAAAGAGAGAGAGAGAGAGGAGAGAGGTTTTTTGTGTTGTTTTTTTTTCACTTATTTATGTATTCATTAGTTGATTCTTGTCTGTGCCCTGACCAGGAATAGAACCTGTTACCTTGGTGTATCAGGACAAAGCTCTAACCAATTGAACTACCCAGACAGAGCATGAATATTTCAAAGTTGGTGTTTAATTTTCTCTTTCATGATTTTACATTTTAATTTTGATGTATAATTTAATGAGCAATATATATTATATTTATTTTATTAAACAGAAATGATAATACTGTTTAAATTTTTGCAACTTAATTATTTTACTCTATGCTATGCTTTCAAAATTTGTGTTAACAACTAGATACATTCTATTCTAAGTGCTATGGAATATTTATGCATAAAACACAGGTTATTCATTCTACTACTAATGGACATTTTGGAAGAATAGAATTTGTTGCTATTATTTAAAATGCTATTAGTCTTTTTATGTGCCTCCTGTACACAAATTCCAGGATGTCTTTAAGACTTGCACCCGTAACTGCAATGTCTGGTTATTTCAAAATGCACATTCTCAACTTTTATAGATCCCTACCATACTCAACAAAGTGTTTGTAAAAATTTGCAATCTCATAAGCAGTGTATGAGTTTTCCAGTTTACTTACATTGTCATCAAACTTCAGTTCTATTCCATTCATCTATTTTAATCCTTGAGTCAATACCACAAGATTTATACCACATTAATATCATGTTAGTACATCTCTCACTTCTTAAATGGTCTCTCAAAATTATCTTTGCTATTCATGCCCTATACTTTTCAATATTAATTTGAGGATCAATTTATCAAATACTATGAGAAATTCCATGGGGAACTGTGGCTATAATTGCATTTAATTTGTGGATAAATTTAGGGACAATTGGTATCTTTATTATATTGACTGATAACCCACTGATATCATTTATAATACTCTATAATTATATCTACAAAGGCCTTCCAAATATTAGATAAATTGATTTCTAGAAACCTTCATTTTTTTCCTTACAATTATAAATGTTATTCCTAGGGTTGTTTGTGTCTGGTTTAACTATCAAGTTTCACTAAGCTCATAAAATTAGCAGGGTAACAGTTCTGTTTTCTGTTTTCTAAAATAACTAAAGGCCTTGTGCACGAAATCGTGCACAGGTGTGATTCCTCGTCCTGACTGGCAATCGAGGCCTATCGGGGGGCCTGCCGCCCAAGGAGAGGGATTCTGGGAAGTTGGCCATCCGGCCTCCCAACTGGGGACTACTGGGGAGCCAGCTGGCGGGAGTGGGATTGGGGGGGGGGGCAGCACGGGAGGTTGGCCAGTGTGGGGGGAGGGGCTGTGGGAGGTTGGCTGGTGGGGTGGGAGGAGCTGTGGGAGGTTGGCTGTTGGAGCACACTGACCATCAGGGGGCAGCTCCTGCATTGGGTGTCTGCTCCCTGGTGGTCAGTGTGCATCATAGTGACTGGACGACCAGTCATTCCTGCCGTTCCAGTTGTTCAGTCCTAATGGTCACTTAGGCTTTAATATATATAGATATTGTAAATATCAGAGAATTTCTTCTGATAGCAGCAGACTCATTACTTATTTACCTCATTAAAGGATCATTGAGTCAGCTTCATTATGTAGTTGTTATGGTATTTTTTATATTTTTTATGGAAACTATAAAACAACTGATTTTAAACTGTTTTATGATTTAAAGTCACTTTTTAATTATAACTTTATATTTAAACTTAAATAGAAATATTTTTTATTTTAAGTTTGATACTATTATTGACTTTTCTTACTTTTTTCTATGAACAGTCAGTCTATATATTTTAGAAATAAAAAATATTGACTAATTTTATTTCTTTATTTTAGATTATATTCTTTTATTTTGTATTTCTGTATTTGATTTGTTTTATTAAGGTTTGTTATTTTGCTAACTTCTTTGGTTTACCTCTTTATATGTCAAGAGACATATTGCTTTTAATTGACTTTGTGGGTTTTTGTGTTTTTTTTGTTGTTGTTGTTTTGTTGTTATTTTGAGAGAGAGAAAGAGAGAGAGAGAGAGAGAGAGAGAGAGAGAGAGAGATTTGTTTTATACTTATTTATGCATTCATTGGTTGATTCTTGTTTGTGCCCTGACCACAGATGGAACCCACTACTTTGGCATATCCAGATGATGCTCTAACCAATTGAGCTCCCTGGCCAGGGTCAACATTTCGCTTTTGGAAAAACTTGTTCATAGCAGGCATTGCAAATTCCATATAGAATGAGAAATGGGAAGGAATGAAGAGCAGCTCTTATGTCAAATATTTGTATTACTTCTCTTATTAAAAAGCAGGTTCTTTCCTTAGGCATTCTGCTCAGGGAAACCAGAGCCACTCCTTTTTTGTGGAAATGATCCTAGAGTACCTCCTGTCCACCATTACAGCAGGAGCCCTCACAGCACAGATGCCAGGTCCATAGTTCCCACACCTGGGAGCGCTGTCCTCTGTGCCTCTGTTCAGGAGGGCACTTGCCTCCTCCTTTCAAACCCCACCTGGATTCCAGGAAACTGGCTTTTCCACTTCATCCTTCTGTGCAACTAACTGAACTGTACATCTTCCCCTGGGCTGGTCTGAGACCCTGAATGGGTGACTCAAGTCCTTTTCCAGAACAGTGTATGGTTGTCATTACCTTCAGTGGGAACCTCTGCACTTTACCAAAGTGTAAAAGAAACTTGGGGAAAATTGACTCTTCTTTCAAAGCTTCTTTTTTGAGAGTAAGAGGCATCATTAGGCTTATGGCTAGTCTTCCTGTTAACCCTAACCCAACTTCAAAGTTCTTGAGAACTCAGATCTCTGGGATAATTTAGGAGGCTGTTGGGTTGTGTCTGTCTCTTAATGACCATAGGTAAGGAAACAGTGTCGGAAGGTGCCTGCACCAGCTGGGCCAAACCCACTAGTTCATCTAGGTTCTTTCTTCTCCCAGAGAGCAGAGAGCCACAGCATTGCCAGATCCAACTTCACCTTCCTCCTCATCCAGGCACTAAGCTTGGAGCTTGGGACAAGAACTACCAAAGACCTAAACAGATCTACTTCCCCCAAAAGTACTTCTTCAACTCAACAAATCACCCCTATCTCCATCATCTTTTTATTTTTCTAGTTTTATTGAGGCAATATATTTCTTTCCTCTACAGGTTAAAAGATAGATTTTAGTTATTTTTCTTGTGGTTTTCCTTAAATTTTGTAGATATAAATTCACCTTTAAACTTTTAAAAACAAATTTAGTGGAAATAAGTGTTTCTATCACACTACCAAGTATGTGAGGTATTTACATGTTTAAATTACACTTTTAACACACCGTCTTCTGCTAACATTATTGTGATATAAAATTTCAGTTTTTATCTTTCCCATTAAAATTCCTATTATTTACTTTTGTATGTATCCAACAATTGATTTTACTAGCATATTATCAACTTCTGTGCTTGTAATTTCCCCCTACAACCTCTTTTTGCTTTTCTTTTTCTTGACAATGTCTAGTCTTTAATAACTCTTTTTAAAAAATTAAAAATATATTTGTATTGATTTCAGAAAGAGAAAGGAAAAAGGAGAGAGGTAGAAACATTGATGAGAGAGAAACATTAATCTGCCCTCTCTACTGGGGGTTGAGCCTGCAACCCAGGGTTTTGCGTGACTGGGAATTGAACGAGACCTCTTGGTGCATGGGACAATGCTCAACCAACTGAGCCACATGGACCAGGCTTTAGCAACTCTTTTTAGTAAGAAATTTTAGGTGGTAAAGTCAATTGGTCTTGGTACATAGAAAACATATTCATTTACTTTTTTTCACTCCTATTCTGCAGGTTATAGAATTCTAATTTGAGTTTTATCTTCAGCATTTTGGATATTACTCTGTGCTTCTTCTGATTAGAAATTTTCTCACGTATCTTGTTTCTATGTTTACTTCAATGTCCTCTTCTACTATCCCTTCCTTTTTATGACAAAATCCATCATATTGCAGGAAGCCACAGGGGATAAAAATGGTGTTGAGAAGCAGAATAAAGCTAAGCAAGATGATGATACTGAAAATCATCAATTTATAGTGTCAAGACAGAGGAGCAGAGAGCTTCATATTAGGGTGCTTTAAGGATGTCATGGTAGAAGGACTAGGCAATCAGTGAACTGAAGACTCTGCTGACAGCATTAGATGAACAGACTCTGATTCACAAAGGAAAGCCGAAAAGGAGTGATTTTACAGATTTATGTAATTTAGTTATAGCTTCTTTTGGTTGACTTCTCATTAAGAAAATCCAATGCAAAGGAAATCTGGATCCTCTCAATCACCTGGAAACTTTTATTTCATCCTTAGCCCTGGCTCAGCACATTTTTCCATGGAGACAACTCACTGTAGAGATGACCTGAACATTTTTATGGGCTATCTTTGTTCTCATCCATTGGTCCAGGTTCAAAACACAGATCTTTTAACTTATTTCCTTGGAGTTCTGATGCCACTTATCCCACTGTGAAATAGATTTGACTGAATTTGATAAAGATAGGAGGGTCCCATTCTCAACAATAAAAACTTAGCTTTGTATATTAGATATCTATATCCCTTTTTAAATTAAATAAACATATAAAACTTTTTCTTTTATAAAAAATCATTTAATATTTTTTCCAGCTCTGGCTCTTATATATCCAGTATCTAAAGCCCTAGAATTTAGTCACTCTTTCTCTCTCCGTCTCCCTGGTTCTTTCTATCAAACTCTCACTACTTTCTTTCTCCTCTATTTTTTTCTTTTTTTTAAGATATATTTTATTTTTTACAGAGAGGAAGGGAGAGGGATAGAGAGTTAGAAACATCAGTGAGAGAGAAACATCGATCAACTGCCTCCTGCACACCCCCTACTGGGGATGTGCCTGCAATCAAGGTACATGTCCTTGACCGGAATCGAACCTGGGACCCTTCAGTATGCAGGCCAATGCTCTATCCACTGAGTCAAACCAGTTAGGGCATCTATATATTCTTTTCTTATTCTCTGATCCCCATGTTTGAGGAAGAAAGAGATTAATTTCTCCCACATTGCTTTACAGTGAAATTCTCTCCAGACCCCACCACTAACTAAAAAAGCCATTATTTTGGTTAATCAAGGATATGGCCAAAGCTTTGCAATCACAGATTGTGAGGTACCACCAAATAGAGTGTCCAATGGAGATTCTTCCCCCAGACTTCCCTTACTTGCTAGGACAGAGAGAAGTATTCATAGTTGCACTCAGGGGTTGTTAATTTGTCTACCAGAATTATATCCTTTTTCACAACACAATTAATAAAAATATGGAATCTCTTAATATATAAAGTAGATAAAACAAGCAACAACACTAGCCAGAGAAACTAGAATGCCATGAAATCAACATAGTTTACAGTCAAAGTACTTATTGATGTGTAACTATGAGAAAGAAAAATCATAACTGAAACACACCTTAAAGCATAGAATCAATCTGCACAAATATTGAATTACAATGAATTGATGGAGTGAAAACAATGAGATACATCCATTTAATATTCAGTAACAAAATAATTACATAAAATAGAAATACACTTTACCCTATGCCAGTGACCTTAGAGAAATTTATTTTTTTTGATGAATCTGTAATGAGGACATACAGCTACCCATTATCTTACAAGTTTGTTTTGGGTCAGATGAAAGAATCCAGGTTTTATCATTTAATTACTATGACTTAAATGATGAAAACTATTCTGAATCTCATAGTCTTCTGTAAAATAGGATCACTAATATATCATTTCTAAGGCTATTAGGGAAATACAGAAAAATGATATTTGTTATGGTGTTTCTACAAAAATAGAAAAAGTATTTAATCAATGCTAGTCCTTAAATTCTGTTCCATTTTTGAAAAGAGTAACTGCTTATAAAATGCAATTTAAAAATATGGAAACAAAAAGTTAACCCTGGTGATCAATGGGGTGACAGATGTTGCATCCAGGTCTCCCTCACATCCAAAAAGTTAAAACAAAACTTAAAATTTCATATTTAAAGGAAATAGTTACAACGATCAGGATTTATTTTTCCCTTGAGGCTTTGTTTGTTTTTTGTTTTTTCTTCCATAAAAATTGTACTGTTTTAATACAACAGTTTTTCACTCTAAACTAACACCTTTCAAATGTTGCAAGAAGAAGTGATGTGGAAATAACCAGAAAGCAAAAGGAATCAAGCACACAGGAACAAGCTGTATTCCTTTGAGAGAAGCAATTGTATAACTACAGATGGAAATTGCAAGAAGTCATATTTACCAAGCAAGTTCCCTGTTCTTTCAATATTGGAAATGAAATCACTGTAAAGAAAGCTGTCAGACTATATATATTTCAAATAACCCAGTCACTCTCCTTCTCTGTCTTCTTGCCCAAACATAATATATTTTTCACTGCTTTTAATTCCATTAATGAGAGAGAAAATACATTCAGGTAAATGCCTGTTATACAAAATAATACACCTACTCAGGACACAAGTGGCCTGGATATAAAATATCACTAAAAACAAAACATTTTCAGAAGACTTGAAGAACCTCATCTGTAAAGTGGTTAAATAGTAACAAAAACCACCGTAACTCTATGGTGAGAATGAACTGAAATAAAATGCATACATACATCATAAGGAAGTAGTCCAACATTATGTATATTGCAGTGCTTTTATGTTTATACTAGTGGCCTGGTGCACAAATTCATGCACGGGGGCGGGGTTTGTCCCTCAGCCCGGCCTGCAGCCTCTCCAATCTGGGACCCCTCAGGGGATGTCCAACTGCTGGTTTAGACCTGATCCTCTCTCAATCAAGGACTGCTGGCTCCTAACCGTTCACCTGCCTGATCGCCCCTAACCACTCTGCCTGACGGCCTGCCTGCTCACCCCCAACTGCCCCTCCACCAGCCTGCTCGCCCCAACTGCCCCCCACTGCCAGCCTGCTTGCCCCCAACTGCCCCCCCTGCCAGCCTGCTCACCCCTAACTGGCCCCCCTGCCAGCCTGATCACCCCCAACTGCCTCCCACTGCCAGCCTGCTTGCCCCCAACTGCCCCCGCTGCTGTCCTGCTTGCCCCCAACTGCCACCCCCACTGGCCTGCTTGCCCCCAACTGCCCCCCTGTTGGCCTGATCACCCTCAATTGCACCCCCTTCCTGGCCTGATCACCCCTAACCGCCTCTGCCTCAGCTCCACCACCATGGCTTTGTCTGGAAGGTCTCCCAGAAGGTCTTCTGGTCTAATTAGCATATTACCCTTTTATTAGTATAGATGATTATAGAGGACCCCAGGCAGGCATGAAATTTAGTTTTTCCTGAGATAATCAGATACTGGTTACTCAGAAATGTTTTAGGAATGTCTCACATTATCTCCCCATCTGGTGAGGGTGATGGAGATAGTAAAATCTTGAGAGGAACAGCTCAGACTCTACAGCCAAACTGCCTGTGCTCAATCTATGTGACTCCAGCCAACTCACTTATAGTTCTGTGCCCCAGCTTCCTAGTCTGTATAACAGGGGGTAACCAAGGCCCCTATCCCATAGGGTTTTTGTACAGATGAAATGAGTACACTTGTACCTTATGATCTCCAATTTATAGCTTGTAACTGGCTATGCCAGAGAAGCAAGCTATCTAATAGACATACTGACTATATTTCTCCCAGAATAGTTGAGAATGGCCACAGGGGCATAAGATTCCCACCCTTACCCCTAAAAGGGGTGCAGTTTGAGCTTCTCGGCCTTGGGAGGAAATAATACCAGTTTCCTCCACTCAACAGCTGGTTTCCATTTATGTTCCTCCCTTCATACAATTAAGTTGAAACCTTTATAGACAAAAGGTACCTGCATCATTTCTATTATCCTATATAATAAATCTTATATAATAAAAGGGTAATATGCAAATTGACCCTAACTGCAGAATGACCGGGCACTACTATGACATGCACTGACCACCAGGGGGCAGACACTCAATGCAGGAGCTGCCCCCTGGTGGTCAGTGCGCTCCCACAGGGGGAGCTCTGCTCAGCCACAAGCCTGGCTGAAGGCTGCAAGCACAACGGTGGTGGGAGCCTCTCCTGCCTCCTCCGCAATGCTAAGGTGTCAGTGGGACATCCCCTGAGGGCTCTCAGGCTGCCAGAGGGATGTCTGACTGCCAGCTGTGGTCCGATCTCCCGGGGAGCGGGCCTAACTGCTATCTTTTCATTAATGCCAATGAACCTAGTGACTATCCCACGGGGAATATGAACATTCTGTTAGGGAACATAGAACATGGTCACCGGATTGATGGAATAAAAGTGTCCAAAATATTTCTGAATCCCGTAAGGTTTCCAGTAGTAGAAATATTCTTTCCAGACATTAATAAAAGCAGTTAATCTGCCCATATTGCACTTCTTCATAAAACCCCACTATAACTCTCTATTGCCCTTAAGATAAATACCAACATTTTTAACATGTTCACCTGCCTAATTTCTGCCTTATTGTGTACCAGTGTCCCTTATCTGTATCCTTGTTCTTTTTTAGATCTTTGAATGCACCATAGATTTATTTATGTAATCTCAATTAAAAAAAAAAAAAACTAAATAAGAACATCACCTTATACTTGTTCCAACTAGTTATTTAAAACAACAACAACAATTCAACCCAGCCAGTGTGGCTCATTGGCTGAGCATCAACCCATGAACCAGGTACTTCTGGTTCTATTCCTGGTCAGGGCACATGCCTGGGTTGTGGGCTCAATCCCCAGTAGGTGTGCAGGAGACAGCTGATTGGTGATTCTCTCACATCATTGATATTTCTATCTCTCTCTCCCTCTCTATTCCTCTCTGAAATCAATACAAACATATTAAAAGAAAAAAAATCATTTCAAACTAAAAACAAATGTAAAGTCATTGACTCTTGTAAAAGACACAACAGGGTCAGGGTTCAAATGCTGTCACCCGAACTCTTGAAGTCTCTCTTTTGGCTATGATCTATTAGATGGGGTGTCTGCTCTCTCAAACGGCTTCAGGAGAAGGTGGCCACACACAACCCCAGGTTGATGCCTTCCCTGCTAGCAATATCATAGTCGCCCTTTCTCTCCTCCTCCCAGAGAGCCCGAAGCCTGAGCAGCTCTGCTTGGGACAGATATTATCCCAAGGAACAATCTAAATGAAGTGACTGGGGAAAAGGTTTCTCTGATCTGCTCAAGGTCACATGCTATCCCACGTGGCAAAGGATTGGGTGGCTCAGCTTTATCCAAACCCCATGGAAACAGAGGATGTGTTTTCATGACAATAGAAAAAGAAGTTAAAAAGAAAAAAGCAGCATATCTGTCACATTCCACCTTTCTCTTGCTAATTTCTTTCAATTCTATTGGTTTCTCTAAAATGTGTATTACTTTTTAAAAATCTTTTTTTTGTGTGTTTGGCCAAATTGAACAAATAATAAGGATAGAGAAAATAGAAAATAAATGGATTAATTGTCATAATCTTGGCTTTGATCTTTTATATAAGTCTGGATCAGAAACTAACAGTGAGAGGGAGAATATTATTAGTTTTAGCTAAATAAAAGTTGTTTATCAGAAATGAAAAGATCACCTGGGAATTTATAACAATACAATGATAAATTTGGAATGAACCTTAGATATCATTTACTTTTTCTCACATGCTTCCCATATGACAAACAGATTCAGACACATTTAGTAACTTACAAAAGGGCTATGTAGAGAATACAGTAGTTCTGATATAAACCTTGACCTCCAGTTCTAAGTCCAAAACTTTTCCCCCTATGATGAAACACACACTATATTTCTAACTATTTAGACCATTCTTCTATACTGACTATTCTCTTAATAAAAATGAGGATTTCATGTCCTCAAAGGCACTACTGACTGTTAAAAGAATCTACCATGGAGAATGACAACATCATGCCAAATATGAGTATAGGTTTTAATGCTTGACATTTCTAGGTTTGAATTGTCTCTGTCACTATTTTTAGGTGATGTGGTTATTGTCAAATTGATATAACAAAGCCTTAGTTTTCCAAGCTAATCATGAAAACAACTTAAGTTTACTCTATCAAACTAGATCACAGATTAAAGTACCTTCTTAGAGCCTGTCATATAATAGTGATCAATTAGCACTGCTTCCTTTCGCCACCACTCCCATGGAGAGGGACACCTTTTTTAGGAAATAAGATGATTTAGCAGAAGGCCTGGGTGTTGTAGTGAGACTGGATACCAATCCCTACTCCTCTATTGCTGTATGTATAACTAATGTCTCTGACATTCAGGTTTCTCATCTGCTAACCAGGGATAATGCTGTTTCATGTCCAACTATGACGATTAAATGCCAAGCATATAGTAATCACTCAGCATTTGCTCTGTAACTGCTTGCATTATTTGTATTAGAAACCATTTGAAACATAATACAAATTTGATGGTTTATTACGATTTTTTGAATGAGTTAAAATTTGTTATACAAATATTTTTAAACTATGAATCTTATTAAGTTTAGAGAATAAAGACAATGTCATGGAAAAAGCTTATCTATATCTCTCTTTATACACCTGTTTCCAAGAAAAAACTACCATTAGTAAGTCCTAATAAGAATATTTGCCAAAAATAGTTTATAAGCAATGTAGGTGATATCTCTTAGACTATTTCTTAGCAATGACCATGTTCCCATTTATATGAAAAACAAGTAATAATGATAATGATGAGGAGGATAACAACAACTAATAGTATACTAAGTACATTATATATTATTGTTAATTCTCAGAACAACCCTCTGTATTATTTTCCTCACTTCACAGATGACAAAAAAAGGTTTCCTGGGAGTTAAATAATAGCATGCTCAGGCTGACACATTCAGTGAGGTATTGACTCTGGATTTGAATCCAGATATAGTTGTTATCAAAGAGCTTTCATTTTCAAAAATCAAGTCACTCTTCACTTCCAATATAGAAAAATGCTCTATTTTCCTGTGAAAAGGGTGATGTAATAAAAAATTAAAATATATCTAGGAAAATTGAGAATACAAAAAAGCAGTACTATAACCAGCTATTCCTCCGGATAATCCTGGCTTCCTATTCAGTAGACAGTAACATGTACAAATACCTACACACTTCTAGTTGCTTATTTTGGTTGGCTTCAGTAGAAATTAAAATAAATCCTGTGCAACCTTTTCTTTCCTGGAGACTAGTCTTATAATTAATGATACCACCTTTTCTATCAGGACTAATTAAATTTTGTTACTTAGAAATTGAAACCAAAAGTGATAACTTGAGAATAACATGCTTTTACTATAGTAGAATTTATAAACATCAGATTAATGATTACATTCTGCACAAACAAAAATTATGGATAACCTATGTAGGTAGAAGTTTTACACAGATATCAATTTGCTTTCACAGTTTATGACAAGATCAAGCTTACATTTTTGTCCTCTATGTCTGGGAAACTTTTCTCTTCTAGCCTCTAGGCATTCTCCTTCTCTGTAATTTGAAAACACTGCATCATGGACAGCAATGTGAAGGTTACGTCTCAAGGCTCAATTTGGATCTAGGCTCTGCCACTTACTAACTACACAAACTTAACGATACTCACCTTCCTGATCTTCAGATTTTCCTCATCTGTAGGTGGATGATAGTTGTGCAGCCCAATTTTCAGATCTGTTTGAAGAACTGAATGAGAAAATGTATTTTACAACACTTGTTTGCAAATTGTAGAAGGCGAATGAAAAGCCCCTGGTAGTCAGAGCGTGCAAGTGTGTGTCATGTGGTGTGAGTGTGTGTGACCCTTTGCTGCAAGTGCTTAGCAGCTGCTTTTCCTCTCAATGTCTTCCTCTCCTGAAACATTTTGGTTTGTTTTCATTTCTGGGGTGAATGCTCTCCTCCCTGGATTTCCTGCCTCCCTCCCCACCTCATTCGCTCTTCATCCTTTCTCCTTCTTTTCTTGGTTCTTACTCATATTGTCAAATTTGTCTTCCATTCTTTTCAGCCACCTTATGACCATTTCTCTGAATTCTTTCTCTGGAAGGTTGCTTGCCTCCATTTCATTTACTTCCTTTTCTGGTGATGCCTGCTTTTCTTTCATATGTGGGCTGTGTCTTTGTCTCCCCATGGTCTCTCTTCTCCGGATGTCTGGTTATGTACTTCTCTCTCTCCTTATCCCAGGTGAAATCTGACCTTTCTGTGGTGGAGTGTAGAGCTCCTCTGAATCCGCCTGTTTGCGCCAATTGGGGACCGGTGTTCTGGGGCTCACAACTGTTCAGTGGGTGCCGCAGTTGTGGATTTTCAGGCGTCCGATAAGCTCCACTTTCCCTTTCAAGATGGTGCAGACTCTGTGTCCCTCCTTCTTTTCTTATTTGCCCCCTACATACATAAACTTACCCATAACTGTGTCTTTTCTGGTCTAATCATAACAATAACATGGATGGTAAAGGTAATACCTAGTGTTTACTAAATACTACTTATTACATGTTAGGCATTGTTCAAAGCACTTTGCATCTTTTATCTCAAATTTATAACATCCTCATCCTATATAATAAAAGCCTAATATGCTAAGTGTCCCACCATTTGACCATTTGACCAGTTGCTATGACATGCACTGACCACCAGGGAGCAGACACTCTGACTGGTAGGTTAGCTTGCTGCTGGGGTCTGGCTGATCAGGACTGGGTGAGACAGGCTGGACATGCCCTGGGAGCCCTCCTGTGGTCCTTCCCCAGCCCCATCCGTGCACTGGTGGGGTCCCTCAGCCTGGCCTGCACCCTCTCACAATCTAGGACCCCTTGGGGAATGTCGGAGAGCTGGTATTGGCCTGATCCCCACAGGCCAGGCCTAGGGACCCCACTGGTGAATGAATCCACGCACCTTGCCTCTCCTGAATAACTCTCTCCTCTCTCTTTCTCTTTCCCTCTCTCTCTCGCCTCTCTCTGTATGTTATTGGTACTTTCAATATAAATGGGCTACAAAAAGTTTAACAATTATTCTAACTACACCATCATCACTTTTGTCTCAGCACTATCGTCATGAAACAATAGTTGTCATGTGCACTCTCTTTCATAATTTAAAGTGTTTTCTCAATAGCAAATTTGGAAATCCAGATACACAGCTTTCCCCCTCATATTACGGTGCATTAACAAATTTTAATTCCTGTGGACTGCGGATGTCAAGGGAAAATGTGATCCTACTTGTGGTGTTGAGCTACTACAGTGTTTAGTGAGAGTTTAGGGGAAAAATAGAAAAGGAACTAAGATTGATTGTGTGACTGCATGGCTCCAGGAGCGTCCTGGGTACCTCACACATAGCACAATAGCAGAAGGTCCATTTTTCAGTGCCGTTCCTAAGTCAAGGTTAGTGAGCTTTCATAATTTGCCTATGGGTCAAGGGCACAGGCAGAAACAGAGCACAGGCCTGTTGGTTTTCAACATTCTTCTGATTACAGGTAGATGTTCACTCCTTCTGGGAAGGAAGGTTATGCTGTGTATCTTTAAAGTCAGGTTCTTATCATTCACAGGCAATTCCTTGGTGTTTAGGGCCATTTTAGACATAGTTCTGACTCTTAGGACATTAGTTCCCTGCCCTCTAGAATACAAAAAAGATAACATATTAAATTGCATCTTAGCTTTCCCAAAGTTAATAGATTTTTAAATTGTTCCTGAGTTTTAATCAGAGAATGATTTTAACCCCTGAGAAAATTTGATTCAATAATAACAGTCAGAATGGTATTAAAATAAGTAATTTAACCATCTTAGATATGAAAGACATTGATGGAATTTTTTTTGCTAGACCCAGGCCTTTTCTCAAATTTGGGTGCTTGAAAACATCCCTTATATCAATTGAACCATTTATTTCCTGGTGTTCTCATCTTTCCCTTACACTTGATGATTCTGCTTCTCTTGAATAACTGCAGATTGCAAATCATTTTAATGTTTATTTCTCCAATTGACTTTCCTCTCAGATGTGAATAATTCATCTCTACTTCTTTCTGTGAGTCTCAAGTGCCAAATTCTATTGTATGAAATGCTAATGTAATCTTGATGATTTTTGTGGGGGAAAGGAGGGAGAGTAAAGTCAATTTATCTTGAAAAAATATATGGCCTTCATTGAATTTTATATAAAAAAGAGAAAAAAATTAGTTGGAAAGACAACAGATTTTTATTTATTAAACATTACCTATTAAATTCTGTGGCATAATGTTTGGTATTTATATTGTGGTAGGGGCCATAAGTGTAAACAAACATTACTTTTACATTACAGACAAAATGGTACCTTTCCAAAATATTAGAATGATTATATCATGAAATAAAATTGTTTGAGTTAGAAGGCATTCAAAAATTAAGGATAACATTGAAATATGGCATGGCTAAATAAGAGTTGACATGACGGATATATGACTAGCTTTTCCCTTGAAATGGGGTCCAAAATTCTGGTGCTTTCCCAAATTTTGAAAGGAATCTGATTTGCAAACACCAACATTTTTGGATTGCCAGCAGGAAAGAATACCGCAATTAGAGGATAAGGCATTAACAGAAATAAGGTATTTCTAAATGGCTCATACCATGATTCACAAAGGTAGCAAGATCCTCTCCCCAAGGCCTGAAGTACTCTTTCCTTTTAACTGGTGAAGCAGAGGCAGTTAGGGGAGAACCACAGAGTTGGACATCAGCAAGGCCGCTGAAGGAGCCACTGTTGACCATCCATCCTATAGAAGAGATAAAGAAACACATGTAACAGAATCTAGAATGATTAGTCTGATCAGAAGCTGACTGATTAATGAAAGTAAGTTATGCTCTCTAGAATGAGTTTTCTAGTAATGTAGCCTAGAACTTTGCTGATAGACCCCTCTCTGCCCATCTATCTCCAGAATCACTCCATGCCACTGTATTTTACACCTACCAGTTCAATTTCAGTCCTTCAAACAGGTAATTTCAAAAGCTTCTATTTTCTTTCTGTCAGGGACATTCCTCTTTAAGAACATTCCACACATAGCCCACCTCTCTTAGCCTTCAAGTCCTTTATTAAATGTTACCTTCACAGACCACCATCCCAGCTCATCCTACTTAAGTGAGATCTGACTACTTAAATACACAGCACTCATAATTCTCTGTGATTTCCCTGATTCTTTTCATCATTGTACTTTCAAAGCTTTCATTGTATTTGTTTATTTACCTCTGAAGCTATATTTTAATCACCTTGATAATAGAGTCCATGAATGCTTTCTTAGATGCCCAAGAAATGCCTGTGCATAAAGTAGAAGATGGAAAGAAACATGAAGGAGAGGTGTAGCAATATTTTCCTAAGTGCTCGATGAAAAAGCAGAACACTTTTAGATAGCAAATTTGTCAAAGGAGTAGGATATAAGTAACTGAGGAAGACCCTATACTTGCAGTATGAATGTTAAACAATTATAGCAAAATAACTTAGAGCCCTCGCTGGTTTGGCTTAGTGGATAGAGACTGAAGGGTCCCAGGTTCGATTCCGGTTAAGGGCACACACCAGGTTGCTGGCTTAATCCCCAGTGGGGGCATGCAGGAGGCAGCCAATCAATGATTCTCTCTCATCATTGATATTTCTATCTCCCTCTCCCTTCCTCTCTGAAATCAATAAAAATATATTAAAAAATAAAAAAATAACTTAGAATCATTTTCTCTTACTATAGAGAAGTAAAAATTAAATGAAGAATTCTGTGGCACATGTAAAACAATAAGATAAATAAAGGACACTAAATGGCACTAAGGCAAGGACAATCTTATGGAAAGTTTGATAAGACTTTCACAATTTTTATAGTACACAGGAATGAAATTTGCAGCAGACTCCACTCCACGCTATTTGCTGGTTTGGGCAGTTTGAAGAGATCTAGCTAACTTGTGTGGGCATGTAATTACTTCAGACAAGATCTTAGTTGCCATGTATGGATTACTATTGGGAATACAAAGGTTACAGTCTTTTCAAAAACTGTTATTTATTGAAAGCCCCCAAATGCACATACCATTTAACCTCACAATTCCACCTCTAGGACTCTGTCCTTAGATACCAATACAATATAGGTTTTATATGCAAAGATGTTTTTAATGTCATTTACAGCAATAAATAGAATTACCTTAATGGCAATCATATCGGAAGGACCACATAGTAACTAAATTTTGTTTCCAGAGTGTTTTTAATGGTGTGGGAAAATGCACATTATTGTTTTAGTGAAAACAGGTAAATTTAAATATTTGCAATAATAATTTTATTTTATTTATTTTTATGATAAAACTACATTTTTTTAATTCTTTGTTGTTGAAAGTATTACATATGTCTCATTTTCCCACATTGACTTCTCCCAGCCCACTCCCACCCTCCAGCACAGGCCCTCATCCTTTTTTTGGCAGTTTGTTTATGTCCATTGGTTATGCTTATATTTAAAAATTGGGTAAGCCAACTGTATGAAATATACTTAGAGTCCTATATTTAAAATTTTAATTCCTTAGGACAGATAGCAAGTGAGGAGGATGCTGAGGAGGTTGTAACCCCACTGCCATGTGCTAGAACTTATTGCTCACAGGCAGGGAGGCAGGCAGGCAGGGAGACCCAGCTGCTGTTTGTATCTAAGAGCTCATGGAAGGCCTAAGCACTCTTTTAAAGGGCTTCAAACTGATTAAATAAAGTCCACCCCAAATAGTATCCCTTTTGATTAATTAAAGTGTATTGATTAAGGGCTTTAATTATATCTGCAGATCCCTTAACAGCAGTCGTAGTTAGTGTCTGATTGAATAGCTGGAGGAGGTGTGTGTTTGCTACAAAAGGGTTTCTGCCTACTTTCATCTCCCAGCTCTCTTGAGAGACTGCCCTGCAGCCATGTCCAACTGGCAACATCCTAGAAAAGGAATTCTAGGGGCTGTGGTTCAGAACAGCCAAGCTGACACATCACCAAGCCATCCCATTTCTTTTATAAACAGAAGAAGAAAAATAAAATGATTAAAATATTGCCTAGCTGGTATGACTCAGTGGTTGAGCATCGACCTATGAACCAGGATTCCTGGTTAGGGCACCTGCCCTGGTTGCAGGCTTGATCCCCAGTGCAGGGCATGCAGGAGTTAGCCGATCTATGCTTCTCTCATCATTGATGTTTCTATCTCTCTCCCTCTCCCTCTCTCTCTGAAATCAATAAAAATATATTTTTTGAAATCTTAATATCTTTCATCATAATAGAAATAAAAAGAAAGATATTATTTCTTGAGACCTACTAGTGACAATTACTTGACGTGTACAATGCCATGTGTCTAATATTATAAAATACTTATAATTCTTCTGCTTGACTCATCAATTTGAATGTAAGAGAGGAAGTTGGTCTGTCTTGTTCAGTACTATATTTTCTGAAGAGGATCTGGCACTTAAATACTTGCAAAATAAACAAACAAGCAAACTAACAAACAAATAAATGTTCACCTAAGGCTACAAAGTAAATATGGTCACCATTTCACAAATAAGGACATAAAAATTTAAGCAAATAAGTGCTAGAAACAGGTTGCAAATCCCTAATTTGGTTCCAAAGTCTGAGTTCTTTGTATAATACTTCTCCACCCACTAAGTATATTAGTTCACAGAGGCCCTTTATGAACCCTAAGATGTTATTCAGATTGAGGAAATGTCATCACTCATTGCGTTGTCTCAGATAAGGAGAGGGAAAGGAGGTAGGGAAGCATGAGTGGGCACACTCGCCCCCATGGAGGAAGGACTCTAAAGCAGAGACCATGAGCTGAAGCAGGTGAGGTCAGTGGAAGGCCATTTTGTCTGGAAAGAGCCACCATGGAGTGAGCCAGCCTCTAAGACATCCAAGGTCAAAATGAAAATCAAACACATTATCCCTGCTTACATCCCAGCTACTGGAGTGTGAGAGTCTTCGGCAAGCAAAGGAGTCGAGATTAAGTGATGGATGTCCCACTTAAATGACACTTTGCAAAGCTTTCCTCATGTACTGGCAGAAGAGTCACAAGGGAATAAAGGACTTTAAGTTGCAAGAGCAGGGCAGAGGAGACAGACAGAATGTCACAGTCCCCGTCCGATTGATTTCTCAGCCGCTGATGCTAAAGAGCAGTCTCCAGAAGGAAGAGAAGGTTCACAAATGCACAAACAAAAATCCAGAGTACTTTATTCCTTTTATTTATTTGTAAAGAAAATCCATTACCCATTATACAGAACTGTAACAAAATGACATAAAAAAAGATGGAAACATGGTCATTATATATTCTACTACTTCCACTTTTTTTTCAAGTTTTCACTTTCAACATTTAGTAGAAATAAGTTTCAGGCTTAAATTAGGCTGTGGCAAACACACTTGCAGATCATTTATTTAACCTTCCAATTAATAAAACCAAATAGGTTAAAAGGAAAAATGTAGTAAGAAGTTATTTGAAAATTACAAATATTTCTCACTTGCTCATCCTATACTTTCTGTAAAGTGTGTTTTCCTTATGCATACATTTTACTGACTATAAGGTTTGGAGAAATGTAAGGAAGGGAAGAGCAGTAGCAACATTTCAACAAAATATAAAAAGTATATGGTGATTTTTGAACAATGTGAAATTAAAGTAGTTATATCATACATCTAGGTGCAACTAGAATTCAAATTATGGGGGGGGGGGAAATGCACATTAAAAATAATCCTCATCAAGAATGCATCTAGTGTATAAAGTGATTCATACATGCCTATGAGAATTAAACTTCCATTATGAAAAGGGTGAGTCCCTTGGTAGGGGATGGGTGAAGTAACTGCAATAATGAGGGAAAGATAGTTGTTTGCAATAGAATTTTTTTCTGGATTATATTTCTTAATTAATTAATTCTTGTCTTCAAATATTTCAATATTCATTGAGGATCTATTCTGAACCTGCTACTATCCTAGGAATTTCTGATTTATTGGTTAGAAAACTAGGGTTTCTGGCTTCCAGTGTTAAGAGACTGGAGAATTTAGCCAAATAAGGAATTTCAATTTCCCACAAATAACTGATGAGTTAGTATTGTGTACCCACAGGAGAGAAACCTCAATTCTTCTCAAGATTCTATATGTTTTGTTCATCAGTTTATGTTGTTCAAAAACAGATCCAGAGACAGAGAAGCATTGATCAGACCATCAAACCTGAGGGAAGGTAGAAGAGGATGGGGGTAAGGGAGAGAGATCAACCAAAAGATTTGTATGCATGCATATAAGCTTAACCAATGGACACAGACACCAGGGGGGTGAGGGCATGAGTTGGGGGGGGGGAGCAATGGGGTGATAAGGACACATATGTAATACCTTAATCAATAAAAAAAATTAAAAAAGAAACAAACAAACAAGATTCTATATGTTTTTTTAGAAGAGGTGATGTCTGAGGTGATGCCTAAGATGAGCCTTGAACAAAAGAGCAGGAGTGAGCAAGCTAAAGATGGTAGAGGCAGAGATGCCAAAGGGGAAAAATAAATACAAAGACACAGATAAGAGAGATCATGGCTGAGGGTGGAAAATTGAAATAGTTTACTGTATGAGTTCTTCAGAATATGTGATGCATATATACAATGGAATGCTACTCAGCTATAAGAAAGGATGAAATACTGCCATTTGTGACAATATAGATGGATCTTGAGAATATCTTGCTAAGCTAAATAAATCAGACAGAAAAAGTCAAGAACAATGTGATTTCAATCATATATAGAATATATAACTGAAATAAAACAAACAAAACTCATAGACACAGACAACAGTATAGTGGTTACCAGAGGGAAATAGGGATGGGGGGACAGTTGAAGAGAGTAAAGAGGGTGAAAGAGAGTAACAAGGGTCAAATATATTGTAACAGAAGGAGATTTGACTTTAACTGGTGAATACACAATGCAGTATACAGATAATGTACTATGGAACTGTATACTTGAAACATATATAATCTTATTAACCAATATCACTGCAATAAATTTAATAAAATTTTAAAAATTAAATAGTTTACTGTGATTAGAGCATGAAATAAGGATGGAATTAGTTTTAGGTTAGGCTGAAGAGATAAGCAGGGAGTAGGTTATGAAGAAATTCATAATTCAAGACATTTCATTTTTATTTCCAGAGTATTTGGAAGTCATTGAATTATTTTAATCAGGGGAATTGGGTCTCTCCATTCCAGGTGCTGTGGTTTCTCACTCCCAGGCAACGGGGTCAGATTTCATAAGGACATGGGAGGCTTTCCTAAATAAACTCATTTCTCTCCCTAACTCTGAGACCATCATATAGCTAGCATGAACTCTGATTCACCACTTGGGGAAGGCCGCTGTAATGACAGCCATGAAACTTCCAGAACATATTCCCACATTAAGAGCACACAAATACAGATCTATTACCAACCTGCAAAGGAAAATTACAGTCATACATCAGTGCTCTAAAAATTCAGTGAAGCTAGTTGCAATACCTTTACCCACATGACTTTGAAATTCTAGTCCCACATACTCCAATTTTTAACTGTGAACTAACATTGAACAAAATTATCAGGACACTTGTCTGTATTTATACTGTATTAAGGGGCAAAAAATAAATAACAGTTATTTGGCATCTTTGTGTACTAATTCCTTGGGAAAAGTTACATGACTGCAAGTCCACCTGCCTCTTCTTCTCTGTTTTGGCTTCATGATTCAAGAAACCAATGAAAGTCTCAGTAGATTCCAGAATTTTTCTCTTATTCTATAACTAGAGGCCTGGTGCACAGATTCGTGCACTGATGGGGTCCCTCGGCCTGGCCTGTGCCCTCTCACAATCCAGGACTCCTTGGGGGATGTCAGAGAGCCAGTTTTGGCCCAATCCTCGCAAGCTAGGCCGAGGGACCCCACCGGCTCATGAATCTGTGCACCAGGCCTCTAATATGCATATAAGATCTTTGGTTAATCTCTTTCCACCCACCCCCTTTCCTCTGAGATTCATCAGTCTGTTTCATGTTTCCATGCCTGTGCATTGAGCGTCTGAACCCTGGTGGTCATTGCATGTCATAGCTACCAGACAGTCGGCTGGTCAGCCAGTTGCTTAGGCTTTTATATATATATAGATATAACAGTTGCAGATGATACAAACATCAGAAAAGTCACAGTTGAAGGAGGAAATATTTGAAAACAAATATCTGGCAAGGCAGGTTTTTTCCTCATAATATACTTTAAAAATGGGAAAAAACCCCTAAAAAGGGATAGGGATAAATGACTGAAAGAGAGTATGACTTCTGGGTACTGGTAATTTCTACTTCAAGTTGGGTGCTTGTTATGTTGGTTTGTTTCCTTTTTGAAAATTGAGTAATTCATATGTAATTTGTGCTTTGGGGGTTTGTTTCTTTAATTTTGTCAGCAATGTGTTAAATGAAAGTGAATTAAAAATATTTTTAAACAGAAAATTGCTGTGTGAGTGGCTGGTATATTGTAGATATTTGAAAATTATTTTTGGATAAAAAAGTATATAATTAATCATAACTACCTAATAAATAAATCCTCTCCAAAATTCCAAAGATATACTCTTGAAAGTTATACCTATTTTCCTGAGAGTTGCATTCAAGTTACTCTTGCAAAGGAATTAGTACACAAACATGCCAACGAACTGTTACTTATTTTTGGTTCTACAACAACTGTCTCAGATGTTATATTTTTAAGTTGAGACTTGCAATGATTGATTTTATACAGTTGCCAGATTTACTCTTCAAAATCAACAACCAATTGTGAACACCAATTAATGGACTAAAGATTTTTCTACCTGAACCCTCAATTCTATTTGATTCTAATGGCACATTTTAAAGGTGTCATTTATCCTTTTAGGATGAGAAACTGGAGACTGGTTGTACTTAAGTAACTCACCATTAAATTCAGGTTCCCAATTCCATTAACAATAGTCTTGTTTCTACTTCAAAAAATGGCAGTCTGAGTAGCAGAAGATTCCTGTTTATCTATTCTAGTTGTTTCTATGTCAATCTGTTTGTTTTTCCAGGGCCCCCCAAAAAAGGCCCATGACCTCTTACAGTGTGTGGACATGGCATGTGCTGGCTGATGGCATCTAAGGAAACTGACTCAAATTGCCAGAGGAGTGTGAGAATTTTTTTGGATTCAGGAATGGAACTATGAGGTTCTATTGAAAACAAACTAGCATTGATATTAATTGCCCTTTTATTTTGTAAAATCTGACTCTATAGAACGACTAAGAAGACTATGACCTGACTTCGAATTTTTTCTTCCATTCCTAAATCTCCCATGAAACACCTTTAGAGTATCTGTACATCTACTTATTCACTTCTAAGAGACTGGGGAAAGGTTTGTCTGGTTGACTTGTAGCTATAGGGTTTGTGTAAGCAGTGAACACAGTGAATTAGAAAAAGCATAGATCTAGAACGAAAGTATAAGTAAAGAAGCATTCTTTAAGGAGTTTTTACCATGTGTCAGGTAATTTAAATACATGATCTTATTCTCAAAATATGTTGACTATCTCTACCTTCCATTCTGGCAACTAATCTGAGTCAAAAATCTCACCCAGTGGTCGGGAAACTGCGGCTCTGTTGACTAATGAGTTTGCCGGCCACTGGGATAGGGGCTTAATCACAAGGAACAACAACAGCCTGTAATTATTGGAATCGAGATTCTAGGTCAGTGGTTGGCAAACTCATTAGTCAACAGAGCGGCAAACCGCAGCTCGTGAGCCGCAGTTTGCCAACCACTGGTCTCACCAATTCATGAAATTAAGCCATTTATACCAAGTCAAACCATTTCAGAATGATTCTTCTGTCACCTCACCTGAAAGGTGAAATTTTCCCCAATAACAAACTTTCATCACTTCATTTTTCTTACCTATTTCTTCCCATTCAAGGGACCTGGTAAATAGCTTAAGTTTAGAAAGACTCAATGACTAACACAAAATTCTGGCTTGTTTGCAAAGACTATTCTGTTTTCCTTTATTCTAACACCTCTCCATCTCTTCTTCCTAAATAAGAGCCATCTCTATTCCTCTGCCTCAAATCTGGGTCACAGATTGTCTTGTCTGGATTTACTTTTTCTGCTTAGTATACTTTATTATTACCTTGTTTTGATTAGTAAGACCATGAAAAAGATTTATCTTTCAGGAAATAAGCAATGCAATTTACAATCAAATTTTCCTCATACCTGCTTAGTTCAACTCTTGTTGTGACTTCTATCTGTTAATAGTGATTCTGATGGGTCCTTCTAGTTCTTGCTAGAGTCTATACTCTTTTTTTAAAAAAAAATATATTTTATTGATTTTTTACAGAGAGGAAGGGAGAGGGATAGAGAGTTAGAAACATCGATGAGAGAGAAACATTGATCAGCTGCCTCCTGCACACCCCCTACTGGGGATGTGCCAGCAACCAAGGTACATGCCCTTGACCGGAATTGAACCTGGGACCTTTCAGTCCGCAGGCCAACGCTCTATCCACTGAGCCAAACCAGTTTCAGCAAGTCTATACTCTTTTTAAGCTTATTAACAGTTCTCTATATTCATCCCTTCTATTAACCAGTTATATCAAGAACACATATCTTTATTTTTAATAAAACTATACTTAAAAATGACAACTGAACAATAATGAACCTTGACAAAAAACAACAAATTAAATCCAACATGTTACACTTTACATGTATAGCAATTGAATATGATAATGATAAGAAAACTGAATAAAGTCACACAATTACAAGTGGGAGACTCAAAATTCAAAAAAACTTCTTTGTAGAGAACCCAAATCCTGGGTTTTTATATCTATCACTTTATTAACACATATGCCCTAATATTGTATGTGAACTTGGCCTTCTTATTGTTCTGCTGGGCTTCAATTTCCTCATTTTTAGAATGAACACCTTAACATTTATTTTAGATATCCTGTCTAATAAAGAGGGAATATGCTAATTTATCCTCACACTGTTGCAAAGATGGCGGCACCCACAGCCAATAAGGAGGGAATATGCTAATTGACTGCCACACCCTCAAAGATGGCGGCACCCACAGCCACAAGATGTGGCGCCCAGTACCCTCAGCACCCCAGCAACCCAGGGCCAGCCCGAGGAACAGGCAAGCCTCAGATGGCAGCTGCCCAGCCGCCCAGGGCCACCTGAGGCTCAGGTAACCAGGGCCAGCCAAGGCTTGCACTATCAGCAGTGGCAGCAACAGAGGTGTGATGGGGCATTGCCTACCCCTGAATGCCGGGTTGCCTCCTGCCTCTGAGTGCTCCCGAACTGTGAGAGGGGGCAGGCCAGGCTGAGGGACCGCCCCCCCCTCCAGTGCATGAATTTTCATACACCGGGCCTCTAGTTTTTTAAAATTTTGAAAACTAAAGTTGTAGATGTTTTATAATGGCATAATAGGTAATATTAATATCAATATCTAAATATTATCTATTGTTTGAACTATCTTCTTAACATGTTAAAATTTCACTATGTGGTTTAATTATTATTTTTGCCAGTTTTCCTCCCTGTATTATATAAACTGAAATGATAAATTCCTAAGGATAAACATTTAAAACACATGAAAAAGATATTTAACTGAAAGTATAGTCCCTAGGGATTTTATAATTTTTTTCCCTAAAGGACTTTTCATCAGTCTGTCATGTTAAAAGATAAATGGATAGCTGATTAGTTGATGTGCTTTTCTCTTAAAAACTTTTTTAAAAATTATAGCCTGAAAAAAAATCAATGCCTTGAATCATTGTCAGTTATGTATAATATCAAGCAATAGGTAGCCAGAGTAATTGAAGAAAGTATGCATAGCTTTCTGTGTTTTCTGGTAAGCCATGTTGAATGTCTAAAGGTTGAAACAGGCTGAGTCTACGATTATCAGCAGTGGGCCATCCTATATAATAAAGAGGTAATATGCAAATTAACCCTCACAAGATGGCTGCCTACTACCAGGCCTGCTGAGGGGTTAGTGAGGGACAACCAAATGACTGAACAAGCAGGCTGCATGGGGCGACCAGGCTGGCATGGAGGTTAGTGAGGAACGACCTAATGACTGAATAAGCAGGTTGTGTGGGGTCACCAGGCCAGTGGGGGGGCCATTAGGGGTGACCAGGCCAATGGGGGGGAAGTTGGGGTGACCAGGCCAGCAGGGGGACAGTTGGGGCAACCAGACTGGCAGGGAGGCAGTTGGGGGCAAACAGGCCAGCGGGGGGTGGGGGGCAGTAAGAGGTGACAAGGCTGGCAGGGGGGGCCGTGAGGGGCGACCAGGCTGTAATGGGGGGCAGTTGGGGGTGACCAGGCTGTCAGGGGTGTGCAGTTGGGGGCAACCAGGATGGCAGGGGGGCAGTTGGGGGCAATTAGGCTGACAGGGGGGGTAGTGAGGGGTGACTAGGCCAGCAGGGAGGGCAGTTGGGGGCAACCAGGTCAGCAGGGGGGGCAGTTAGGAGCGAACAGGGTGGCAGGGAGAGGGTAGTTGGGGGCAACCTGGCCAGCAGCAGGGGGTAGTTGGGGGCAATCAGGCTGGCACAGAGAGGCACTGAGGGGTGATCAGACCAGCAGGGGGGGACAGTTAGGGGCAATCAGGCTGGAACACAGAGGCAGTGAGGGGCAATCAGATGAGGCCAGCAGAGGGAAGTTAGGGTTGACCACGCAGGCAGGCAGGTGAGCAATTAGGGGCCAGCGGTCCAGGATTGTGAGAGGGATGTCCAACTGCCAGTTTAGGCCCAATCCCTGAGATTGGGCCTAAACCAACAGTCAGACATCCCCCAAGGAGTCCGGATTGGAGCGGGTGCAGGCTGGGTTGAGGGGAGCCACCCCCCCCCCCATGTAGGAATTTAATGCACCGCACCTCTAGTTATAAATAAAAGAAATTTTACTTTCTCTATATTGTGTTCAGTATTCTTTATATTTCATGCCTGGCAGAATAATTCATTATATGCTAATATCTTATTGAAGTCAATGAGCACACAAAAGTAGAGGAACTAAATATGAGACAACTATTTTAAAATGGCCTTTTTATTTATCACTTAGTAAATGACTAACTGCAACAAAAAAGATGTCATTTTATAATTCTTAATGTATTTTGCTTACAGAATTCACATATAACAAACCAAATTGAAGAAGTGCTGCATTCATTTCCTTTATGCGCAGGCGCACCATTTCTTTCCACTAATACTAACAGCACAACATTTGTCACCCAAGAATTCAGAGTAAAGTTGTGCCTCTGTGATGTTTACTGGCTAATTTTATCAACACAAAAGATCTTTTAAAGTAGGCATTATACCCATACCTCATTTTTTAAAAATAGGGGGGAAACGGTGTAGAAAATTAAGTCACTTACCCAGGCTCACACAGGGAAAGGGGTAAGAGCCATAATTCAAATTCCCTTTTCTCATATTAATATAAAAATAAATAAATATCTAAGTAACTAAGCAAGCTAGTGTTTTACCTCTTTACTATGCTTTTCCTTCTATAGGATGTCCCAAAATAACATATACACAACACTTTGAATAATTATAAAGGCAGTGTTTATTAAAATATATTTTATTTTCAAAATTGAGCTATCAGTTGTTAAAATGTATATACATTTTTTGGGACACTCTGTACATGTCAGGCTGTATTCTACATTGTTTAATTGACCTAGAGCAGCGGTTCTCAACCTGTGGGTCGCGACCCCTTTGGGGGTCGAACAACCCTTTCATAGGGGTCGCCTAAGACCATCGGAAAGCACATATTTCCGATGGTCTTAGGAACTGAGACACCGCTCCTCTATCTATCTCCAGGTGGGTCCACGCACATGCAGATTCGCCCACATATGAGTACCCAGGGTGATGACATCATTGCGCCAACCCCATCACATACAGCCCATACAAATACAGGTGTATGTGACAGGGTTGGCGCCATAATGTACTTATGCGGACCAGTCACACATGTGTAGAGTGCAGCTACTGTGTAGAAAGCAACTGCTGTGTTAAAAGCAGCTACTCTGTTAAAAGCAGCTACTGTGTTGAAAGCAGCAGTATTGGAGGTAAAACGACACTTTATGAATTATAATTACTGGGTAAATGTAAAATCATGTATTGTAAAGTCATCAACTACTGCAAAAAAAAAATCTGTACCATGGCACTTAGTCTGGATGCTCATCAGTCTTTTTATATTCAGCTGTGGTTGATGTGAATACTGCCCCCTTGTGATAGTAACAGGTATGTAAAAAAACAACAGAGAATGGTAAATCATAGGAAACTTTAATGAACTGTATTGACTGAACTATGCCATATATCATCTTTTGTATTATTAAAGCTATTGTTATATATTATTTTCATTAGCAAACCATCCCTTGACAATGGGTCGTGTAGAGAAGAACGTTAAGAAAAGAAAATATAGTGAGGATTTTTTACAGTATGTTTTTTTTTTTAAATATATTTTATTGATATTTTTTACAGAGAGGAAGGGAGAGGGATAGAGAGCTAGAAACATCGATGAGAGAGAAACATCGATCAGCTGCCTCCTGCACACCTCCCACTGGGGATGTGCCCACAACCAAGGTACATGCCCTTGACCGGAATCGAACCCGGGACCCTTCAGTCCGCAGGCCAACGCTCTATCCACTGAGCCAAACCGGTTTTGGCTACAGTATGGTTTTACCTCAATAATTACAGCAGGACTTGAGAAACCTCAATGTGTTATTTTTTTATTTTTTTTAAATACATTTTATTGATATTTTACAGAGAGGAAGGGAAAGGGATAGAGAGCTAGAAACATCGATGAGAGAGAAACATCGATCAGCTGCCTCCTGCACACCTCCCACTGGGGATGTGCCTGCAACCAAGGTACATGCCCTTGACCGGAATCGAGCCCGGGACCCTTGAGTCCGCAGGCCGACGCTCTATCCACTGAGCCAAACCGGTTTCGGCTCAATGTGTTATTTGTTGTGAAGTTCTATCAGCCGAATCTATGAAGCCGAACAAACTAAAATGCCATTTTGATAGCAAGCATCCGAGCTTTGCCAGCAAGGATACCAACTATTTTAGAAGCAAAGCTGATGGACTCAAGAAAGCCAGACTTGACACTGTTGGCAAGTACCACAAACAAAACGTAGCAGCCATTGAAGCTTCATATTTGGTGGCACTCAGAATTGTGTGAGCTATGAAACCTCACACCATTGCTGAGGATATACTGTTGCCAGTGGCCAAAGACATTGTTCGAGTTATGATCGGAGACGAATTTGTTACGAAATTGAGTGCAATTTCCTTATCTAACGACACTGTCCGCAGAAGAATAGATGACATGTCTGCTGATATTCTTGATCAGGTAATCCAGGAAATTAAATCTGCTCCACTTCCAATATTTAGTATCCAGCTTGATGAATCTACAGACGTTGCAAACTGTTCTCAGTTACTGGTTTACATGAGGTATATTAATGAAGGCGACTTTAAAGATGAGTTTCTTTTTTGCAAACCTCTTGAAAGGACAGCTACTGCACGTGATGTATTTGACACAGTTGGTTCATTTCTGAAAGAGCATAAGATCTCTTTGGAAAAGGTTTATGGTGTTTGCACAGATGGTGCTCCAGCGATGCTAGGATGTCGATCTGGATTTCAACGTTTGGTACTGAATGAGTCACCAAAAGTCATCGGAACTCACTGTATGATTCATCGGCAAATATTAGCAACAAAGATGCTGCCACCAGAGTTACAAGAAGTAATGAAAAGCGTCATAAATTCTGTCAGTTTTGTAAAGGCAAGCACTTTAAACAGTCGACTGTTTTCGCAACTGTGCAACGAGTTGGATGTGCCGAACAATGCTCTGCTATTTCACACTGAATTGAGATGGTTGTCGAGAGGAGAAGTTTTAAAACGTGTTTTTGAGCTTTGTGATGAACTCAAAACGTTTTTTAATCAGAAAGCAAGACTGCAGTTTGAAGCACTTTTCAGCGATAAAAGTGAACTGCAGAAAATAGCTTACTTGGTTGACATCTTTGCCATCTTGAATGAGTTAAATTTATCACTGCAAGGACCAAATGCAACATGCCTCAATTTGTCTGAAAAGATCCGATAATTGCAAATTAAACTTCAGCTTTGGCCAAAAAAATTGGATGAAAATAAAATTTACATGTTGCCTACCTTATCTGCTTTCTTTGAGGAACATGACATTGAACCAGACAAAAGGATTACGATGATAATTTCTGTGAAAGAACACTTGCACATGCTTGCAGATGAAATTTCATCGTACTTTCCAAATCTACCTGACACCCCATTTGCACTTGCCAGAAGCCCATTCACAGACAAAGTTGAAAATGTTCCTGAGACAGCAGAAGAGGAGTTCATTGAACTTATTAACAGCGATGCAGCGAGAACTGATCTTTCTACAATGCCAGTTACAAAATTCTGAATCAAGTGTTTGCAGTCATATTCTGTTCTGTCTGAGACTGTGTTGCGCATTCTTCTTCCATTTCCAACAACATATCTTTGTGAAACAGGGTTTTCCAGCTTGTTGGTTATCAAGTCTAAATATAGAAATAGACTTTTTGTGGAAGATGATCTTCGTTGTGCTCTTGCAAAGACTGCCCTGAGAATTTCTGATCTGGTGAGAAAGAAGCAATCTCAACCTTCGCACTGACGTTGGCTTTTTATGCATACTGTCGCAAAATGTAGCAATGTAGTTTACTGTTGTTATATTAAGACTGTTACCCATGCTACACCATGCTTCAAGACAAAATTTCATTTATTTGTAATTAGAAATAAATATTTCACAATATATAATTACATATTGTTTTTGTGATTAGTCACTATGCTTTAATTATGTTCAATTTCTAACAATGAAAATACATCCTGTATATCAGATATTTACATTACGATTCATAACAGTAGCAAAATTACAGTTAAGAAGTAGCAACAAAAATAATTTTATGGTTGGGGGTCACCACAACATGAGGAACAGTATTAAAGCATCGCGGCATTAGGAAGGTTGAGAACCACTGACCTAGAGCTTGAAGTAAAATAATACAGCTGGAAAATTCAGAGGGAAAAGGACATTGCAGACAGTACAAAAAATCTTACAGAAAGATATGAAGTTATAGCCCCAGGAAAACATTAAGTATTCACGGTGATTGAAATAAAGGGTTCTATTGGACTTGTCACAGAGGAGGCAAGTAAGGGACACATTACATGTGTGGTTTTTTAATCCTAAACTGAAAAATCTATTGGATGTTTTTAAGCAGGAGAGAAGCATATTTTAATTTATATTTAGGAAAAACCTTCTATCCTGCCTATTAACAATATCACTGGAAACAATATTTAATAGTTTTGTCTTTGAATTTAAAGCTAAACAAAATTTTCTGCCCTTATCAACTGGTACAGTACTGTTAGCATCAGTAAATTTCCAAGTGGAGAAATAAATGTTAATAAAACTTGACTTCTGCTTTCCAGCAAAACCTGGTTGATATTTAAAAACTTGTCATGTTCTAAAACTGAAATGATTTTTATCAATATATGTTTGCTTTGGCATTTCATCATCAGTTGACATTCTTGACTTTAAGCAGACATGTCTTATTAGTATGACCCATAGCACTATTTTATGGTTACTTCTAGTACCACTATAAATTTATAGAGCTTTGGTGCCTGCAGTATGGATTCCATCTTCAGAAGAGCAAGTCGAAGACAATGTATGACTTCTCTGGGGTTTCCCAAAGTATATTCTGTGTTAGGAGGGCTATTAATAAGTTTTAAGTAAATTTACCAAAGAATATCTCAATGCCTTTAATATGTTTATATTCCTCATATATCAAGGAAGGTTTTCCAAGATACATTAGCTAAGGGACACTTACTTTCTTCCTAAGCAACCTGGGGCCACACATGAAGAGAATTGTGTTGTAATAATAATAAAATCACAGTGTGTTAGACATTTATTCTGCTACTGACATGCTGGTAGCAGAATTATATAATTTTATACTAGAGGCCTGGTGCACAAATTTGTGCGCCAGTGGGGTCCCTTGGCCTGGCCTGCGGAATCGGGCTGAAACTGGTTTTCTGACATCCCCCTAAGGGGTCCCGGATTGTGAGAGGGTGCAGGCCAGGCCAAGGGACCCCACCAGTGCACGATTGGGGCCAGGGAGGGTCTCAGGAGGTTGGCCAGCCAGGGAAGGACCGCAGGAGGGCTCCAGGGCATGTCTGGCCCTTCTCACTCAGTCCCCATCAGCTGGACCCCAACAGCAAGCTAACCTACCAGTCAGAGCATCTATTCCTTGGTGATCAGTGCATGTCATAGTGACTGGTCGCCTGGTCAACTGTCTGCTTCCTGGTGATAAGTCTGCCCCTGGTGATCAGTGCACATCATAGTGAGCAGTTGAGTGACCTTATCATATTATTAGCATATTACACTTTGATTGGTTGAATGGCCAACTGGACAACCGGACACTTAGCATATTAGGCTTTTATTATAGAGGATAATTTCATTGAGTGTAACATTTAAAAATAATTCTAAATAGTAGGCATGTAACTAACAGTGATAAACTGAAGCTCAAAGAAGTTAAGTGCATATAGTTATTGGCAGAATTGGTATTTGGAATTTAATATGTATAACTATGGAATCTACATCCTTGTCACTATCCTTCAGAGAAAAGGATATAGGACAAAACCTGGAAATAGAGTGGCAATTCAAGGAGGAAATAACACCAAGGGCTCAGGCCTGAAGAAAATCCAATAAGAACACAATGTCTACCTGTGAGAGTCTAACATAACCCTTAGCTCCTACAAGGCAGGATGTCTGAACAGGTATTATATTTCAAACACTTGGGTTATGTTTGAAGGCCAAAGTCCAATCTCTAAGAGGAAAAGAGAGAGGGAAATGGAACAAAAATCCTCAGGATTTTGGAAGTTAAGTGAAAAAGGCTGGAACCTAGGAAGAATTGGATTATAGCCACAAGAATTTAAAAAATGAATGAAACCTGGTGAGCATTACTATCTGGAACCACAGTGATACTCAGGTATAGAGGGAGAATTGTAAAGAGGATAGAGTTCTCCCTTGGACGACCTGGATTCAAAGATGGATCTGTCATTTAACCAGCTTTGGTTCACCATCTTGAAACTCAATTTACGAATCATAATAATAATAATAATAATATCTTCCTATCTCCTGTATGGTTAAAAATAGAGACAAGTTTATACAAACATGCTGACTATAGTGTCTGGCAATTAAAAATGTACAAAAATGATAGCACTAGCATTATATCATAGAATTATATGCATTCATATAACCAAAATTTTACAAAGAGCAAAATTTACTTAGTAGTAACACATTATTGTTTATGTTGGAATTGATCATCTTTTAAAAAAAATGTATTTGTATTGATTTAAGGTAGGAATGGAGAGGGAGAGAGAGATGTAAACATCAAAGATAAGAGAGAAAAAGCTATCAGCTGCCTCTTGCATGCCCCATGTTGGGGATCAAGCCTGCAACATGGGCATGTGCCCTGACAGGGAATCGAACCCTGACCTCGTGGTTTATGGGTCAATGCTCAACCACTGAGCATGCTGGCTGGGCTGATCATCCTATCTAATAAAAGAGTAATATGCAAATTGACCATCACTCCAACACACAAGATGGCTGCCCCCATGTGGTCAAAGATGGCTGTCCCCATGAGGACACAAAATGGCCACCACAAGATGGCCAGCAGGGGAGGGCAGTTGGGAGGAACCAGACCTGCAAGGGAGGGCAGTTGTGGGCAATCAGGCCAGCAGGGGAGGGCAGTTGGGAGGGACCAGGCCGGCAGAGGAGGGAAGTTGGGGCGACTAGGCCTGCAGGGAAGGGCAGTTGGGGGGAACCCAGGCCTGCAGGAGAGAGCAATTGAGGGGGGACCAGGCCTACAGGGAAAGGCAGTTAGGGGTGACCAGGCCTACAGGGGAGGGCAGTTAGGGGCAAACAGGCTGGCAGGGGAGCAGTTAGGCATAAATCAGGCTGGCAGGGGAGTGGTTAGGGGGTGATCCGGCTGGCAGGCAGAAGCGGTTAGGGGCAATCAGGAAGTCAGGCAGGCGAGCAGTTGGGAGCCAGCAGTCCTGAATTGTGAGAGGGATGTCTGACTGCCCATTTAGGCCCGATCCCTGTAGGATCGGGCCTAAATGGGCAGTTGGACATACCCCGAAGGGTCCCAGATTGGAGACGGTGCAGGCTGGGCTGAGGGATACACACCCCCCCCATGCATGAATTTTGTGCACCAGGCCTCTAGTCTTATATAATAAAACCCTAATATGCAAATTGATTGAATGGCAGAAAAACTGTCGCTATGATGCCCACTGACCATCAGGGGGCAGATGTTCAACCCAGCAGCTGCCCTCTGGTGGTCAGTGTGCTCCCACAGGGGAAACACTCTCAGCCAGAAGCCGGGCTCACGGCTGGAGAGTACGGCGGTGGTGGCGGGAGTGGGCCTAAGCCGGCAGGTGAACATCCCCTGAGGGGTCCTGGACTGTGTGCACTGGGCCTCTAGTCTTTATATAATCTATAAGAAATGTGTATTATATCATTACAGACTATATAGAGATGACATTTATTTCTCACAATTAGCAAAGATGATTTATTATACATGCACAGTAGAATTTTAAAAACTATATTCTGTCATATTTTTCATCTATATTTCCACCTGACATTTTGGGTGAAATTTTGAAATGTTGGGAAGGGAATAGGTTCTAAATGAGTTAATAGCTATATAGCCCCATGTTTCACACCCTGTTCTGTTAGTATATATTTAGTTCTCTTTTAATATTTCTGTATAGTAAAATTCATAGATTTTTAAGCATACACTTTGATTAGATTCAACAAATGTATACATCTCTATTAGCATGTTGAACACTTCCATCACCCTCAAAAGTTTCCCTGTACCAATTTCCAGGCAGACACAATAATTGAATTGCATTTCTCTCACCATAGATTAGTTTTGCCTATTTGACAACAATATTTAAATGATTCATACATTATCTACTTTTTCCTGTAAGATTTCTTTCACTCAGTATGTTGAATTTGTTGCAACCATTTTTCTCTTCTTCCACTAATATGTGGGAATTCTGATTCTTCCACATCTTTATAAAAATTTAATATTTTTAGGTTTTTTTATGTAAATATGTTTGCATGGTATCTCATGTGGTTTTAACTTTTATCTTTCTAATAATTAATGATGTTAAATATTTTCTGTGCATAATGGTTACTCATATATCTTTCTTTGTGAAGTGTCTTGTTCAAGTATTTTGCCTATTTTTTTTTAAATTTCAGGATGCTTTACTTTGTAAAATTGAGTTGTTGTTTCTTAGATATTTGTGATATAATTTTTCTTAGATATATGATTTCTGATTATTCCCTACTATGCCATTTCATCATGCTTTTATACACAATTTTTAAGTCTCTGCCTTTTAATTCTGGGATGTTAGATAATTTGCAGTTGATGTAATTTTTTACATGGCTCAATTTAAATCTACCATCTTCATATTTATTTTCAATTTTTTTCTGTTAATCTATTTCTCTTTATATATATTATCTACTGCCTTCACCTACTCCTTTTTGCTTTACTTTGGATTAACTAAATATGTTTTATGCTATTTTTATTTCTTTTGTTTGCTTATTAACTATAACTATTTTAGTAATTGCTTTGGAGTTTACTTTATATATCTTTAACTTATCACAGTCTACCTTCAAATACTATTATAACACTTTATGTAAAGGACAACAGTGTGGTGATTGTGTGTGTATGTGGGGGTGGAATAAAGAGAAAAAGAAATAGGAAATGTAAACCAGTATGCTTCATTCTTTTCTTTTTCTTCCCTTGAGACTTTTCATCTTTGTTGTAATACATTTTATTTCTACATATATATTTTTTAAATTCATCATAGTGAATTAAAATGTCCTCAATAAATATTATATAATGACTAGAGGCCTGGTGCACGAAATTTGTGAACAGGTACAGTCCCTAGGCCTGGCCTGTGATTAGGGCCATCTTCCCTGGCTGCTGGCAGCTGGCCCCACCCCTCACCAACACCCACCCCAGGTTCCCCATTAGCCATCAGTCAATTGGAGCCTGCTAGCTGCGGGGAGGGATCCAGAAGTTGGCAGTTCCCACCTGCTCACCAGCCCCGCCCCCGCCACCTGTCACCCTCTATGTGTGGGGTGACCAGCTGGGCAGGGCCCTTGGCCTTGCACTGCCCACATCTGCCACCACGCACCCCTTTCCCCATCAGGCGATCGGGGCCTGTGGGCTGGGGGCAGTTCCTGCATTGAGCGTCTGTCCCATGGTGGTCAGTATGCATTATAGCCACCGGCCATTCCGCTGTTAAGTTGATTTGCATATTACCCTTTTATTATATAGGATCATTTGGAAAGCCCCTGGCCTCCGTGAAAGCAAGATACCTTTATATTAAAGATGAGACACCTTTATGCTTCAGTGACTTACTGAAGGCTGATTGCTGGTGAATTAACACCTTTCAAAAATAACATTGGCTCTCAAATACAAATATTTTCCAGATATCAGCTGACCATCACCCTAGAAATCAAACCCACCGCTAATGTGTGTAACTGACATTATTTTATATCACCTTTTAAAATGCATATGAGCAAGCAAGACATCCTCTAAAACCTGAGGCTATCTTCACTATGATGCCTGTTTATCATAATGACAGGATGTAAGGTATTTTAAGGAAAGAAATAAAGGAAATAAAAAAACTCTGCAAACCATAACTTTCATGATAATAAATTAAGAAACCCTAACTGCCAGCCTATGAAACTCAATTGATGGGCAGTAGCCCTGAAACAAAAAAAAAAAAATCACAAGTCTTAGAAACCAATAAAACTGACGTGATAATAAATCTGTTCCATAAAAGGCAGGAAGTTGGATAATACTGTATTCAAAAGGCCAACTTTATGAAAGTGACTGCTAAAGGATTTTTACAATAAACACTGGGTGGAAAAGCAACATATTTCCCCATTATGCAAAAAAATATATATAGCCAAACTGAACCTTTATCAAACATGAATGGATAGGGTTCTTTCTATATAACCTAAAGCTGTATTAGGCTCTACCTGAAGAGCTTGTGTCTCAATATAAATTAAAGAGGCAGAATTTCTATTGTGAGAATGATCCCAATACCTCTGCCTCTGTGTTTGAGGGGTGGGGTATTTGGTATGATGACAAGGGAGTGGAGAAAAATATGACTCTCTGTATTACAATGTCAGATTGGCCTCTCTTGTTTGGAGGTCAGAGGTAGCTCATGCTAGATCAAATATAATTTTTTTTTATTCTATGTATTTGTGTATACTTTATGGAAAGTAAAAAGCACATAGGTATTAATTTCCATGAACCTGGGCTACAACCCATGGAAGATATAGAATATTTACATCACTACAGAATAATTGTTCATGTCCTTTCACCCAGTCCTCACTGGCAGGCAGACTTGTCCTCATTTATATCTGATTAGTTAGTGTTGGCATCCATAAGTTTTACAAAAATGGAGTCATAGACTTATGCTCCTGGTCAAGAAGAACTGACTGGGATTAGATCTACCCTCCCACTTGAAAGAAGTAAAAAGTCAGAGAAAATATATGCATTGAAAGGGGGTATTATGGCAGTGGACATCAGGCAATGAAAATCAAGCAATCCCTGAGACAGAGGAAACAAATGAGTTGAGCCTCACAGTCCCCGTTTACTGCCATATGTGAAATTCCAGGTGGCTGCTTAGAGCTGACGGACCCAGGCAGAGCAAGAAAGACCCCTTGAGTAAAAGACACAGTGCTGAGTCAGGAAGGTCCAAGTGGCTAGAATTTGCAGGGCATAGTACCAGCCACAGGATTTGGGTGACCCACACAGGGCTTCCCTTAACCACTTAGCAAAATACTAACCAGATCATGTGCATTAATGAAACATGTCCAAGTGAAAGTAAACAGCCACTATAGATAATTAGAAGGAAGAGTACCTAGTATTCACACAGACCAGGAATAGTGCCAGGCATTAGCCAAATGGGAACACCACATAGTTTATAGGGAACTGGGTAGAGTACTCAGAAAGGACTTGTTTCAGTGAAAAGGGATAATTAATCCTAGGCTAACAACTGCCCTTGTCCTACATAACAATCATTAAGAGCAAGACCTGCAAGGATCAAACCATTTCCAAGTAGCATAACTGCATGTCCAGGGAGAAAAAAATATTTTAGGAACACAAAAAATATCAGGCAATAAATAATGTAAAATCCACAAAGTCCAGCATCCAATAGAAATGTATTAGGCATGTAAAGAAGCAGATAAATGGGATGGGAAATTAAGAAACGATCAATCAATAAAAACCCACTAAAATCTAGCTCAGATCTTAGAAATGTTAGATTGGAACATTAATACAGTAACTTATTACTGTATTAGATATGGTTTAAAAGGTTGAGAAAGATTTAATGTGTGAAAACATGAAATATATGAAAACTACAATGCATCCAGAGAAAATACCCACATTTCTGCATACATTCTCCATATTTATATGGATATTATCCACCTGATTTTCCAATTAGATTCATTCGGATTTTTTACATAATATTTCTTATTTGTTTGTTTGTTTGGTTGGTTGGTTTTATCCTCTAATCATTGCAACATCTGGGTCATCTTTTGGTCTGTTACTATTAACTGTTTCCTTTCAGGATTGTGGGTCACACTTTATTATTTTTGTATAATTCTTAGTTGAGTGCTAGAGATGTTTATAACAACTCAGTGAGATTGAAGCAAGTCAAATCTATCTTCTGACAGAGTTCTAAGTACAGGCTGAGTTGATATGTGGCAACGTCCTCTTCTTTTGGACTTGTTCCAGATTTAGTTTGATTCGGTTCTAAAAAGTAGGATCAACATTTTCTTATGACTGTTAGCCAAACTGTGAGAAATAGTTTTTACTTTCTGACAGGTAAGTAAGGTGAAATGCAGGTTTTGACAGAACAAACCCTATACCCAGTTTTGAAAGCATGCTCTCCATCAGTAATGAAACTTTAACCTCCTAAATCTCAGTTGCCTAATCCACAAACTAGATATACTAATACCTCCATCATAGCGTGGGTATAAAGAACCAATGAGATAACAGCTTTAAAGGGCTTAACAGAGTATCTGACCCTTAAAATTTGTCAAGTGAAGAAATAGAATTCTAAAGCTAGGTTGTTGGATACCAGTGCCACACTCTTACAGTGTTGGAGAAATACAGAGATGAACCATGGAGAAATACTCAGATGCTAAGATACATGGGAGTTGCAGAATTTTATCAACCTCTTGAGGAAAATTCAAGGCTACAAAGCTAGTAAGTTTTATATTCAACTATTTATTTATTTATTTATTTATTTTTTAATATATATTTTATTGATTTTTTACAGAGAGGAAGGAAGAGGGATAGATAGTCAGAAACATCGATGAGAGAGAAACATCGATCAGTTGCCTCCTGCACACCTCCTACTGGGGATGTGCCCGCAACCAAGGTACATGCCCTTGACCGGAATCGAACCTGGGACCTTTCAGTCCGCAGGCTGACGCTCTATCCACTGAGCCAAACCGGTTTTGGCTATATTCAACTATTTAAAAACAGATCCACTTTAATATGATTAATTTGAATATATTGAGATTATAGAAGGCACACTGTTGTGATGGCCATTAGAAAGCCATTCCATTTGGCACACTTTTCTGCATGAAGGGAATAAGGAAATTGGATCAGATAGGCAATGCTATAGAACTTGCTGAAAGACACTTTGAAAAATAAAATAAACGACTAATTCCTTCAACTTTGTGAGATTTTGACTTTTGATAAATTATTTAATAATTAAAGGGATTGTAAACACTCTTAAAGTGTTTACTAGCTGTAAATCTGGCTTAAAAAAGTTGTTATAAATATAATAGGGTAAGTCAAAATTAAATTTGTGAAATCAAACATTCCTAAATTTCACTTACTAGCTCTAATACACACTATCTACATATTAGACACATGAGTTCATATCTAAGTCTCAATATCATATTAGTAGAATGAGAATATTGGCAATAATAACACCCAGGTGAATTGGATAGTGCTTTGATAAGTGAAATAATCCACATAAAATGTGTTATAGAAGAATATCCATTGTAACTTCTTAATAAATGTTAGATTTTATTATCTAAAAGTGCCATTTATAATTTGTGATGAGATACCTATCTGGAAAGTGTGTGTGTGTGTGTGTGTGTGTGTTATCAGCATAGAATTTGATTTAAAAGCTAGGTTTTGAATATTAAATGTCCATTGTAAGAAATATTTCTAAACACCTTTGTGTAAATGGGTCAACTTAATATTAAAAGATTAAATGATCTAATTTACATGGTAGTTTTCAAATGAATTAGCTGTGTATTTTACTTTAGCATTGTATATAAATGTAGCCATTGCTTAAATCTACATTTTTGCCAATGGTTATTTATCAAATATTATCATTATTGTAAACATGCATCCTTTTTACATAACTTACCTAACCTCATTTTTATATTCACATAACTTACCTAACCTTCTTTTTCTAGTCACCTAACTTATTTACCTAAGTTTCCCAGGCTGTAAAAGTGCTTAGAGTAGAGTCCAATCATCCTGATTCTAAATTGGGGGCTACCCTAATGAAACAGAAACAAAACTGACATTTTTTTATATTTCCATGGACTGAAAGAATTGCTTCACAGAGATCAAACTTATACTGTAAGTTAACTTAAGAAAATTGAAGCTATTATAAAATAATTATATAAAGGTTTAATGAATACATGGCCATGTTCTTACTCCTCTAAGTAAAATGAGCATCCACTTGTGCTCTTTCCCCTAGGAACACACGCACACACACACACGTACATGCACCGGTGAGCACACAAGTACATATATATATACATACATATGTGTGTGTGTGTGTGTGTGTGTGTGTGTGTATATATATATATATATATATATATATATATAGGCATATAGGCATATATATATTTATATATTTACCCTTACTCCTGTATAGAAGAGTTATACTATTATTTACTGTTTAATTGGATTTTATTGAGATTTGACTAATAAAACTAAAATATTTTTCAATTTTTGGGTGTGAAGTCAAACTCTAACACAAGTTATAATTATTCAAATATAATATAGCATGGCATGTTTTGCTTTAACTCCCTATCCCAAAAGAAGTTATTTCCTTAAAATATTTTTTTTACTTATAATGAAAATTTTATTAGCCTTCCACATATAAGTTTAATACCTTTTTTTCTTCAGATATATTTGTTTAACTTTCAAAAATTATATTAATAAAATTTCTTTCAGTACAGCTACAAAATCTAAGTATTGTCCAGCCAAGATTACATAGGTCATGATCAATATCTTAGCAAAAACCATTCATGGTTAAAAGCCTGAAATTCTAATTTTAAAGACAAAATGAGAATCTATTTTTATCTCAAACCAAATTATTGTTTGTTAGAAGAAATGTATTGCATTTTTGAAGCACCACAAGATAAAAATAATGCTGATATAGGCTGCAATTTATTTTTTGCAAGCCAGTATTTATTTAAGACTATTTTATTTTCACTGTGCATATTTCAGGCTTTTTCTTCTCAAGCTGTTTGCTGTTTTATAGCAAATGAAAACATGTTTACGGAAATTGCATATCAAACTGTTTATTGAGACTTAAATCTTCTGTGGGTGTTTTGTGTTTTATTCCAAACCTAACAGTTGCTTCTCTCCAATCTCTCTCTCTCTCTCTCTCTCTCTCTCTCTCTCTCTCTCTCTCTCTCTCCTCTCACTCACTCACCAAAGAGCATTAGTATAATTAAAATCTTATATCTTGGTCTGCCATTCATTCCAATAGTTTGGCTATGACACTGTGAGGTAAAGTTCAGCTATTTAATGCTGCTGAGCACATGAGTAAAGAAACAATAGTTGCATGCCCAGGATCCAAGAACATTTCTATTTTACACATAACATAAGAAGATAATTTTTGCACATTATATTGGTTATAACAGGTATGGCTACATACAGAGATTCAACAGTGATTTAACCAAAACAGAAGTGTTATTATTTTCTGTAGGTAAGTCCGAGTGTAAGCAGGTTAGAACTAGGACTGCAGTGCCACCGTGGTTCAGAAGTGGCTGCTTCCAGGTGGCTGCTATGCTGTTTCTGAAACACAGTCAAAGGAGCTGGATAGAGGCAAAGGGAAGAAGGACCTTGGCCCCACCAATGAAACAATAGCTCCAAAAGATGCACTGATCTCTGATATTGCTTTGACTGGAATTAGTTAAAGTGGCTTAGCTGGCTGCAAGGGAGTTATGAAAAAGTGATATCCATATCAGGTGGTCACAAGCTTACCTAAAATTCAGACTCCATTGCTGAAGAGGAGAGGACACAACCCTGGCCGGTGTGACTCAGTTGGTTGGAGTGTCATCCCGTACACCAAAAGGTAGTGGGTTTGCTCCCCCCATTGAACCTGCAACTTAAGTATGTGCCCTGACCTTCTGGAGCACAGAGCCACTCCAACCAAACTGAGCCATGCCAGTCAGGGCCATTCGAATTTCTGGATGCAATGCAAAGGCCAGGTAAGTGGTGGGTTTATCATGAGAACATAGATGACCTGGCACTTTTTAAGATGTGAAACTACCATATTGAGTTCTTGGTTCAGTGGTCCTGGAGATAGAAATGAATCTCAAAGATATATATCCTCATAAGATGTACATTCTTAGAGATCAGTGTCGATTTGATCGCTGTGTACTCACTGCCTGGCACAGAGTTTCTCATTGAATAGGTACTGACTAGATACATCACTGAAAGCCACCACTAACTCTTCATAAGGCTACACCTCATTTCATTCTCACAATAAGTTAATGAGGGAGTAATGTAATTAGCTTTATCCATATTTTATACATGAAGAGACTGACATTTGAAAAAAAAATCCTTCTCAGATCATATAGCTGATAAATGGCAAAGCCTGATTTAGAGTTTATATTCTTAGAATGCAAAGATGAAAATGATACAGCCCAAAACATTATGGAGAACCTCATGTTCTATCTGGAAGAAAGGGAGATAAATTGCCAAACACAGCACAGTGGGACACAAATGGGCAAGTAAAGAATCATAGAAGAGATATCATTTGAAACTAACCTTGAAGAAACAGTAAAACTTTTTCAGATGACAGGAAGGAGAGGGAGTAATTGTTCCAGGCAGGAAAAATTGCCATAGGGAAAGTTCAAAGTTATGAATGAACACAATGAGTTTTTTTAAAAAAAACAATAACCAGGTTATAAAACAAGTGATTAAAATGTAGAGGTGTATGTGTGTGTGCGTTCTGGAGGTGTAGATAGGGTGGATATAAATAGTAATGAGTCTTATATTTAATTCTAAGTAATTTGGACTTTATCCTGTATACATTAAGGAAGTTTAAATAATTTTTAAAGGTAATGGATGTGTTTAAATTTGTGTTTTAGAATTATCCCTTTGAAAGAGTGTAGATGATAGAATGAGAATGGTTAAGGATAAAGGCAGGGAACTACAGCAATATGTAAAATTGCCTATTTTGTGTGTTATTGCTCAGTAAATAATAATTAAGTATGGAACCAGTAAAATTATTATTTTTATTTCCCATACAACTGATTTGATTAACACTTCCTCTGTCTCAACCTACCAGCTAAAATTTACTGGTTGTAGGGTATCATAGAAACATGATTATATAGAGATAAAGGTAATCCTATCTAATAAAAGAGTAATATGCAAATTGATCGTACCTCTGCTACACCCACAAGCCACACACACCAGTCACCCCCACCAGCCAAACAGGAGCGAATATGCAAATAAACCCAACCAAGATGGCTGTGGCCACAGAGAGCAGGAGGGAGGCTTGGGTTTCCCCGGTGATGGAGGAAGCCAAGCTTTCCGCCTGCCCTAGCAACCCAGGCCTCCACTCAATGCTACAAAATTTCAATGATAGAAGATAAATAAGTTCCAACAAAAATGGCAGCAGCCACGGAGCTGGAGAGAGCAGGTCGCTAGGGTTGTCCCCTGAGATGGGGGAAGCCAAGCTTTCCTGCACACCCTGACCTGCCTTGGCCTCTGCTTAATGATACAAAGTTTCAATTATAGAAGATAAATAAATCCCAACAGAAATGGCTGCTGCCATGGAGTGAGCATGAGCCTTGGCTCTGCTCCAGGCTACAAAGCTTCAATTTTAGAAGATAAATAAATCCCAGATACCAGGGCCTCCACTTGGGTCGCCGGAGGTCATGGCCAGCCTGCAAACCACCACAGGCCCCTCGCCCAGGCTGCCCCACGCCCCAAGGGAACCCCCACTCTGATCCGGGACACCCTTCAGGGCAAACCAGCTGGCCTCCACGCGTGCACCAGTCCTCTATCCTATCTAATAAAAGAGTAATATGCAAGTTGACTGTCACTCCAACACACAAGATGGCTGCCCCCATGTGGTCAAAGATCCTGCCCCCATGTGGACACAAGATGGCCACCACAAGATGGCCAGCAGGGGAGGGCAGTTGGGAGGAACCAGGCCTGCAAGGGAGGGCAGTTGGGGGCAATCAAGCCTACAGGGGATGGCAGTTAGGGGTGACCAGGCTGGCAGAGGAGGGAACGTGGGGATGACTGGGCCTGCAGGGAAGTGCAGTTGGGGGGACCCAGACCTGCAGGGGAGGGCAGTTAGGGGTGACCAGGCCTGCAGGGGAGGGCAGTTAGGCATGACCTGGCCTGCAGGGGAGGGCAGTTAGGGGCACACAGGCTGGCAGGGGAGCAGTTAGGCATCAATCAGGCTGGCTGGGGAGTGGTTAGAGGTTGATCAGGCTGACAGGCAGAAGCGGTTAGGGGCAATCAGGAAGGCAGGCAGGCAAGCAGTTGGGAGCCAGCAGTCCTGGATTGCGAGAGGGATCCCAGATTGGAGAGGGTGCAGGCTGGGCTGAGGGACACCCCCCCCCAGCATGAATTTTGTGCACCGGGCCTCTAGTTCTAAAATAAGACTCAATATGATACAAATAGCACCATAACAAGAGTTCAGAAATGTTGCATAATGAAACTGGCATTTAACATGTGTATACATATGTGCACACATGTATGCATGTGTGTATACTGGTGTGTGAGAGAGAGAAGTGTAGATGGGTTCTGCAGAATGAGCAAAAGACATATGCCAGTCTGAGAAAAGGAGGGCTTATGCCACACTGCCGATTTGCAGCTATTCTGTGGGGTTCCTGGGAAACCTGCCTGTTATTTCCCTGTCACTTCACTGGGGGACATATTCCATATATCACCAAATATTTCAGCCCAAATGGCAAGACACGTAAAACAATGGCTTTCATGGTTTTTCTTAATTCAAATAGCAATTTCTGTGAAAGAGCCATAGTGATTTGAAATGAAAAGGAGTTCAGCGTTGCATGAAGAATGATGCAAAATGTAGGGGAATAGAAAACATCTTCTTATTCTGCTCTGAGGTGACTATATATTATCTAGTAGAAGAAGTGCCTTTTTAAAAAATATATTTTTATTGCTTTCAGAGAGGAAGGGAGAGGGAGAGAGACAGAAACTTCAATGATTGGAGAGAATCATTGATCAGCCGCCTCCTGCAGGTCCCCCACTGGTGGTCATGCCTGCAACCCGGGCATGTGCCCTGACTGGGAATCGAACTGGGACCTCCTGGTTCATAGGTCGATGCTCGGCCACTGAGCCACCCCAGCTGGACAAGGAGTGACATTTTTAATCACATTCCTTTATTCAACATATATTAAAAGGTTGCTGTGTATCAGGCACTGTGGATACAAACATAAATATTGCAGAGCTCTGCACTCAAAATTCTGTAGTAAAACATACCCAGTATAAAGATCCATGTAAGAGAAAACTATTGCAATATCGTGATCGTGTCTCCAATAGAGATAAGAAAGAAAAACCATAAGAACTTGGTAAAGAAAGTGATTAGTTGTGCTTTGGGACAAAAAGAAATATAGTGGTTATGTTGTAGACATAAAAGTTGGTAATTTGAATATGCTAATTATGAAGCTTTAGGTCAAACAGCTATTCTTTAGATCTGGAGTTCAAGTATAGCCTCTAACCCTGTGCTACTTCATTATACCACTCTGCTTCTAATACTTGTGGTGTGTTGATTTATAGGATTCCATGTGAGAAGATATTAACCCTGGATAAGTAAAACACCAGAAGTACATGACTTCTAAGTTCTCCTACTCTGTGAAGAGCCTTCATGTAGGTGAAGTAGGTGCAGGACCACTGGTTGGAATTATACCTGGCTCCCTATGAGAAAATACTTTCTAATAGTCAGAGCTCTCAGCAAATTGAAACGTATTTTTCATATGAGAATAAGCATTCCTGCTACCAAAAATATTCAAAGATATGATGACTAGTGAGTCAAAGATGCAAATGTCTTCTAAACACCCTTCAAATTCTACAGTTATTAATTATACTGCCAGTCCATGAAAGATAAAAAAATGAAAAGCAAGCTCCAAAGTGGTATTATAGAAGAATAGCAATATATAAATGTAGTAAACCTTAGAAATCACCAAGTTCAATTCCATCTTTTATTATTCAGATAAAAGAGTAAGAAGTAAATAGGCTAAAAGATGTGCCAGTGGCCAACTCTACTGTTAGCACTTATCACAAACGAGGTCCAGATATATGGGACACAGGCTGTCAGAAATTAAAATTAAAAACAACAACAACCCAGTTCAAAAGTATCTATTGTGGGAAGGCCAGGGATGGGATGCAGATGTCACAGTAATAGGGAGGAATTCTGGACAGACCAGTTTAGCTAATAGGCACTTGGTACCTGAGAATTAATTTAAAAAAAAAAAAAAGGAAAGGACAACTAAAGCCATATTATATTCTAACTTCAACATCTTTTAAAATTATTTAATCTTCACCAAGCCATTCTCACCAAGGAGTGTCTATATATAGACTTCAGTGTACCAGTGTGAAGGCAGACAAAAGTGATACCTTCATTTACACACCATACAATGTTGTCTATTAAAGTGGCCATGGGGTATTCCTATATTAAACAAATGCATGAGCAACTCTGCAAAAGACTAATGAATTTCATGGATTTTTTTTAATGTGAAAAAGTTCTAGTCCAAAGCCACAGATATCCATAGATATAATAGATCATGTGTAGCATTTTATATAAACTTAAGATATTCATTCAGGTACAAAGTTAAGGAGCAGAATGTTTACATATATTTTTACTTCATTCTCTAACTGGATTATGCTTTGATTAGGAGAACCTTACCATAAGTGCAAAAACAAACTAAAACAATTTAAACAATATCTCCGCACATAATTCATTAGATTGATTTAATATAATACACACTGTATCATTGACTGCTATCTCTTTAACCTTGAACACATTGTTTATCCTGTCTGAATTTTGCTTTTCTTCTCAGTAGCATAGATATTTTACTTTCCTAATAGTTGCTGAAATCAATCAATAAGACATGCTTTTATTATTCTTTAATATATTTGTTTACAATTTATAGAGCAGCTGAATAAGTACCACATTCTGGAACAGACATTTGGTACATAAAAATGAGTAATACACATGGTACCTAAATAAATGACCCCAGCACAGTGCCAAGGAGCTATTCAATTCTCAAAAGAATTTAGCTATATGGTTCTTTTAATAGTTTTTGAGGAAATACTTGCTCGTTGAATTTTGAACTTACAATGGCAATTATAGAATGGCCTTACAATTATTATAAAATATTAGAGATCAGGAAAGTGAGACATCAATAACTAATGATTGAAATTTATATACTATTTTACCATTGATTGAGTGCTGTCACTTACATGATTACATATGTTACTCAGTCACCTTGTGGGGTCAATGATTGGGTATTATTATATATCCTATTGTTTAGACAAAGAAACTTAAGCTAGAGATGTTAAGTGGGTGTTTCAATACCATTAAGCTAATTAAGATGTAGACTTGGTTATGTGAATTCAAAATTCAACTTCTTCCTTCTAAGCCAGGCTCTCTCCATGTAAGTTGTACTTTAATCAAAGATGGCTTCAAGTAGGAAGTGGGACTTAAGTGTTGTCTGTGACTTGGTAGGGAATAATATCATAAAAGAGATTATTCAAGTTTATATAAACTAGAAAAACTAAATAGCAACTATTTCTGAACTGATGACATTTCGCTTGTGAGTTGTTTATTTGCCTTGAGAACTACGTAAAAGTTTGTCATTAGTGTCTTCTACCCATTTGTTTTAATTATCCTCGAGGGAGTAACTGTGTAATTGAAGATGATAAAATGTTTGCTTTAATTTTAGTCACTGGTAATCAAATCTGGCACCAAATGCATTTGCATGTTCATCTTTAATTATTCCCACCACAGAAGATCTCCATTTCATTCTATCTCTTCTTGTCAAGACCATTAAGGTGTTAAGTGCAAAGTTACTGCTTGATGGAACAAGGCTCCAGACAGTCTGAGTTGGAAAACCAGCACTGTGACTTAGTTGTCACAAGATACTGTTGATCAAACATTAGGTAACTTGGGACGATATTAGAAAAAGAAAAAAAGTCAATAAAGGAAAAATACTGAGTACTTCAAAAAGGATAGTTCAATATAAAGTTCCAAAGTTGTTTATAATTTCTTCAATATCTTAGAATGCCATAACTTTGAAAAAGGTTATAGTTTATAGGACAAAAATATTTCTTATGTCATACGGTTGAAATAGTTTAAGTTATTCAGAAGATGTCTCACATAAATGTGCACATGTAAAAAGAAAAGTTTGTACATTTCAACACATTGAACTGATATTAAAATTTTAATCTATCACTAAAAATCCTTCAAAATATTAATGAAAAAACATCTGTTAGAAAAGGTATTTAACATTAAATATACATTTAGATTCGTTTTTAAAAAGACCTTATTTGATACATTTTATTTTCTATGTTCTCCTTGCGAAATTCAGAAGTCTTCATGTTTTCAATAGAAAACCTCTTTTACTTGAGTTGTAATTTTTTTTCCAGAAAACAAATTAAATTTATCTGTTTCCTTGTTATCTGCAATTCAGAGGAAACACTTTCAGTCTAATGCAAAGTTGTTTGAGAACTATTTTGGGCTTTTCTTGGGCAGATAAAAAGCTTCAGCTTTTTCACACATTTACACTTTCCACCCAAGAGAAAAGTCATCCCAGAGAAGAGCGCTGAAGAGAATTTTGAGATAAGCTGGACAGAGACACTTTTATATTCCTCCCAAAGGCTTTACTTCCATAACAAAATCCCATAATTTGAAAAGACAAGTCTTTTACCTTTAGATCCTTGTGGCTAGAAACAATATTAGTATCAAAAACTTATTACAAAAAGGCTAAATTTTTGGGGGGATAAACCAACTGTTGTGATGAAGTTCAACTTTTGGCAGGGGGTAGGGCTTCAGTCTAAAAGCTGAGTTAAAATACAGGAAGATGGGTGCAACCTAGATCTAGGTTCACTAAGATTAACCTTCTGATTCTACAATCTGTAAAACTTCAAAACCTGGTAAATTCTTAAACTCCTCATATTTATTTTCTCATGGCCCTTCTTCTTCGTGTTCTTCTCCAACAACCGTGGCACAGAATTAAGCCTCTTACCCAATTTATGTCACAAATTCTTCCAGCCCATGCACATCATGAGAATTACACTTCATAGCATTTTCAAAGAATCATGGAAAGACACAAATCAACATTGTACAGCCTTCCTTCTCTTATCACAGTTCTCCATCTCTATCTTAGGTTTGTCCCCCAATAAACAAAAACACTCCTCTTTTTCCAGTTAATTAAGGAATTTGGGTCCTTTCCAATTTAAGTCCCAATGCATTCTGAAATAAAAGACTTTCAATTAAATAGTCTTTGCCAGTGTTTCCCAAATGTCTTCTCATTTTGGACCACATAGAAAACCATGATATTTATTCAGTGCTATGAGACCAACCAAGAAAGCTTTGGGAACCTAATTTGAATGAAGTGAAGCAACTTGAGCTCTGAGAAGATCAGCACTAGAGCATGACTGTAAGTCTTTTGAAGTTTAGCAGTGAGCTCACATATTGACTGTTCAGATTTGGACCGAAGCCTCCACAGAAGACAGGTGAGATTACAGAGGAAAAAGAAAGAGAAGGACAATATTATTTGGGCTTATCTCCAGATATCATTTATACATTAAAAAAATCAATGATTATAGAATTTTGGAGCTAAATAAGGACATGTTACAAATATTATAATAAATTCTCATTCTGAATCTTCAATTCAGCCTTCTCTCTTGGAGAGCCATTTAGTAGAATGGGCTGCCTGGGTTTTATTCATATGTTTCAAACTCAACCTATACTAAACTGATACCATCATCTTTCTCACAAAAGTACTTTTCCTATGGTGTTTTCTGACCTGGGAGAATGGTGACATCAGTGATCCAGAAGCACAGGCCAGGAGTCAGGGCTGATCCTTCTCACTTGTCACTTTAAAACATCCATTAAGCTTTAAACTTGTTCTTTTCTTCTATAGGTTTCTTAATTCCTCCATTTCTATCCATCCTTTTTCCAGAAACCAGTTTAAGCAATAATTGATTCTCACCCCAACTCCTACAACAGACCGTATTTTGTTTCTCTCCATCTACTCTCTTTATACCATTTTCCACAAAACAGCCAGAGTTATCATTATAAAAGAGAAATATGATCATACCATCCCCAGATTGAACATTTTCAGTGACTTTCCATTGGTCTAAGATAAAGTCCAAAATCATTTTCATGGCTTACAAAACTCTCCACAATTTCATGGCTGACTAACCCCTCAGCCAATTTACCCTCCATGTACTACTATCAAGCTCCTCAAAGATGCCACACTTTATCACCTCTGACAAAGGACAGATGGTAGGCCAATATTCAATATTTAGGGGAATAAAAACCCTCTATGTTTTTATTTCTCTAGTAAAGGGGAGTTATGCTGCTTAGGCATAGTTTCTCTGAGCAAAGCAGGTCACTTATAGAGGGTAGTAGGAATATGTAGAGTTCAGGGATTGGAGGATTTCCAGGGACCACTATCGGACCTAATTGGTTAAATGCATTTTTAGACCTATTTGTAAATATTTAAATACTTCAGTGGATGTGTTTTTTAATTAATTGGCGGTTCAAAAGTTTTTATTGGAGTATTTTTATTCCTGACTGGCTGACGATTAAATGTGAGGAATGTCATTGATTCATCAGCTTGTAAAAATGTCTTCACTGAGGTGAGCCATTCTCCTTGACTGATTGAAAGTGTTCAGAACATTTTTTTGGTGGCTACTCATTACCCTGGCTATAAAAAATTGGTGTGTTGTTTTATTCTAGGAGTGTGTAGACTTGTTTTATTCCTTTCACTATTTATTCTTATTTGCTTAGCATCTGTCTATGTTTGGATTCAGATTACTTGTCATTCCCTTAGGGATGATTTTTCTTTGATACTGGATTTTTCCCTGCTAAGCATCACCATTTCATTCCATCCTTCCTGTTCCTAACACACATCATATTGGTAATGAATACTTCTCTTTCTATTTTGTCTATAGGACTATCCTCTCCATGATGAGAGGACCAATATTTGTCTTGCTTGCCAAAGTATACTTCTTCTTACAAAGGACATTGAAGTTGAAAGAAGACTACAGTTAACCTACAATTATGCAACAGGTCACAGAGACTCTAAGAGACAGAAACCTCTTTCAGCCTCACATCTTCTGACCTAAAACCAATGCTTCTTCCACCAATACTCCAGGCGCCTCCCATAAGCAATATTAAGAAGGAAATGACAGAAGTTTCTGCAACCTTACTTTAAAAGGCATCCTCATTTTTTTACTGAAGTTTGGGTAATTTTTTTAAAATACTGTAACAAACCTCCTTTAGAGCAGAAGAAAAGCATCCTTTGCAAAACTTTCAGCAGGGAGTAGCCACTATATCTCTCTAATACACTGTTGCTGTTAAAGTGTTATCTCATTATTACAGCAACAATGAGAAATGCCAGGAAATGATGGAGTGCCAACCAGCTTCTACAAAAAAGAAACATATACTTATATCCTGTGAAGGAGTCAGTCAAGCAGAGACTATTTCCAGTAACTGGCAGTGCACCAACTCTCACTGAGAGCTGACAGATAGCCTTGTTATATAATTACAGGGTACTCTATATTCACACCTTTATTATTTTCACTAGTGGCCCAGTGCACAAAATTTGTGCAAGGGAGGGGGGGTTCCCTCAGCCCAGCCTGCACCCTCTCCAATTGGGGAACCCTTGAGGGATGTCCAACTGCTGGCAGTCAGACATTCCTCTCGCAATCTGGAACTGCTGGCTCTTAACCACTCACCTACCTGCCTGCCTGATCACCCCTAACTGCCTCTGCCTTCCTGCCTAATTGCCCCTAACCCCTCTGCCTGCCTGCCTGATCGCCCCCAGCTGCCCTCCCCTGCTGGCCTGATCTCACCCCCAACTGCCCTCCCCTGCCATCCAAATTGGTTCTGATTGGTCGGTTTCTATGCCAGTCAGCATCTCTGGGCCTATCTCTGGGCCTGATCAGAGAGGTGGGGCTGATCAGCAGCCACCCCCCTTCCCCATGAAGGCCCAGAGAGAAACAGGCACATCTGCTGGCAAAGCCCGGTGAGAAAGAGAGAAGCAAGGGCTGATCAACAGCTGCCACAGAGGCTGTGGATCATACCCAGCCTCTCTCTTTGGGCCTCTCTCCGGGCCTGATCTGTAGACCCCTCGGCAGTCAGTGCTGGGTCACAGCACCCGCACCAGTGGCAGTCAGTGCTGGGTCACCACGGCAACCCAGCTCTGACTCTAGAACTGACTTCCAGTGCTCAGTGGAGCCTTCAGTTGGTCGTTACGGACACTGGGTTTTTATATATTAGGACTAGAGGCCCAGCGCAGGATTGAAATCAAGTGAAGAGGCACCCCGCTTCCCGCCTCCCACCTCCCGCCTCCGGCCATGTGAGGACGCACCCCACGGGCTGCTGTGGGAGTCAGACCAGACCACCACCACAGGCAGCGGGACCTGCACCTGACTTCCACCCCAGGTCCCCCCTGTCTCCCTGCCTGTGTCCACTCCGGGGGTGCCCGAGCCAGCACAGAGGCTTGGCCAGCCCCAGGCCCCACATCCCCCTATCCCCCTGCCTGTGTCTGCTCCAGGACACTGGAGCTCCTGTGCTGGCTCGGGCAGGCTCCCCTGTCTCTGTCTCAGTCTCCACTCCAGGCCTCACTTGCGCATGCAACCTCTTCCTGTCCCATCATCCCGTTACGGTGTCCTGGCCTAATTTGCATATTACCTATTTATATATTAAGATTCTTTGTGGGGTAATTTAAGTCTAAAAGATGTAAACCCATTGTATGTTACTTGAACATCTACTAAGCATCTTCATCTACTGTCACTAATACTGCTAAGTAAAGGTTCTGTCCAAGGTAGCCCTTTTCTTTACCAAATATAATCTATCTTTTTTTTTTAAATATAGAGTTCCATTTTATTTTATATATTAGGAATAGCTGTTATTAAATCCTTTATCCAGTATTGCTCAAAAACATCTTCCCTGAATCTTTCTGGTCTCAGGATACAAGCTTTAGCCTCTACACTGTAATACAGGTTTTGATATATTAAGGCTCAGGTTGAAGAACATAGAAATACACTTGCAAAATAGCCCAAGAAGTTTCATAAAAATAAACCAATCCTTGAAGAATAGAGAACCAAGAATATAGGCTTAGAATAAAAACAAGATTTGCTATTGAAGGGGAAACATATATTTTTAGATGGATTTTTGTTGATAGTGGGCAAAAACTGCAAAATTATATGATAAAAACCATTTGTTTTCCCAAAGTCCCAATCTCATCTAATCATAGAAAAATTTAAGGAAATTATTTTCATATTAAAACAACACAGACTGACAGCTGTCAGAGGGGAGGGTGTGGGTACTGGATGAAAGAAGATAAAGAGATTAGCCAAAGAATCCTATCTAATAAAAGAGCAATATGCAAATTGACAATACTTCCACTACACCCACAAGCCACGCTCACCAGCCAATCAGGAGCGAGTATGCAAATTAACCCAACCAAGATGGCTGCGGCCATGGAGCTGCAGCAAGCAGGAGGCTTGGGTTTCCTGGGCAATGGAGGAAGCCAAGCTTCCCTGCAGCCCTGGATGCCTCAGACCTACACTCAAGGCTACAAAGTTTCAATGATAGAAGATAAATAAATCCCAACAAAAATGGCGGCAGCCACGGAGTGAGCAGGAGGCTTGGCTCCGCTCAAGGCTACAAAGTTTCAACTATAGAAGATAAATAAACCCCAGATACCAGGGCCTTCGCTTGGGTCACCAGGGGGCGTGGCCGGCCTGCAAACCACCACAGGCCCCTTGCCCAGGCTGCCCCATGCCCCAAGGCAACCCCCACCCTGATCCGGGACACCCATCAGAGCAAACCAGCTGGCCCCCACCCATGCACAAGGCCTCTATCCTATCTAATAAAAGAGTAATATGCAAACTGACCATCACTCCAACACACAAGATGGCTGCCCCCATGTGGACACAAGATGGCCACGACAAGATGGCCATCAGGGGAGGGCAGTTGGGAGGGACCAGGCCTGCAAGGGAGGGCAGTTGTGGGCGATCAGGCCAGCAGGGAAGGGCAGTTTGGAGGGACCAGGCCTGCAAGGGAGGGCAGTTGGGGGCAATCAAGCCTGCAGGGGAAGGCAGTTAGGGGTGACTAGGCCAACAGAGGAGGGAAGTTAGGGGCAACCGGCCTGCATGGGAGAGCAGTTGGGGGGGACCAGGCTTGCAGAGGAGGGCAGTTAGGGGTGACCAGGCCTGCAGGGGAGGGCAGTTAGGGGAAAACAGGCTGGCAGGGGAGCAGTTAGGCATCAATCAGGCTGGTAGGGGTGTGGTTTGGGGTTGATCAGGCTGGCAGGCAGAAGCGGTTAGAGGCAATCAGGAAGGCAAGCAGGCAAGCAGTTGGGAGCCAGCAGTCCTGAATTGTGAGAGGGATGTTCAACTGCCCGTTTAGGCCTGATCCCAGTAGGATTGGGCCTAAATGGGCAGTCGTACATCCCTCGAGGGGCCCCAGATTGGAAAGGGTGCAGGCTGGGCTGAGGGACACACACCCCCTTGCACGAATTTCATGCACTGGGCCTCTAGTATATATGTAAAACCCATAGACACAGACAACAGTGTGGTGATGGCCAGAGGTAAGGGTGGATGCAGGAGCTTGGTAAAGCTGAGCAAAGGTGGGAGGGGGAAATGGGGACATCTGTAATAGTGTCAACAACAAAAATAAAGTTAAAGAAACAACACACATAGATGTATTGAAGAGCATGAATATCTTAAATGTTTGCTTAAAGATGTGCTTTCACACTTAGCTGTGTGAAAGCAGAGGCACTTTAAGGAGCACTGAAGTATGGCTTAGTGCTTGCTATATTTTTTCCTCCAGCCCATCTTCTCTATGATTTTGATTATTAAGTGGAAATATATGTATTTCCAAGGTCTTGAAGTGATCAGGGACACAGGATAATGTTTTGTTAGAATAGGGATGGGAATGGGCAGAATTTTTGCTGTCAAGGACTGTTAGAATCTGATGGAACATATTTTGAATATTTGATACTGGTTAATAAAAAGGACAGTACCACCAACACTAGAAATAAAAGAAAGTAGTTTGCCAATAGCTGCTAAAAGAATAACAGATATCAATAACAGCCAGATATATATTTTATCCACAGTAAATTAGACACCCCATGAGGATTTCCTAAACTGATTGTAAAGAGATGTCGAGCTTCCCCAAATCTGTAGTTGAAGGTAAAGTAAGAGAAGAAATTCTATACACAGGAGTTGGCAAAGTAGATTTACAGTTGTGAATATACAAAGCACAGTTTATTCTTGTAGTATTATTTATTTATTTATTATATTATTTATTTGTAGTATTTGTCTCATTATTTCATATCTTTACTTATGATTTATTTTAAGTAATTATGTCCATAACTTAATATACTTTTGCCCAACCATATATAAATATATATACATATATACATATACATACATATATATATACATATATATACATATACATACATATACATACATATATATATATATATATATATATATATATATATATATACACACACACACACACACACACACACACACACACACACTAGTGGCCCAGTGCATGAAATTCATGCATGGTGGGGGGTGGGGGGTGTTCCTCAGCCTGGCCTTCACCCTCTCCAATCTGGGACCCCTCGAAGGATGTCCTACTGCCGGTTTACAGGGATCGGGCTTAAACCGGCAGTCGGACATCCCACTTGCAATCCGGGACTGCTGGCTCCTAACCGCTCACCTGCCTGCCTGCCTGATTGCCCCTAACCACTCTGCCTGCTGGCCTGCTCACCCCCAACAGCCCCCCTGCTGGCCTGCTCACTCCAAACTGCCCCCCGCTGTCCTGATCACCTCCAACTGACCCCCACTAAAGGCCTGCTCGCCCCCAACCAGCTCCCCTGCTGGTCTGCTTACCCCCAACGGCCCCACCCCACACCAGCCTGATCACCTACAACTGCCATCCCATCCTGGCCTGATCATCCACAACTGCCCTCCCCTCTTGACCTCTAACCACCTCTACCTCGGGCCCGCCACCATGGCTTTGTCCAGAAGTATATCCAGAAGGTCTCCTGGAAGGTCTCCCAGTCTAATAAGCATATTACCCTTTTATTAGTATAGATAGAGGCCTGGTGCATGGTGGGGGCCGGCTGGTTTGCCCTGAAGGTTGTCCCGGACCAGGGTGGGGGTCCCGCTGGGGTGCCTGGCCAGCCTGGGTGAGGCGCTGAGGGCTGTTTTCAGGCTGGTCACACCCCCTTCAGGGAGAGGGTCCCTGCTGGGGTGCCTGGCCAGCCTGGGTGAGGGGCTGAGGGCTGTTTTCAGGCTGGCCACACCCCCTTCAGGAAGAGGGTCCCTGCTGGGGTACCTGGCCAGCCTTGGTGAGGGGCCAATGGCTGTTTGCAGGCTGGCCATGGCCCCCAGTGACCCAAGCTCCCAGCCCCTCCTTTTTCTCTTTTCTTTTTTTTTTTTTCAGCGCCTCCTTGAGCGGAGGCCAGGGCTGGGTGGAAGCAGGTATCTGGGATTTATTTATCTTCTATAATTGAAACTTTGTAGCCTTGAGCAGAGGCCAGGGCCAGCCAGGATGGGCGGGAAGCTTGGCTTCCTCCATTGCCGGGGGCAACCCAAGCCTCCTGCTCACTCCAGCCTTGTGGCTGCCATCTTGGTTGGGTTAATTTGCATACTCACTCTGATTGACTGGTGAGCGTAGCAGAGGTACAGTACATTTGCATGTTTCTCTTTTAGAAGATAGAATATATATATATATATATATATATATATATATTCTATATATATATATATATATATATGCATATATATATATACTTTAACAGCTGCTTTCTATTATTTTGAAAATTAAATGTATTTTAATAAATACAGCTTTTATAATTATTAAAATTGTATATACATTTTTGGGGCGAAATCCTGTGTATATACCCATTTTGAAAGGATTTCTCCATCTATATATTTCTTATTTTTTGGGGGGTGGGAAAACATGTAAATTCTACTCTTTTAGTAAATTTATATTATGCAATAGTGTTAGCAACTATAGCTGCCATGCTTTCCATTAGATCCCTGGGATGTATTCATCTTATAACTGAATGTTTATACCTTTTAACCAACCTCCCCCTATTGCCCTGGCAACTATTTTTCTACTCTTTTTCCTGAGTTTGGCTTTTATTTTTTCTAGAGAAAAACTCCTTTGTTAAAGTTTTCTTAGGATACTATGTCCAGATGTATGATGGGCATGTATACACATAGATTGAAGAGTATGAAATTTCATTTTTATAGGAAACTATGAACCCAACAGTGTGAATGGTGCTAAGTTCGATATAGCACCTGCTTCTCTGGAAACACAAATGCTGATGGGTATCTAATTCAGATAGCGAGATAATTGAATTCTCAATAAAGGACATCAGCTGAGTGTGAGAGAATGTGTCAGATTCATGAAAGAAGAAACTTGGTTCATGCAAAGAATAATATTTGAGAAATGATGGAGGTTTAAAAGAATGGGAAGTAATATAGGGGAGTATACATAGTTTAGTATGATGACCTGTGCTTATGAAAGATTAGTAACTAATTAAAATAGTAAGGAAAGTGTATTACTATTTATGACTGCATAACAAATTCCCCCAAACTTCGTGTTTGAAAACAACAGACACTTACTATCTCCTGGTTTCTGAGTATCAGGAATTTGGGAGCAGCTTAGCTGAGTGATTCTGGCTCATCGTCTCTCATTAGGTTACTATAAAGCTGCATAATTTGCAGCTTGGACTGAGGTTGTTTGACTCACTTCCAAGAAGACACATGACTGTTATCTGGAGTCTTTTTACTTACTAGCTCTAGGCTGGATGTCTGTGTGTCATCATGTGGACTTTTCAAAAGAGAAAAAGAGCCCAACATGGAGTAATGAAAGCCTCAGTAATTTACACCCTGATCTCAGAAGAAGTGCCTTTTCATCATTTCTGCTCTGTTCACACAGACCAATCCTGCCACTATGTGCAAAGAGACAAAAAAAGGGTATAAAGTGAAGAAATTGGGGGTCACTGGAAGTCATCTCAGAGACTGCCTATCACAGAGGGTTGCAGACAATAAAAGGAAGGCAAAAAAGACCATTTAAAAGTAAGGTATATATACATGACTAGTTTGAAAATAAATAGCTTTCCCCAAATGGACACATTCACCTTCCCATTTTCAGCCTACTCCAAAATACATGATTGACTTTCATATCTTAAATTCACATCCATCTAGGATTATATCCTAAGAAACCCAAACACCAATCAGAAAGAATATATGCACCCCTATGTTCATATCAGCACAATTTACAATAGCTAAGATGTGTAAACAGCCCAAGTGCCCATCAGTAGATGAGTTGATTAAAAAACTGTGGTATATTTATAACATGGAATACTATGCAGCAGTAAAAAAGAAGGGTCTCTTACCCACTGAGACAGCATGGAGGGACCTGAAGAGTATTATGCTAAGTAAAATAAGTCAGTCAAAGATAAGTACCACATGATCTCACTCACTTGTGGAATCTAATGAACAAAGTAAACTGATGAACAAAATAGACCCAGAGACAAAGAAGCATGGAATAGAAAGATGAATTTCAGAGGGATGGCAGGGGTAAGATGGGTGAGTGGGGAGAGATTAACAGAGGAACTTATATGCATATATGCACAGCCCATGGACACAGACAATAGTGTGGTGAAGACCTGGGATGGACGGGTGTGGAATGGAGAGAATCGATGGGAAAAACAAACAAACAAACAAAAAACAAACAAAGGGGACATCTGTAATACTCTCAACAATAAAGATAATTAAAAAAATATTCACATTCCACACAATTTTGTAATAAGAATGTAATAATTACATAATAAGAATTAATGAAACAATATGGAAAATAATCCATTTTTTTCAGTGCTCTCTTATTTCATTGAACTGTGACAAATCACTTTTATTTCTATGAAAACATAAAGCTTACATGGCCAATTGCTTCATAGTAGATGTGAGGGCACCAAAGCCACGTATGAAGTGGTATCTCCAAGGTGTCACAGGTTATTAACCAACTGTGTTCAGAATACCTGTCTGCACCCTATTCTTCCTCCCCTGCCTCTTACTACCTTCTTTGTAGCTATACATTGTAGGATTGTCTAGTTGAATCTGCATATTCCTCATGATTCATGATTGTACTCTCCAACATGGTAGCTATTAACTACATGTGATTATTTAAATTTATATTTAAATTAATTACTATTAAATACATTTTACAATACTAAAAAGTCAGTTTCTTAGTTGTATCAGCTACCTTCCAAAGGCTCAGTAGCCTCACATAGCTAGACACGACCATATTAGACAGCAAATATATAGAACATTTCACCACCCCCCAAAAGTGTTATTGAAAAGCACTCAGATTGCCTTTTGTTTTCCTGATGAGATATAAGTATAGGCTAGGTACTATGACTTGCCCAAGTTCAAACATTATTTTTCCCTCTTGTACCTAAATATCTGTGATATAGGTTAGTCTGTGGCATTTAATGGTTAATTAATTTTGAAAGGCCACAATGAAAATTTTAATTGGTTGTTCCACATCCTTTACAAAGATACCTACAACTATTTAATTAAATATCTTTCAGAGAACAATTAATGAATTAGGCCACTATGTAGGAAAACATCTCATCAGTCACAGAGTTCTATTCCACTCCTTGTTCTTTATTTTATTCCAGGTAAAAACCTCATTATCAGGATAAATTAAATACTACATTTTCCTTATTCCAGAGTCTTATATTTGTTACCTCAGCTTTTGTAGGGCCATCTATTTGGTTTCCCTGCTTCCATTCCACCTCACTACCATGCACACTGAACACTATCAGATTTTTCTTTCTAAACACTAATCTACTCAAATTCCTCCTCTTCTTAAAGACTTTTTTCATCCTTGATAAATTCCAACTCTTAACAGGTTATACTAAGGTCTGCATAATTTGGAACCAATCTACCTCTCTTTATTTGTCTCCTACCATATCTTCTACCTCATTAGCCTTAGTTTTTGTTTATTTTCTTTGATCATAAAGCAATTTCTTTATAATCTTTGCATATGTTATTTTTCTCCCTTCTTTTATTTTAAACTCTTATATATCACTAAGGCTCAGCTCAAATATCACCCCTATGTAGACTTTATTGGTAAAAGTTAATAAGCTTTCCTCTGTGTTCCCATGGCTCTAAGCCCATATACCAAGTATTTATTATAGCACTTCCTAACTTGTATCAAGAGATTCGTACCCACTTCAAGTCTATAAGCTTCTAAATGACTGGGCTATGTTTTAATGATTATAGATAGCATTCATGATAGTATCAGCTATCAAACATAGTTTGAGAGTAAATGAATGAATGGATAGATGGTTAGAAGGATTGATTAATTAATTATTGAGTGAATGGATACATTAATGTTTATGAAACAACAACCCAAGAAAAATTATTGAGGTTTTTTCATGACTCTTTCTGGGCTTAGCAGTGAATATCAATTAGAATGTCTTCCACATTTTCCCATAAGTAGCACCAACCTCAAATTTCATGTTTACACTTATGAGTTATTGGAAGAAATGTTCTAAAAACATAATTGAACCTCAATGGTCTAGCTAAATGAGTACAGCTAGGCATCTAGTTTATGTTGGCCAAACTGGGTCTCACCAATAAATTTTGATATGAAATTAAGAGATTCCATCCTTGGTCTGGCTGGGTTTGTTTTGTTTTGTTTTGTTTTGTTTTTGCAAAAGAAGATAGATACATTATCAAATGAAGCTAAAACTGCTTTTTAATACAAGTAATCAAAATATTACAAAATAATATGGCATCCATTTAAATAGATCCAATTCAAGACATAAAGCAATGCCATAAAAAGCTTCTTCTTGGAATTTTTTTTTTAATTTCCCATTTTGATGATTAAAACATGCTTTGACAGCACATTTTTCTTTTTTTTTTAATTTCTTTATTGATTAAGGTATTACATATGTGTCCTTATTCCCCCATTACCCCTCACCTCCCATTCATGCCCCCACCCCCCTGTTGTCTGTGTCCATTGATTAGGCCTATATGCATGCATATAAGTCCTTTGGTTGATCTCTCCCCCTACCCCCACCCTCCCCTACCTTCCCTGAAGTTTGACGTTCTGATTGATGTTTCTCTGTCTCTGGATCTATTTTTGTTCATCAGTTTATGTTGTTCATTATATTCCACAAATGAGTGAGATCATGTGATATTTATCTTTCTCTGCCTGGCTTATTTCACTTAGCATAATGCTCTCCATCCCCATCCATGTTGTTGCAAATGGTAAGAACGCCTTCTTTTTTACCACAGCGTGGTATTCCATTGTGTAGATGTACCACAGTTTTCTAATCCACTCATCTGCTGATGGGCACTTAGGCTGTTTCCAAATCTTAGCTATGGTGAATTGTGCTGCTATGAACATAGGGGTGCATATATCCTTTCTGATTCATGTTTCTAGTTTCTTGGGATATATTCCTAGAAATGGGACCACTGGGTCAAATGGGAGTTTCATTTTTAGTTTATTGAGGAAACTCCATACTGTTCTCCACAGTGGCTGCACCAGTCTGCATTCCCACCAGCAGTGCACGAGGGTTCCTTTTTCTCAGCATCCTCGCCAGCACTTGTCATTTGTTGATTTGATAATAGCCATTCTGACAGGTGTGAGATGGTACCGCATTGTTGTTTTGATTTTCATCTCTATGATGATTAGTGACATTGAGCAGGTTTTCTCTGCTTGGAATTTAATTAAAAGATCCCCAAGAACAGCATATAACAGAACTTCCCCATTATTTTACATAAGCCATCTAAAAATTCAACTTCCTATATTACATTTTCTTCTTTTGAAGCTTACTATTTTTGTCCAATTATTTTCCTATATTATCTCTATCTAATATTCCATCCCTTGGTGCATTCCTTATCCTGGGCCTGCTCGGTAAGAGGTCTATAGCTCTGTTCAACAAACTTATCCACTCATTCCTGTTCTAATGTAACAATTCATGTTCTTTATTTATATCTCTGCATGGATCTGGCATACCATTATAATATTAATCACCCAAAGTGATGAGTTACTATAATGTTATGCATTTAACAATCATCATATATTATCTGCTTGCACATGTTTTGCAACTAGTATTTTTTCAACCTGCCACTACACTGGTCAAGGTTCTGTTTATAGAATAATACTGATTAGATTTCTTGCAAGCTTATTTTGGCTTTTCAATATCCCCCACCCTCCAAATATCTGTACAGCTCATTTTATTTTAAAGTGAATTTACTGGGGGGGTCATTTTTTGCTAGTCTTTCTGTTAGGTGTTTTTCCTCAAGTAGGTCAAAATGTAGATAGAGAGCTGTATATACAAATTGGCAATTGCAATAAAGCCTGTCACAGAGATGTGCATTGTAGGCAGCCCAATGAGCATGAACAAAAATATCAAGTTGTCCAATGATATGATTAATGAGAACTGTGAATATTCTCTGTAACTTGGGAATATGTTTAAAGATGAATAATGGTAGGAAATGCTGGACAGATAGGCAAGTGTACAATTAATGAAGGTCCTGGGCTTTATTTTGTAGGTAATAAATATTAATGAAAGGGTTGTTGGCAATACTACAGTCTACATATTTTGTCTCCCTGAGATTGAAATGTTAAATCCTAACATTCAACATGTTGATGTTTGGATGTGGGGAATTTTGGAGATGATTAGGTAAGGAAGGTGGGGCCTTCATGAATGTGATTGTTGCCTTTATAAAAGAGATTCCAGAGAGATCCTCACCCCTTTCGCCAGGTAAGGATACAGCCATCTGTGAATTAGGAAGCAGAGCTTCACCAGACACTGAATCTAGCATTACCTTGATTTTGGATTTCTCAGCCTCCAAGATTGTGAGGAATAAATTTCTGTTGTTGACAAGCCACTCAGTCTATGGCATTTTGTCACAGCTGCCTGAACACACTAAGACAACTAAATATACTATGTTATCAGATATGTATTTATTGATATTTTTGCTACATAATATTTTGTTTACTAAATTATAGAAAAGTGATACTTTGAAAGTAAAATGTTCTGTAATCCTACTCTTTACACATAATCACTGGTTAATAGTTTAATATTGGGATTCAACATCTCCCTATATACTCAACATACAATAAAAATATCAAATCTTGGTGCATATACACTTCTGTAATTTGTTTTTGTCAATTAACATGTTATAGAATGACAGTGTAGACCATTCTGCATTGGTTGCAGAGTATGTGTTTCATTGTTTAAGCAGTTGTCTTTTAGTAAACATTTAAACTGTTCCTGTTTATTTATTTAAATGATACTGAGGCACACAATTCTCTACATATATCTGTTCTGTTGTACTTTTTCCTTTAGGATAAATTCTTGAAATTGTGAGTCAAAGTCAGCACCACCACACTGAATGAGTCCAGAAGATACCATTCTCATCATGATCTATAGGAAGCATAGTGCTAGCTTCCCGCTTCAGAAACCACACTCTTGAATGTTATACTGCCCCTTGGTATGTGCCACACATTGTTGTAAGTGCTTTACATGCAAAAACTCATTTATTCCTAACAACCCCATAAATAAGGTATTTTATTCCCATTTTACAAATGAGAACATGGGTGTGTATGGAATTAAATAATTATGTACATGGTCATATAAACCTTCAGTGAATGATATGTGAACTTGGATAGATAAATACAATGGGATTTCAATTTTGGAAAATCAGGGACTACAATATGGCCCTCAAAACATAGGGTTGGATAAATTCTATAAAGACAAAGAAGTTAACACTGATCCTCCAAAAATTTATTGTAAAAAAAAAAGGCCTTCTGATGAAATTTCTTTCTGAAGCTCCCTGAATTCACTGTATCAGAGAAATGGAATGGAACTATCGGGCCAACAGTGGAAGCTGTAAATCTGGGGCTTGTGTCATGGCATTAAATTATAGTGTCAGAAATAAAGATCTAAAGCCCGTCAGTGGTATAAATAACTGAAAAGAGATTACAGTCTAAAACAGGCTGCATACATATTTAAAAAGTGCTGTGTACACCGCTTGGGAAAATATATGATGTGAAATCTAATAGCCCATCTTGCTTTCTAACTCTTGAGCAGTAATTTAAAGCCCCAGCATTTTGAAAAAAGGACTATGAATATCATGAACACATGTAAAGTTAAAATGTAATAATGCCTACTATGGTATAAATGAAAGACCACCTCTTGGAGCCATGTTATTCTTTATTGTGTCACTAATGATATTTGTTAAATTAAATAAACAATATGGCCCTATGCCCGGGCTGAGCAGCAGACTTTGAGTGATGGATGAATAATTGCTCTGACACACATTTCTGTGAAAGAGAGGGCTAAGGGACTGCTTGGCTTGAGAAACCAAACAGCCCCATTTGCCTGCCTCCTCAGGCTTTTATTGTAACAACAGCTTGAACTAAAATTAAGTATTAGATATTATCAGAGGGTAAGCATCCTTGAGAAGATACATGTGTCTGCAGTGTCTTTTAAGCAAGGACATCTAAAGGCTAAGCATAAAGATTCCAGTAAACACCTGGAGGCTCAGACTTGTTTGAAAAAGTCAAGGCAGGGGCGGTTGTCTTCAGCCAACTTTTGTTCCATGCCTCCCCACAACCCTATACTTCTTAAGCTTTAAGAATGTTCTTGTGTGTATTTCTATCCCCTTCTTATCATTTTTTAGGGGTTGGGAATGGGATATAAGCTGGAAGATACCCTTAAAGTTTATTTCATGCTCAAATGAAATATATAAATATTTATCCATATAGAAATTTTGTAAAATAATTACAGTACACACAGTGGATTAATCTTACTGGTGGAATATTTGCCCACAATATCACCATATTTAATTCTGAAGAAAAAATACAAGTTTTCTCTGGTTATTTTGGCATAAAAATAATACAGGTGCCTTTTAAGATATTTAAAATAATTGTCCATTATATTGTTCATTATATTCCACACATGAGTGAATACACAACATAAATTGATAAACAAAAATAGAGCCAGAGACAAAGAAGCATCGAACAGACTGTCCAACCTCAGAGGGAAAGCAGGGGAGGGTGGGTAAGAGAGCAACTAAAGGACTTGTATGCATGCTATATAAGCCATGGACAAAGACAGTAGGGTGGTAAGGGCATGTGTTTGGGGGTGGGAACAGCCAGGGAGTGGTCAATGGGGGGAAAGGAGACATATATAATACTTTAAACAATAAAGAATTTTAAAATAAATAAGTAAATTAAATAATTGTCAAAGTCATGAAGTGTTAATTACACCTTGCTTATTGGTATTAAGGAAAGATCTCTGAAAGCCTATTTTAAGAAAAATTGAGAGACACCTGATCAGTAAAGAAGATTCATTTTAAAGTTTCTTTATTTCTCACGTGAACTATGACATTTTTATCAGCAGTGGAATAGCAAAGGCTCTTAGTTGATAAGTTACAAGCTTCTAAATGTCACTTTTAAATATTCAAAATCATTTTATTATTTTATCATAAATAGTTTTATTGCTGAGTACTTCAGGGAAACTTATGTTAGGTGGGAAAGCTCTGAATCTTCCTAAAACATTACTTCCCTGGTGCCTTTTTTTGTTGTTGTTGTTAGGAATTAAAACTGGTTCCCATGTGTTTATCAAACTAGGGTCAGGATCCTCACTGCATCATTGGAAGACTTTCTCATAAACATGTAAACCTTTTCAAGAGGCTAGAATAAATTTAAATGTGGGCATATGTTTGACTAGTAGAGGGAAGTAATTATTTATGTCAGTCAGACCAGAGGATTGATATATGTGTAGAATCCTATTCACCTGAAATGTAGTGTAAATGGTTAAGAGGGGATAACACAATGAAATCCCAAATCTTAACCCAGGTATTTTCTTCCACTACACCATGCATGTATTTTCTACTTCAGTTCTGCTGGTATTATAGCAATGGGTCATTTCTCAGCATTTCCATAAAATAGACTCTATTGAATTAGTTAGGATCCTGGAAAGAAACAGATGGCACCCTCTGAAAATTAATTGTAAAAGTTTAAAGGTGGAACTGTTGTTTACGAAGATGTGGAGAGAAATAAGGAAGTAAACAGGAGGTGGTTAAGCATTCAGGCACCGGTTACATTAGGGAGCCACTCTCACCCAATTGGATGACCAAAGGACAGTGAAAAGGGACAGAGTTTATGCATTCTGATAGCTGTGGCCATGGCAGTGTAAGCATTTGATAGGAACTGTGGTCATAGATAGAAGACAACAGCACTGCCCTTGTAAAATCATTGCTTTTTCATGGTCAAACTGGGAAGGAGTAGGGGAAATAGACAACCTAATCGCTCTTTCCTCCCAACCTCTGATTTTCTGCTCTTGCTCCCCCTGAGCCAAACCAAAGTAAGAGCAGCCTTTAGGTAGTGAGGAATGCACAATGAGATATCATCTCACCTGCTAGAATGGCTACCATCAAAAAGACGAGAGATAATAAGAGCTGGTGAGGATGTGGACATAAGGGAACCTTGAGCTCTGTGGTGGGTATGTAAATTGATACAGCCACCATGGAAAACAAAAGGGAGCAGAGCCGGAGATCGGAGGTGGTAGGTGTGAACTACAGAGGAAATACCTTTTCTGACCACTCATTGGCTAAGCTCACTGTATGCCACTGGTAATATTCTTAGTAACTTGGGTATAAGAATCCAAAAAGGTGATCTAGGGTTTTTCCACCATACTCCTGGAGGAAAAAAACAGAGGTCCGCTGCTGGAGGGCTAAGAAATGTCATATCCTGCCCTAGCCAGTTTGGCTCAGTGGATAATGCCCAGGCTTGCCGAGCGCAGGGTCCGGTTCCATTCTGATCAAGGGCATGTACCTAGGTTGTAAACTCCTCCCTGGCTGGGGCCCAGGTCAGGGCTCACGCAGGAGGCAACCAATCAAAGTGTTCCTCACACTTTGATGTTTCTCTCTGTCTTTCCCTTTCTCTTCCACATTCTCTAAAAATCAATGGAAACATATCCTCAGGTGAGGATACGAAAAAAGAAAGAAAGAAATATCATATTCTATGAAAGACATATCTTGAAAATGCCTAAAGAAAGTTGTCATTTTTTCATGGTGAAGGGACTGGAGTCCATGTTGATGAAAACACCTTGGTGGCTGCGGTGACTGGCAGTGGTTGCAGCAGCGGGGTGATGGGGCTGGTGCCTTCCCCTGATCAGCCCAGTCACCTCAGTAGGACATTCCCTATGGGCTCCGAGTATGTGAGAGGGGGCAGGCTGGGCTGAGGGACTACCCCCACAGTGCACAAATGTCATGCACCGGGCCCCTAGTATACTAATAAAAGGGTAATATGTTAATTAGACTGGATAGACTGGATGTCTTCTGGACATCATTCCAGAAGTCCTTTCTGACAAAGCTGGGGGTGTGGCCAGCCTGCAAACCCCCAGCGGCCCCTTGCCCAGATGGGCCCACCCCCCAGAGGGGACCACCTACCCTGATCAGGGGCATGGCCAGCCTGCAAACCCTCGGCAGCCCCAAATCCAGGCTGGCCCTGCCCCCAAGTGGGGACCCCCACCCCAATCCAAGCCCCCTCAGGGCAGGCCAGCCGGCACCGTCCCCTGCACCAGGCCTCTATCCTATATAATGAAAGGGTAATATGCAAATTCACCCTAACGGCAGAATGACCGCTGGACCAGTTACTACAAGGCTCACTGGCCACCTCTTGCTTTCCCCCGGCCGGCAGGCTCCGATAGCCTGATGGCCACCTGCAATGGAGGCAGAGCTGGCGAGTGGGCGGGAACAGCTGACCTCTCGCTCCCTTCCCCTGGCCATAAGGCACCAATCACCCGATGGCAAACAGGGAACCAGGGATGGGTGGTGGCAGGGGGCGGAGCCAGCTGCGGGCAGCTAGGGATGATAGCCCTGATTGCAGGCCAGGCCTAGGGACTGTACCTACACACAAATGCCGGGCCTCTAGTGTACATATATGCATATATGTATATATGTATACTAGAGGCCTGGCTCTCAACCGCTCGCCTGCCTGCCTTCCTGATTGCCCCTAACCTCTTCTGCCTGCCAGCCTGATCACCGCCTAACCACTCCCTTGCCAGCCTGATTGGCACCTAACTGTTCCCCTGCCGACCTGGTCACCCCCAACTGCCCTCCTCTGCAGGCCTGGTCACACCTAACTGCCCTCCCCTGCCAGCCTGGTTGCCCCTAACTGTTCTCCCCTTGAGGCCTGCCTGCCCCAACTGCCCTTCCTCCCCTGCAGGCCCAGTTGCCTCCAACTGCCCTCCCCCACCAGCCTGGTGGCCCCCAACTGCCCTCCCCTGCTGGCCCAGTCACCCCCAACTGCCCTCCCCTGCTGTCCCGGTCACCCCTAAATGCCCTCCCCTGATGGCCTGATCACCCATAACTGCCCCTCCCTTGCCGGCCATTTTGTGGCTGTCATCTTGTGACCACATGGGGGCAACCATCTTGTGACTATAGGGGGCGGCCATCTTGTGCAAGGGGATAACAGTCAATTTGCATATTACCTCTTTATTATATAGGATATACATATATATACTATTTAGCCTTAAAAAAAAAAAAAGAAAGAAATCCTGCCATTTGTGAACACAACATGGATAAACCATTGAGGGCCCTATATTAAGTGAAGTAAGCCAGACAGATGAAGACAAATACTTTCTAATTTCACTTATATTTACAGTAAAAAAAAAAAAAAAAAAAAAAAAAAAGAAGAAGAAGAAGAACTCATTGAAAAAGAAATCAGATTGTTACTTGCCAGAAGGAGGTGGTAGGTGGGGGAACTGGGTGAAAGTGGTCAAACTGTACAAACTTGCAGTTATATGATAAGTTCCAGGGATGTAATATGCAGCATAACTATACTACATTGTGTATTTGAAAGTTGCTGTGAATAAATGGTAAAAGTCCTCATCACAAGGAAACATAATTTGTAACTATGTGAGGTGATGGATGTTAACTAAATTTATTACTCATTTTACAATATACATAGTTTCTCCCCGCGCACCCCCCCCCACCATTATCTGAAGTTTCATTTTCTATAGTTTCAGTTGACAACAGTCAATCATGATCTGAAAATATTCAATGGAAAATTCTAGAAATAATAAGCAAGCTTTAAAGTATGGACCATTTTGTGTATGATGAAATCTTGCACTGTCAAGCTCTGTCCTACACAGGATGTGAATTATCCTTTTGCTCAGCATAGCCACAGATTACTATCATATATCAAATCATTGAGTTTAAACTTATACAACCTTTATTATATTTTAAACATTTTTCAATAAAATTGGGGTAAAAAAGAATGGTGAAGAATGAAAGGAGCAGCAGATCCATTAGCCACTCATCCATTCTGTGGTTCTTTTAGATAGGAAAAAACAACTACTGTATATCACCACCAAGTGGAAACAAAGAGTCCTATCAGCCACTTTATTGTTGCAGGGGGATTCGTTCAATTATGCCATTATTATCATTTGACTTTGCAAGACTAACCATCATCTCTGTGCAGTACAAGGAAGCAGGAGAGCAGGTTGTATGTGGAGATGGCTAGTCCATTCTGGGAGTGGGGACTATAAATCTGGCTGTGGTCTCTGCCTTTGTAGCTGTTACAACAATTAGGCTGGTAATCATAGATTCTATTCTACTTACTTTTCTCTTCTTAGATTTTGCTGGAATTTAGCCAGGAGGGATATTTAACCTGATGGGATAATCTTTATTTTGTCAGGCTCAAAGTCCTTCATGGTGTTCTCTTTATTGAATTACAGTTTTTCATGCACTGTTATTACTTTTGGATCTAGGAATACTGAGATGTGCACTGATGAGCCTATGGATCCCAGGCATAGCTCTCATCCCTCCTTTGTGGACCAGCCATCAACTTTCCCATTCCTTCTATGGGCACTGGAACCTATAGAGTCACCAAGTCCAAGATTTTAAAAAGTGGAAGCAAAACTTCCTTAAGTGAGTCTTTAAAAAAAAGACTAGTAGATGTGTTGAAATATCTCTGGGTCTCAGTGTTCTGGATAAGATTCCACTGCTGCCCCTGGGATGGCACTGATCAGTTGCAATCATCTCTGGATCTCAACTTCCCATTCTTAAAACAGAAGATACTTTTGAAGATTTTTCCTATCTAATATTCTTTCATTCTATAATTACAATACTAATTCATTGTAATCAAAGACATCTAAATTGATTAGGCCTTTCAAGAGGAAAGGTAAGAAGCATGAAATAGTAACAATAATGATGATATCAGTTAACAGTCATAGAGCATTTATTTTGTGCATAGCATCATCCTAAATCCTTTTCATGTCACCTTAATCCTCTAACAACCCTTTGAAGAGATACTATTTTATCATATTCCACTTGTGTGAGTCGGCCTCAAGTACTCAGTTAGTAATTTAAAGTTAGAAAATGGAGTCTAGTAACCAACCACAAAATGTTTTAGAACAAAAATGATTTGCCTGCTCTAGGTCAGAGAGAATTGATGACTCGGCAGGCTTTGTGTCCATTAAGACATCCAACATGTTATTATAAATAGTAGACTATTCAACCACATTAAAAGAATCAAATGAGAAATGGGTCTGGCTTTAAAAAAATACCTGATCAGGGCTCATATTTTTATCTATTATAATGCATATAATATAGGTTAAGAAATTTCCCCTATAGTGTATTTTATATCAGACCCTGCAATTTTATAAGATAGTAATCATTATTAGCTCCATTACATAAACAACAACTGAGACTTACAGAAGGTTAATAACTTGCCCTAGTTCTTACATTTAGTAAATGCTGGATTCAGAGTTCTCCCTAAAGTCTAATCTAACCATAAAGCCTCTATTCATCAGTGCTGGATTTCCTCCATTCTGGGACAATATCTACAATTGATTTTTCATTGGAAGAAGGTAAGCTATGCCTTTGGAAATTCAGGGCTTACTTTTAAGCAGGGTTAGAGTGACTTTTGCAAATATCAGACACCTTCCATATCCACATCTAGGATTAAGTATTCCACACATTTGTGGTGGTGATTGGACTAAAATATCCCTAAATGCCTTTATTCTCCAGTTATCTAAAAATATGACAACCCAGACTATAAGCTGAATAAATGTTCATAAAATGTCATTGTCCATAGATCAATGGAACAGAACAGAGAACCCAGAAATTGACATAAGCCATTAAGCTCAATTAATATTTGACAAAGAGGGAAGAGCATATAATGGAGAAAGGGCAGTCTCTTCAATAAATGGTGTTAGAAAAATTGGACAGGTACATACAAAAAAATGAAACTAGACCACCAACATACACCACACACAAGAATAAACTTAAAATGGATAAAAGACTTAAATGTAAGTAATGAAACCATAAAAATTCTAGAAGAAACCATAGACAGCAAAATCTCAGACATCTCTCGTAGAAATATGTTTGCTGATACATCTCATAGAGCAAAGGAAACTAAGGAGAAAATAAATAAACGGGACTACATCGAAATAAAAAGCTTCTGCACAGCAAAAGAAACCATTAACAAAATGAAAAGGGAGCCCACTGTATGGGAGAACATATTTACCAATGATGCATCTAGTAAGGGGTTAATATCTAACACATACAACTTAACAAAATGAAGACAAACAGCCTAATTTAAAAAAAAAAATGGGCAAAGAACCTAAATAGACACTTCTCCAAAATGGACATACAGTTGGCCAAGAGACATAGAAAAAAAATGTTCAAGGTCACTAATCATCAGAGAGATACAAATTAAAATGACAATGAGGTATCACCTCATACATGTCAAAATGGCTATCATCAACAAATCAACAAATGACAAGTGCTGGCGAGAATATGGAGAAAAGGGAACCCTAGTATACTGCTGTTGAGAATGCAGATTGGTGTAGCCATTATGGAAAATAGTATGGAGTTTCCTCAAACTATTAAATATGGAACTGCCATTTGACGCAGTGATCCCATTTCTAGGAATACATCCTAAGAAACCCAAAACACCAATCAGAAAGAACATGTGCGCCCCTATGTTCATAGTAGCACAATTTACAATTGCTAAGATCTGGAAACAGCCCAAGTGTCCATAAGTAGATGAGTAGATAAAAAAAAATCTGTGATTTATTTACACCATGGAATGCTATGCAGCTGTGAAAAGAAAGGATCTCTCTTACCTTTGAGATAGCATGGAGGGACCTAGATAAAATTATGCTAAGCAAAATCAGTCAATCAGAGAAAGATAAGTATCACATGATCTCACTCATTTGTGGAATATAATGAACAAAATAAACCAATGAACAAAATAGATCCAGAGACATAGAAGCATGGAATAGACTAATGAATCTCAGCGGGAAGGCAAAGGGATTGGGTGGGTGGGTGGGGCGGGATTAACCAAAGAACTCACATGCATTTATGTATAACCCATGGACATAGACAATAGTGTATTGAGGGCCTCAGGGGAGGGATGGGTTGGGAGTGAAGGGGGTCAAATGGGTAAAAAATGGGGCATCTGTAATAGTTTCAACAATAAAGCTAAATTTAAATAAATAAATAAATAAATAAATAAATAAATATCCTTGCCCATAGAAATATCTCCATGCTTTTGAAGTAAACATGGCTACTATCTTTTCAGTAGAATGCTATTTACAAATCTTGTAAATTTTGGCATAATAGCTTAATAGTTAAGTGCAAGGTCTGGAGCTATAGACTTGGTCATTCACTGATTACATGATTCGTCAAGGTACTTAAGATCTCTAAACCACATTTTCTTCTCTTCATATGTAAGATATGGGTAATGACTGTACCCATCTGACAAGATAGTTGAATATTACATACATTCATTTATGTAAATTGCTTAGCACAATTGCTGGCATTTAGGAGATGCTATACAAGTGATTACTCTTCCTAAGGGTGAGTGGTTTGTCTTGCCTTTGGAGAACAACTTGATCTTCTTTGGCAAGGTTAACAAGTATGATCTAATTTAATTAAAATAGGCCTATGAAGCATCTCATTTTTTATATGTGCAAACTGAGACCTAAAGAAACTAAATAATCTTTTCAAGGTCACAACTCTAAAAGCCAATGCTTAACACAACACCGGGTCTTCTGACTATTGGTTGAGAGCAATAACATGCCCCACAATTTATAAAACTATCAGCAACTCTGAGTGGACATGGCTTTAGAGTGCAAACACAGTTAAGATTTGACTCAGAAAACAGCATCTTGTATATTCACCAATTCACCAGACTCGCAGATCACAAATACTTCTCAGCCCTCAGCATGAAAGGGGAACTTCAAATAATGACCAGTGCCCAAATCTTTGTATCCTAGTTAAGATATCTAACCACATTTGATATCCCCAAACTTTTTGATATGGTACTACCACAGGGTATACTTCCAAATGAGTGACATATTTTTCACTTTTTACTTTCCTGCCTGATTTACAAATCATAGCTTTGGTTCAACTTGGTCATCATTAATCCTAATAAAAGGTGAATATCACATTGTTAATATATTTATTTTTACTATGTACCATTTACATTTCTACAGACTTTGTACAAGTAAAAGCTAGGCTATGCTGACTTAGCATCTAAGCCTGTGACCTAAGCTTGGGCCCTGTGTCTAGTTTCCTTACATCTTGCTTAAGACTCACAGCCCACAGAGGCCACCCAACACTAAATTCAGGGTGGATTGGTTATGTGAGCCTCTGAGCTATAGCAGGCTGCCTCCAAGGGTTGTCATTAATGCTTTTGTATTATTTGCTTTCCTTATCATCTATAATAATAAAAGCATAATATGCAAATCGACCGAATGGATGAACAGCAGAATGACCTTCCAGACGACCTTCTGGACAAAGCCAGGGTTGTGAGGGCTGAGACAACAGCCAGGGTGGCTGCAAGGGCCCAAACAGTGGGGGCTGCGAGGGCCTACCCTTGCACAAATTTCATGCATCGGACCTCTAGTATAGATATAAATAGCCTTGGCCCCTGATAAAATTATCTTCCCTAAAGAGCAGCAAACACACACCTATCCACACTCACCTATTGTTTTCAAGCAGTTGGCATTATTTTATACTAAACTGCTAATTGTTATTAATTACCTTGGCATTTTGGGGAAGAGCATTAATCTTGGCATTGGCATTCTTTATTTCGATAGGAACATCATTTCCCTCCCATCAGAAGGAATTTCTTTCTTGAGGGTTATTCATAAATGTGTCATTTATTGCAAATCACCGCTTATGGGAATGAAACCCAACATCTGGAGGAACATTGGTAAGGTCAAAGATGGCAGGGCTAATTTCAGCCCCCTTACATTTAGATCAATCATTCTGTTCCCAGGCAGCACCACTACAAGAAGGAGAGTTGTTAGGAGAAGGGAGTAAAGTATTTTAAGACTAGAGAAATAAAGAGGCATCAGTGCTGACATTAATAATAGTAAGAGCACTCATTAAAGGCATTGACTTTTAATATATACCTGACAACATGATTAGTGCTTTACATACACAACCATTTTTTAATCTTTATAATATCTTAATAAATTAATTTACTTGCCCTATTTTACAGATGAGAAAAGTAAGGTTTAGAGTAAATGACTTGTTCAGGATAGAACAACTACTAAATAAGAAAACTGGGACTTGAATCCAAATTCATTTTGATGACAAAATTTGAGTTAGTGATCATAAATAAGACCTGGTCTCTGCATTTGAAAACTTAGAGTTTCGATAAAAGAGGTGATCAGTATATATGGTAAAGTGAAAGGCTGATTGCAAAATCAGTACAGTATTTTTTTTAATATATTTTATTGATTTTTCACAGAGAGGAAGAGAGAGGGATAGAAAGTTAGAAACATCAGTGAGAGACATCGATCAGCTGCCTCCTGCACGCCCCCTACTGGGGATGTGCCCGCAACCCAGGTACATGCCCTTGACCGGAATCGAACCTGGGACCCTTCAGTCCGCAGGCCGACGCTCTATCCACTGAGCCAAACCAGTTAGGGCAAAATCAGTACAGTATTAAAGGATAAAGAAAAATTGAAATCAGAAGAGAGATAAGAATTGATCACATGGGAAAAACTAGGATTTGAGCAGAGGCAGTTGGGTGTTTTACAGCATATGCTTTGTCATAACAATGCTTAGCATACACTTGCTAATTGCTGTATAAGTGGTACTTAATTTTGCTTTGATTTTATTCTCTAAAAATAAGTATTATATCTTATATACTGTATGGTGGGAATTAGATTGTATCAGATAAAATAATATTTTTAGAACAATGGCTGATGTATTATTAGAGTTGTGTAAATGGTAGCTATTATTTGAACAGCATTACAAGTTATGGAATAAATTTGAGCAGTATGTGGGAGGATGCACGTTGAAAGAAAAACAGTGATCAGCATGGAAGTTACCTGTATGCCAGGTAAGACAACTTGGCTTTTATTCTGTATTTAAAAGTGAACTATTAGGAATGGTGTGTCATGATTAGAGCTATACTATAAGAATGAGGGGGCCAATGTAATGCACAGATTGGTGCAGAGAAAACACAGAGAGAAATTAATTAGGCCAGTGCTCCAGTAACACATAGGAAAGAGGAAACTGAGTCATCAGCGCAGTCAGAGAAGAAAGCCTGGGAGATGTGCAGGAATATTTGGTGAACTGATTGGATGTGAAACACTGGGGATATGAAAGAGTAAAACATAACTGAGATTCAGTGTCTGAGCTGTGATTAAATAACATATTCCTTTTGTATGACACTGTACGCAAATGGCTTCTTTAATAGAATAGTGATAACATTTTAGGAAAACTTCGATTGAATGCTTATAATGTACTGGTTCTTCATCACTTTATTATATCTTCTCCTTACAAAAACTTAACAAAGAGGATAGTACTCTTCTCATTTTAGATATTAGAAAACTGAGTGGTGTAATAATTTCCTCAAGAAGACACAATAACAAAATCTGAGTGGACTTTAGAATTACTTGATTTTAGGGCTCAATAGTCTATCCCTCCATTGCACATCTCAAAGAATAAAGTGTAGCATTCTATATGTAAGTGATTTCCTACAGGTCTGAGTAAATATGGCCAGGCGATAATCCTGAGGACAAAAAAATAAAAAATAAAAAAGAGAGTGCGCTATAATTTTTATGGTCTTTCAAACGAAAATTTCCCCAAAGCATTGTTGTCATAATTGTAATAACACCCATGTTGATATAATGTTTTATAATTGAAAAGTTTCCTTAGTTATAATTTCAGTGCATTCTTATACTAGTCTTGTAAGGTGAGCAAGACAGGAGCTATTATCCACATTTTACAGGTGATAACAATGGGGCTTGTAGACAGATGAGAAATGACGTCTAAGTCATGTGTTTAGAAAGCAGTAATGCTGGATCTAGACACCAGTCTACAAACCACTCCCAGTGCTGTTTCCAACCTTTAAATAGTTGTAAGTAAAAGGCAGTAACCTCTTCTGCCATAACAAAAATCTGGCAATAAAAGGCAGAATTGATGTCATAAAGCATAGATGTTTTTATAAATAGCATTTTAAATGTCGGTTGAAGGAGGTTATGTTTTGAGATAGTTTTCCTTTCTGCATTGCAGTAGTCAGACTCCCACACAAGTGTTCTTGGTGTCACTGGTCCATCCCCTTATAGAAATACTACCTTGGGATGATTTCTGCTTCCAACTAAGATGGAAAAAAAAAATTAGATTTATATCCCTGCTTGAAACAACCAAAATGTATTCAAACCACTGGACCTTAGGAAAAAAAAGAATAGTGATAGCTGAAAAAAAAAGAAACAAATAATATGAGCCCCATGATTGTCCCAGGTTAATTGTTTGAGATCATTTTAAGGCTGTAGCATAGAGATAGGGGCTCAAGTAAAGCCCAGAAGATTCTCCTAGTAGAAGAGATGGGAATAGGATTATAACAAGGTAGGGTACAAAAGAGGAGAAAGCTGCCCAGAGAGAGAAATCTAGATATCTTAGAAGTTAACTCTCAAAAATTCAGTTGAGTGCTGATTAGTGCGTAAGTTGTGAAAAAAACACACAAACCTTGGGAAAATCATACAAAGGATTAACAATAGTAGAACCTGGCACAGACAGAGGGCAAGGAATAATGCCGGTTCCCACAAAATTCACTGGGCTTTGGGTAGAGTACACAAGAGAGACTTGGCTCAGTAGTAGGAAATAATTAGACATAGAGTTAGCACTGTCCCAGTCCTACTTCATAAGTTATAGCTGATGAATAAGGATAAAACTGCAGATGATCCTCGACTTACAAATAACTTATATCTCAATAAACCAATTTTAAGTTGAATATATTGTAAATTTAAGCTGTAATTTTAATTTTTTTAAAAAGGAAACAGATTTAGTACTACCCTGTAGAGTATCAGTTGTGATTGCATGGTTGACTACCCAATATCATGAGAGACTATGGTACTGAATATCGCTAGCCCAGGAAACAATCAAAATACAAAATTCAAAGTAGGATTTTTAATAAGTGCATATCACTTTCATACATAGAAAAATTTTAAAATATTGTAAGCCAAATATTATGTCAGGAATCAATCTATATTTATAAATTAATCAACTGTGTTCCAAAACAAAATTCAATAATATTTTTGTGTATATAAAAGATATCCAGCACAAAAAAGACAAAATGTTTAGCATCCAATTAAAAATTAACAGACATGCACTATAGCAGGATAAATCATATTCCAGGCTATAAAACAGTCTCAATAAATTTAAAATAATTCATGTCAGAAAAAAAATTACATTTTCTGGCCAAGATAGATTAAATTAGTACTCAATAATGTACAGATCTTTGAAAAATCTTTCAGCATTTGGAAATTAAATAACAATCGTTTGTGTAATACCTGGATTAAAGAAGAAATAAGAAGAGGAGTAGTGTTTTAACCTAAATAAAAATTATAACATTCACACCACAATACCACTGAAATGGTTCTGAGGGTACACCTACATCAGAAAAGAAAAAAAAAAAAAAAAACTCAAATAAATGATCAGACACAAGAAACTAGAAAAGAATACAACTAAACCCAAAGTAAGTCGAAAAATCCTTTATAATAAAAGCATAATATGTTAAGTGTCCAGTCGTCCAGTTGGCCGTTCAACCAATCAAAGCATAATATGCTAATGATATGCTAAGTTCACTCAATTGCTTGCTATGACATGCACTGACCACTAGGGGGAAGACTCTTCAACCGGTAGGTTAGCTTGCTGCTGGGGTCTGGCTGACCGGGACTGAGCGAGATGGGCTGGACACGCCCTGGAGCCCTCCCACGGTTCCTCCCCAGCTGGCCAACCTCCCGCATCCCTCCCCAGCCCAAATTATGCACCAGTGGGTTCCCTTGGCCTGGCCTGCACCCTCTTGCAATCCCAGATCCCTCAGGGGATGTCGAAGAGCTGGTTTCTGCCCGATCCCATAGGCCAGGCCGAGGGACCCACTGGTGCACGAATACATGCACCGGGCCTCTAGTAAATAAATAAAAAGCAGAGCAGAAGTCAATCAAATAGAAAACAGAAACTATAATTAAATTCAAAGTTGATTACTTTAAAAGCTATCTACATTTTTAAAACTCTACTCAGACTAATAAAAAAGAGAAATAAAACAAATTATTATAATCAATTAATAGACACCACTAAATATACATATTAAAAAGTAATAAGGGCATTTATGAAACTCCTTGAGATATATAACCTATTAAAGCCTACTTTAAAAAAATAAAAACATGAAAAGTCAAACATCTATTAAAGAAATTAAATTATAGATAAAATCCTTCCTACAAAGAGAATTCCAGACCCAGGTACTTTACTGGTGAATTCTACTAAAGATTTTAAAAACACATTATACCCAGTCTACACAAACTATTAGAGAAAACTGGAAAGATGTAAAATCTCAAAACATTCTGTGACATATGCATTAATTACTCTGTTACCAAAAGAGACAAAAACATTTATAAGAAAGGAAAATACAGATTCTGAACAAAAGCTCAGAAAATTGATTTTAACAATATATGAAGAAGGGTGTTACACCATGAAAAAGTAGTTCTATTCCCCAAAATCAGGGTTGGTTTAACATTTGAAAATCAAATAATATAAAAAACAAAGTTATGTATTCAACATAATAGATGCAGATAATCATTTGACAAGATCCAACATTTCTGTTAAAACTCTTACATAACTAGGAATTGAAGTGCAATATCTCAATCAGATTAAGATCAATTTCAAAAACCTATAACTGACAAAATACTTAATGAAGAAAAACTGAATGCTCTTTTCCTAAGATTGGGGACAAGACAAGGATATCTGCTTTCATCACTTTAGTGGATGAAACATTTTACTGGAAGTTCTAGCCTATAAGAAGGATATTTTTGAAATTAAAATGGAGGCAGTAAAAGCTGTCTTTATTCACAGACAACATGATTGTCTATATAAAAAATCCAATATAATCTACAAAAATCTACTAGATTTACAAAGTGAGTTTAGCAAGGTTGTAGGTTTCAAGATCAATATTAAAGCTTTGGGTATATATAGCAGCAAAAAAAAAAAAAAACAACAATCAAAAGTTGAAAAAAAAATTAAATGCCAATTATAGTAGAATTGAAAATAGAAAATACTTATAGATAAAGTAGAGGCCCGGAGTACAACATTTATGCACTGGAGGGGGGTGGGGGAGTCCCTCAGCCTGGCCTGCATCCTCTCACAGTCCAGGACCCATCAGGGATGTCTGACTGATGGCTTAGGCCTGCAGACATCCCCTGAGGGGTCCTTAGCATTGCCGTGGAGGCAGGAGAGGCTCCAGCTACCACCACTGTGCTCACCAGCTGTGAGCCCAACTTCTGGCTGAGCAGCACTCCCCCCTGTGGGAGTGCACTGACCACCAGAGGGCAGCTCCTGTATTGAGCGTCTGCCCCCTGGTGGTTAGTGCATATCATAGCAACCAGTCGTTCTGCTGTTTGGTCAATTTGCATGTTAGCCTTTTACTATATAGGATGTTACAAAAGACATGGAGAACTGTTTGTTGTATTATATAAAAATTTACTAAGAGAAGTTGAGTAGGATATAAGTTTAAGGAGAGCTATATTGTTTACATGGGTTTAAAGACTCACTATTGTTAAAATGTTGATCCCTCTCCCAAAAATATCTAGAGTCTATCTCAATAAAATTCTAATATATTGTAGAAGTTTATAAACTAATTATAAAATCCACATAGAGATACAGAGGACCTAAAATAACTCAAAACAACTTAAAAAAAGAAAAGAACATACACTGCCCTTGATGGTATGCTCAGTGGTTAGAGTACCTGCCCACACAATGACAGGTCTTGGGTTCCATTTACAGTCAAGGGCATGTACCTGGGTTGCAGGTTCAATCCCACGCCCTGATCAGGGCTCCTGCAAATCTCCTGTGGGAGGCAACCAATTGATATGTCTCATCAATGTCTCTCTCTCTCTCTCTCTCTTTGCCCCCCCTCTCCCCCCCCCTCTGTCCCTCCTTTCCATTCTCTCTAAAAACCAATGGAAAAATATTTTTGTGGTGATTGTGATGATAATTTTTCAGTGTCAAATTTATCAAATTAGACACATTAATTATGGACAACTTAATTTACATTAATTATACCTCAATAAAGCTGTTAAAAGTATTTCTCTCTTTGTGTGTAAGGGAGCTAGCATATGTATTAGTTGCATTTCTGCACTTTTACTTTTTTCTTTGCTCTTTATGCCTCCTCCATTCCCGTGTTTCCTTCAGGCCTACCTGAACTTTCCTTTCTTTATTTTGCAAAAGGCTTCTGAACAGTTAAAGTAAAGTTACATTTTCTATTAATTCCTGCCTGCTGTTAATGCAGGTGGTTGTACCCAGAGCCAGCATGGCCAAATGTAATGGCACAGGCTTTGGAGTTAGATGGCAATAAGTTCAAGTCTTTGCTTTATCTCTTTCCACCTGTGTGATTTGAAGTATGTCACTTACCCTCAATAAACCTCAATTTTCTCACCTGCAAAACAAGAATAATTATATCTATTCTGTAAGTAAAATATATGGATTAAACTTAGATAATATTCCATTCTAAGTAAGATACTTTATCTCCTTGAGACTCAATTTCCTAACCTAAAAAAAAAAAAAAAGGTTAAGGAAAATTGTGGCTATTCTAATAAAAGTAATATAGGAATTAAGTTTAGATAATGTATTCTAATGTTTCTGGCCCTTAGTTCTAAACATGATACTTTATCTCCCTTTTTTTAAAACAGGTCTCCCTGTTGCTGCCCTCCTGGAAGATAAAGTACTAGTGTTCTCCCTTCTGCAAAAGAAGAATCACACTTCTAATAATGTTAGAGTTCAAAGACACCTAAGAAATAATTTGGTTTCAAAGTTCTTGTTTCCATGATGTTAGAATACTGAGGTCCAAAAACCCAAAAAGAAAATGGGATAACTGAAGCCAGCCTAGAAATTTGTGAGGCTCGCAATGTTCTTTGTCCCATGAATTGTGTAAGATTGAGTGAAACCTCCTTAGGCCTCCAATAGTTAAACTGTTCTGATTCTCCAGGGAAGCTGGCTGATCACAAGGCCCACCTCATTAGTACTGTTGCTTTGAGAAGTCCATTCTGTCTCCCCTGCTGCCCCTTTGCAGTCTGACTGCTCCAAGTAACAAGGTCTAACTGGAAGCCCAAGTTTTGCCTCCATCATTGTAACGTTTTATTTTTGTCTTTGCCTGAGCTGCCTCTGTCAATAGAAATCAAGTTTCAAGTGATCATTTCCAAGCAGCCCAGCCAAGCTCTGCATTTTTAACATCATTTTGCCAGACATTGAACAGATCTCTGATTGGGCTGAATAAATAGTCAGAATAGAGTTGAATTGTGTCACATGCTGATAAAAGCAGGTGGCAACCACAAAGGCAGGACAGTGAATTCGTGTCCTACAAGGATCCAGGGTGGGTCTAAAGAAGGGCAGGCATTGGGCTCCTTTCTCCTTGAGGTAGGATCTGCACAACCCCCTGGGACCTCTCACCAATTAGAGTCACCTGGGTATCTTCAGCTCTGAATAGCCTCAAAAAAGCACATGATCTCCCCCCTCAAACCTGTTCTAGGACTTCTCATCACTGCTATCTCAATTCCTGTAACAGGAAAAAGAGAGATATCAAAGTCAAACTGGGCGAATATGATGGGAAGAAACTATGGAAGGAATAGTTCAATAGTCAAGGCTTGCCTAAGTCCTTGACTATTGTAATCTCCTTTAACCATCAAACAATCCTTTGAGATATTATTATCCCTACTAGAGGCCCGGTGCACGAAATTTGTGCACAGGGGTGTATATCCCTCAGCCCAGCCTGCACCCTCTCCAGTCTGGGACCACTTGAGGGATGTCTGACTGCCCATTTAGGCCCAATCCCAGTAGGATCAGGCCTAAACGGGCAGTTGGACATCCCTCTCACAATCCAGGACTGCTGGCTCCCAACTGCTCGCCTGCCTGCCTTCCTGATTGCCCCTAATTGCCCTCCCCTGCCAGCCTGGTCACCCCTAACTGCCCTCCCCTGCCGGCCTGGTTGCCCCCAACTGCCCTCCCCTGCAGGCCTGGTTACCTCCAACTGCCCTCCCCTGCTGACCATCTTGTGTCCACATGGGGGCAGCCATCTTTGACCACATGGGGGCAGCCATCTTGTGTGTTGGTGTTGGAGTGACAGTCAATTTGCATATTACTCTTTTATTAGATAGGATTCCACAGATAAGGAAACTAAGGCTTAGAGAACTGTGGTGATTTGTTGAAGACACAGAAGAGGTAAAACTGTAAACAATTGACTTCATATCATGAATGGCAATATGAATACATATATTAGAAAAAAGCATTAAATACTGTGAAGGACAAATATTTGCATAAAGTTTTTTATATTTAAATTATTTCTTTCTAGATATAATTATTGTAATATATTTAACACATTACTAACTTGATTAACTGAATTTAATCAGTTTAATATTCCACTAACTGTGTTTAATGGTTTTCATGTCCCTTCACTCTCCAAGTTTTAAATTTCTGGTTGCTTAAAAGATCTAAACAACATCAAATAAAGGTGAGCACAGGAACTAGCAGGGAGGACTAACCAGGGTGGGGCAAAAGTAGGTTTTCAGATGTGAGACATGAAACTTAGAGTTTATTTTTATATATTTATTAATTATTATATTATTACCATATGAACAACTATGAACCTATTTTGCTCTACCCTGTGAAGCATGATTCAGAATGAAAATTTCTGTTAATTTAAATAACTAACATTTATGTAGTACTTTTCAGATTATCAAGCTGATTCTCCTAGATGACTTCATTCATTCTTTTTTAAAAAAATAAATTTTAATGATTTCAGAGAGGAAGGAGGAGGGAGAGGGAGAGAGAGATAGAAACATCAATGATGAGAGAGAATCATTAATCAGCTGCCTCCTGCACTCCCCAAACTGGGAATGAGCCTGCAACTCGGGCATGTGTCCTGACCAGGAATGGAACCATGACCTCCTGATTCATAGGTTGATGCTCAACCACTAAATGACACCAGCCAGGTTACTTCTTTCATTCTTACAAAAAAAAAAAAAAATGCAATGAAGTAACACAGTCTTTTTACAGCTGAAACTGAAGCATTAAAAAAAACATGCTTTGCAAAATAGGTGCTAACTTATTCTTTTAATAAATTGAGAATGGAGGCTTAGAGAATTTAAGCAATCTTAGTCACTTAGTCAGTAGGTGCTGGGGATGAGACACCTACCTGGCTTTGTCTATCCATGTCCTTTCTGCTAAAACAGTCTGCCTCTCTCAAAGCAATAAATTGACTTATCTACTACTATGCCTCTTACCATAAAGCCAATGACCTCAAAGTGGGTATAAATAATGTGTATTCATATAACAATATAAATAAATCTCTATGTATCATGTGAAGTTATATGAACATGTTTTGTGAGGTTTATTTAATATGCTGTCTCAAATAATGTTTTTGGTCTATCACCTATTCAATTACATGGGGTTTTAAGGTGGTACCTCAAACATATAAGAAGGCAACTCTTAGAAAAGCTGTTATTAAGCTACTTCTTACTTAGGCAACTCTATGTAGCCTGGTCCCGGATGAGTTTCAGCAGTCAATTATGTTTTCCTCAGCCATACAGGGCAAGTTAGCTAATACATTCTGCATCTACGTTCAACTCCAGACTAAGATCTCCATTCTGAAAACTTCAAAAATTGAACATGAAACATGCCGTTGGTAGCATAGCACTGTGGATTAGTGTGAGGCTTTTTCAGTCTGCTCAGGATCAAGATGGTATGACCACACAATTAGAGATTTACTTAATATCTGTAAATACCTCACAGGTTGCCCTGAGTGGTAAATAAAACAAGAGGTACTTAGTATGCACCTAGCATAGAGTACATTCTCAGTGATGCATTAGTTGAATTCATTCATCTATTACAGTTGAAGATGGTAGAAGAAAGTCAATCAGTGGAAATGATGATCTGAAGCCCTCATTCATCAACAATCTCAATTCCCTTTGGTCTTACCTTTCAGACAAAACTCCATTTTGGGCTCATTTTTAGTTTGTAGTCTTTTCCCAGTATCCAGCCCTTGATGTTTATTGGAACGAATCATTATAGGGTACAGATTAGCACCATAGGTTCTGAAGTCAGACAGCTTGGATTTGAACACTGACTTAAGCACTTATTCTTTACAACTCTGGGAAAATCAATTAAAATATCTGTGACAATTTTCATACATAAAATGATGGTGACAGTAGTATGTTCTTCATGCTCTTATTGTGAAAATTAAATAAAAATATAAATATTAAGTACTAAAATTAGTCTTTGACACATAGTAAGCACTGATAACTTGATATGAATATGGTAACACCCAGGTTACTGAATGCTGTTGAAATAATCATTTAAAATATATATTGGAACTACTGCAAAGTCATGGCTTCCAAATTCAGCTGGATTGCATGATTCTTCTAATTTACATTAACTCTTTCTCTAATTTTCTAAAGATTAATCTAAACAACATTGTGAAAAGGTGTGGATTTAGTCAGATATTCGATCTCTCATTACCTGTATGTATAAATTTGAACAATATAATATCCTTGTGTTTTAGTTTATTTGTCTGTAAAACTAAAAAATTTACTATAACTCCTGTGATTGTAATTAAGAATTAAGTGAAAAAGCATACATAAAATTTCTGGCACAAATATTCTCAATAAATATGATGTATTCAATATTAGTTATGTACCTTTTGATACTCAATTAAAAATTAAGAAAGTGGTAGAAAATTGATAAACCTTTATCTTAATAATGATATTCTTTATAAGTTTGTGAAAAATAGCTTCCTATTAATAGGAATCAAATTGGTAGTATTAGTGACTATTGACATAGTAACTATAACTTAGCAACAAGAAAAATATGAAATTACCTGTTGTGCCATCATGATGCTGCTACTTTTACATTTTCACCCAGTATATTTCAAGATCTCCATTTACCGACTAGATTCAAGTGATGATTGGAAATAAAACAATACTGCTTATTGGTCATATTAAATTGCTCCTTGATTATAACCCTCTCTCCTTGCCCGGTTTTATTTTAATGGCTGTATTATAGTACTCTTATAGTACAACTGCTTAACATCACCTTTCCAGAAACAACTAAATAGTTTATGTCAAATTAAAATTGCTGACCTCTGGGGACAAATAGCAATTTTTAAAATGTAAATGTTAGAACAGTGAGGGTCAATGTAATTAAAAAGTCTCAAGAACTTTTGATCAGGCAAAGAAGAGGATGCTACTATCTAAACAATATCTACACTAATAAAAGAGAAATATGCAAATTGACTGTCACTTCACAACACTCACCAGCCAATCAGGAGTGAATATGCAAATTAACCTGACAAAGATGGTGATGGTCCACCCCCCAGCCACTCTGGGCCTCTGGGCAGCATGCATGCAGGCATGGAGCGGCTGGGCAGGGCAGGACGCCTGCTATGATGGGGAGGGCGGGGGGTGGAGGGAGCTACAGGAGAGGCACTCCTGCTGGAGTGAAGACTGAAGGCTCAGGCCAGAGCGAAGATGGAAAGAGGTGACCAGAGTGAAGGCCTGGGTCCCGGGTGCCAGAGGAAAACCGGTGCCAGCAGCCAGGGGAAGGAAGGCCTATTGCATGAATCTTTGTGCAATGGGCCTCTAATAAAGGTATAAAAGACACCCTCTTTCTGCTTGGAATATAGTCATTTCATTCTTGTCACACTTAGTTACATGAACTCCAGTATTACACAACCTTTGATCTTGGTCATTCATTTTTTCATTCTACTCAGAATCTACTGTTTTGCAGACACTCAGTTTCTTATACAGCAATTTGACAAAATATTTAATTTTAATTGTCATTCTTCAAAAAATTAAATAATCAAGAAACATTAGAAAAAAACTGTTTCAATTATAAAAATGAGACATATCACTATGAATATCCAAATAAGCACACATACACACATACTAATAATAGCTAGTATTCATTGAGTGTACCCATATGGAAAGTGCTCCTCTAAGTGTCTCATAAATTAACTTACTAATTTTTCTAAAAGCAATATGAGATGGTACTAATTATCTCCACTTTATAGAATAATTAGTATTCTAACTCACCATTTTATAAGTGAGGAAACCAAATGATACAGAGATTAGATAATTGTTTAGAGTCACACATCTAGTAAAGCAGTGAAAATGGTGTAGAACCCCAGGCTGTCTGACCACAGGGCTCATATTCTTCTTGAGAGTCAGTGAAGTATATAGTATAGAGCCCATAACACAGGTGATATTTAATGAGCAGCTCATTTTCCACAGGTTTATACCCAATGATCCACCAGTGATTACCTGTAGCCACACAGGAGCATTTTATATTCAAACTGGAAAAAGCCCAGAGAAGACCTAGTCCAGTCCTTTTTATTTTACAAATAAAGCAACTGAGATGCTAATACATGTGATTTGTTCAAAGTCACAACATGGTGGCAAAAACTATAACTCAAACTCTCGTCTCCAGACCCCCAGACTGTGCTGTTTCTATTACATGAAGCCCCATTGCTACTCTCAAGCATACAAATTGATTTCTTATGTCAAATTCAGCAAAACACATGAGCCCTGACACGGGGATAAAATCAGCTTTCTTAATTTGGGCATATATTGATCCTCACTAATGCATCAAATGATAAATCTCAACTGCCAAGGACGTTGATTTTGAGTGGTGCCTATTTCAATCTGAATCAAATTTTAATTACCTTATTTTCAATACAAGAAAATGAATTATATAGATAGGAATGAGCATTATATCCTTAACTACCACACAGCCTCCAAGCACCCTTGCACACAGCCTTCTGAGCACACCTTTAATTAAATGTCTCCATCAGTGGAGAGCAAATTGGTCACAAGTGCCATCCGATGGCTCTTTACTACACCATTGCTTAGTCATTTTTGGTTTTGTGTTCATTTAAATATGACAGAGTGGTTTCTTCTCTCATTCTGCCTTTACGGGACCTTCATCTTCTCTGCACCCAGCTCAGAACTGAAGTCCTTATAGTCTTTATTTACCTTCCTTCCTATGATACCAATAAAATCTCCATCTGTGTTAAAAAATTAATATAGCTGTGCAGATTGAGTATGAAATGTTCCAAGGCAACTTTCAAATAAGTCTTGGTAATCCCATTAAATCTTTTTAATAGCCCCTGTCAAGCCAAAAACCATGTTCTCAGAGAATATGACTTGCAGTATTTTTTTTCCAAATAAGTATTTGCTTTTTTATTATTATTCCAGGAAACAGCCTAAAGCTAAAACAATAGACAATTAGTTTGCTTAAAATCAAATTAATTAAAACTCCCTGGTTAAATTTCTTCCTGTAGCATTTAATAGATGTGAATGTATTAACACAGAACAAGAAATCTAATTTTGGAGACTTGTTCAGAAAATTATTGGGCCACACAAGAACTCTGTTTTCTGGCTCAAGAGTGATTTTTTTTTTAAGTTGCAAATCTGGAAAGAAGTGATAGTCTGGAGTTGTAACTCTGCTGTCCTGTGATTATAATCAGAATCCCCTGACAAAACTGTCAACAATCTAGAGATACCTGGATGGCTAAGAATATTCATGGATTATTTAAGGCTTGCTCACAATGGGTGCACCTAATCAATGGATGAATTCAGCCTTTCCTTATTTTATTTGAATTTATTGGGGTGAAATTGGTTAATAAAATCACATAGTTATCAAGCATACAATTCCATAATACATCAACTGTATATTGGATGTGTATTCACTACCCAAAGTGTTATCTAAGTTTTATTGTGAGAAATATTTTCAAAATATGCTTGCAAAAAGGTTATCAATACTAATTCAACCCAAAGAGGTTAGGCTATAAGGACCAACCTGGTTTTGCCCAGTGGATATTTTAGACTAACATGTGAAGATGGACCAAAAGAGAAGACATGGTAACTGGAAGCTATTTAAAATTCACTTTTAGAGTTGCCGGCTCTCCTTCCAGAGAGATACAAGGGATTTTTTTTTTTAATAAGCAAATCATTGAAATCATGCATGTGAAAGATGGACAAAACAGTGTGGAATTAAAAAATAAAACCTAGAATGGAGAAGGGGGAATGTAGATTAATTCAAGAAAACATTTATTTGCCCTTTATTTTGCATCAGGCACAATACTCTGCTAGGCACAGAGAGTATACAGGTAGCAGGGGCAACAGGTATGTGAACAATTACTTGCAATCCAGTGTGCTAAGAACTACGATAAAGGAGATGTAAAAGAACTGTGGAGGAAACACAAAGAAAGGCACTCCCTCTGCCATGACAGGGCTCCTGAGAGAAGGTGATAGTTTAGCTTGACTTAAAAAATATATTTGTACTTTTAGCAAACCTCAGTTATACCTGTTTTGAAGCCCTATTTTCTAGGAGCTTTCAACTCTTACAAGTGTTCCTCTGTAACTGACTTTATAGTTCCCAATACTATTAATAATGTTTTTGTGTATTTTTTTAAATTTTTGACAACGTTAATTGAAAGCTCCCAGTTAATACCTGTTTATTATTTTTCCCAATATAGTTAAACCACATTATTATTTAGACTCTGTAAATGTCTAAATGATACTGATGAACCAAGCTAAACACTGTGATTACCTGGTATGTTTCTTTTGATCCTTTCTTCAGTTATTTTCCATCAAAAAATAGTATTCTAGATTTTACATTTCTTCTTTTGATTGTTTTGTCAACTTATGTTAAATTCTTTGAAATATCCCATAAGAAGTATTTAAAAATCTATTAATATTCAGTTTATTTTCTTGTTGTCATTTTGTTGTGTTTGTTTGTTGCCTGGAGCCAATTCTCCCAGAATTCTCCATCCTCCTGCTCCAGTGTAGATTGCCTGCCCTTTAGGCCTACAACCCAGCCATTCTTTTGGTGACTTCCTTGTCTTCACCCTAAGACTTTTCCACTCTGTTTTCTAATCCTAGTTCCCATGTGTAGTAGATATTTGTGATTCTTCTATATGGTGCCCAGTAACTAAACTCATTTTATGTAGGTGAAATCTTACACATTATGAGCCAGACTCACATTACAAAAGCTAGAATTGCCAAATAAAGAATTGTATAGCCTCCCTTGCAACATGGATATGAACATCTGACCTGGTTTCCATAAGTCAGATCCATGTACTCTGGACTTTGAATCAGAAGCAGTTGACACAAATGGACAGGAACAGGCAGCAAAATTCTGCTGTGGCAGTGGCAGCGTGGCAGGGATTGCAGCTGGAGCAAACTGTGACTGTCGTTGATGGTCCTAGCAGCACAATCTATAGTGTTTGTGACCAGCTATCAGTAGTAGCATCTGTGTCTTCACAGATCAGCTTGGAGGACTTAGCATAAATGGTAGATGTGGCTTCTGCTTATCTTCTGGAACTTCTATTAGTAGAATGGTGAAGCAACAAATTTTCTTCTTTCTCTTTTATTTTTAAATTTTCTTCCTTAACGTTGGAGGAAGGCACTGTTTCTGCTTCCAAAGAGATTCTCTTAACTTCATCTTCCAACTCTTCTATGATTTCTATTTTAAATCTCATCATTTATATTTTTATTTTAAAGGAATGCTTCCTTGGTCTTAATTGTTCCTTTATTACAATGGTATTGTATTATGGTATTAGTTTATAACTATGGCATCTTTTCTTAATCCTCTAAGCATAGTTTTTATAGATTTTTTTCAACAACAGTTTTTTTTCTTTTCCCCCTTACATTGTCTTTGTTTCCTCTTAGTGTCTATTTTATGTGTTTCTTCCTCACTCTTTCATGGTGGAGGTTGTCTTTATGAATTGGGCTTATTCTTGTATTCTCCTCCATAATTGAGAGTGAGGTGCTGATTTAGAATAAGTTTTTGTAGGAAGAGCTGTTGACTGATATGATTGTTAAAGAGTGACTGAGTGATAAATCACATTCCCCACCCGACCCCCACCTCTCACTGGTTGAAAATAAAGACTGTATCTGGATGTCTTTTTTGAGTTGTTCAGTACTCCAAAAATAATCTTCCCAATATCCTACATGAAGAGGTATTCCTGACCACTGATATTTCAGGCCCAGTAAAGAGATGAAGGTGCAGAGCCGGATTTCATTGTGTGACCCTTCTTTCATTTTTGGTTCCATGACTCTCCCTGACTTCTGCTGTATCTTTTGTTTGAAGGTGGGCAATTGTATGATTTAGTTACCTAGACCAGTGGTCGGCAAACTCATTAGTCAACAGAGCCACAGTTTGCCGACCACTGAAGACAATAAATATTGCACCTGATACTGCCAGGAGAAGGGGGATGGGGGGAGAAATAATCGACATCGGGCTCCCTTCCCTGTAGGAAGCGCACTATCAAATTATTTCCTATGAAAGTTAACCAGTACCCTATTATCAACTCTAAACATCTTACAGCTCTTAACACTCTAGCTCTTCAGGCACTTACACTGCAATTTCCTCTGCTCCTCCAGGTACTACTTCTCCATAAACACTCCATTTTCAAATATATATTGAAATCTTCTTCACCATTCTTCTACCATTCTAAAAATTCTTTGGGCTTATACCTTTTCTCCACTTTGCTATTATATTATACAGAGATTTGAAAATGAGATGAGATAAATGTGTGTGGAGAATCTACTATATTTAATGGGATAATTTATCTGAATCTTAAAGATGGGTAAGATTTTAGTAAGTGGGCAAGATTGAGAGCTTAAAGGGAAGACATTCCATATTGTTAAAAGAATAGATAGTGAACAGCCTAGTCAGAAAACCACAATAGTTAAATATAGTTAGAATGTAATAAATCGAAGTCTAAGGTTGAAGCAGTTGAGGAAGGCAGGGTTATGATACAGGTAGATATAAAAATATAGCCAGGTAATGAAGGATCTTGCTCCTTATACTAACTTCCTTGAACTTCAGGATATAGGCAATCAGAAGAGAAACTCACAGAAGCTGACTAAAGAGTTTAGCTAGGAAATATAATGTCTGACCTAGATAAAATTCAGGCTTTTTAACCACATAGGGGAGAATATGACTTTCCTGTGAGTAAAACATGTGATGCCAGGGTCATCCCAAGGTAAGCTAGTCAGTATCTTTGTATTTGTGTCATCTATAAGATGAGGTTTAGGACAAAAATTAAATATTTTTATGAATAATAGATGAGATTATACATAGATAGTACTTTTAGCACAGTGTCTGGGCCAAAGTGGATGCATTGTTAATAGCAAGCAGTACTTGAGCACTCTGGGTAAAACGTGGAAGAGGGATTCACACAAGTACGAGGCTGAAAGAAAAATGAGCAGGTGTAATTATTTCAAGAATATGAGAAAAAGGAAGACATTTTAGAATGTATGAAGGAGGAGGAAAAGTCTAGAATGATCCTCAGGCTTGTATCTTAAAGATATGACTTAATGGTTATCACACATTTGTAACTAAGTGAGGTATTGGGGTTTGAAGAAGTGTCAATCTATGAGTATTAATCAAATCTCAAGGAAAGTTAAAAATAGTAGAGGTAAATATTTCAATGTAGGGGAAATTTTCAGTGTAGCAACCTATCCATGAATGCTTGAAATAATTTAATGTATGAACAAGAATGGGAAGTTATAATCTATGACCTTGAAATTGTTATTTAATCTCACTTGAGAATGCTAATTAATTTCCCTTTTCAGTCTCCATTTGTCACTTCTTGTTCTCAGTTTCTTTAAATAATTATCAACATTTTGTTTACCTGTTTTATAATTCTGTGATATCTGACTGAACAATCTTTTTCTTGAGTCCAGCCATGGAACTTTTATGGGCTTGCCCTAAAGTTTGGAGAACATCATACCAATCAGGAAGGTAGATTTAATTTACAATCATGATTAGAAACCAAATACTTCTTCAGCACTCCCTGGAAATCCTAACTCTTTCTTTCTTTTTCTTTCTTTCTTCCTTCCTTTCTTCCTTCCTTTCTTTCTTCCTTCCTTCCTTCCTTTCTTTCTTTCTTTCTTTCTTTCTTTCTTTCTTTCTTTCTTTCTTTCTTTCTTTCGTTTTCTTTCTTTCTCATGCAAAAAGCAGTACAGATCATACACCATAATCAAGTAGGATTTATTCCAGGGATGCAAGAATGGTTCAACATCCACAAAATCAATCAATGTTATACATCACATTAACAAAATGGATTAAAATCATATGATCAACACAATAGATGCAGAAAAAGTATTTGACAAAATTCAACACCCGTTTATGATAAAATCTCTAAACAAACTGGGTATAGAGGAAATAAAATTGAATGTAATAAAGGCTATACTTGACAAGCCCAAAGCCAACATCAAATTCAATGGTGAAAAGCTAAAAGCTTACTTTCTAAGATCAGGAACAAGACAATATGTTCACTCTCACTACTTTTACTCAACACAGTACTGAAAGTTCTAGCTATAGCAATCAGTCAAGAAAAATAAATAAAAAGCATCTAAACCAGAAGGAAGTAACACTATCATTACTTGCAGATGACCTGATATCTATAATAATAAAAGTGTATTATGCTAATTAGACCAGACAGCCAAACAGCAGAACGACCATCTGGACAACCTTCCAGACGAAGCCGGGGCTGCGAGGGCTGAGCCCCTTTCACGAATTTTGTGCATCGGGCCTCTAGTTACATATAGAAAACAAAAATGTCCATCAAAAAATGTTAGAACTAATAAACAAATTAAGTAAATTTTCAGGATGCAACATCAATATACTAAAATAAGTTGTGTTTTTATACACTAATAGCAAACCATCAGAAAGATAAATTAAGAAAACAATTTTTTTACAATTGCATCAAAATACTAAAATACTTAAGGATAAATTTAGCCAAGAATGTGAAAGATCTGTACACTAAAAACTGTAAGAGATTGATCTTTTAAAAATTTAAAAAGAAACAAATAAATAAAAAGTTATACCAATGTCATGGATTGGAAGAATTAACATTGTTAAAATGTTCATACACCCCAAACAATATACAGAATTATGCAGTCCTTATTAAAATTCTAATGGCATTTTTCACAGAATTCAAATAAATAATTCTAAATTGTGTAGATGGCCACAAAAGACCCTAAATAGCCAAAGCAATCTTATAAAAAACAATGCAGCTAGAGGCATCACAATGTTGTTTTTGTATTACCCATCCTAACAGAAGAGAAATGATATCTCACTGTGGTTTTAATTTGCATTTCCTTGAGGAGAAGTTGTATTTATATATGGCTTTGGGTGTGTCATGTATCCTTGTTTCTTTGTGATCCTTGTAGTGTTGCACTGGTGTTTGTGTATCTGCAGAACAGTCATCTCTTTCAGTATTTACAGACTGGCTTAGTCAGGGAAAGCCCTTCAGTAGTCAGCCCACCCAGAGATCCTGGGGCAAATTGGCCGGCAGGGTGCACAGGCAGGTGTGCATCCAGGGTCTGTGGACAAGTGAACCTGGTGGCAAGGTTCACCAGCGAGCAGGCCATGGAGCCTGGGTCTGTGAGGAAAAGGTAGGAAGCCTGGGTCCACGGTGGTGGTCCTGGCACCAGGGTCCACAGTGAAGTCCAACAGTCACTTGACTCTTTCCTCCACAGGAGGAGTCCAGGCTGGAGGGCATCTCTGTTGGTGCAGCACTGCACAGGCTTGGAGGAGGGGTGAGGCAGGGTAAGTGAAACTCTCCTTAATGTATCTTTTCTCATCTCTGTGCTCCATTCACATGCTGTCATCTCTCACTGGATTCCAGCACTGTGTGAAGGTGTTTTTCTCTATGGATGATTGTTAAATTGGTGATTTTGTAGATCAAGTAGGAATGAAACATCCTAGTTTACCATCTTGCTGACATCACTAAAACATTTCAATATTCCTATCTTATTTTAGTAATCATTCATACCTTCTCTTTAAATATTTCCCATCTTTTTAATGTTCAGATACCGCATCTCATTACTTATATAGAAAAAATCCTATATAATAATAGCCTAATATGCAAATTGTCCCCTCCATCAGGAGTTTGACCTGAGTTTGACTGCTTGTTATGATGTGCGCTGTCCACCAAGGGGCAACACGGAACATGGCGGGCATCAGTGATGCGGTGCTGGCAGCAGGCAGCCGTGGAGGCCCTGCCAGCCCCAATGGGCCCCAATGAGAGTGGAACTGCAGCAGGATGTTGGAACAGGTGAGCGGGTGGTGCCAGGCCAAGGAAAGTACAAGTGGGGGCCTGTTCACCCTGCCAATTGCCCCACAGATGGCGACCAGTGGCTAGCAGGCCCTGATTGCCCAATCAGGGCTGGGCCCCTGGCTGGGATGAGTAACTGGGGGTGGTGGTGGCAACCAACCTCCTGCAGCACCCAGGCGGTGAGCTGCGACCTCTTGCCAGCTACCTGGGGGCAGGGGTGAAGGGGATGGAGGTGCGGTGAGAATGTGCGGTGTCTGCTGAGCTCTCTCTCGCTCCCCCTGCTACCCTCCCCCATGACGCCAGGGCTCACACAAAGGGGAAGCCCCTGTGCTCAGGTGCCAGGCACCCACGAGGAGCCCACCCCACACCCGTGTGGCCTCTTCCAGGTGAGACAGGCTGCAGCCCCCAGGTCCACAGGGGCTGGTCGGGCTCCCTGTGGGTTCGCACAGGAGCCAGTCTGCACATGGGAACTTGGGCACCATGACTCAGGCAGAGCAGGGGCCCGGGGGCCCAGGTGCTGCCCAGGGCCCAGAGGTCAGCTGGGACCTGCCCTTCCATGCCAGATGCTCGCACTTCAATAGCCGGCCAGGCTTAGGGACCACACTGTGTACAGATTTTGTGCACCAGGCCTCTAGCATAGAAATAAAACAAAATACATAGGTGTATAAATTTTGTATATAAATATTTATGTTTTGTTTTGCCATCCTTTCTATACTAAAACCATTTTCTTTAAAAAATTTTTTGAACAAAATATGTATTACTGCCCTAACCGGTTTGGCTCAGTGGATGGAGCATCAGCCTGTGGACGGAAAGGTCCCAAGTTCGATTCCAGTCAAGGGCATGTACCTGGGTTGCGGGCACATCCCCAGTAGGAGGTGTGCAGGAGGCAGCTGATCGATGATTCTCTCTCATCGATGTTTCTAACTCTCTATCCCTCTCCCTTCCTCTCTGTAAAAAATCAATAAAATATATTTAAAAAAATATGTATTACAAATTCCTCTCTCTTCTCTTTCTTACTCTATCTAGATCTCTTCTGTTCGATATGGTATCTATTAGTCACATATAGTTACTTAAATTTTAATTTTAAAAAGTTAAACATTAAATCCCCAATAACATTCAGTACATTTCAAGGGCTCAACAGTTACTTGTGGCTAGTACCTTATTGTGTTAAAAGCACAGATCTAGAAAGATTTAATCTTTGCAGAGAATTATATTCAAGAGCACTAATATAGATTAATGGATCTCATTTATTCCCATAACTTTAAATAGCATATGCTGAAGTCTCCCAAATATATTTCTTTATTTATGCCAGATACTATGGGTAGATTCACTCAGTTTAAATTCCCATTTTCTTTCTGTCTTGCTTATCTCTATTTTAGAGGCTATAAAAGCAAATTCTTCCCAAATTCCCAAGCAACTAGATTATGGGGAAGGCATCTATCTTGTCATGATTTTGACACAGAAAAAATCTAACGTGTACTTTTCCCTTCCCCTTTTCCTTGCTGTTTTGTCAGTACATCATGGCTGAACCTGGGACACTATTTTGTATTCATAAAGAAAGTCAATAAATCACATAGACGCAGACCCTGAGGCAAAGCCATGAGTTACCTATTTGCAGACTTTTATTGTATGAAAAAGAAGCAATTATTTAAGCAGCTATTTTGTTATTCTGTTGTTGGAAGCCAAAGAACATTTCCAATGGATGCTCCAGCCAAATACACTGCAGAGTAATAGATTGTTTTTCATAAAAAATATATTGTCTCCCTCAATCCTGCTCCCTAAAAACATCTTCCTATACCACCTCAGTGACCACCAAACACAGAACCTCTTCCCGGTCCCAGTCCTTTCCAGAATGCAGGCTTCATGCGGCCACAAACCTGGCTGTTTTCACCATCACTATCTATGTAATGTCTAGAACAACACCTGTCATACGGTCAGTACTCCACATATATGTTTGTGAAAACCAAATACTATGCATATTCCACTTAGGGGACAGAATGAATACAGACATAATGACCCTGAGGGTCAGAGACTATGAAATAGACTCAGATGATGAATCACTCAATTAAAACCATTTTAAAGAAAATAAAAATTTCTCATCCTCTTTAGTTTGAGAGGTGGGGGCTGTACCTCTGGAGGCAAATGGTGAAACAGAGATTTCTTCAATGTCTTTGTAAATCCCAACAGAGTTTGGGGCGGGGAGTGCTGCTTGTTTTTTTTTGTTGTTGTTGTTGTTTGTTTGTTTGTTTGTTCAAAAAAAATATTTTTACACTACAGTGGAAAAAATAAAGGCTATTCAGTAATGATAATATCTAAAAGAATTGCTGGCATATAAGCCCCTCATCTACCTGCCATGACACTTTAACTGTGATTAAAATATTAATTTTCCTCATTTCATGAACAAATAAAAGTGTTGAGAATTTGCACTATTTATGTAATATTAACAGCCCTTTAGAGACTGTGCCAATTCTGGGACAAATCATTGCCCACAGGATGCAGTGTCATTAGCCTCCTGACATCAAAATATGCATTACAAATTCATTCTTTATGACCACAGTAAATTCACATTTCCTCAAATGCCAGAGTTTTCTGAACATCAGCGTCAGAGAAATAAGAAGTTGAAAATGTTTGTCCTATTGTGCTCTGATTTATAGGATTTTATTATAGTTTGCTAGGTAGTCATAATTTTTCAATTTGTATGATATAGTGAAACTGTTTAGTTCTCTGTGATAAAGATCTATTGCTAAATATCCGCAGTCACCAGAGGTCCCAGTTTAATCATTCATTATTAGTCACACTGTTGGTGTCGGAACATGGCTCACAATAATCGAGTACACACAAAAATTCAAAATATTTCTTAGACAGAAATCTTACCGTGTACTGCATGTGAACAGATTATATGTACCTTTCTATCTATATACCTATCTATCAAGATAAGAGGCAATATAATTCCATGGAAGCACAATTAATTCAGCACTTGCCATGTTCGAGACACGCTGCTAAGTGTTGTAGAGAAAAATAAAGATGAACAAGGTGCTCTCTACTGGCAAAAGCCTCTCATTTCAGCATAAGTAAGTATGTACCAAGAAATAAAAATATGTTGCAAGGTAGAATTCCATACCCAAATAAATACAATAATTTATTAGTGTTGTATTATGGAGGTGAATATGGTTTATCCTCCATGAACCCTTTTTTCTTTGCCATGTAAACTTTTCATCATTTCATTTTTATAAAATCAAGGTGGACATGTGTGTGTATGTATTCCCTAGATAAATTTCATATATATACTAGAGGCCCGGTGCACGAAATTTATGCATGGGGGGCAGGGTGTCCCTCAGCCCAGCCTGCACCCTCTCCAATCTGGGACCCCTCTCACAATCCAGGACCTCTGGCTCCCAACGGCTCGCCTGGTTGCCTGCCTGATTGCCCCTAACCACTCCCCTGACAGCCTGATTGATGCCTAACTGCTCCCCTGCCAGCCCGATTGTCCCTAACTTCCCTCCCTTGCCAGCCTGGTTGCCCCTAACTGTCTTCCCTTGCCAGCCCGATTGCCCCTAAATGCCCTCCCCTGCAGGCCTGGTCCTCCCTAACTGCCCTCCTCTGCCAGCCTGGTCACCCCTAACTGCCCTCCCCTGCTGGCCTGATCACCCACAACTGCCCTCCCCTGCCAGCCATCTTGTGGCGGCCATCTTGTGTCCACATGGGGGCAGCCATCTTTGAACACATGGGGGCAGCCATCCTGTGTGTTGGAGTGATGGTCAATTTGCATATTACTCTTTTATTAGATATGATACTAGAGGCCCAATGCATGAAATTCGTGCAAGAGTACGCCTTAGCAGCCGCGGTGTCTCACAGCCTCAGTGGCCACCTCAATCCCTCCCTCGCAGCCGTGGTGGCTGCCTCAATCCCTCACAGCCACAGTGGCTGCCTTGATCCTGTGGCTGCAGCCCTGGCTTCGTCTGGAAGGTTGTCCAAAAGGACGTCTGGAAGGCCGTTCAGTCAATTTGCGTATTACACTTTTATTATTATAGATTTTCATACATTCATCTGAGGAGCATGTTTCATGAAAGAGAAACCATAAAAAGTAGGCATTAAAAGATATCATATTGTGAAATAATATATTAGGAAAGAACACTTATAGGTAAAGATTCCTGGATTTAAATATAAATTCTACTTCTTACTGGTTGGGTGATATTGGAAACAATAAACTCAGTTTTCTGTATCTCTGGCTTTTGCATCTGCAGAGTCAAACAACAGCAGATTACAACTATTTGGAAAAAAGTTACATTGTTGCTGACATACTATGTAGTGAGGCCTGTGATGGCTGTGTCTGTACTAAACATGTGCAGACATTGTTTCATGTCTTTTTCCCCAAAACAGTGCAACTATTTATATTGTAACTAGAAGCCCGATGCACGAAGATTCATGCAAGAATGGGCCTTCCTTCCCCTGGCTGCCAGAGCCGCCTTTCTGCCTTTCAATGCTGCCCAGAGGCCCGGAGCTGCTGGGGTGTTGGGGAACACCTGCATCATCGCCATGGTGATGACACAAGCGTCCTGCCCCGCCCCCAGCTGCTCGGTGCCTGTGTATGCAAATTAACCCACCATCTTTGTTGGGTTAATTTGCATAATCACTCCTGATTGGCTTGTGGGCATTGTGAAGGTATGGTCAATTTGCATATTTCTCTTTTATTAGTGTAGACTAGAGGCCTGGTGCTCAAAATTAGTGCACTCGGGTGGGTCCCTCATCCAGGCCTGCACCCTCTCACAGTCCTGGAGCTTCGAGGGATGTCTGACTGCCACGGAGGCAGGAAAGGCTCCCACCACCAACGCTGCACTCATCAGCCTTGAGGTCAGCTTCTGGCTGTGCAGCGGTCCCCCTGTGGGAGTGCACTGACCACCAGGGGCCAGCTCCTGTGTTGAGTGATTGCCCCCTGGTGGTCAGTGTGCATCAAAGCGACTGGTCATTCTGCCATTTGGGCGATTTGCACATTAGCCTTTTATTATATAGTATAGTTATTATAAGCAAACCAAAGATTATTTAAAGTATGTAAGAGGATGTGCATAGATTATATGTAAATATACCATTTTATATAAAAACTTGAGCATCTGTGGATATTTGTAGTCACAAGATGTACTAGAACAAATCCCCTGTGGATACCAGAGATGCTTGTACTTTTCCCTGTGATGCTCAATTTCTTTACCTTACAAAATGGGAGATAGTATTTACCCATCAGAGTATTAAATATGTTAAATTATGAGAAAAACATAATACATCAAAATTGTACAATTTAACTTTTCAGTGTGGTCAAAAAAGGTTAACTCTAGAGGAATTATTAGGCAGAGATGGATGTAGAAGTTAGCAAAACATGGAATGTCATCTTATTTAAATTTATTGGATCTAAGAGTATGTGAATTAGATAAAGTAAGAAAGGTGGGCACCAGTAGTTACTGTCCTTGGAAAAGAGAAAAAGGGGTTTATACATATTTTTGGTGAGCAATATGAAGTCTTTAATATTTTATAGCAACAGAATTAAAATGGAGAAAACCTGGTTTTGGAGAAGGCACAGAGGGAGGCAAGAAGAATATTGAGAAGAGTATTGCACCACTTCAGCATGGACAAAGAGTGCATACAATCTAGGTGATGGCAGTGGTACTGGGGAAGAACATGTATAGCAGAGGCACAGATTAGTTCAAAGCCTAAGGACTTAGGAAGGGTTGAATACAGTCTGGGTATATGGAGAGGGAAAGTAAAGAGTCAAGGTGAGTGAAGGTTTAAGGAGCATAGCAGCAAAAACAGGAGATGATACATTCAGTTTCTTAAAAAACACACCTATTTGACTATTTTGTAATTTACAAACAAAGCACAGGTAAATTGAAACTGATGCTATCAGAGAAGATGCAACAGATATCATCTATCTATCTATCTATCTATCTATCTATCATCTATCTATCTATCTATCTATCTATCATCTATCTATGTTAGGCCAGGATGCCATAACAGTTACAACCAGTCAGGAGGAGGATGCGCACACAGGTGAGGCCCAGAGTGGAGATGGAGACAGAGACAGGGGGGCCTGCCCAAGCCGCCGCGCTGGCTCAGGTGGCCCTGGAGCGGACACTGAGAGGGGGCCTGGGGCGGACACTGACAGGGATCCTAGGGCAGCTCGGGTAGCCCCAGAGTGGACACAGACAGAGGGGCCTGGGGCTGCTCCAGCCACAGCGCACCAGCAGTCCCGCCTCTGTGTGTGAGCTGCCGAGGAAACGCCTTTTCTTACTGCTTATTGGCTAAGTTCCCCGTACGTCACTCTCAGTGTTCTTGGTAACTTGGGTAATAAGAATCCAAGAAGGTGATCTAAGGGTTTTCCACCTCACTCCGGGAGGAAAAAACGAAGGTCTGCTGTTGGAGGGGCTAAGAAATGTCATATCCTGCCCTAGCTGGTTTGGCTCAGTGGATAGAGCCTCAGCCTGCGGTATGCAGGGTCCAGGTTTGATTCTGATCAAGGGCATATACCTAGGTTGCAGGCTCCTCCCTGGCTGGGACCCAGGTCAGGGCTTATGTAGGAGGCAACCAATTGAAGTGTCCCTTTCACATTGATGTTTCTCTCTGTCTTTCCCTCTCTCTTCCATGCTCTCTAAAAATCAGTGGAAAAATATCCTCAGGTGAGGATAAAAAAAAAAAAAGAAATGTCATAGCCCATGAAAGAGACATCTTGAAAATACCTAAAGAAAGTTGTCATTTTTTTGTGGTGAAGGGCCTGGAGTCGGTGTTGATGAAAACACCTTGGTGGCTGCGGAGGCTGGCACTGGCAGCAGCAGCGGGGTGATGGGGGTGGTGCCTTCCCCTGATCAGCCAGTTGCCTCCCACAGAGGGAGGCCAGACTGTGGCATAGGCCCGCTTTCCCTGGAGAGCAGGCCTAAGCCGTCAGTAGGACATCCCCTGAGGGCTCCCAGACTATGAGAGGGGGCAGGCTGGGACCCCCCCACCCCAGTACACGAATTTCATGCACCAGGCCTCTAGTAATATATATATATATATATATATATATATATATATATATATATATATATATATCCCTAATATGCAAATAGACCAAACGCAGAACAACCAAACAACTGGTTGCTATGATGTGTGCTGACCACCAGGGGGCGTGCACAGAACATGGCGGGCATCAGCCACGGTAGGATGGTGGAGCAGGTGAGCGGGGGCACCAGACTAAGGCAGGGCACTGGTCGCTATCATCGGGGCAAGCCTCTGGTGGTTACTGAAAATTATTTGCTCCCATGCGCCACAGTCCCGCCCAGCACTTGCACCTGCTGCCGGCACTGGCCCTGCTTGCATCCACTGCCAGCGCCAGAGCCACCACTTGCACCCACTGCTGGCAGCAGGCACTGGCCCTGATCACTCAGCACTGTCAGTGGGTGCGAGCCTCAGCTGCCAGCCCCGATCACCCCTGAGGGCTTCTCCACCTCCCCCTGCTCATGAGGGGCGATCGGGACTGGTAGGCGCTGCTCACACCTGCTGACGGTGCTGGCCCCAATCACTCTGCGCCATCAGTGGGTGCAAGCGGTGCCAGTGCTGTCAGCACATGGGAGTGGCAGCGGTGGGAGCAGGACTGCGGGCAGACAGGGGACCAGGGGTCATGGTGGGAGGGGCTGGGCAAGGGCACGGAGGATGGGCTGAGACCACCCCTGTGCCCACCACAGCCTCGTGGCCCATGGTTCCTTTCAAGGTGCAGGAATTTGTGCACTGGGCCCCTAGTATAATAGATTAAAAAGAGACAAACCCTTGATCTTGGATTTCCCAGCCTGTAGCGCTGTGAGATTTCTGTTGTTTGTAAGACCGAGTCTGGTATTTTGTTAAGGAAGCTCAAACAGACTAAGACATGCACATTGCAAAAATTTAACTAGAAAGCAAACTCTATAAGGGCAAACATTTTTATTTATTTTGTAGACTAATGCATCCTAAGCCTCTAGCACAATGCCAGGCACACAGAGTGCTCAATGAAAATTTGTTGAAATAATTAATACACAGAAGTTTTACATTTAATGCATGTTTTATGGGTTGCACATTTAAAATCTTATAATGAGAAATCTTTCCATTATCTTGAGATCATATAAATGTTTTTTCTATATTCTCCTCTAAAATGTTTAGTTTTCTTCTTTACATATAAGTTTACTTTTTTTCTAACCCTCATAGAAGTGAATCTTTCATATGATGTGGTAATAATTGTCCTAGGACAATTAATTCATGTGCATATGTTTCCCCATTAACTGGTAAAGTGACTTTTTTATATATTAAATTTCCATATAATAGTGAAAATATCCCTGTGTCTTCTATTGCTTGTCTCTTTTCTCTTCCCAAAGCAATTATTCTTAATAACCAAGTAAAATTTCTAGTTTCTGTACTTTTTAAAATAATACTCTTGATGCCATGCAGGATATATCCTTCCATCTTTCTCTTCATTTTTTTTTCAGAAGTGGTTGGTTATTTTTTATGTCTGTGCTATCGTATAATTTTAAAATAAGCTTCAAGTTTTTAAAAAAGAAACTATTGGCGGTTTTAATACTATTTTTATTGACATTAATGATCCTAAAGGTAAAGAAAATATGTCTATAATAATGAGACTTTTTCTCCAAGAGTAAAGTATATTTTCTCACCTTTTTGGTCTTCATAAATATCCTTCAATATTTTTGTTTTTTTTAAATATATTTTATTGATTTTTTTACAGAGAGGAAGGGAGAGGGATAGAGAGTTAGAAACATCGATGAGAGAGAAACATCGATCAGCTGCCTCCTGCACAACCCCTACTGGAGATGTGCCCGCAACCAAGGTACATGCCCTTGACCAGAATTGAACCTGGGACCCTTGAGTTCACAGGCCAATGCTCTATCCATTGAGCCAAAACGGTAAGGGCCAATATTTGTTTTTTTAATTTTGCAGTAAGATATTGCACTTCCTTTGTTAGTTATATTAATAAGGATCTTACATAGTGTTACTATCATATAAATTTTATCATTTTACAAACTACAATAAAGTTATTTTATAAACTGATACATATTCTTGTTTCTATGTAGACCTACCTAATCAACCAGTGGTTAATATCTCATTTATACTTAACCTGAAAGTAATCAAAAATATTTACTTGCCCTAACCGGTTTGGCTCAGTGGATAGAGCGTTGGCCTGCGGACTGAAAGGTCCCAGGTTCAATTCCAGTCAAGTGCATGTACCTTGGTTGCGGGCATATCCCCAGTCGGAGGTGTGCAGGAGGCAGCTGATCGATGTTTCTCTCTCATTGATGTTTCTAACTCTCTATCCCTCTTCCTTCCTCTCTGTAAAAAATCAATAAAAATATTTAAAAAATATATTTACTTATTTAAAGGAGATATCATTTTATGACAGAAGAGGTAATTTAAAGCCTCTAGATGCCATGTACTTAATCTCAATAAAAAATAAAAATATCCCAGACTGTGTGGCTCAGTAGTTGAGCATTAACGCATGAACCAGGAGGTCATGATTCCATTCCTAGTCAGGGCACATTTCCACCTTGCGGGCTCAATCCCTAATAGGGGGCATGCAGGAGGCAGCCAATCAATGATTCTCTCTCATCGTTGATGTTTCCATTTCTCTTTCCCTCTCTTCCTCTCTCTGAAATCAATAAAAAACATTAAAAAGCTATAAGAAAGTCTTAAAAAATTATGTTGTAATTCCAATCATATTAATTATATGATGTTACTAAAAGTCTCTTCTAAATTTTAAATACATTTTCTTACATCTTAATTCATATAGTGTTAAATTCTGTTCTTTAGTAAGTATAGGTTTGAAAGTATTTTAGATTATTTAAATTCAAGACAACATTTGAATGTAATGTTTTTACCCAAATAGAAAAGACTTAATGAGAACGGTATAGGATATTTCAATATCATAATTATCTTAGATATTTTTCCTCAACAGAAGATGTCCAATCATAAAAAATGCTTTTTAAAAAATTGATACCAGAACAAAAACAACAAAATTAGTATTATAATGGCATATAGCATTTTTTATTACTCAGTGTGTTAAAATATACACAAGAGGATTATATAAATTATCTCACTTTACACTCACAAAAAAACCATATGGCATATACTATAATTATTCACATTTTTAAAGAAAAAGAGGATCTTAGTTTTCATTATTTAAATAATTCTGGAGTAGCTTGAATAGAGTAATTTTCTTACATATAACAATTACAAATTTCAAGCCAAGATTAAAAAACAACAATATGTAGTAACTGAAATGTGACCAAAATCATGCAGAAGATATGAGTCTGCCTTGAAATACAATGTACAACATGTGTGATTTTTTATTTTGTAGTCTGTTTACCAAAGGCACTTTATATCCCTCAAGATTTGGGTGGCAGAGAGACATAATTTTCTATTCTTGAGATGTCAGATAACAGAGTTCAGAGATGGTAGAATAGCCATATATTTAATGACATTGAGAGACAGGTGCTCCTGGAAAGAGTTAATTGCCAACTTTTGTGTATAAAATTCACCCAAATATTAGTTGGTCAATATATGGTTCTCAATCAAACATGATGAATGAGAAAGAAAGAGTGCATTAACTGGAAGCTGAGAGAATAGATATCTCAAATTCTTCTTTGTGCTGGGAAGACAAAGTTCAGTGTAGCCAAGTTAACTGCTCATAAAAATGGAAACGTTTTCAGAAACCATGAGAGAATCAAGATCTTCTGCAACATATTACTCATAGCATCCATTATCCCATAAAAATTACTAGACATGTGAAAAACTTGAAAATGTTATGTATACACACACACAAAAATCAGCCAATAGTAATTAAAACCAATTAATAATCAAGATAACCCAGATATTACAATAATCAATAAGAATTTTATTTTATTTTTTTGTATTTATTTATTTACTTTTAAATTTCTTTATTGATTACGGTATTACATATGTAAAACAGGTGTTATAAATATTGTTTGTAAACTTAAAGAAAAAATATGCATTATGAGTGAACTGATAGAGATTCTCACCATAAAAATAGTAACTATAAAGAGGACAAATGCAAAGTTTAAAACTGAAAGGTACAACAACTGAAAAATTAATCACTGGATGAGAGTTAATAGAAGATAGAAGACAGAAAACATATTCTTAGAGATAAACCCATTGAAATGAATAAATCTGAAGAACACACAGTGAGAAAACAAAAGTATCAATATATATAAAAGCCTAAGTGACCAAACAACCAGTTGACAGGTCAACCGGTAGCTATGATGTGCACTGACCACCAGGGGGCAGGTGTTCAATGCAGGAGCTTCCCCCTGGTAGTCAGTGTGAACGCCGCTCAGCTAACCAATGGACACCAGAGACCGGCTCATGGCTGGCAAGCGCAGCTGCAGCGATGCGAGCCTCTCCTGCCTCCGTGGCAGTGCTACCAAGCTGGGGTGGTGGCAAGTGCAGCAGGGCCAGGATGAGCAGGAGTGGCACAGCACCTGACCTTGGGCTTCTCCCCAGCAGCCTGCCACTTCACGCACTACTGCATCCCTCGGAGGATGGCAGACTGTCAGTTTCGATGGGCCGAAACTGGCAGTCCGACATCCCCTGAGGGGCCCTGGATTGCAAGAGGGCACAGGCCAGGCTGAGGGACTCCACTGGTGCACGGATCCATGCACCAGACCTCTAGTAAAGTATAATTAAGAGAGTCTTATACCAGGGAGATGGTATCAAGCAGATTAACATACACTTAGAATCCCAAAAGAAGAGGAGAAAAAGAATTGAAAAGAAGAAAAATAGAAAAATAAAGAGCCTAAATTTCCTGAATTTTGAGAAGTCCTCAACTTCCAGAGGTAAAAATCTTAATAAACACAAACAGGAGAAATAGAGAGACAAAGAAGAAACATATTTAAGCACTTTATAGTCAAATGGTGATTTAGATGGACTAGTTTGATCTGACGCTTGAGTAAGGTCTTTAAGGCAGTAGAGCCCTGGTTGATCTGGCTCAGTGGATGGAGTGTCAGCCTGTGTATTGAAAGGTCCTGGGTTCGATTCCAGCCAAGGGCACATGCCCAGGTTGTGGGCTCAGTCCCCAGTAGGGGGTGTGCCGAATGCAGCCGATCAATGATTCTCTCTCATCATTGATGTTTCTATCTCTCCCTCCCTCTCCCTTCCTCTCTGAAATCAATTAAATATATATATATATATATATATATATATATATATATATATATATATATATATATTAAAAAAAGACAGTAGAATGGTACTTAAAAATTATTCCCAGATAATGCTAACATAAGTTCAGTGGTAGAATTCAGATATTAGAATAACAAAAAGAGAGTAGAGATAATAGATTAGACTAGCTTTAATGCATCCTCCTACCAAGTTTGATGATTATATTATAACTGGTGGCACAGTGCATGAAATTCATGCATGGGGGGGCGTCCCTCGGCCCAGCCTGCACCCACAGGGGTCGGGCCTAAACTGGCAGTCGGACATCCCTCTTGCAATCTGGGACTGCTGGCTCCTTTCCACTCACCTGCCTACCTGCCTGCCTGATCACCCCTAACTTCCTCTGCCTGCCTGCCTGATTGCCCCTAACTGCCTCTGCCTGCCTGCCTGATCACCCCTAACTGCCCTCCCCTGCCAACCTGATCTTGCCCCTAACTGCCCTCCCCTGCCAAACTGATCTCGCCCCTAACTGCTCTCCCCTGACAACCTGATCTTGCCCCCAATGGCCTTCCCCTGCCAGCCTAATCTCACCCCCAACTGCCTTAAAACCTGCCGGCCTCATCTCACCCCCCATGGCCCTCCCCTGCCGGCCTGATCTCACTCCCAACTGCCTTAAAACCCCTCCTCAGCCCCTGCCTTAGGTTCTGCCTTCACAGTTCACCCAGATTAGGTTCTGATTGGTTGGTTTCTATGCCAGTCAGTATCAAAAGCTCCACCTCCTAGGCAGCCATTGGCTCCTCACAGTTCACCCAGATTTGGCCCTGATTGGTCAGTTTCTATGCCAGTCAGCGTCTCCAGGTCTATCTCTGGGACTGATCAGAGAGTCAGGGCTGATCAGCAGCCTCCACAGAGGCCTGGAAAGAGAGGCACACTGCTGGCCAGGCCCAGAGAGAAAGAGATAGGCAAGGGCTGATCAACAGCTGTCACAGAGTGTATGGATCAGACCCTGCTTCTCTCTCCAGGCCTCTTTCCAGGCCTGATCCACAGCCCCCTCAGCAGTCAGTGCTGGGTCGCCAGGGCAATCCAGCACTGACTGCAGGACTAAATTCTGGTGTTCAGTCGAGCCTTCAGTTGTTAAGATCACTGCCTTTATATATAGATAGATATAGATAGATTAGATATAGATATAGATATATAGATATAGATAGATATAGATATAGATATAGATAGATAGATATAGATAGATATAGATATAGATATAGATATAGATATAGATATAGATATAGATATAGATATAGATAGATATAGATATAGATATAGATATAGATATAGATATAGATAGATAGATATATAGATATAGATAGATATAGATATAGATATAGATATAGATATAGATAGATATAGATAGATATATAGATATAGATAGATATATAGATATAGATATAGATATAGATATAGATATAGATATAGATATTGTGGTCTGTATCAGAAACCACTATCTTAAGAAGAAAGAAATGTAACACAGGAATTAGCCCTTAAAAATCACCTAGAGGCATGAAAGGGCAGACACAGCTCCAGTGACTACTGCAAAGCATTGGAAGAATTAAAATAGATTAGAAACTGTATTCCCTTAGGGCGTCTCTGAAGAGAACCCCGGTTATAGATTATATAAGTCTAACAAATGATAGTAAACTATTCTCTATGTTAGGGAGCTAACTTACTTTACTATGGATTATCTGACATTCTCACAACTCTGATAAGTAAATAAATTCAACTTCATTAATCAGTATGGTAATAACAACAAGCTGATTTTGCAGGCAATATACTGTTGGATTAAAATATAATTTTTGGTTACAGACATCAAATTACACCTCAGCCCAGTGATGTAGTACAATAAAAATATCATAATATTATAGAAAATAATATTTAGACACTTCTCTAAGTGTTTAAATGTATTAGTTTATTCACTTCTTATAAAAACCCTATAAGAACTTACTTTGTTCTCAGAGTATTGTTATTATTTCCATTTTTTTCTGTTGAGAAATGGACAATTTAAAATCAACTCTGTTAAATTTATGATTCCTTCTCTATAATTTCTAATTTGAAAGAATATATGTTCCCATATGTTCCATACAGAGTTATTTACCATAGCCAAGATTTGGAAGCAGCCCAGGTGTCCATCAGTAGATGAGCGATTATAAGATTCATATTAAGAAAACATGAGGCATTATTATCAATGCACCAATATTACTACCATCATCCTATTCTTCTGCTAATATCCTGCCACTACTATTTTTTACTATGATTCCAACAACTCCTATAACTATTACTATGCTTACTATGTCCTAGAAACTATGATGCATACTGTTACAACAATTTAAAAAATTTAATATTAATAAAGCTCCATGAGATATAATCTATTGTTATTTCCATTTTATAATTGAAGAGCTGACTTTGTAACTCATTAAGGTAATACAGATAAGAGGTGGAGTCAGGGTTAAAATCCAGATATAAGTTAACCTAAAACGTATTAATGAAAAGTATCTATGGTGATGAAGATGAAGATAATGACGATGAAGATGAAGATGATAATGAAGATTCTGACAGTAGTGATGACATTTTCCTACAACAATCGCTTAAAATATGTAGCCTAACAATCTCTCCTATTTAGTGCAGAATAATTGAGATATTAAATTTTAAAAAGTGGACCATGAAGTTTATGCCATCAATTTTAAACAAACATTTCAAAATGTATGCAATGATAATTTAATACATATTATTCTAATAAGCTCGATTGTAAAATTACTCTATAGATAATGGATTAATTAGTGCTTTGTTGTAAAGGTTTTGAAATGGAACAGTTATTCTAATAGCAACAGGAAATGAAGATGACAACTTTCCAGACAGAATAACAATATAGTTGCAAATTTTATAAATCACCACACTGTATAAAGTCAATATCTCCAATTAATTCAGCCACCAATGAAGTTATCACAATAAACTAATAAACCAGCATCACCATTAGTTTTCCAAGACAAGTTTAAAATATGTTTTAAATACTTTATTGTTAAAGATAGGATTCATGTAAAACTGTCAGATATGTATATTTAAATTGGTTATTTATTTTAACATTGAATATTAATACAGTATGTGTTAACACACAGCATGCTATATTTGAGAAAGAGTGAAAATTTGAATCTTTCATTATACTCCCTTCTATGCCAACAACTATTACTATAACTTTGGCCAAAAATATTTAAATAATCTTAGGCAAGATAAGACTAACTTTAATGCGTCTTCCTACCAAGTTTGATGATTATAGTAAAATACTAGTGGCCCAGTGCACGAAACTCATGCATGGGTGGGGGTGTCCCTGAGCCTGGCCTGCATCCTCTCCAATCTGGGACCCCTGTGGGATCGGGCCTAAACCGGCAGTTGGACAACCCCCTCGCAATCTGGGACTACTGGCTCCTAACCACTCACCTGCCTGCCTGCTTGATCTCCCCTAACCACTCTGCCTGCTGGCCTGCTTGCCCCCAACTGCACGCCCTCACCAGCCTTATCACCCCCAACTGCCCTCCTCCTGGCCTGATCACCCTTTACCGCCTCTGCCTCGGCCCTGCCACCATGGCTTTGTCCGGAAAAACTTCTGGAAGGTCTCATGGTCTAATTAGCATATTACCCTTTTATTAATATAGATAGGCTATGACATACATCCATAACTATAACATATCTACCAGTATTACTCTATGAGAATACGTACTTCATGCGATAGGAAGGCATCTAATACATTACATCGTATATGTTGTAAGTAGTAGGAAATACTGTATTCGTAGCAATAATATATATCCTGTGACTTCCCTTCCTGATTTGGGAATGATTTCCCAGTTCTTTGAACGTTTCCTGGCCCCTAATGTATTTTTTTTTTTTTTGTCATTCAGTGTAACTTTATTTACTGTTTATTGCACATTATTTGAGGTCTTTAATTTCTAACCACCAAAGATTCAAAGGACTATTTTTTCCATAAAGTTTAACATTAACATTAGTGAATTTGTGTATTCATGTGTTTTTATTCTAAACATCTGAATTATTCACATTGTCATAGATCCTGAACTTATAAGCGTGGACCATGCACAGGCTGGCAGCAAGCCAGGAAGCCACTCTGCAAGCAAACAAATACTCTGCATAAGGAGAAAAGTCATAGCACAACATTTAATGTCCAATCTGAGTCACCTCAGAATGTTACATATATTGACTTCTTAATTCATATAGTATCGGGAACTCAACTGCTTGGTTAGTGACGGGGTTGATCTGGTTTCGGGAAGATTATTCCTGAAATAATTAAGGAAAGGGGGGCTCAATCTTTCTTCTTGGTTGCTTGCTCCTTCCCAGCACCTTCATCTTTCTTCTCCTCCTCAGCTTCTTGAGCATCTTCTCCTTCACCTTCACCTCCTTCTTCCATCTTTGCGTCCTCAACTTCTTCCTTGGCACCTTCTTCCTCTTCCTCTTCCTCTCCTTCCTCTTCCTCAGCCTCTTCCTTCTCCTTTTCCTCTTCTTCAGCTTCTCCTTCAGAAGGGGGTTCATCCTTAGCTTCCTCAGCTTTTGCAGCCTCAGTGGTATCTTCCACCTCAATCTGCTCCTCCTGGACGTGGCTGGTGTATTAAGAAGGGAAGGAGCGAGTGGACATCAAGTAGGAGCTGGTCTATAAACCACCGTAGGCAGATCCACCAAAGACCTGGGAACTCTGGGAGTAGCCGCTGGCTATGCTTCCCATGCTGGTGAAACTGAGCCGGGTTTCCTCACCTTCCAAAAGTTTCCTGTAAGCTGCAATGTCAATGTCCAAAGCCATCTTCACATTGAGGAGATCCTGGTATTCTTTTAAATATCATGACATTTCACTCTTTGTAGTTCTCAACTCATTCTCTAATTTGTTGATTGTGTCCTGCATAGCACTAACGTCTGCATTCTGCTTATCCTCCAGCTCTTGCAGCTGCTTTCCCAGCGCTTCGTTCATGCCCCGGCTTGCTTTCACATCCAGGGTCTTGGCCTTGAGCAGGCGGCGGCTCTCCGACACCTGGTCCTTGGCGGCGCACACCTTGTAGGTGTTATTGGCAGCGCTCTCCATCCACACGGTGGAGCAGCTCTTGTACCATTCTTCGGCATTCTGCATGTTCTTGGCAGCCAGCTTTTCATACTGGGCACGAATGTCCTTGAGCATAGTGGAGAGGTCGAACTTGGAGAACACGTCCATCTCCACGGAGATCTGAGCATACTGGATATGCGCCTGCAGCTCGGCGATCTCCTCTTCGTGCACCTTCTTCAGAAAGGTGATTTCATCCATCAGGCTGTCGATGCGCTTTTCCAGGTCAGCACCAGCGAGAGCCGCCTCATCTGTACCTTTGCACACCTCCATCAGCCAGCCCTCTGCATCCTCATGGTTCAGCACCTCTTCCTGGTAGCACGCCTGCAGGTTGCTCCCAGCCACTTCAGAGTCCCGATGCCTCCTAACTGCCCACTTCCCTCTCCTCACCAGGAACTGAGCGTGCTGGGGCGGGGCACAGGCATCCCATTTTCATTAAAATGTTCAACCCAGGCCTGCTCCACTGGTGTCCTCAAGGGACCCAGGGGCAGATAGTGATCCTGGAGACCCTGGCCATCCCCCGCCTACCCAGGTCCCCGATAGCCTCCCGGACCCACCAGCGATGTCAGGCATTGCCGGTGCCACCTGCCTGGGTCCCCGATCGCCGCCTGGACCCCACGGGCAGCGTCAGGCACTGCCTGCTGGAACTGCCTGGTCCCTATCGCAGCCTGGACTCCGAGGGAGGGAGTCAGGTGCTGCCTGCCAGGCCCACTCAGTCCCGATCACTGCCTGGACCCCGTGGGTGATGTCAGGCGCTATCCATGCCACCTGCCCAGTCCTGATTGTCGCCTGGACCCCACGGGCAGTGTCAGGCACTGCCTGCTGGAACTGCCCGTCCCGATCACCCCCTGGACTGGGGGAGGGGGGGGGGCGGGCATCAGGTGCTGCCTGCCCAGTCTGCCCAGTCCCAATCACCGCCTGGAACCCATGGGAGACGTCAGGAGCTGCCTGCCCCACCTGCATATGCAAATTTACCCGCCATCTTTGTTGGGTTTATTTGCATATCACTCCTGATTGGTTGTGGGCATAGCGGAGGTACGGTCAATTAGCATCTTTCTCTTTTATTAGTGTAGTTTGTGTCTATATTCATTACACTTGAGCATGAGATCTCCATGGCTTATATCCTACTTGTTACACTTTTGTAGCACTAAAGAACATCTAAAACTTAATTATTCAAAGCTCTAAAAAGAAAGGATACTTATAAAATGTGATAAAGGTGTTAAATATCTCTACAATGACAATCATATGACAATACATGAATGTATCAAATTAACAAGTACTCTATAAATTACATAATATGCCAAATATATTCAATAAAAAAGATAAAAGCATCTTGCATCTCTAATATTCTAAACTCACATTGTACTTTCAAAAAATGTGCTGATATAGGAGCCTTTATTCAAAGCATGTCAGATAAATCAGGAATTAATGCCATGGACAATGAGATAATGGGTGTACTCTAATGCATTAGTGCTGTGGATACAGTACTACAACCCTGCATATTACAATTATTCATCCACAGAAATTTACAGATAGAGCACATACCAGTTTGCTAATCACCCCCAGAAGAAGACTTTTAAAAATGTTTTCCTTCCATCTTAATTATCTTGTAACATTATATCTTAATCTCAAGGTTATTATGATTATCTATCTATTTGTCATGTATCTATTTATCTATTTACTTATTTATCTGCTGTTTTCTTTGTAAATAGGGGCCTGTTGCATAGTCTCCACACTCATTTATAGAAAAGATTAAAACCATAAATCATCAGAATTCATAAGCTGCCTACTTGGAGCTAAACAGCCAGTGCTATACCAGACTGATGGAGATTTATGATGCCCAGACAGTGCCTCTCACACAACTGCAAGAAGACAAAGGGAAAGAAAAACTATCCAATTAACTTGATGTCTATAGACAATACTCAGATAAACAAATGGAATCAGCTACCTGAAGGACAAAACCTCTGGGAATAGGAGGGTGTATAAGGAGAGGTGAGTGTGTATTTACCTTGCCCTTTTACATGTTGAAATCTCAGCTACACAGGAGGCCTAATTAAAGACATCCCCCTTGGCCAGCATGGCTCAGTGGTTAACCTTTGAACCAGGAGGTCATGACTAGATTCCTGGTCTAGGCACATGCCTGGGTTGTGGGCTCGATCTCCAGTAGGGGCATGCAGGAGGTAGTTGACCAATTATTCTCTCTCATCATTGATGTTTCTATCTCTCTCTCCCTCTCCCTTCATCTCTGAAATAAATAAAAACATATTTTAAATTTTTTTAAATAAAGGCATCCTTTTTTCTGAAGTTAATTAGAGCCTCTAGTTTATATGAAACAAAGATTTAGCTTAAGTCAGAGAAGGAAAAATAAAATAAAATAATAAGATGATTTAAGTTCAATTACATGTTAAGTCATAAAACAAGCATAAGCTCTGAGCTATTGCTATGTATCCCATTTCTTACATTTATTATGTTCCATAATTGTCTAAAATATATCTTTAAAATCTAAGTATTTATGCCAATATATAGTTTTTAATTTTAAAATGGAAAATAGATATTCAGTTTTGTGATAACTTGACAACAGTAGAATCATTATCTATAATAATCTATAATAATAAAAGCATAGTATGCTAATTAGATCGGATTTCCTTCCGGACATCCTTCCGGATGAAGCCGGGACTGCAAGGGAAGCCCGAGTCCCGGGTGCCAGAGGGAAGCCAGTGCCAGCAGCCAGGGGAAGGAAGGCCTACTCTTGCACAAATTTCGTGTACTGGGCCTCTAGTCATTTTATAATAGTCTAGAGGCCCTGTGCATGGATTTATGCACTGGTGGGGTCCCTCAGCCTGGCTTGTGCCCTCTCTCAATCCGAGATCCCATCAGTACATAATCGGGGCCCGGAAGGGACACCAGAGGGCTCCAGGGCATGTCCAACCCATCTCATCCATTCCTAATTGGCCAGACCCCAGCAGCAAGCTAACCTACTGGTCAGAGCGTCTAGCCACTGGTGGTCAGTGTATGTAGATATCATGAAAGAAAATAAAAAACATTAGTTATTCTAGAATAAATTTGTTATAATAATTTTGCTTCAACCTGAACAACCAGGTTTTGTCTACCCTACTGGACTTTAAATATTGTGCATTCTTTTAATATTGTTAACTCCATAAAGAACAAAGGTAAAACAATGAATTTAAATAAAGTACAGGGTGGGCAAAACAGTTGTGAGTATGTTAAACACAGATTATTCTTGTATTATTATTTATTAATTATATTATTTTCCATATGCACAACTATAAACCTACTTTTGCCCCACCCTGTATTTCTAAGGTCCTGAATCTTATAGATGGGATTACATTTTTGAGAGAAAAATTAATGACATCTGGTCACACCAATCTAAAACAAAACAAAGAAAAAAAATGTGGAAGGCCCTGACTGGTTTGGCTCAGTGGATAGAGCATCGGCCTGTGGACTAAAGGGTCCCAGGTTCGATTCTGGTCAAGGGCATGTACCTTGGTTGTGGGCACATCCCCAATAGGGGGTGTGCAGGGGGCAGCTGATCGATGTTTCTCTCTCATCGATGTTTCTAACTTTCTATCCTTTCCCTTCCTCTCAGTAAAAAAAAAATCAATAAAATATATTTTTAAAATGTGGCAGGATAATCTGCTTATCATTTGAAAAGGTGCATGAAATTGGTTTCCCTATTGAAAGTGACTTTTACGTGCAGTTAGATTTTAGCAAAAACATGATTAGGAAAGCAAAGCTTCTTTCCAGGCAAGAGTTAGAGAATGCCACAGACGCCCACACAACATACTTTCTCAAGTGGGAAAATAAATTATGAAATAAACCTTCATGGAAGAATCTTGGAATAATCTATCTATATAAAAGCCTAAGCGACCGATCAACTGGTCGACTGGTCGACCAGTCACTATGATGTGCACTGATCACCAGGGGGTGGGCAGATGCTCAACACAGGAGCTGCCACTGGTGGTCGGTGCGCCCCCACAGTGGAAGCGCTGCTCAGCTGACCAACAGGTGCCAGATGCAGGGCAGAGCAGTAGCGAGCCCACCGAGTGGCAGCGGCAATGGCGGCAGGTGCTGCAGTCTTGGGATGAGCAGGAACGGCAGGCAGGAGTGGCAGGCGGCATTGGACTTCCAGTTTCAGCACAATCAACACAGGCCACGCTGAGAAACCCCACCAGTGCATAAATCCATGCACTGGGTCTCTAGTACGGTATAAAATGTAACACTCTAAAGTGTGGTCTTTAGAAAGAAAAATGTTAGTCCATATTACAGAGTTTGTCTCACATCATAGTGTCTCTTGGTATATTGTAGTAAGAAGTATAATCAGCTTTGTAGCTTTCTTGCCAAATTATTTATCCTAAGTTTATTCAGAAGTAAAAAACAGACAAATCCAGAATGCGGGACATGCTCATATGACCAACATGACATTTTTAAAAGTTAAGTCCATTAGAACTTAGGGACACTAATAACCAACTGCAATGTATAAACATTGATTAGATCATAGACTGGGGTGGGGGGGAAGGCTATAGAACACTTCATTGGAAAAATTAGCAAATTGTAAAGGTTTTAAAAATGGATTGTGTTTAGGTAATATTAACAAATAGTTTATTTTTCTTGGGTCTGATTATGGTATCTTGGCTACATAAGAGAATGCCCTTGTTGTTAGACATGCATAATTAAGTATCTTATATAATAAAAGGGTAATATGCAAATAGACCAAACGGCAGAACAACTGAACAACCAATCAAAGCGTAAAATGCTAATGATATGCTAAGGCTGCACAACTGCTCACTATGATGTCCAGGGGTCCTCAAACTTTTTAAACAGGGGGCCAGTTCACTGTCCCTCAGACCGTTGGAGGGCCGGACTATAGTTAAAAAAAACAAACAAACAAAAAAACTATGAACAAATTCCTATGCACACTGCAGGCCCGGGACGAGTTGGCTGCTAAGCAGGACAGGCAGCGGCACCCGGCGGGCTGGATAAAGGTCCTCGGCGGGTCGCATGTGGCCCACGGGCCGTAGTTTGAGGATGCCTGATATACACTAACCACCAGGGGTCAGACAGTCAACTGGTCGACCAGTTGCTACATCATGCACTGACCATCAGGGGGCAGATGTTCCGACTGGTAGGTTAGCTTGCTGCTGGGGTCTGGCCCATCAGGACTGAGCAAGATGGGCTGGACATGCCCTGGAGCCCTACCGTGGTCCCTCCCCAGCCCAATCGTGCACTGGTGGGGTCCCTCAGCCTGGTCTGCACCCTCTCGCAATTCATGACCCCTCAGGGGATGTCAGAGAGCAGGTTTCAGCCCAATCTCTCAGGCCACTCCCCCTTGGGAGAGCGCCAGACACAGGGCTCATGGCTGGTGAGTGCTGCTGTGGCAGTGCGAGCCTCTCCCGATCGGGACTGATTGGACGAAAGCCCATGGCCAGCACAGTGGGGCCAGGATGAGCAGGAGCAGCAGGTAGGAGTTGCAGGCAGCATTAGACTGTGGGTTTCAGCCTGATCCCTGCAGGCCACCTGGAGGGACCCCACCCGTGCACGAATTCGTGCACCATGCCTCTAGTTTAGTAATAAAGTGTTATGAAGTTTGGAATTTTGAATGGTTCAGAAGGAAAAATGAGAGAGAGAGAGAAAGGAAGAAGGGAAAAGATAGAACACATGGCAAATGTGGAATTATGTTTATTGGTAAATCTAAGTAAAGGTAAAGTATATATTGATGCTCATTTATCTTTTCTTTCTACATCTTTCTAGGTTTAAAAAATTTGGCAAAGAAAATTTAAAGAAAATAATAAAATGAGACAATTTCTTTTTACTTAGTTTACTCTATTCCTAATAAAAGGTGGGGTAAATGTGATAGGAAAAGGTTGGAAAATTATTGTATCCTTATTCAAAAAGGGGAGATCAAATTGTTTATAAGTGCATTTCTCTGTTCAGTGGTAGCATAGTTATTTAAAAATGAAGTAATTAATTCCAAATAAAGCTTTGATTAATCAAGTAGTAATGATTATTAAGGTAATTATACAATATTGTAAATATGCACATATTCGGTACAGTTTACCTGTGTAATTTCCAATTATAACTTTATTTATTAACATTTACTTTATATATTTTGTTGTGTCATTATTTAATGCACAAGGATTTAATACCATTTGGTTTGCACCGTTGAGTGACTGTTTTAGAAATACAAAATGATCCTAATCTTCTTAGCTATTGTACTTTGCCTTAAATTCTTCCCTGTTTGCTATTAGCATTTCCATTTGTGATTGCTTTTTGTTTTTCCATGATGAAACTTTACCCATTCTTTTACTTAAAACATTTCTATGTCATTTTCCTGAGTTGTTTTAAATTTTGATTTAGTTTTGTCATTCTTTCTGAGAATATTTCCTTCCTAAAAACAGAATAGTTTAAAGCAATTTTCTTTACTGTTATCACTGTTATGTGTAGCCTTAATTCTGTCACTTTGTTTTATGTTCTCAGTTTTGTTTTTTATATTTCTTTTTTGTTGCATTTGCCTCTTGTCATTTGTCATGTGAAATCTGTATGCTTGCTTATCTTCTATAGTGATGTGAAAGGTAATTATTCTTTTTATTTCCACTAGTGGGTTCTTATGCTTTTCAAAATAATGTTTGACTTATTTTCTAAATTAAAATCAATAACACTTTTTTAGTTTCTTGTTCCAAGTCCAATTAATGTGCTTTCATAAAATTCTTATTTATGGAATGCGCTTTCTTATTAGCATTAACAATGTATTTTATGTTATTTATTATGTTTATGTTTAATTTTATGATAATTATTTACAGTATTGATTTTTATTTAGTTTTATGTTTAACACATTCGTAATCAGATATTCCTTCATACAGGAATACTGCCATGTTTTATTTATTAATTTTTATTTATATTTTATTAGGCTTAAATATATATTCAGTGTTTTTATTCTCAGAAGTCAATATTCACATTTTTTTAAACTTTACATGTTTGAGAGTATCTTTTGTTGCCATATAGGAGAGAATTTTAGTTCTACATAGAATTTTTGAGAAACCACACTTTTCTTCCAAAATTGACTAAAACTTGCTTTTATATCACTTTTTTAACATACTACATTCATGTATTTACATTTTCATCCCAAAGAAGTCATAATTCTATTAATGATAAAAAAGTACAAATTTCAAACCAAGCTGCGTTACTCTTTTTTTTTAAATAATATGTCTTTATTGATTTTTAGAGAGAGAGAGGGAAAGGAATAGATAGAAACATTGATGAGAGAGAAACATCATCCATCAGCTGCCTCCTGCATCCCCTCCCCCTACTGTGGATTGAGCTTGGAACCAGGGCATGTGCTCTAACTGGGAATCAAACCAGTAACCTCTTGGTTCATGAGTAGATGTTCAACCACTGAGCAACACCAGCCAGGCTGCAGTTACTCTTTTTAAACCAAAAAAAAGCTTCTAATTTTTAGATGGTTACATTGTTAATTCCATAATAGCATTTACAGCATCACTACCATTGTTCTTCAGGACTTGAACTGCTTCACTCTCAACACATTTCCTTGTGACATGACCAGTTCTATGTCCTTAACTTCCTCACCTATTTCATCAACGTCTTCCTCTTCACTCTCCTCTTGCATAGTTGCAGTCTGTGTGTTTTATTGAATGTTTAGCTTCACTAAACTTTGAATTTCTCTGCAGCTTCTAGCTGTGCTGGCTGAGATGAATCATTGATCTTGGCTTCCCCAAAAACTATGTAGGTATCTAAAGCTGGGCTCTTATAGACATCTGGTTTTGTGATGACAAAGAGGATAGTCTCAGATTTCTGGATGGTTCCCTAGTAACCCCAATAACTTGTCCAAGACACATTCGGCCACAGTCTTCCATGCTTCTTTTCACTCTGGCTCTGTTTTTTCTTAATGATTGGTTCTTCATGGATTTCAGCTGCTGCTGCCAGCTGGGTTTGTCACGTGGCATCTTGTTCCTCAAGCTCTGGTACTGATGCATCACGGTTAGATTCCGTCCCTGTCTCAGCCTGGGGCTGTGGCAACTCCTGCCCTGTAGCAGGGACAGTTTCTGTGGCTTCACTGGGCATTTTACGAGGGAACACAGAACCAAGATGGCAGCAGAAAGAGCATGTATGTGTGTATGTATTTATTGGTGGTAAGAACACTTAACATGATATCTACCTCTCAACAAATTTTGAAGTACACATACTGTATTGATAAAGAAACTATGCTGAATAGTACATCTCTAGAAAAGAATTTATTCATTTAGCATAACAGAAACTTTATACCCACAGAACAATTTCCCTCTTCCCCAGCCACCAGTTCCTGGCATCCACCATCCTACTAATTCAATGAATTTGATTGCTTTAGATATCTCATATAGGTGGACTCATGCAATATTTGCTCTGTGACTGGCTTATTTCATTTAGAATTAGGTCTTTCAAGATTATCCATGTTGTCACACATCTTCTTTATCCATTTGGTGAAGAATACATATTTGGTTCATTTCTATATTTGCCTATGGTGAGTATTGCTACAACAAACACGGAAGTACAAAGTTTTCCTTGAGATTCTGGTTTCAGTTATATTGGATATATACACAGAAGTGGGTTGTGGGTTTGGTTCATAGGGCAGTTCTTTGTTTAATTTCTTTTGGGAACATCCCTGATGTTCTCCATAGCTGCTGCATTATTTCACATTTCCACCAAAAGTGTGCATGGGCACAAATTTCCCTAAATACTCTCCAACACTTACCTTTGGGCTTTTTTGTGTATTATTTATTTACTAGAGGCCTGGTGCATGAAAATTTGTGCACTGGGGGGCGGGGGGTGGGCCCTCAGCCCAGCCTGCCCCCTCTCACAGTCAGGAGCCCTCAGGGGATGTCCTACTAATGGCCTCCTTCTGCAAGAGGCAACAGGACTGATCAGGGGAAGGCACCTCCCCCATCACTCCGCCTCTGCTGCCGTCGCCGGCCGCCACGGCTGCCTGCCCTCGGCCCTCACAGCCACTGCAGCTTTGTCCGGAAGGACGTCCAGAAGGATGTTTGGCTGTCCAGTCTAATTAGCATATTATGCTTTTATTATTATAGATTTTGTTTTGCTTTGTTTAATAATAAGTATTCTACCAAGTTTGAAATGACCTATCATTTTGTTTTGGTTTGCATGCCCCTGATGATTGGTGATGTTGGGCACCTTTTCATATACCTATAGATCATCTGTATGTCTTCTTTAGAGAAATAACTATTCAAATCCTTTGCCCATTTTTTAATATGGCTATTTTGTTTTATTTGTTTGTTTTTACTTTTGAGTTATAGTTCGATCTACGAGATAGAAAGAAAACCTACAGAATGGGAGGAAATATTTGCAAACCCTATGTCTGATGAGGAGCTAATAGCCTTCAGAGTTGTTAAACTATTCCCTTCCTCTACCTTCACCATAGGAGGTATTCACTATCATTTTAATGCAAGAGAGATACAGGGGATGTGAAAGGTTATCATGACTTAAACTCCTGAACATGAATTTTAATGTCATCATTTCCTCCTGTTACCAGATGCTACTAATTTCTCCTCTCTGCTCTTCCTATAAGCTATTACCGTATGGCAACTTTTCTCTAGTTATCCCCTTCCTGCTTCTGTATTCCCAAATCTAATACTAACTCAAATATAACTGTTTTCATAAAAGGCAACAGCTTCCTCTCACATTATAGCCTTAGGGTGTTCCTTTTCTGAGCATTTCTGTGGGGAAGGGTGCACCATCTGTTCAGCCCTTTAGGGACAAATGTAGAGAACAACCCAACTGCTGGAATGCTGTCCTCTTTCAGGTGAGCTTATGGGACAGGGGTTGGATTTTTCTTCAAAAGATAGGTGAGTGTGAATACTCATATGTGGATATGGAGGAATAAACGAGAGGATGTATCCTGAGAGACATTAGGGTTGGAGTATCAGCCTAAGGGTTTGAAGAAAGCAGCTTTACTATTGAAATGTCTAAGAGCCTCTCCTGACAGTGATTCCGTTTTTAGTATTGGCAGTACAAATGATAATGGGCATAAAATCTACAGCATAAACAGTTGTTCTGAGGCCCCAAAAGAAAGCCAAATACAATATGCTAACTTACTAGAGGGACAAAGAGTGTGTGTATGCATGTATGAATTTTCTTAGTTGGTCATGAATTGCAAGATACATGGAGTAGTTTAGCTTAACTCCAGAGTGGTTTTGACTTCTTATTCTTTTAATTATAATATTAAATAGCAATGATCTAAAAACTATGCATTTTGTGCATGTTTGTGAATGTGTGTGCATGTGTTACTTTGCAGGAAGACAACTAATCAGAAACTAGGTGAAATACAAATGTAGAGGCTATTGCTTCTAATTAGTAGATCATCCTGAATGGTCACCAGAAATGAGAAAGTCATGTACGCTTTTTATGTTTATGATGGGATTCATGAAAGAATAGGGGCACCATATATATATATATATAAAAAACCCTAATATGCAAATAGACTGAATGGCGAAACAACCAAACAACCAAACAGCCGGTCTCTATGACGTACACTGGCCACCAGGGGTGAATGTAGAACATGGCGGGCATCAACAGCGGTGGGATGGTGGAGCAGGTGAGCAGGGTCACCAGACCAAGGCAGGGTGCCAGTCACTGTCATCAGGGTGAGCCTCTGGTGGTTACTGAAAATTCTTTGCTCCCACACGCTGTGGTCCCACTCGTTGCTCGCACCTGCTGCCAGCGCCAGCCCTGCTTGCACCCGCTGCTGGCGCCAGGCCCCAGCCCCAAATGTTCAGTGCTGTTAGTGGGTGTGAGTGGTGGCTGCCAGCCCTGATCACCCCTCGGGGCTTTTCCATCTCCCTCTTCTCCTGAGGGGCGATCGGGGCCAGCAGCGGCCTCTAGCACCCACTGCCAGCGATGGCCACTCTCACATCTGCTGCCAGCCCTGATCACCCCTAAGGGTTTCTCCACCTCCCCCTGCTCCTGAGGGGAGATTGGAGCAGCAGCCACCAGCAGGTGCAAGTGGGGCTGGCATCATGAGTGCATGGGAGCAGTGGCGGAGGGAGAAAGGCTGCCAGGAGACAGGGGAATGGGAGCCGTGACAGGTATGGGGAGGATGGGCTGAGACCCGCCCCTGTGCTCACCACAGCCTTGTGGTCCACAGTTCCTTTCAAGGTGCATGAATTTGTGCACTGGGCCCCTAGTTAATTATAATGAGTTGGGGGTGGGGAAGAAGCAGGTTTAGTGCAAATGTCAGAGTCTAGACTTGTAGAATTCCTTGTCACCATGTGTTTTTATGTCAATTATAACCTCCCAAAGAATTTCTTTTTAACAACCTCCTTCTAACAAATACATCAAAATAATCATTCTCTCCGTAGAACATTTTAACAGATGCTGAAATTACCACTGAATGTGTATAACTAACAGGTTGCTCTTCAGGACACCTTCAGACTTCTCCTACCTGGTAAGCCATATAAGCTGTTTCAGGTCAGAATAAGTAGCATTTGTGTTCAACCCTACTCCTGCCATTTGCAATCATTGTTAAATAAGTAATAAGTTAAAATATGAGTGCAGAATTAGAAATATTGTTTCTATATAAGTGGATTATTTGGAGAGACTAAATAAAGTAAGCAACTAAAAATGTTAGGGAATATGTTGTTAATATTTATTTAAAGTCTTAGAATACTTTATTTTTAGATTTATTTTATACTAGCGGCCCAATGCACAAAATTCGTGCAAGGGACTTGGCCCTCACAGCGGCAGTGCCCGGCTTCGTCCAGACTGTCGTTCTGCTGTTCGGCCATCAGGTCTAATTAGCATATTACAGTTTTATTATTATAGATGTAAAAATAAAAATGAAACTATACAAGATCTACTCCAATGTGTAAATCATGTTCAATGAAAAATCCTGGCCTGAAAGAAAAATATTTGTGAATAAATGTACATTTATATATTTTAAGTTAAAATGTTTGTGTTATGTATCATATTATATTATTCCTCATTTATTCAATTTTGTTCAATTAATGGGCCAAGTTCTGTACTTGATTATAGTGAATAAGAGGTCTTCCATGTAATTAATCAGCTTTGTTTGAGAAAATTGCTGCCCAGAATCATTCTGTTTCAAAAAGAATTAATCTCTTTTTGCCAGCTCCAAATATATTATTCTAGGAGAATGTTTCTAACCTATTAATTGTATTTTTCTAAGTCATATTCCACTATGGAAAATTTATGCAAAAACAAAGCTCTAATAACTATGCAGCAGTAAAAAAGAAGGATCTCTTACACACTGAGACACATGGAGGGACCTGGAGAGTATTATGGTAAGTGAAATAAGCCAGTCAGAAAAGACAAGTAACACACAATCTCACTCATATGTGGAATCTAAAGAACAAAACAAATTGATATACAAAATAGATCCAGAGACAAAGAAGCATGGAACAGACTGTGGGATCTCAGAGGGAAGATAGGGGTGGGGGGTTGGGTAGGAAGAGATCAAGCACAGAATTGATATGCATATATCCATAACCCATGGACACAGACAATAGGGTGGTGAAGGCCTGAGGCAGGGGCCAGTGAAGGCTAGAAGGGGTCAATTGGGGAAAAAAGGGACATATATTTAATACTTTCAACAATAAAGATTAAAAAAAAAAAAGCTGTATCCCTACTCCAAATGTCCTCTTGTCCACTAATTAGTCACCAGTCTGCTCTGTTGTTTTCAACAGCTTTGGAACAGGATTACAAGAAACAATATGAAAATAAAAAACAACTCACTGAATCACATTGGTGTTGAGATTGGACAGCAATATGGAAAGCTGTTAGTTAATTATCATCTGTAGAATTCTAATTTCTTGATCTGAAAAGTTTTTTTAACTAAATCTCCCATATTGAAATTAGTATTTTTGTCCCCCAAAATATTCACTAATTATCATCCTGGCTGCAAAAAGGATGGAATTAAAGAAGAAAAGCTCTAAAATTATTGTTTATGTTGTTTGGACATGAAATTAAAATTTTGATGGTCATTGTGTTTCAAACAGATACTTTCTAAAGAGCTAAAAATTTAGAAATTGATTTTATTTTTAAAATCTCATTTTTTAAAAGGACAAGTGAAAGAAAACGCATTGTTTGTAGAATCAGAGCATCTTAGAGTTTGAATGATCTTATTCTTTGAGATATATTTTACATACACTGAGAGCTAAGATTTTAAATGTATAATTCAATTAGTTTTAACAAATATGAGGACACATCAATTTTACTTTGATGAATAATATTAGAACAAATTATATACCTTATGCCACTTCCTAGATAATCCTAATCCTAGAAAAACTAATGATATGGTTTCCTTCACCATAGGCTAACTTTGCTTATTCTTTAAATTCATAGAATGGGAAAATATAGTGTGTATTTTTGTGTCTTATTTCACTCAGTATAGTATTTTGAAGGCTCATCATGTTTGTCATTTATTAGAAGTCTATTCCTTTTAATGAATGTATACCCATCTTTAAGTTTTTCTTCATTCTCATCTTGATGGACATCTTTCATCTTCAGGGCTAGTATGCATAATGCTCTGTGAACATTTTAGATAAAGTTTCTTGTGGACTTGTGCTTTTCTTTCTCTGGTTATATATTTAGAAGCAAAAGGTCTAAGAAAAATGTATATTAAACTTTTTAAGAAACTGATGATGAATTTTCCAAAGTGATTGGACCTTTTGTAGTAGGAAAATATAAGCCCACTGTAAGATATATAGAGCCTAATCTCTGGAATCTGGTGATTAAGTACTTTATATGGCAAATGTGACTTTGCCAATGTGATTAGGATAATAAGCATTTTAAGATAGGGACATTATTCAGTATTATAACAGGTGGTCCCAACATACTTATATGGATTCTTAAAAATGGAAGAGGAAGACAGAGAGTGGGTCAGAAATGTGACAATGAGAGGAGAGGCAGTGGAGATTACACACATGAGAGGAACTTGACCTGCTGTTACTGGATCTGAGATGGAGGAAGGGGCCAAAAGGCAAGGAAAGTAGGCAGCTTCTAGGAGCTGAGAACAGCATTCAGCTTATAGCCAGCAAAAAAAAAAAAATTAAAAAATGGTGATTTCAGTCATAAACCACAGGAGTTGAATTCTTCTAACAACCTAAATAACAAATGAAATGGATTCTCACTTTGGCCCTCCAAAAAGTAACACAGTCTCTCTAACATCAGACGTCTGACCTACAAAACTGTAAGATCATAAATGTGTGTTATTTTAAGCCATCAACTGTATCATGTAGTAATTTGTTACAGCAGCAATAGAAAAATAGCAGTCCATTTTCAAAATCCCACCAATTATGTATAAAAGGTCAGGTTGTCACAGATTTTCTGCAATATTTGTTGGTATCCTATATCTTTTAGCTATCTAGTGGATATATGTTGGTATCTCATTTGATTTTAACTGGAATTTTTCTGATATCTAATAATGAAAATAGTTTCATGTGCTTAATTGTCATTTGTCAATTCTGTGAGGTGTTTGTTTAAAATTTGCTCATTTTTATTGGAAGATTCATGTTGTTATTATTGCAGTATTGTTCCGCAAATTTTGTGGGTTCAAGTTCTTTATCAGATATTTGTTTTGCAAAAAAATTTTCCCAGGCTGTGGATTATCTTTAATTTTCATAACAGAATTTTTAGGAGAGTAGTCTCAAATAAAAACAAATCTGGATTTAAATAAAGATAAACTTCATTCAGAAGAAAGACTGATGTAATAGGGAAAACACTGTGATTTCAGAAATCTACTCAGGATCTCATAATCAAACAGAAAAAGGCTTTTCTTTCATAGAGGGGGATAAGCAGTAAGAGAAGAGAAATGAGGCAAATGAGGAAAAATGGACAACAGTATTTGATAGGGACTGTGTCTTTACTGTGATTAGCCAACCATTGGGATAAGAGTTTCTCATAATCCTATTTTATTTTTTAACGGACTTACACATGGATCAGCATTGTTGCATATTCTAGATTGTAGTGTTTTGTTGTTCCTACATAAACCCATTTTGCTGAAGAAATTGCTGGCTGACTTTCTGTTTAAGGCCAACACACTTCTGTGTTGGCTACCACATTCTCCCACTGTCCTGTTAAAAAGAAATGCATTCATGTATCGCACTTTCTATTGGAGGGGCTTAAAACTCTTAGAATGTATATCATTAGATTGCCTTACCATCCACCTCTGGTGGATCTAAAAGATATGATATTATCTTTTAATATATATTTCAAAAATGTATATGGAACCCAAAAAAAAAGACCCCAAAAAGCCACAGAAATCTCAAGAAAGAAGAACAAAGTTGGAGGTATCACACTACCTGATATCAAATGATACTACAAAGCCATAGTAATCAAAGCAGCATGGTACTGACATAAGAACAGGCATACAGATCAATGTAATAGAACAGAGAGACCAGAAAAAAACTCATGCCTTTATGCTCAATTAATATTTGACAAAGGAGGCAAGGACATATAATGGGATAAAGATCTCTTAAATAAATTGTGTTGGAAAATTTAGACAAATACATGTGAAAAAAAAAATGAAACTAGACCACCAAACACAGGAATAAACTCAAAACATAGGTAGTAAAATATCAGACATCTCTCATAACTATATTTTCCCTATATATCTCTTTGGGCAAGGGAAACAAATAAAAAATAAACAAACAGGGCTACACCAAACTAAAAAGCTTTTGAACAGCAAAATAAATAATCAATAAAATAAAAAGCAACCCACTAAATGGGAGAACATATTTGCCAACGATACATCTCTTTAAAGCGTTACTATCTAAAATATATAAGGAATGTATGCACCAAGAAAACAAACAATCTAATTAAAAAATGGGCAAAGAATATGAATAGATACTACTCCAAAGAGGACATACAGATGGCCAAGCAACATATCTTTCTGAAACCCATAACCGCACTCTAATCATGGCAAAGACATCAGAAAACCTCAACTGATGCAAAATATCTAACCAGTACTCCTAAAAACTGTCAAAGTAATAAAAAAACAAAGAAAGTCTGACAAATTTTCACAGCTAAGTGGAGACATGACAACTAAACGTAATATAATGTGGTAACTTGGATGGGATCCTAAAACAGAAAAAAAAGGAAATTAGGTAAAATCTAAATAAATTTAATAAACTATGGATTTCAATTAAAAATAATATATCATTTTGATTACTTACTTTTAACAAATAGACTGATGTAAGATGTTAATTAGAGAAACAGTACAGCATATATTCCCTCTACTGTCTTTGAATTTTTTTTCTGTAAATTTAAAGCAGTTCTAACAATAAAATTTTGTTTAAAGTAATAAAGCAATGAGGTAAGTCTCATTATACAAATGCAATGTGATGAAGTGGCAAGATCACTGGACTTGGAGTCAGGAGAGTTGTGGAATGATCTCGATAATGCAGAAATTTCTCTGTATAATCTTGAGCATATCATGAACCTCTCTGGGCTTTTGAGTTCTCACCTGTAAAAATATGATTTTAGTAACAAAAGGTTTCCTTCCATTTTAAAATTATATTTCTAATGTAACAACTAAGTTCAATAAATCTTTATACCACTTGTTTTGATTTTTGCAGGAAGGATTTGTGTCAAGAAGAAAATTCCATTACCTTTGTTTTATATATGGGATTCTTTTTCTATTTGTATCCAATGTATAAATAATATACAATGACAGGGCAATTTCAACCCAATTTCACTGTTTCTGACAGTGTTTATAGGAATCCAAGATGTGAAGCTTGTTACCAACTGGTCATGTTTCAAAATAATTTATAAATCTTTAACACCTTTAATACCCTTTTTATTGTTATTGTTGGTAGGGTTGTGATAATGTTAACACTGGCAGATCATGAGACTCTAAGTTACATTGAAAAATAGCTTTCCAAATATTTTATTATATTTCCAAATTAAGAAATGTTTAACAAACTTTTTCATAGTTATAGGTCTCACTTGATATTCACAACAGAGCAACCATTGTTTTATAGAAAAAACTAGAGGCCTGGTGCATGAAATTCACACACGGGGGGGGAGGGTGGCCCTCAGCCCAGCCTGCACCCTCTTGCAATCTGGGAACCCTCAGGGGATGTCTGACTGCTGGTTTAAGCCCGATCCCTGCAGGCGGACACCCTCTCGCAATTGGGGACCACTGGCCCCTAACCACATGCCTACCTGCCTGCTCATCCCTAACCACTCGCCTGCCTGCCTGCTCAGTGCGCATCATAGCGACTAGTCGTTCCGGTGAAACAGTCACTTAGGCTTTTATATATATAGATGGGAACCCTGAATGGCTCTGTGAAGATTCATTACACAGCAAGTAAGTTTCATAGGCAGATTTCTTATTCCCAGTGGAGTGTTAACTTTATTCAGACACAAAATCCCACTTAGGGTGGGATTTGGTATATGATAGAAGCTTAAAGATATTTGTGGCATTGCCTTTGCCTGGTGGCTTAGTTGGTTGAAGCATCCTCCATGCACCAGAGGGCTGCAGGCTCGATTCCTGGTCAGGGCACACACCGATGTTTAGGGGATGCGCATATCGGAGGCAATCAATTGATGTTTCTCTCTCACATTGATGTTTTTCTCTTGATTTTCCTTCCTCTCTCTCTAAAACCATATCTTTAGGTGAGGATTATAATATGTATATTTGTGGCATAAATAATGGATGCCAGTGGAGTCAGAGAACCAAGAAAGGCCCCCTGGGGTGACAGAAACAAAACACTGCCAATTTCTGTGATTCTTCTCTCATATGGAGCACAGGCTTCCTCAATGGGAAAGACTGAATACCTCCTTCTAAGATTAGGCATAAGGCAAGGATATCCACTCTCAAACCTTTGTTCAACATTCTACTGGAGTTCCTAGTGAGAAAAAGAAATATACTACATACAGACTGGAAAGAAAGAAATAAAACTGTCTTTATTTGCAGACCACATAATAATCTACACAGAAAACACAAAAAATTCTCAAAGATAGACTAGAACAAACTTTTATCAACATAGAACATAATTTTTTCTATATTAATAAATCATAATTATAAATTGAAGAAAATATTATTTACCTGAGTGCAGGTAAAATCTAATTAAAATTCAATATCCAGAAATAATAAAATTAAATATCAATATATTTGAAATAAAATTTTAAACATAATTTTTATGTATTTAAGAATAAAATTAAAGACATACAATTGAAAGGCAGGAAGGAACTATATCTAACACTAGAGGCCCAGTGCACAAAATCTGTGCACTCAGGGGGGTCCTGCAGCCCAGCCTGTGCCCTCTCATAGTCAGGGAGCCTTCGGGGGATGTCGGACATCCTTAGCATTGCCATGGAGGCAGGAGAAGCTCTCACCACCACTGCTGCACTCGCCAGCTGTGAGCCCAGCTTCTGGGTGAGTGGCGCTCCCCCTGTGGGAGCGCACTGACCACCAGGGGGCAGCTCCTGCATTGAGCATCTACCCGCTGGTGGTCAGTGGGCATCATAGTGACCAGTTGTTCCTCTATTCAGTCGATTTGCATATTAGCCTTTTATTATATAGGATATAGCACATATAAAAGCTTAATGTCACTAGTACATAAATTGAGGGGATATTATAGAAATGATAGAAAAACTGGCAAAAATACATTATCATACATTCCAAAAAAAGAGGTATAAATGTGGATTTTAACATTTTTCAGTTCAGTCTCTCTGTCAATTATGCAAATATAAGTAAAATTACACTAAGATAAAGTTCTCACTTAAGAGAGTGGCAAAATTTGAAAAGTATAATGCCAACTTCTGTTGAAGAGGCAGTAGTGAAATAGGCACTCTCACACATTGTTAAAAATAATTCTAATCACACATGGAATCTTTGTGTCTCAAAATATAATGAGAAAGTTTTCTATGAACTATAGAGTAATTTCCAATATTTATTGTTAAGCAAAAATAGCACATTATAAAACAGCATCTACTATATTCTCACTTTTTTGTGAGAAAAAGAAAGATAAGTAAATGTTCATGCATCTTTCTCAATTGTGTAATAAGAAAGCAATAACATTTTGATTTACTATAGATGAGTCAATACATGTTATAAAAGATTAAAGATAGAAATGAGATAGGAGAGAGGAGAAAGCAATACCTATGTGAGTATATGTTTATTATACAGTTCTGATTTTTAAAACATTTTGAATATTTCATATAATTAATCAATGAACTGATTGATTGCTTGATTGATACATAATGTTGAGAGATAAACTCTAAAGTATTATACAAATTAGAACAACTACATCAAACTGTGCTATAAATGAAAAATATAAACACCTTGAAGTATTTGATGAGATCTAAACTTGAACATAGAATGTCCTATTAAAACAATTTTATAAACCATTTAATTACTTTCATGAAACAAAAAGGTAAATAAAATTTTAATTTCTATAAATATCTCTGGATATGTTTTAGGCATCAAGTTGTAGTGGAAATGGGTATCTGTCAAAATACCAGGTTCTATTCTGCCTCTCATTTACCAATTGAGCATGTTTTTAAAATTATCTTAACCTTAGATTCTGTTTTTAATGTGATAATACTACCAAACTTTCAGTGCTATTTAGAATATTAAATGATGCATGGATTTAGAAAGGTGCAAATTGTAAAGAATTCTACACAGTTTTTGAGACATTTTACTTGCAGTCATAATACTTCTTTACCCCAAAATACTACACTCGATTTTCTAAAAAAAAAAAAAAAAAGATTGTTATTTTTTACTCTATTTCAGCATTTCAAAGTGACCCTGGTAAGTTTTGCTGACATTTAAAAATGCTATCCTAATTTTCATTATGGAAGTGTTTAGTTTCAGAGCTCTGTGATTTATTAGGAAAAATTGGCAAAGCATTTATTTTAGAACATGAAGAAATAAGTCACAAAATGAATTCAATTTGACAATTGAGATATGCATTTCAATGATGAATAATATTAACAAATAAAACAAAGAGTGCTTTTCAATCCATCTCAAATTTCCTGTTTTATTTTTATTTTTTATTTTTTTGTTATTTGTGGGGAAAAATAAAACCATTGAGTGAAATGGTTCTGAGAAAATGAGGAATGGATAGGACAGGTTTGAGGGATGGTATAGAACATCATTTGAACAAAACTCCATCAGCTTTGCAGATACTCAACAAATCAGAGTTCCAAGCCCAAGATAATTTTATACTTAATCTAACATAAGTGAGACATGATAGTGCCCTGAAGAGAAAGAAACAAAAACAGAAACAAAACCAAAAAAGACAAAGAATTATAATAACTATAGAAAGTAAGAGAATTTTCTTTATGTTAGAGAAATGGAGATCAAAGTACTTTTATTTGACAACTTTATATTTTTGTTATTTGGGCTCTGTTTGAGACATTTATTCAGTGCTTACTGGCATAATGGATAATACTAGTATCTTTGAATAATATAAATATACTAGAGGCCCACTGCATAAATTCACGCATCAGTGGGGTCCCTCAGCCTGGCCTGCGGGATCAGGCCAAAACCGGCTCTCTGATATCCCCTGAAGGGTCCCGGATTGCAAGAGGGTGCAGGAGGGATGTGGGAGGTTGGCCATGGGAGGGCTCCAGGGCATGTCTGGCCTGTCTCACTCAGTCTCTATCAGACAGATCCCAGCAGCAAGCTAACCTACTGGTCAGAGCATCTGCCCCCTGGTGGTCAGTGCACATCATAGCGAGCGGTTGAGCAGCCTTAGCATATCATATTACATTTTGTTTGGTTGAACGGATGACCATATGACCAGACACTTAGCATATTAGGCTTTTATTATATAGGATGAGTAAAGGTCAATAAGTATTTCAGTACCCTGTAAAGGCAGTGTTTCAACCATTTCATATGTTCAGAAGATGCCAAATTTAACAAAAGAGAAAAATAAAGATAAGTCAGTGAAATGTTTTGTTTTGTTTTCCAGATCTAGTAAATACTGATGAAAGAGCTGGGGTCTAATGTATAATTTTCTTCTTTAAAATGTTTATTCTCTCTAATGACTTTCTGAAGGTGTTGTAATCAATTAGAAGAGAACTCCAAAACCATTGTATGTATGACAAGAATGTACATAAAATACTGATGATACTCAAAGTTGGTTCTCAGAAAGGAGAGATCAAATTCAGTTGTAAGCTTTTGGGAAACAAAAGATGTTTAAGGAGATATTGAGAACATATTTTGATACTTTTGATATATTTAACAAGGACATATGAAAAGATAGGAAACTCAGGAAGTAAAAATAACTGAATTTAATCATGGTATCAGAAACAATGCCTGAATTATCAATGATGGTTAAATCAATAGTCACAAAATCAGAGAAAAAGAGAAAAAATAATCTGTACATACTCTCCATTGAAATAAGGTTGGCAATGGAATATCTTGCATCAGGCTCGCAAGGCCCACTTTCCTGTTTTCTCAATTATCATCTACTTCAGGTTCCTCTGCCTGCCAGCTGGATGTATCTAAGCACATGCCCGTATGACTCTTTCTAGATATTGACACCAATTCCTTCCACTTATCCCTTTAGGCCTAGAATTAGTAAATTCCTTGTACTATATCTTTGCAGTTCGCCAACACTCAACTTCTGTAAATAACCCCCTTTTAAATAAACTCTCCTTAAATAATTCAATTTTAAGTGGACCATCTGTTTCTTATTGGAACCCTTCCTGACACAGATGGCTTCATGGAAAAGGTGTCCAAATTAAAGAAAGTACAGAATTTAATGAATTGGTGTAAGGAAAGGAAAGTCCATGTATAAATCCATAACCAGGGGCCAAAATAAATGTGACTTCAATGAACGCATAAAATAAAATTATTATGCAAACAGTGGATAATGAAGATGATTATGATAATAATGATGACAAGAACTGTCTTGAGTTACAACTTGTTACCTAAAATATATCCAGAGACATTTATAAAAATTAAAATCTTATTTACCTTTTTTGCTTCGTGAAATTAATTAAATGGATTATATTTTTAAATTGCCTTTTCTTGAAGGATATGAACAATTAAGTGCTGCTATTCTGTATTCCAAATATTAGAGACTTTTATAGATCATAAACTTGTTCATAAGCTTAAGTAACTATAAATTTAAATATTTCATAAGGAAAAATAATATAATATTTACAAGCAATGCCTTTACAAACATTTAGAACTTTATTCAAATGCTGGAGACTGTGATCAGAGAAGGAAATGGTAAAATGAAAAATTTGGAACCAGGGAAGGGGCAAGAATTAAACCAGGGACCTTCATAAAGTTAATATGCAAGGTTAATGATAAGAAAGGTGGCCTAGAACCAAGAGTAAATGTCATTTCATGGATGATATAGGGTAAACATTTCTGGGTAGGAGATCAATATTCACACAGGCTTTCCATAAATATAGCATAGAACTGAGCTTCCTATTATCCCAAGCCTGCAGTCATATTAGTTATACACCTATTTTTATGGTACCAAATGGAGATGGTGAAAGCTGAAGGTAGAGATAAAATGTGACATTGTGGCGGAGATGGGGTGACAGTGATAGTACAATTCAGAGTGATGGTGGAGGAAGTGGTAGTTGGGGGGCGGGGGGTGTGATATGATATGACAAGACTGGACTGAAACTACAAGGAGGGAGAATTAGGAGAAGTATTGAGATAATTGATATGGAACCAGGTTATAGAACCAAAGGAAGTGCTGAGTAATTTCTTTGTCTCTGTAATTATAGAATGATAGAAGCAGAGAGTGAACATTCACTTAAGAATGTACAACTGATGAGCACAGTGACACTGAATTAAGATCACTGCCATCCCTAAAGTGAATAAATGAATTTGATAAAATTCTCAGCACCTCATCATTTGATCTGGGTCTGTAATGTCCTGCCTCTTCACTCAATAGAGATAAGACACATCACACACAGCATTAATGCTTTTCAATGTGCTCTCCTTTTGCTGATTCAGTAACTCAAAAAACTACTACTCCCTGTAGCTAGACTTGTTCAGAGAAACTAAGTCTTCCTTGGAAAAATTTGTTTTGAACAAGAAATTCACAATCTTATACAAAAATACTCAGAGTTATAAAGAGATTTAATCTGTAATATTTTAAAAAGGTGATAGTTTAAAGACTGAAACACAATTTTTCTCCAAGAAAAAGAAATACATTTAGCCCTGATTGAGTGCAGTTAATGGTCTGGGATGTGTCCACTACCTGCACTATTTTCATCTTTTTTAATCTTTTCATCATTTAATATTAAACAATGGGTCAGCCATTCAGATTGGATGAAATCCATACTTTGTTGGCAGTTAAATAACTTGACTGTTAACTTAGTACTTTGGAGAGACATATAATAAGATTCACCTGATTATATTAATAGTGAAGTAAAGAGAAGTTTAAAAATATATACTAGTTGAGAAATCAATGATTGAGGGAATCATTAAGCCTCTGAGCCAGCCTTCAAAAGCTTCCATACTCCTCAGTGAAGCTAAAATGCTTTCTTTTAGTTGAAACATTTATTAAACTCTGTTTGAGACACAGTGGGAGGTGGAATAAACTTATTGACTTACATGGGAGGTGGAAAAAATAAGAGAGAAACTCTGACCTCAGAAAAATATGAAATCATTTAAACCAAAAGCAATGATAAAATTTTCACTTGCACTTCTTACAAACTGGTCAGTTCTTTCTTAAACTTATTTTCCTCTTCATTTATTGTTACTACAAGGAATAATCAACAAAATGTACCATTCTGGATCTTTCTAAACTCTTCCCATAGAGATATGGGCTCAGTGGTTACATAATCTGCTTTTCTAGTTCTTACAGGGGGATATTTTACTAAACATTTTTTCATTGTGTCATCAATTTTGCAGCTTCTAATGTAAATTCCCTTGTTGCTTATCAAACACTAGTGACAAGTATTTTAGCTAGTTTTATGGCAGCATCCCACGATGGTGCCCATTTCTGTATTAGTAAAGATAAAAATAATAGATGTAACAAATTAGCCTGAATTTTCTGGTTTAAATATGGTTGTGTTATTTTCTTATGTAGCAATTTCATTCTGATATTTTGCATGGGAATTTTTTCATGGTGACTCAGGGACCAAATTTACTTCTATGGTTCTGTCATCTTTTAGAGCAGGGGTCAGAGGCCAGCTCCCACCCACAACCTGTTTCTAGATGACATACAAGGAAATAATGGGTTTTATCCTGTTAAGTTATTGAAATAAATCAAAACTAGATTAATATTTTAAGAAAATTATTATATTCTTATTTTAGGCCCATAGATAAAGTTTTGTTGGAACACTAATTTGTTTACATAGTATCTATGGCTGCTTTTATACAAAAATGTGAGTTGAGTAGTTGTGACAGATTGTTCAGGCACTCAAATCCTAAAATATTTAGTATTTGGTCCTTTAGACAAAATATTCATTATTTCCTGCCTCAGATATTCTAAGGTTTAGAGATTCCCATGTTAGCCTAGAACCGTGGTTGGCAAACTGCGGCTCGCGAGCCACATGCGGCTCTTTGGCCCCTTTTGTGTGGCTCTTCCACAAAATACCACGGCTTGGGCGAGTCTATTTTGAAGAAGTGGCATTAGAAGAAGTTTAAGTTTAAAAAATTTGGCTCTCAAAAGAAATTTCAATCATTGTACTGTTGATATTTGCCTCTGTTGACTAATGAGTTTGCCGACCACTGGCCTAAAACCACTCAATTTCTGATTGGATTGGGATGATCAAGTTCTCACAATATTTGCCTAATGAAGGAAATAAAAAAAATTTCTGGGAGAAGTTGATCTTTTACTTCTCAGAAAACATTGAACTCTTTACACAAATCTATGCATCTATATATATATAAAAGCCCAGCGACCGGAACAGCAGGACCAGCAGAATGACCTGTGGCTATGACACACACTGCAGCAGCCAACCATCCTGATCCGGCCCGGATTGGGGGTGGGGCCGGGCAACCACCTGTGGCCCCTCCCCCTCACTGGCCCGGCCCCTATAAGCCCCCATCGGGGTGGGCCGGCCAGACACCACCCATGCATGAATTCATGTACTGGGCTCTAGTCTTTTTATAAATTACTATTTTAATTAAAAAATTGAGGCAACAGAAGCCTGCATTGAACCACAGAGATTATTTTACCCTTAATCCCAGGTCAAGGCAGTTTACTTGCCTATGTGGCTTATTTTTGAGAAATGATATCTGCATTAGTAAGAAACATGCTTTATGCAGATGGGTTATTCCTCCCTTGGCAAGTCAAGTTGATAAATCTTGATGATTATATATTGAGTTGAATTTAATTGAGCAATCCTTTGATGAATATAGGGCAGAAAAAATATATGTATAATTTTCTTTACTTAAAAATATAAATTCTTACAAAGACAAAAGTATTGTGTAATCAAATAGCAAATTATCAACTAAGATGAAAGGCTGCAAGACACACCCCAGTGTTTTGTGAACATTGCTGGCTTGCATCAAAATTATTTTGGGAGCTTGAGGAAAATGCAGATACCAGATGCCAAAGAGTTGATAACAACTGCTGCATGAAGAGTTTAGACTCAACATGTACTTGCCCCCATATGATAAGGTATTGTCCTTTGAAGAAAACACATACAACAAATATTTTAGTTTTAACTTAGCTATATAGGATGTTATCACCCATGTCCATATGACTGTGCCATTTGATGGATGAATAAAAGATCACAGCACAATAGTTGTTGGCTTCTCAGGGAGACATAGAGTACACACTATAAAAATTCCACAGGGGGAAATTTTCGGTATTATAAGACCTACTCATTGAAAAAGTACTGATTGAACATAGATTATCCAGTCACTTTTTTCCAATTTCAGTGATTATAAATAACGTTTTATTGAACTCGATTGTATATAAAGCTTCTAGTTGTCATTTAAGAATTTTTCCTTTAGGATAGATTATTGTGTAATAGCAATGTGATACATAGCAAAATGCTTTTCAGAAAGCATTTATGTTCAAGTACATGCATCATTTGGAAATGATGGTATAATTTAAAAGGATGAAATTAACAGAATAACCTAAAAAGTATAAAGTTTTTTGAGGGAAAATATAAAAATGTTTCTGTAAAGAGGAAAAATGTTTCCATATACAAAATAGGATGCAGTGAAATATGCTCTTGATTGGAAGTCTATGTTTTCCATATGCTATAAACTGAATGCGGGTGTCTCCCAAAAATCTATAGGTTAAACCTAACCCACAAAATGATGATATTTGGAGGTGATATCTTTGGAAGGTGATTAGTCACTAACCCTCATAAGCAGGATTAGTGTCCTTACAAAAGAGACTTTAGAGGACTCCCTCTCCCCTTCCACCATGTGAAGACACATGGTAAATAGGGCCTTCTATTTATGGGCTCCCACCAGACATGGGCTTTACTGGAATATTGATCTTGGACTTCCCAGCCTCCAGAACTGTGAAAAAATAAATTTATCATTTTATAAGCCAACCAAATAAATGTATGTTGTTTATAAGCCTCCAAATCTGTGGTATTTTTTATTATAACATCCTGAATGAACTAAGCCACCATATATGCCAAACTTAACTGTTGGGACTTGCATGTGACATTGATACAGTCTACAGAATAAAGACTCAGCCAAATGTGGGGAGCTCAGACCACTTTCTCTGATTCCATGCTTCTCTCAGTGTTTTGGATAGCCCATGTGCCTGCTATGCCAGCAAAGTCACTAGATTTAAGTAACTTATGGGTGGGGGTACCATTTGGCAAATTCCTGAGTTATCTGTGAGAATGAGTGAATTTAACCAGCAGTCTATTTCTAAACTGCACTTGCACTGTTTTAAAGCTGTCTTACCACACACACACACACACACACACACACACACACATGCATGCGCACACATGCACACGTTTATGTGATAAACAGTTGGTTGTTTAATGAGATGCAGTTGCAGTTTACTCAAATCGAGCAAAAGTGCTGCAAATGCAGAAGGGCAAGTCAGAGGGAGGCTTAATCCTGGAGAGTTACTACAGGATAACAATTGTAATAGAAATGATAGGGAGCAATACGAGTAAAATTTATGTACATTTCTGCAAACTGTAAGATCTATAATAATTGCTTCTAATCCCTCAAAAGCCTACAGAGGTCAGTGGGGGGTATACTAATAGTGAAATGGTGGCTAGACTAGAATCTATTGCCAGATGATCTGAGCATTTTCATGGGTCCCTCTCTTACTATCTGAAGTTGAGTACCTCATTTGAATCTGGCCAACAATTGCTCTACCTGTTGCAACAAGTCTCTACCTTTCTGGGAATCATGGAGTTTTTTAGAAATGGAAGGTATGTTAAAGTGCCCTGTCAACTATGAAGTAAACACTGTGTTAATATTTAGGACTGTTGCCTTGACTCTATAATTGGAAAGTTTTGGAGTTTGGATGATTTTTATTTTAATTGTTGATCATTGGTATACATTGCTAATTCTTCAAGCCCTTATTCCTGTCTCCAGATCTGTCTCCTTTGTGTCCCCTATATACTAGTACACAGAAGTGCCCACCATACCATATGCGTTTCTCAACAGTGCTATAGTTTATTTCCATCAATGAAATTTTCTTTCATTTTTGCTATAACTGGTTAACTCCTAATTTTCTTTCAAATACATCTCAATATCTACTACTTTTTGAAATTTCTTGGACTCATTTAATCAACTATAATGATTATTTCCTTGTGCCTCTATCCTATTTTGTATCTAATCTATGATGGAGTATTTATCATTGAATGGATTAGTCATCCTTCCACATTTGTGAGCATATTAAAGAAATGCCCAATGCCATATTTATACAAGAGAATAAATGTCAATTAATAAAAGAATGATAATAATTACTTTAATTAATTATTGAATAAATAAGTAAAGATAATGTTAAACTCTGACCTCTTTTCTTGGTCACCTTTCACACATTCTAATTAGCAATTTTACATTATAACTAGAGGCCTGATGCACAAAAATTAGTGCACTCGGGGCGGAGCGGGGGGAGGTTCCCTCATCCTGGCCTGTGCCCTCTCACAGTCCAGGACCCCTCAGGGGATGTCCACCTTCTGGCTTAGGCCCGCTCCCGGGGGGATTGGGCCTAAGCTGGCAGTCACATATCCCTCTGGCAGCCCGGAAGCCCTCAGGGGATGTCCGACTGACGGTTTAGGCCTGCTCTTCATGGGGAGCGGGCCTAAGCCAAAATCAGACATCCTTAACGCTGCTGAGGAAGCTGCACTCACAGCTGTCAGCCCAGCTTTTGGCTGAGCAGAGCTCCCCCTATGGAAGCGCACTATCAGGGGGCAGCTCCTGCATTGAGCATCTGCCCGCTGGTGGTCAGTGTGCATTATAGCGACTGGTCCTTCTGCTGTTAGGGTCAATTTGCATATTACCCTTTTATTATATAGGATAACCGAATGCATCTGAAATAATAGATAATTAAATAAATAATTGGACAGTCACAAATGAGACTTATCTAGAACATGCCTATATTTATTCTCTCTGGATGGTTAGAGTTTGGTGACATGCATTCAGCCAAATATTATAAACTCTAAGATCTTTAAGATTCCATTCGTATGTGGCCCAGACCAGAAGCTTTCTTCTTAATGATGCATTTGATATTGCAAACTCATTTAAGGTTGTTTGTTGTTGCTGCTGTTGTTGTCGTTGCTGTTGTTTTTATGGCCTAAGTTTTAAGATAAGGGTGTTTCTTGCGCTGGACCTTGGTTGTAGAAGAAATGTTAAATCACATTTTTGCCTTCCTGTCTGTCTGTCTCTCTTTTTGAGTTATAATGTTTTACTTTTTTCTTCTTTTTTGCACATATCTCATTATTGACTCATGCTTATGTCAGTACTCATTGGCTATTGACTCTCAAAACTTCTGCTAACTTTGGCAGTACCCATTCTTGAGCTGTCTAAAAGATTGTAGTCCTATGTTCATGCACTTATCTATAGTAGTTCTATTGGTAAGATCAGTTCTGCTTTGGGTACAGATTCTTGAACATGTGCCAACCTGAAAGATCTGTCTAATATAATAAACTAATCATGCTTATTTTGATTCCATGCTCACCAAACAGCTTTCTGGTTTTAGCTGGCTTTTATTCTCAAGTTTGCATGGGGCAGTAGCCTAGTCCTGAAAATGTGAATAGTACCATCCATCTGACATCACTCTTTACATTTTTCTATTAGAATCATGAGCTTAGTGACTGGGACTTAGTCCCAGTGAGATGGCTTGGCTCAGAGTGTGCTGGCAAAGGTAGGCTCTAAGCTTAGAAAATAGGAAAAAATATGGTGAATTTTCACCTAGGATTGTTGGAGAATCATACTAGAATATATTCAGACTAGAATAAGTATTTTTTAAATAATACTAATTTGGGGGTTAAACTGGAAAATCAATATAAACTGATAACTTTAATGATCAATTTTTAAAAATCTCTTACTAATGTCTGGAATAATAGAAATTCTAGCCATAAAAATCTTCATGTAGAACAGTATGGTAAGTTTTTATAACACCCTAAAATTGGTTTTCAAAATAATTTTTCATTCAAAAGAATTGAGCCTTCCTGAAGATGATCCCATATATTGAAAAGGGAGAAAAAAATCAAGATGAGACCATAATATTTTGCTCTGAGAAGTAAAACATGCTTTTAAAATTTTCTGAGTGGTATCTAAAAGACAAAGGATTTAGCTAAATGCTGTGTCCAACAGATAATTTTTAATAATTAATTATCATTAATAAAATTGAGTTAAATGTGTGAAAAAAGCATGTATTTCTAATTATATCCAGTGTGGAAATATATAAAATAATATTTAAATTATAAAAACTTAAAACAAAAGTAGAGTAAGTACATTAAGACATGATAAGTATTAATTAATTTTAATAAAGAATTATTGATATAATTTAAATACATGTCACTTTTTAAATTATGATATGCATTTTTCTATGTTTCACCAAAAAGTGTGATTTCAGAAAAAACAGTAAGTCATATAGAACCCAACATCCTATGCCAAATGATTATCTGCATAAACTTAACAGAGTTTTCTATATAAACTCAGTCTCTAATCTCCTGAGGTATAAAACTTCAGGATTTACCTGTTAATTGTAAAATTATAATAGGGCATAGTCAAGTAAATTTATTGGCATGGGGGAAGTTTGATCAGTATCTAACCCTAAGGCATATAGACTTAGAAGGTAGCACTTATTTAGCAAGTAAACATTCCTTTGCAAAGAGTCCCAACCCAATAAACACTGACTCAGGTGTCAATCTTTTAGATGTAACCCAGATCCCTTGACACAATGAGGAATATATAGGTCAATGAAATAAAATATGCAATATCAATTAGTTTGAGATGATGTTGTTTGATTTTTGGAATAGATAAAATTACTGTGCATAAATGAATAAAGCCATAACCTCAGGCAGATATCCTATATAATAGAAGCCTAATATGCTAAGTGCCCAGTCGTCCGGTTAACCATTCAACCAATCAAAGCACAATATGCTAATGATATGTTAAGGCCACTAAACTGCTTGCTATAATGTGCACTGACCACCAGGGAGCAGATAGTCAACCAGTTGACCAGTCACTATGACATGCACTGACGACCAGGGGGCAGATGCTTAACTGGTAGGTTAGCTTGCTGCTGGGGTCTGGCTGATCGGGACTGAGCAAGACAGGCTGGACATGACCTGGAGCCCTCCCATGGTCCTTCCCCAGCTGGCCAACCTCCCAAGTCCCTCCCTGTCCCAGATCAATCATGCACCAGTGGGGTTCCTCAGCCTGGCCTGCACCATCTCACAATTCAGGACCCCTTGGGGGAAGTTGGAGAACCAGTTTCAGCCTGATCCTGCAGGCCAGGCCAAGGGACCCCACTGGTGCACGATCGGGGCTGGGGGGCCTCTAGTAAAATTATATTAGTATAGAGATAATAATGAAACAAAATAAATCCATGGGGTTGATATTTTGAAGTATGTACTCTAACAATTTTTATAATAACTACAATACTTTATTTGTATAAGTCATTTGGAGTCATTTAAAATAATTTGATAAATTAGATTACGATTTTATTGAAGTCTTGAGATTTGACTAATTTTGCATTCAATATCTAAATGTTTATAAGATTTTGACTTATACAGTTAATATTTAAATTTACTAATTATATGATCAGTGTTAACATTGTTCACTAGATACATACATAATATTAACAAATGATTCATGAAACAAAAGATGCATAGAAGAGAATGTCCTTAGGCTTCTAATAGTCTAAGGCCACTGACCCTGATAAACCAAAGCATGAAAAATCATTTCACAGGGAGTTGATTTTGGACCACTCAGCCTCTCTGGTTGGTGCTTTAGCTGGAATGAGGCATTATAATTTAGTCTGACTTTTAAATTTACTTCTCCAACGTTAAGATTTGCCTTACCCTGTCCTTTCAAGGAACCTTGTTTGAATTTTTATCCAACTCAAAGTGATAATCATTTACTTCCTAATCAACATGAGACTAGTAAATTATGAAATTATATTCTTGTGTACTCAGTGACATGACAAACTGTAAAGCATAATTTTAAATCCTCCAAATCTGAATTCCTTGTGCTATATGACAGGTGCCTCCCAGATAACCGCAAATCCAGTCCTTTGTCCAGACTCTAAGGACAATTTCCTGTGATCCTGTGTCCACTTGAAACAAACTAATTAGTCAAGTTCCATCAATGCATTAACAATGAGCCATGGAAACTTTCTAGAAGAAGCATATTCTCTCTTTGAGATCTCTTATGTGCCAGGGATACAGAATGTGAAAGGTATTAGGGTTTCCAATGCTTCCCTAGTTTGTCTGTGCTCAGTTAACTCCACCTCAGTTCAGTAAATGCCATATTTTTTCCGTAACCCCACCACATCATGCTCAATCCCAGTCCCACATCTTTGCTATCACTTAACCTTTCACTTGTCTAGCCCTGTTTCTCTCATCTTTCAAGTTTTCCCATTTGAAGTTCTCTCTCCATTGAAAAGCCCCCATGCCTCCCACAGTCCTTGATCTTATTTAACTTTGTAAAAAGTATCACAGGAATTTTCACAAAAACAAATCTATTGAAGGCAAGCACTACATCCCCTTCATCTGTGTGCCACCTGTTCATTTTCTAGCTCAATCATCTGCTACATCATGCTGGCCAGTAGGCTCTTGCCTCCATTCCCATCGACATTTCTGTATTCTGCTTGACCATTTTAGAACAATGACTTTACACATCACTGTTCTTTGTCTGATGCCTCCCTTCCTATTAGGCTCTGCAGACAGATGTAACACAGTGGAAACGGAGGCCTTGAGAAAAGAAACTTGCACCCCTGTCTTTATTTCCTGTTCCTATCAGTCACTCAGAGAGATAGCTGGAATATGTCCCACCCTTTTTTCCTCCACACTGCCCGGAAATGCTTCATTGTATGACCTCAGAGGTGCCAATTGCAGCTATCAGTGACCTCCAAATTTTTGAGGTACTAGAATCAGCCAGGAAATGCCTGTTTCCAAAATTCAGCAGCACCCTCTTCAAATCCCTACAGGCCAACATCTAGGAAGCACTCCTTCTTCAGAAATCTGTGTTATAAACTTTTATGTCTCAATAATGTGAGCCTTTCCCATTGTTTCACACCTTATGGTTGGTAGTTGCCTTCTGCAGTTATTAATTCTACGTAATCTCTATGAAGAGGCATTTAAAAATAGAAACATGGAAGCTGATTCAAAAATATAATGGATAGTGGACTGAATTTGTATGACCTATGCAAAGTAACAGGTATTCATATGTGAAGTCCCCTGAGTATAAATACAGGTTTAGAGAATTAATACACAGGAAGCCAATGAGCAATGACTGGGCAATCCCACCAGGGGCACAGTGGCTATTAATATTTTCTTTTCAAAAGTGAGAAAAATAAGGTTTGCAGAGACCTCAGATCCCATAGGGAGTATTCTATTTTTGCCTTTTCAGTTTTCTTTATTTGTTTACCTAATTATCTTTATTAAATTAACTCTGCCACAATAACTATTGTGGTTTCTATAACCTGTCTGGACCCTAAATGATATATACATTTTCTGAAATATTGTCTGGAACAAATACATATGTATACATGTTGTCCCAATCTTGTCAACTTCCAAGAGCCTCATCATTTGTGAAATCAACTTTTAATTTAATTCTGGCTATTAACCATACAAAGTCCTGAGGAAGAATGCAAGCTTACCAGGAATTGTTTTCATATAGATCTATTGTACATCTAAGAAAGATGTTTTTAAAGTTTTAGAATGTAAGCTTACAACTTCAGCATAAGACTGAAATAACATATCAAATGCATATTCAGTGCTATAAGTGACAAGGGTATAGCCATGCTCATCCTGCCAATGAGATAAGCAACCTTCTCATATGTAGCCATTTTAGACATGTTCCCACTACCACTAATATGTATTTTACATACACGTGCCAGTTAAACAATTTGCATACGCTAGCTCATTTAATATTGGTAAAAACCTCTAGCAAGCTAAGTATTGTCAGCAGTTTATAGATAATGAAAGTGCAAATCAGATTGATTAAGCAAAGTCACCCAAAATTCAGTTAGAAATCACTAGAATCATAAATCCAACTGAGGACTGTCTTATTTCCAGTATTTTACATGGCAGCATTCTGATGAACCACAGGTTTAGGAGTAGGAGTAATACAGAAACGATTCACTCAGCTCTAGAGAAGAGATGAGCAGTGAGGTGAACTCTACCCTGAGGAAAAAGTACAATAAAAGAGTCAAAATGATGCTCAATGAATGTTAAATCTCTTCTGATTTATAAACATGTTTATAATTATTGATTCCTTCCCTTACGTTCTTCAGTAACAAAAAAACACATAAATTAATATCTCTAAAATTAAATAAACTTATCTAGAACAAGACTAAGTATGGTAGAAGGAACTTGAAAATACTTTGTAACACTTTCTGAACAACTATGGGTGAACAAATATTCAGATAGAAACTTAGAAGCAGATTCAAAATTATAATAGATGTAGCCTGGATATATAGGTCTATCCAAAGAAAGATGTGTTCATAGTCTCTCTTGAACCTAAGAACTGATTTTGGAGTCATAAAACCTAAGAATCAGTAAATAATGATCTAGTAACCCTTGTATTTGTACAAGGTGGCTATTTCTATCTCTTTTTTTTTCCTTCATGGATGAGAAAACAGGCTCAGACAGGCTTGAGCTTCTCATAGCTAATAAAGGTTAGACAGTTAATTTGAACCCAGTTTTTCTAACTCAAAGTCAAATATTGTTTTCAAGATGGGATAACTTTATAATCAATTTAATTACCTATATTTTTACTCATGCATGTAGAGTTGTAAGTTCCCAATTTTAGTAAGAGAGAGATAGCTGTCCTTTATTATAGAAATTAAGAAGCAATAAGGAGACATGAACATTACTACTGTATTTCTTCCACATAATCTCTGCAAGAGATTTACCAATTAGAAATCATATGGTCAGAGCATCATTGCTTGCCTAGAATGCAAGTGATCTCCAAAGGCAAACTTCATCTAATAAGCATTTTGGATGCTCTTTGTAAAGCAATCTTATCTTCTGAACATAATTGTTTTATTCAATCAAAATGTCTCAAACTGCTGTAGATTGGAGAATTCATGATTTAGTTTTCATCAGAGCAATTCTGCCCCAAGTGGAAAAACTTGCCTGATTTAAATGAATATCAACAAAAATGATGATTTTACACTTTTCAGGAAAACAACAGTCCCAAAAGCTCTTGTGTGTTTCCAGGGACCTTAAGGAAAGCTAACAGATTTATGGTCTCATTATTGCCTGAAGCAATAACTCTTCCAATAAAGCATATGGGAATAAATGTTTTTGAATAAAGGAACTGACTGTCAGGCTTTTAAAATACAGCTGTTACCAAAACAATATAATTTCACAAAGAAAAAAGTCTCTGTTCCCCTTAGCTTCTCACCCATGTTCTACCAATTACCTCAACAGAAAATTTGTCAATGTAAGTAGTGGGAAAATGTCATATAAGGAACTTGGAAACAGAACACAAACCTGTAATACCACATTCAATTAGTATTTTAATAATAATATATTATTACATTAAAATATATTTTTTAATATTCATAAGAAAATACATGACACCATTTTATCTTATTTCAATGAATAATAATTCCCATCCAGTCTCAGATACAGTGGAACACTGACTGAAGAGGTTATAAGGAACTAGAGGCCTGGTGCACAGATTCGTGCACTGGTGGGGTTTCGTGGCCTGGCCTGCACCCTCTCACAATCTGGAACCCCTTGAGGGATGTTAGACTGCCAGTTTTGGCCGAATCCCTGCAGGCCAAGCCAAGGGACCCCAACAATGCAAGAATCCATGCACCTGGCCTCTAGTAATATTCATATAATATCACTAGAGGCCCGGTGCACGGAATTCATGCACAGGGGTGAGTGTCCCTCAGCCCAGCCTGCACCCTCTCCAATCTGGGACCCCTCGAGGGATGTCTGACTGCCCGTTTAGTTAGACAGTTGGACATCCCTCTCACAATCCAGGACTGCTGGCTCCCAACTGCTCACCTGCCTGCCTTCCTGATTGCCCCTAACTGCTTCAGCCTGCCAGACAGATCACCCCTAACCACTCCCCTGCCAGCCTGATTGATGCCTAACTGCTCCCCTGCCGGCCTGTTTTCCCCTAACTGCCCTCCCCTGCAGCCCTGGTCACCCCTAACTGTCCTCCCCTGCAGGCTTGATCGACCACAACTGCCCTCTCTTGCAGGCCTGGTCCCTCCCAACTGCTCTCCCCTACAGGCCTGGGTCCCTCCCAACTGCCCGCCCCTGCTGGCCATCTTGTGGCAGCCATCTTGTGTCCACATGGGGGCAGGATCTTTGACCACATGGGGGCAGCCATCTTGTGTGTTGGAGTGATGGTCAATCTGCATATTACTCTTTTATTAGATAGGATAGAGGCCTGGTGCATGGGTGGGTGCCAGCTGGTTTGCCCTGAAGGGTGTCCCGGATCAGGGTGGGGGTTCCCTTGGGGCATGGGGAGGCCTGGGCGAGGGGTCTGTGGTGGTTTGCAGGCCAGCCACACCCCCTGGTGACCCAAGGGGAGGCCCTGGTATCTGGGGTTTATTTATCTTCTACAATTGAAATTTTGTTGCCTTCTGCTTGCTCCATGGCAGCAGCCATTTCTATTGGGATTTATGTATCTTCTATAATTGAAACTTTGTAACCTTAAGCGGAGGCCTGGGCCGGCCAGGGTGTGTGGAAAGCTTGGCTTCCTCCATCACTGGGGGCAACCCTAGCCTCCTGCTCTTTCCAGCTCCCTGGCTGCCGCCATTTCTGTTTGGGTTTATGTATCTTCTATCATTGAAACTTTGTAGCCTTGAGTGGAGGCCTAGGCCGGCAAGGGCAGGCGGAAAGCTTGGCTTCCTCCATTGCCAGGGAAACCCTAGCCTCCCTCCTGCTCTCTGTGGCCGTAGCCATCTTGGTTGGGTTTGTTTGCATATTCGCTCCTGATTGGCTGGTGGGCATGGCTTGTGGGTGTAGCAGAGTGATGGTTAATTTGCATATTACTCTTTTATTAGATAGGATTGGTTAATTTCTTCCTTCTTTCCCCTCTCCCCGCTTCCATCTGAGATTCATCAGTCTGTTCCATGTTTCCATGCCTGTGCATTGAGCGTCTGCCCCCTGATGGTCAGTGCAAGTCATAGCTATCGGTCCAATGGTTGAATGGTAGCTTTGGCTTTTATATATATACTAGAGGGCCAGTGCACAAAATTTGTGCACGGGGTTGGGGTGTGTGTGTCCCTCAGCCCAGCCTGTACCCTCTCTAATCTGGGACACTTCAAGGGATCTCCAACTGCCCGTTTAGGCCCAATTCCAATGGGATCGGGCCTAAACTGACAGTTGGACATCCCTCTCACAATCCAGGACTGCTGGCTCCCAACTGATTGCCTGCCTGCCTGATTGCCCCTAATGGCTTCTGCCTGCCAGCCGGATCACCCCCTAACAACTCCCCTGCCAGCCTGATCGACGCCTAACTGCTCCACTGTGGCCCAATTGCCCCTAACTGCCCTCTCCTGCCAGCCTGGTCACCACTAACGGCCCTCCCCTGCAGGTCTGGTTGCTCCTAACTGTCCTCCCCTGTAGGCCTCATCACCCCCAACTGCCCTCTACTGCCGACCCAGTCACCACTAACTTCCATCCCTTGCAGGCCTGGTCCTCCCCAACAGCCCTCCCCTGCAGGCCTTGTCCCTTCCAACTGTCCTCCCCTGCAGGCCTGGTAGCCCCCAACTGCCCTTCTCTGCCATCCTGGTCACCCCTAACTGCTCTCCCCTGCAGGCTTAATCACCCCCAACTGCCCTCCCTTGCAGGCCTGGTCCCTCCCAACTGCCCTCCCCTGCTGGCCTGATTGCCCACAACTGCCCTCCCTTGCAGGCTTGGTCCCTCCCAACTGCCCTCCCCTGCTGGCCTGATCGCCCACAACTGCCCTCCCTTGCAGGCCTGGTCCCTCCCAACTGCCCTCCCCTGCTGGTCTGATCGCCCACAATTGCCCTCCCCTGCTGGCCATCTTGTGGCGGCATCTTGTATCCACATGGGGGTGGCCATCTTGTGTGTTGGAGTGATGGTCAATTTGCATATTACCTTTTTATTATATAGGAGGATATAGATGTTTGTTGCTTTTTAATCAGTATATGCATTCAAATAGATTGAATGGGCATAAGTGAGCATAATTTTGGAACTGAAACAAATTGAAGATTTTTAGAATTGATTCATGTAGCGCAGTGGTCGGCAAACTCATTAGTCAACAGAGCCAAATATCAACAGTACAACGATTGAAATTTCTTTTGAGAGACAAATTTTTAAAACTTAAACTTCTTCTAATGCCACTTCTTCAAAATAGATTCGCTCAAGCCATGGTATTTTGTGGAAGAGCCACACTCAAGGGGCCAAAGAGCTGCATGTGGCTCGCAAACCGCAGTTTGCTGACCACTGATGTAGTGGATAGAGAATACTATATATTACAGAATGTTAGGGACCCATGAAAAGTAAATAAGGAACAAAAGGCTTTATGGACCGATGAAAATTAAGGACATAAAACAAAGGAAACAAACCTTTGCCAAATGTTTGCTTCATGCTAAGACATTTGCCAGTTACTTAAATTTTTCTCCAATGTATAAATTTAAAAAATATGAGTTTCAGTGGGAATAGGTCAGAACTGGGAGTTGGAACAAAGTCCACCTAATTTTAAAAAGGTTTAAGTGTACTTCCCTAATCCTGCATAATAAATTTCAATAAATAGCCAAAAAAAGTTTACACTTTGTCAACATTTGATTTTAATAATAAAAAAAAATGGAAGATTTAGCTGACAAACAATAACAAAAAAAATCCATAGATTAACTTTAGGTTACACTACACTATTGTCAATATCTAAGAGTGGTTTTCCCACTCTGCTTCCTCCCAGTCCTTTTCCATCATATCACCCTATTTCATTGACATTATAGCACTTATCACTATATGAAATTGTTTATTTATTTTGCTACGTATTCACTATTGCTCCAGAATAAGTATAAAAGACAAGGCCATAGGCCCCAAATGGAATAGTTTATACTGAACCCCACATCACCAAAGCAAGACTTAACTACAATTTTAGCTTTCCCAGAAATGGAATCTTAAACCAGGCAATCAGGAATCCCCTGATCAGCATTAGTTAAGTAATCTGCCTGGTAAACCCCTGCCATCCTCTATAAAGGAAACTAACCTTGCAATAACCTACTATAACTTCCTGTTCATGCTTCCTTCTGCCAATAAAATACTTTGCCTCTTTGGAAGTCCTTTCTATATGCTAGATTAGATGCTGTTTGATTCATGAATTACCTAAAAAAGCCAAGATCTTTAAAATTTAATCACTGATTTTTTTATTTATTTTTTTATTTTTTAGCTTAAACAAACTTCTCTCTTTTTTCTCTATTCTATTCCAAACACCTAAACTAGTATGGGACACAGAGTGGAGCCCCAATGAATAGTTGCTGAATCAAAGGTGGTTTTACCACAACAACGACAATACTGGCTTCCCATATGAAAATGTGACAGTCTATAAAGGAGGCAGTATCATATAGTGGAGAGAAGGCATGTTTTATATCAGATGGTTCACTCAGCACTGCCAACTGCATCACTTAATTTCATCTTCACAATGTCGCTGTGAGGTGGACGGAGTTATATTCTGAGTGTATGAGTGGTAAGACACCTAGAGAATTAGAGTGGATTTTACAAAAATACATAAGAAACAGAGGTGAAACTCAAACACATATCTTGAATTTGAGAGACAGGATAGCCATTTCATTTTTTGATTTCCTATACTGAACTAATCAAAATTGCGTGAGAATGGAGCTATAAATAAAACAGGCTGACAAACAACAGAGTTCCCAGTATCAGTAACTTTCTGAAAGCAAAATTCAAATTGCAATGTTGATATAATCTAGGAAGAAGCTAATTGCTAAAAATTAATTCCAACACACACACACATTTGAAATTGCATCACTGTAATCTAATTATTTTAATAGACGCTAAACAAATTACACATAATTACTTACAGCCTTGAGGTTAAAAATATTGATGCAAAAACTCTGCAGCTATGTAAATGCACTAGTATAATGTTTTAATTATATTTGAAAATCCATTTAAAGGAGATAATTCCATTTTATCCATAAAGCATTATTTTTGTATTTGAGCCAAAAATCACATGGTCCCATTTATTAAAATTTTTAAAAATGAGAGTATCTATTGATAAAATAAGGTTGAAATTGAAAACCACTCTAATGGGTTCAAATTTATTCAAATTCAAGTTATTCAATTAAATGAGGGAAAAAGATGGTTACCTGATATCATGGAGAAAAACAAAAACAAAGCCCTGTTGATTGACAGAGTGATTTTTGAGATAAAAATAGCTATATTTTGGTGAAAACATAAAGATTTTAATGGCTACCTTAGTATATAATAGAAAGAGCATGGTTACATTAGTCATCTAGGTTCAAAGGCAACCTAATAAATATAATAGTATTTTCTAAAAATATGAATATCTGATAATTCCAGCACTTGACAAATTATTTTTTTAAATGGTAGTTACAACATATTTGGTATGGTTCTAGGCAAATGTCTTGCTATAAAACTTACTTTCCAATTTATAGGGTTATGGATTGATCCTTCTCTATAGATTGTGAAGCACTTCAAACTATTTTTTTCTAGTAACTTGCTATTGCCATGTGTCAGTCTCTGGAGTGGGGCATACCACCTCCAAATAGTGCTGAGCCTCAATTTCCTCACCTAAATGATCAGATATTCTACCCGTTTGGTTCACCTGTTTCAAGAAGATTGGGCCAGGTGGTGCAAAAAATTCCAGGATATATCATTTGCCTTCCAGCTTTATGCTCTTTACTTATCAGTCTCAAAAATCCTTTCTTCCCCTGACCCCAAGTTAGGAATGACTCCAAAGATTTGAAAACAGGGTTGAGCAGAGGACAGGATCCAGTTGCCAAAAACAATCTGATCTAATAAAAGAGTAATATGCAAATTGACTGTACCACTGCTACACCCACAAGCCACTCCCACAAAGCCACGCCCACAAGCCAATCAGGAGCAAATATGCAAATAAACCCAACCCAGATGGTTGCAGCCACAGAGAGCAGGAGGGAGACTTGGGTTTCCCCGGCAATGGAGGAAGCCAAGCTTTCCGCCTGCCCTTGCCGGCCTAGGCCTCCACTCAAGGCTACAAAGTTTCAATGATAGAAGATACATAAAACCAAACAGAAATGGCGGCAGCCAGGGAGCTGGAAAGAGCAGGAGGCTAGGGTTGCCCCTGGCGATGGAGGAAGCCAAGCTTTCCCCACACCCTGGCCGACCTAGGCCTCCACTCCAGGCTACAAAACTGCAATTATAGAAGATAAATAAATCCCAACAGAAATGGCTGCCACCACGGAGTGAGCAGAAGGCTTGGCTCCACTCCAGGCTACAAAGTTTCAGTTGTAGAAGATAAATAAATCCCAGATACCAGGGCCTCCACTTGGGTCGTTGGGGGGCATGGCTGGCCTGCAAACCACCACAGGCCCCTCACCCAGGCCACCCCACGCCCCAAGAGAACCCCCACCCTGATCTGGGACACCCTTCAGGGCAAACCAGCCGGGCCCCACCCATGCACCAGGCCTCTATCCTATCTAATAAAAGAGTAATATGTGATTGACCATCACTCCACACACAAGATGGCTGCCCCCATGTGGTCAAAGATCCTTCCCCATGTGGACACAAAATGGCCGCCACAAGATGGCCAGCAAGGGAGGGCAGTTGGGAGGGACCAGGCCTGCAAGGGAGGGCAGTTGGGGGCAATCAAGCCTGCATGGGAGGGCAGTTAGGGGTGACCAGGCCGGCAGAGGAGGGAAGTTGGGGGTGACCGGGCCTATAGGGAAGGGCAGTTGGGGGGGACCCAGGCCTGCAGGGAAGGGCAGTTAGGGGAAAACAGGCTGGCAGGGGAACAGTCAGGCATCAATAAGGCTGGCAGGGGAGTGGTTAGGGGGTGATCAGGCTGGCAGGAAGAAGAAGTTAGGGGCAATCAGGAAGGCAGGCAGGCAAGCAGTTGGGAGCCAGCAGTCCTAGATTGTGAGAGGGATGTCCGACTGCCCGTTTAGGCCCGATCCCTAAACGGGCAGTCAGACATCCCTCGAGGGGTCCCAGATTGGAGAGGGTGCAGGCTGAACTGAGGGACACCCACCTCCATGCACGAATTTCATGCACCGGGCCTCTAGTCTACTTAATAAAAGGGTAACATGCTAATTGACCGTACATTCGTGATGCCCACCAGCCAATCAGGAGTGAGTATGCAAATTAACCCAACAAAGATGGCATTCCGCACCACCCCAGCCATTCCGGGCCTCTGGGCAGTATGGGAAGGCAGAAAGGCGGGTCTGGGTGGGGATGGAATGGCTGTTCTGCCAGAGCCAAGGCAGTACTGACAGCCAGGGAAAGGAAGGTCCATTCTTGCATGAATCTTCGTGCATTGGGCCTCTAGTATATCCAAATAATCATTCTTGTGCAAGGGCATATTATAGCATTGAGTATGTTTTTTTTATAATGCTAATTTTTCCTGCCCTTGATTTCTATCAATGAGCAAAATATTAGAAGACAGATTCCATATGAAATAATAATTCTATGTTTATTCTATAGTGGATCCAGCCTAGACTACTTAAATTATGAGAACAACAACAAATGTTTAGTGAGAAATATAGAAAATATCTATGAAATATAAATGAAAAGAGAAAAAGCAAACCTTATTTTTACCTCAGCTAAAATTCCCAAATGTAAAATTTTCACCTCAAATATACATGAAGCTACCATAAAATATGCCAAAATATGCTGAGGCTTTTTTTTGCTTCAAAGACTAAGCACCTCTGTTTCCAACACCTGTCATAAACATGTAATTAATTTCACAAAGCAAAACATTTTGTAAACAAAAGGTGTGACTAAATTTCAGTATAAAACATATACAATTAAAGTATTACATCCAAGCCCTAGCCAGTTTAGGTCAGTGGATAGAGAGTTGGCCTGCGACTGAAGGATCCTGGGTTCGATTCTGGTCAGGGGCACATGCCTGGTTTGCTGGCTCAATCCTCAGTAAGGGGTGTGCAGGAGGCACAATCAATGATTCTCATCATTGATGTTTCTCTCTCTCCCTCTCCCTTCCTCTCTGAAATAAATAAAAACATATTAAAAGAAAGTTATCTAAAGTATTATATCCAATTAAAAATAGACTTTCTTTCTGGTTTTATACATTCCAAAGTTTAATTATAAAATTATCATTTGTAACTTATAATTGTTCAACAACTAGTTCAAATTATCCTGCCTCTGTCTTCCTTCTATGCAGATCCACTTCATGTTTTTCCCTTTGCAAACTTAGTTTTCAATAAAAGAAATTCACCAAAAGCTTGAAAATCTGAAGGTTTGGGGTCTTCTTTCATTGAATATTTTGATTAAAGACCTCCAACTGATTTTTTTCATAATAAAAACAAAATTAAGACCTATATTTTTAAAAAATATATTTTTACTTGATAAAAAGCAGCAAAGAGATACTATGAACATCACAATGTTGAAGTCTATTTTTTCCTAGTCGACATTAGTTTTGTCATTAAAATTTGAAATTACTGATTACATGAAAACATTTTAAAGTTTTGATATCCCCAGTTTATACCTTTGCAAATATGGCAGCTTGGATGGGTAAATTAATGAATTATTTGTGTACTAACACCAATTAAGAGTACATGTCTTCTCCTTAAAGTTTCTTAATTAGTGATTTAGTGACCAACAGAATCTAGTACTCAGATTTTCCAATGTAGTAGTTTAGTAATCTTCCAATTATTTTCTATATAGAATATCACTGTAAAACAAATAATTGTACCTTCATATTTACCTTTTTAACTGAATTCACAGAAAATTTCAAAATAATATCAGGTGTTTTGCTTTAATAGAATGCATATCCTAAGCTTTATGTTAATTCTATAATTGGAGGAAAATTTGAAGCATTATTAGAAACAAATTAATTGATTTTCTATTTTAAGCCTCAGATATAATGTTTAACTCTGTATGAGGTTTTTTCTTCTGCAAATAGAACCAATGCATTAACAGCTAATGCTGCGTTTTATGTACATCTACAAGAATACTGGAAAAAAAGGAGAGCAAAATTAATTTAGAAAAACGATCATCTGAGGTCATGGAAGACCATGCTTCACAGAGTGATGGATAAAGGCACCTACAGCCACCAGCAATATTAAACTGATGTCTTTAAGCTTAATGTTCTAAAATGAAAACAAACTGCAGAAGTACTTGTTAATGAATCTTAGCAGTGACATACCCTCTGGCTTTCCTGTGGCCCCATGGCAGATATTTAGGACCCAAAATATTTTAGCCAAATTATATTTCACTAGAGGCCCGGTGCACGAAATTCATGCACAGGGGTGTGTGTCCCTTAGCCCAGCCTGCACCCTCTCCAATCTGGGACCCCTTGAGGGATGTCCGACTGCCCGGGATCGGGCCTAAACGGGCAGTCGGACATCCCTCTCACAATCCAGGACTGCTGGCTCCCAACTGCTCACCTGCCTGCCTTCCCCTGATTGCCCCTACCGCTTCTGCCTGCCAGCCTGATCACCCCCTAACCACTCCCCGGCCAGCCTGATTGATGCCTAACTGCTCCCCTGCCAGCCTATTTTCCCCTAACTGCCCTCCCCTGCAGGCCTGGTCGCTCTCAACTGCTCTCCCCTGTAGGCCTGGGTCCCTCCCAACTGCCCTTCCCTGCAGGCCTGGTTGCCCCCAACTGCCCTCTTTTGCTGGCTTGGTCACCCCTAACTGCCCTCCCATGCAGGCTTGATCGCCCCCAACTGCCCTCCCTTGCAGGCCTGGTCCCTCCCAACTGCTCTCCCCTGCTGGCCATCTTGTGGCGGCCATCTTGTGTCCACATGGGGGCAGCCATCTTGTGTGTTGGAGTGATGGTCAATCTGCATATTACTCTTTTATTAGATAGGATAGAGGCCTGGTGCATGGGTGGGGCCCGGCTGGTTTGCCCTGAAGGGTGTCCCAGATCAGGGTGGGGGTTCCCTTGGGGCGTGGGGCGGCCTGGGCGAGGGGCCTGTGGTGGTTTGCAGGCCGGCCACACCCCCTGGTGACCCAAGTGGAGGCCCTGGTATCTGGGGTTTATTTATCTTCTACAATTGAAACTTTGTAGCCTGGAGTGGAGCCAAGCCTTCTGCTTGCTCCGAGGAGGCAGCCATTTCTGTTGGGATTTATGTATTTCTATAATTGAAACTTTGTAGCCTTAAGCGAGGCTTGGGCCGGCCAGGGTGTGTGGGTAGCTTGGCTTCCTCCATCGCCGGGGCCAACCCTAGCCTCCTGCTCTTTCCAGCTCCCTGGCTGCTGCCATTTCTGTTTGGATTTATGTATCTTCTATCATTGAAACTTTGTAGCCTTGAGTGGAGGCCTAGGCCGCCAAGAGCAGGCGGAAAGCTTGGCTTCCTCCATTGCCGGGGAAACCCAAGCCTCCCTCCTGCTCTCTGTGGCTGTAGCCGTCTTGGTTGGGTTTATTTGCATATTCGCTCTTGATTGGCTGGTGGGCGTGGCTGGTGGGTGTAGCAGAGTGATGGTTAATTTGCATATTACTCTTTTATTAGATAGGATTATCTGCTTTCTCTCTATATATATATTTCAGAGAGGAAGAGAGAGATAAAAACATCAATGATGAGAGAGAATTATTGATTGGCTGCCTCTTGCACAATCCTGGCATGTGCCCTGACTGGGAATCTTGATCTCCTGTTTCATAGATTGATGCTCAACCACTGAGCAATGCTGGCCTAGCTATCTACTTTCTTGAGAAATTACAAGATTTATAAATTCATACACAAGTTCTTTTGCCCTTTTTTAAAGCTCCTTATTGCTGAAATGATTTATTTTAAAATGGAATAGTGGCCCAGACTGGAACTGTGTGTTCAGTGGTTGAGCATTGATCTATGTATCAAGAGGTCCTGGTTCAATTCCCAGTCAGGGTACATGCCTAGGTTGGGGCTCGATCCCCAGCAGGGAGCGTGTAGGAGGCAGCCTATAGATGTTGATCCATCAATGTTTCTCTTTCTCCCTCTCCCTTCCTCTCTCTCGAAGATAAATAAAAGCATATTTAAAAAAATAAAATAAAATGGAATAATGGCATCAAATAATAAAATAGTTATAGATGTATGTCATTTCATAAATGTCAAAACCACTGTAACAAGAACATCTAGATAAATTCCTCTTCTTTCTATAGCAGTATTTCTCAGCATCAATTTTCTGAACACATTTAACATGTATTAACCTGAATTGACCCATATTTCTCACTTAAGCTACCAGCTGACAGCCTGGAAGCCTTGTGATGTTCACAAGCCATGGCCCAGGCTTCTATATATCCATCAAGGCAGCACTATCAAATACCACTAACTGAGACCGGAAGGAGTTAGCTGTCTCTGGTGGCTGCATTTTAGTGCATCATTTCATCAGCCCTAGCTCCATGTATTGTCCTCTAAAGCTACCCTGTGTCTGGAAAGGATCAGGAAAAGAAAGACAGGTTATATTGGTCATCTTTCAAATGGAGTCATGTGTTAGGGTGATAACTCTGTGGTTGCCCATGCATCTCATATACCATTACATGAGATAATGACAGGACAGTGCACTATCGAGTGAATGACTATTGAATCTATCCTGGGATATCTTAATGCAATCATTATGGTGATACTTTATTGAAAAAAAATAAAAGAACCTGAGAAAAATGTTAAGCTGAATGGGTATGAGATGGGGCTGTCCCATGTCACTAAGACTTTTACCACTTTACCTAAACCCTAGTATTCAATCTTAAGTGTTTTATAATACTTCTATGTGTATTGGGTCTATATCAACCTGAGTTTTATTTTTATTAAGAGGTGCTAAAGGCAGTTTGGCATAGAATTAATCATGTAGGCTCCAGTCAGATGTTCTGCACCCAAATTCCACCTCACCACCTTCTAGCTGGGTAACTTTAGACAACTTACTTTAACTATTCTCTGTTCCACTGACCACATTTACATTCTGGGAATAAAAATAGTGTTGACCTTAAAGCTTTGCCATGACAATTGAATAAATATATTCAAAGTGCTTAGAATAGTACTAACAAGTAGTAAACATTCAAAAAAAGTTAGCTATTATCATTACCATACTACATTAAAATAATCTGTTCATATTGGCTTCCCCAATTAAATTACAAGCATATCAAGAACAGACTTTATCTTATTAATTTTTGTTGGGACAACATCTATCTAGTGTAAATGCATAGTGGGCATTTAATAAACATGTTGAACAAATCTAAATAGACATATACTACTTCTTTTACATCATTTAACTTATTATGTAAAAGGTGAATGTTTAAGTAGTTGAAACCCATTACAGTGTGAGCATCATGATGAAAGTTCTCATGTTCAATTCATCTTATATACCTAGTGTTTTGCATATATCAGGGGCTCAATTAATGTTTAATGAAAGATGAAAGAGTTCTAGCTTCCCATTTTCCAGATGAATAGTATTTGGAAAAGTCCTTTCTTCTTTGCATCTTGGTTTCTTCACTTAGAACACATTAGGTCTGTGAGGGATGGAATAGAGCGAGAAGGGAGAGAAAAGGACCACTCTAGTCTATTTTCATAGAGTGGGACAGCATGTTCCTAAGTTGCACCACAGGACAGTGATTCTTCTTCTGCATGAAGCCAAGGGACTTTCTAGACTGATGAAAAGCTAAAGGTAGAGATATTGCTTACAGACACTTGTCCTTGACACTGCTTTTTCCCCTGGAGGAGAATGTGATTTTGCTGATACCTGGAATATTTATAGACCAGAACAGCCTAAGGTTTGTACACATTCCCATAAACTGATGTTCATAAATTAATTGGTTAAATTCTTCAAGACAGTTAACCCTGTTTCAGAGAATTAAAAGTTGTGGCCCAGCAACAAGTGAGTGTTCCAACCTGAGAAGAGCTTCCCTGCTTGAGCAATGTCCCAGGAGCAGTCCTCCACCCTGCCTTTCCCTCTCTTCCAACTCCTTAAGTTTCAAAAGTTATTCTGAGATGTGCAAATTATCTTATGTGTTTATGGCATACTTTGGATAAATTTCTGTATTCTTTGTTTTTTAATTGACCTTTATTGTTGAAAGTATTACAGATGTTCCCATTTTCTCTCCCATTGACCCCCTCCATCCCGCTCCCACCCCCTCCCCAGGCCTTCCCCACACTATTGTCTGTCCATCTATGCATATCAATTATTTGAGTAATCTCTTCCCACCCCCCCATCCCCTCTGAAATAAGTCAGTCTGTTGCATGGTTCAATGTCTCCAGATCTACTTTGTCAGTTTATTTTGTTCAATTTCTATAGTCTTGGTAAAATTCAGGAAGTTAAGAGAGCAGAATGTTAATATTATACATATAAATTTTCCTTTGTTATATACATTTTGGAAACCCAGGCTTCAGCAAGGGTAAAAATGCATATGTATGTTTCAACAAAGAAAAAGGCAAAACCTTTATTATGCTAATATGTGTTGTACATCCCCAATAACAAAAAGAATCTGCAGCATTTGCCAAACTTATCTGATCACAGAATATTTTGTGGGTTTAGTGTAATATGAAATGCACTCTGGGGAAAACTGAGCTAATCAAGAGATAAGCAAAACCTGAACCATAGTGTTTGAAACATTTAAATTAAGTTAAAATTGAGAGCTAAATTGCCTCCACATATTATAGGACTTCATTTTGCCCAAAAAGGTAGACCTTTTTAAATTCATTTAGACACTTTCTATGCAGTTTCTTTTTAGAGAAACACTCATAGAAGCATATATGTACATATGCATACACATAAAAATTATTGTAAGAGGCTTGAAAAAGTAATAGAATTAATTGATAAAAAAGTTTTTTATATTATCACTTTATAACTCCTGTTACATATCTTTGTACTTAACTTGTAGTGCCTTAAATTTTTTTATATATTGAAGATTTTAAATAATGGACTTTATTGCTCATATAATGTTCTAATCCTGTTCCTAGATATGTCAGATTATCCCTTGGTAATATAAAATGGAATTGCTGAAATAACTATATATAACTACTCTTATATATAATTTCATAATTTTACCTGAGAATAGAGAAGTGGAGGAAGAATAGAAGGGTACAAGTATGGAAAAGTACTTGCAAAGAAAATCAACTTATAACATTCATAGCTGTAAAGCCTGTCATGGTTGAAGAATGGCTTATTTTGTGAAATAATAAAAAATAATTAATGTAGTGTTATACATTAATTAATATTATCATTAATGTAGTAACACTTATTAACATGTACCAGATATTATTTTAAGCACTTTAAAATGATTGTTTCTTTAATCTTCACAAAATTCTGGGGTACTTACTATCATTATTTCATTTTTAAAAAAATAGGATTTGAGGCACAGAGATGTTGCGTAATTTACCCAAAGTCTTACTAAGCAAGAGCAGAGTCCAGATACAAATCCAGATAGTCAAACTTCAGAGCTCCCTTTTCTTTTTGTATTAAAAAACATCAGTTAATAAAATTATATAGGTTTCATAGTACAATTCTATGAAACATCATCTTTATATCACATAGTGCATTCACTACCCACAGTCAAATCTCCTTTAATCACCATATATTTAACCCTTTCTTAAGCATCACTCTTTAGCAATTAATAGGATAACATGTAAATATTATATACCATTCAACTAACATGCATGTACCTATAATACAGTTGTGAACTTAATCATCCACCTTGCCTTACTAGACTGTCATTGAGATTCAGAATTGTTGGGGAAAATTCTTATGTGCTTTTGTCTGTTTCATCTTCTGTTGTATTTATTCCAATCATCTAGTCTCCTCTCTGCATCACTAACTTCAGCATCAAGTTCTTTGCCAAATAGATGTTGTTCTTCATTGATATGTGTGTTAATATTGTCAAAATAAAAGTCAACATTATTTCAATAACTAAGAGATTTCAGGGTAGATATCTTAGGTCAAATATGAATTATGAGGGAATTATACTTTCAATAGACATATTAATTATAAAACACACATAGACTTACATGCATATCTGTACAGTATATGCACTTCTATTCATAGCTACCCTGATCCAATCAAAGTGAAAGTACTAGTAACATTCACAAGGCAGCAGGAACTTTCATGGTTGTTTGGATGGAAAAATCTCTCAAAAGTTTCAATTCTGTCCCTTTTACCCAACATCCTAGCATCTTCTCAGGCTGATAATTATATTTCCTAGAACTAGAAAATCTATTTCCCTGATCAATGTTTGACTACAACCTGGATATATTTCTTAGGGAGAAGAAGCCACTTTGAAATTGTAATTTGGACTCATTCAAATATCCTCTGTCTTAATTCCATCAGATTTAGATTTGCCTTTCCTCCCCATGTAAAACATTTGTTCCTGCTTGGCTGGTGTGGCTCAGTGGTTGAGCATTGACCCATGAACCAGGAGGTTATAGTTCGATTCCTAGTCAGGGCACATGCCTCAGTTACAGGCTCAATCCCCAGTAGGGGATGTACAGGAGGCAGCTAATCAATGATTCTCTCTCATCACTGTTTCTTTCTCTCTCCCTCTCCCTTTCTCTCTCTGAATTCAGTAAGAACATATTTTTTTGTCTTTGTTTTGTCACTCAATATCTATTTTTTTAATTTCTTTATTGATTAAGGTGTTACACATGTGTTCTTATTCCCCCATTACCCCCTACCCCCCTCATTCATGCCCTCACCCCCCCCCCTTTGTCTATGTCCATTGGTTAGGCTTATATGCATGCATACAAGTCCTTTGGTTGATCTCTCACCCTTACCCCCACCCTCCCCTACCTTCCCTCTGAGTTTTAATGGTCTGACCAATGTTTCTCTGACTCCAGATCTATTTTTGTTCATTTATTTGTTCATTATATTCCAAATGAGTGAGATCATGTGATATTTAGCTTTCTCTGACTGGCTTATTTCACTTAGCATAATGTTCTCCAGTTTAAAATAAAATATTTATTCCTTTTTTTAAGTTTCTGGATATATTAATATGTGGATATATTAGAAAGAGTACAGTGTTCAATTAAGCACCAAATATATACAGCTAATTTTTTCTGGCAAATATATGAAATACAGTTATTATTACTTTTTTTTTAAATATATATATTTTTTATTTTTTTATATATATTTTATTGATTTTTTACAGAGAGGAAGGAAGAGGGATAGAGAGTTAGAAACATCGATGAGAGAGACACATCGATCAGCTGCCTCTTGCACACCTCCTACTGGGGATGTGCCCGCAACCAAGTTACGTGCCCTTGACCGGAATCGAACCTGGGACCTTTCAGTCCGCAGGCCGACGCTCTATCCACTGAGCCAAACCGGTTTTGGCGAAATACAGTTATTATTACTTTTGATTTAAGAACTGACCAATGTAGGTAGCACCTGGTTCATTATAGGTATTCCTTTTTATGAAATAAAATAATTAATAAAATATGAAACTATAAATGTTACACTTATATATAATGGCTTCATAATTCATGAATGGGAGGAAAGCTCTCACTTCCTGAAATAGTTTCTCCTCAGCTATGCAAAACTTCTCTTTTGCTTGTTTTGAGTTTTATATTTTACCTAAATCTTCGTAAATAAGTAAAATTAAAAATAATTTGTTAATGTCAGTTGCATTGTTCTCCACTGTATTTTAACTTATGTATCAACTACATTTGATAATGCAATGTAAACATAAGCAAGAAAACAATATGACAGGATGAATGAAGACTTCTTAAATGATTCTTTCTACTCTTATCCTATTAAAGTAAATGCCCTTTGAGAATAATTATAACAATCCTATATAATAAAAGGGCAATATGCAAATTGACCCTAAAGGAGGAACTACTGGTTACTATGACGTGCACTGACCACCAGGGTGCAGACACTCAATGCAGAAGCTGCCCCCTGGTGGTCAGTACAATCCCACTGGAGGAACTCCGCTCAGCCACAGCCAGATTGAGAACTGCAAGTGCAGTGGAGGTAGTGGGAGCCTCTCCACTTCCTTGGCGGCACTAAGGATGTCTGACTGCCGGCTTAGGCCCGCTCCCTCATGGGAGAGGGCCTAAGTTGGCAGGTGGACATCACCCAAGGGCTCCTGTGCTGCCAGAGGGATGTCTGACTGCCGACTTAGGCCTGATCCCCTGGGGAGAGGGCTTAAGCCGGCAGGTGGACTTCCCCTGAAGGGTCCCGGACTACAAGAGGGTGCAGGTTGGGCTGAGGGATCCCCTCTAAGAGTACAAGTTTTCGTGCACCAGGACTCTAGTAATTTTGATAAAAATAATAACAAATTCCACCGGTCAGAAGCACAGTGTTTTTTGTGGAAATACTATTTTAAATCAGTCAGGAAAGCTGGATCTTCAAGACTTTATTCTTGATTACTGAGCAAAATCCTCTCCTTGGAGATTTTATTTAACTGTTACTGTTTCTGCTGTTTTCTTAAGAAAGGGAAAACTTCCACTTTAAAGTAGTTTCCTAATATATGGTGACAGGAGAAGATTTGACTTTGGGTGGTGGGCACACAGGGCAATATACAGATTTTGTAACATAGAAACCCACACCTGAAACCTATATGTTCATGTTGATCAATGTCATCCCAATAAATTTAATAAAATACAATTAAGTAGTTTCTATTTTCCATTGTACAGAACTTGTTTCCATGATTCTGTGATGGTATTTCAAGAAGTTCATAAACAATTTAACATTTTCTGCCAATAAAGAATCAAACTGTCTAAAGGAGTTTGCAGATTTTCATCTATATTGTATTGGGGATAGCATATAAGATTCTGTTTTAATAATAATAATAATAATAATAATAATGTGTGTCCCCCTGCCCACTGCCCTAAATGATGTTCATTTTGTAGATCAGCTACTTTTCTTGAAAGCAGTATGGCCAAGAGAAGGAAGAGTGTCTCTTAGATTTGAGCTTTGGGGAGGAGTTCAGATTGCCACAAGTGGGCTAGCACTTCTGAATGTCCTGGGATGACAGGCCCCATCCCACCATCCATGGGCCACCCAGGTGTGCAGCACAAATCCTGCCTCACTGTGTGACGGGGAGGGGAGACCCAGTGGGAATAGTTTTCTTTTCTGCAGGGGAAAAGCACCTCTTGGTCCTTGGTGATTCTGGTAAAAAGGCTCATTCTTCTGCAGTCACTCTCAGCCCAAATCTAATAAAGGTTGCCTAATTAAAGATCCAAACCTGATGCGGGGGAGGGGTGCTTGGTTGCTAAGGAATGTCTACTCTCAAGGTGGGTCACTGCCATGGCTGCCAAGGTGGTGCCTTGTTGGAAGGGAGCCTCAGTTCTTCCCCATGTGGACCTGTCTACGTGTACATATAGTTTTGCTTGTATATGCATAGACCCTTTCTGGAAAGATACACAGAAACTGGTGATGTTAGGTCTTTTGGCTGAAGGAATTGGATGGCTGTTCTTTTTACATGTTTCTCCCTTTTCTGTTTTTAATTGTGGTAAAATACACATATCATAAAACTTACCATCTTAACCACTTTTTAGTGTACAGGTCTGTGGCATTAAGCACATTCACCCTGTTGTGCACCCCTCATCACCATTCATCTGCAGAATGCTTTTCATCTTGGAAAATTGAAACTCTACCTATTCCTGCTTCCCATTCCCTGGCAACCACCACTCTATTTTCTGGTCCTGTAAGTCTTACCACTCTGGTGCCTTACACAAGTGGAATCATACAGCATTTGCCTTTTTGTCTTTGACTTCTTGCACATAGCATAGTGTCCTCAAAGTCCATCAATATCTTAGCATGTGGGGCACTGAATAATACTCCAGTGTATGTATCACATTTTGATTATCCAGCCCTCCCCCCATGCACACCTTTGCTTCCACCTATTATTGTGAAGAATGTTACTATGAATATGGGGGTACAAATGTCTCTTCTAGATCCATGTATCTGTACATTTCTAAAGGATATGGATGTGCTACTTACCTTTTAAATATGTTTTATTGATTTTAGAGAGGAAGAGAGAGAGAGAGATAGAAACATAAATGATGAGAGAAAATCATTGATTGGCTGCCTCCTGCATGCCCCTCACTGGAGATCAAGCTCACAACCCGGGCATGTGCCCTGACCAGGAATCAAATCATGACCTACTGGTTCATAGGTCGATGCTCAACCACTGAGCCAAGCCAGACGGTGGATGTGCTACTTATTTGAGAAAATAAATAAATAAATAAATAAAATAAATTAAAAATCCAAAGGAAAATATTTTTTAAAAATTACTATGGGCATGAAATATACATCAACTATTGCTCTTTTTTTTTTATCATACTTGATATATCCCCAAGGTTGTTCCTCCTGGAGCTGGGTGGCCAGTCTTGTGGCCACCTGGGCAGGGGCTGTGCCTGGTGCTGGGAGTCTCCTGTCCCTGCCCAGTTCTGTGGAGCCTCAGGAGACAAGTGCCTTAAAGCCAGGTCTCAGCCCATAAGTACATTGGAAGCCAGGCAGCCACCATCAGCAGGCAGATCCACTGGGGTGTTGGAGGCAGTGTGTGGGTCTAGTCAGGGGTGGGCAAACTTTTTGACTCGAGGGCCACAATGGGTTCTTAAACTGGACCGGAGGGCCGGAACAAAAGCATGGATGGAGTGTTTGTGTGAACTAATATAAATTCAAAGTAAAGGAGCGGAGGGGAGAGCAAGAGAACCGGATAGAACAGCCGGATCCGGCCCGCGGGCCGTAGTTTGCCCGCGGCTGGTAGGTGTTGCTATACAAAGTGTACAGAAATGGCAATTCCATTTCTCTGGTGCTTCCTGGAAGCCATAAAACTTAGGGGCTTTACTTAAAAATAAAGAAGCCCTGGCTGGTTTGGCTTAATGTTTAGAGCAGGGGTCCTCAAACTATGGCCCGCGGGCCACATGCGGCCCAAGGACATTTATCCAGCCCGCCGGGTGCCGCTGCCTGTCCTGCTTAGCAGCCAACTCATCCCGGGCCTGCAGTGTGCATAGCAATTTGTTCATAGCGTTGTTTTTTTTAACTATAGTCCGGCCCTCCAACTGTCTGATGGACAGTGAACTGGCCCCCTGTTTAAAAAGTTTGAAGACCCCTGGTTTAGAGCGTCGGCCTATGGATTGAGGGGTCCCGGGAGTCGATTCTGGTCATGGGCACATTCCCCAGTGGGGGATGTGCAAGAGGCAGCCAATCAGTGATTCTCTCTCATCTTTGATGCTTCTATCTCTCCCTCCCTCTCCCTTCCTCTCTGAAATCAATAAAATATAAAAATAAAGAAAAATAAAACAAACCCAAAAATTCACTTCTGGTCAGTCACCATAGACAAAACTGCTGCCCATTCCCTCCACAAATAATATGACCCCTTCACTTTTTGTTGGTGACTTATTCAAAGTGCTAGCAAAACAAAGCTCACGTACAGTAATGTAATTTACCTGAGCTTTAGAACACTCCAGTTTTGATCCCACTTTACCACCTACTCTAAATAATTCATTTGGAGTCTTGGATCCCTCATCTCTTCAATTGGAAGAACAGTATGATCTATTTTTTTTATCAAAAATTGCCTTGAGGTACCCAATGAAAGTTAAGGGAAAGTGTTTTTTTTTTTTAATGTTAAGGTGCTAGAAAATGTAAATAATTATGGCAAAAAGTAGAAACTGAATGTTCAGTAATTTTCCTGAATCTTTCCTATTTTACCCTGCAATCCAGTTGGATTTGTTCATTAGTTTGTGTAGCATTTAGAACTAATAATACAGATTTCTATCAGCTATATAATGACAATAGTGCGTAACACAGAGTGCTTAACATTAATGGGACTGGTCTGGATGCTTACGTTAAATTTTTATAAGAATTATGCGAGGTAGATACTAACACTATCTACATAATACATATAAGGAAATTAAAGCCTAGCAAGGCTCAGCAACTTGTCCAAAGGCAAACAGTCATTATGTGTGGGAGCCCATATCCACACTAAGAATGACTGACCCCAGAGTCCATTTGATTAACCAACTGGCTATTATGCCCCCTCCCAGCACATGTGAATGCACATCTTTCTTTGCCCTTCTCTCTGCATCTGCCAATATGAAAGTGCCAGGGGTACACGTTTCTGAGCCTCTTCATCTGACAAAAAGAGATTCCAGAGAGAAATGAACATTAGGCCACACATTTAATGTAAAACAGAGGTCAGACTTGAGAGGCCTTATCTATTGAATAGCAGCAGTTTAAATAGCATGAAAGTCCCTTCTCACACAGAATAATCTCTGCAAATTCAAGGCAGTTACATCAATGAGATTATGAACTATGAAATGACTTATGAAAATTAAAACTTAGAAGGAAACGAATTGACTTGTGCTCTGCTGACCAGAGCTGATTCTGTAGACATGGGCAAAATTTTATGTAAATCAGCTAAAATGCAGTTCTTTTTTCTAAATTATGTGAACCTGGCATTTACCCACATGCATTATTTTCTGGGCATCAGAAACCTTGCCTGGCACCTGAAAGACCACTATAAATCCAAATGTGAATGTGAGAGGAAAGTATTAGAGACAAAAGGGGATTCCATTTTCAGTATCAGAAATTGAAAAGTGCATGGAGGCTTGATGTCCATTTAGTGTGATTTACTAGTAACAGAAAAGTCTGAAAATAGAATCAGAAAGAGCTGGGTTCAAATGGGATATGGATAATTTTTGCCCTTGTGGAAATTGAAATCTCTTACTTTTCTTTTCTTTTTTTAATTATTTCAACAAACATTAGTTGAAAACCTCCTAAGAAGCATTCACCTGGGTAAGATTTTGGGACAAGAGCAACATAGAGTCCCTTGCTGAAGTCAGTTGGAGTCTAAACATAGTGTAGAAATCAACCCAATAAGATCATAAGCTCTGCATTACTGGAGTAAAATAATGGTAGGGGTAAAGGAAGATGGATCATTACAGAGAGAGTTATCAATTTCACTTCAGTAGGTTAGGCTTCTGAGGAAAAATAATATTGAAAAATACACCTTTATGGGTGGTAAATAAAGATAATTATAAGAATTTAGCATGGCCACTGTTGGGAATAAATACAATAATATATGTGCAAGCTGATCCTAATAATCTACATCTAAATGCTAGTTTTTATATTATTATATAAGTGTCAAATAAGGAATTAGCTCTTACATGGATGAACCTTGAGAAATCATGCTGAGCAAAATGAGTCAGACATAAAAAGCTAAGAACCATATGATTTCACTCACATGTGGGATATAAAAAGGAAAGCAACAAATGAACAAATAAGAAAATCAAACAAGCTACTACTCATAGACACAGACAACAATACGGTGATTACCACAGGGAACGGGGTAGGGGTGGGGTAGTAAATGGTAAAGGGGGTCAAAAATATGGTGACAGAAGGTGATTTGACGGTGGGTGGTGGGCACACAATACAATATGAAGATTATGCATACTAGAAATGTAAACTTGAAACCTATATAATCTTATTAACCAAGGTCACCCCAATAAATTTAATAAAAAGAAAGGCAAAAACATAATCCACTGTTCTGCTTAAACAAGTCTTTTGTTAATGTCATGTATAGTCCTATTTTTTGTCCATACCTGATGCTCACCAGCTTTGAACACCCATAAATGGCACAGGAGCATTCAGGACAGTATATTCCAATTCAAAATATGATCTTTATTTCTAGCAATATAAATGCAGTTAAGCCATTTATAATCCATCACACACACACACACACGCACGCACACACACACATACCTGAGTTAGGTAAGGGCCCAAGAAACTGCCCACATACTCTTGGCTCATCTGTAGCCCTCCACTGTGACCCCTGTCCCAATCCAAAGGCTTTCCATATGTTTTACAAAATATCTGGATCATTTCATCTAAAGATGTTTGTTCTGGACTTCACAGAATGTGAAGGATTTATGAGAAGTATTTTCATTTTAAGAGATATAAATAGTACTTAAGTTTAAGAGAAATAGCTACAGGCTGTGCTATGAGTTTAAATATTGTCTTCCCACCTATTTCCCAGTGATGGGAGTTAATCAATCTTTTAAAAATGCAGTTTAATACTAAAAAAGCAAAAACAATCATAAATGTAGAGCTTTATGATTTTTCACCAAGTAAATATACCCATGTAAACTTTATACCCATCAAAAATAGAACATTGAAAGCACCTCAGAAATACCACGTCTTCCTTCACAAAAGTAATCACTACTCTAATATCCAATACCATAGATAAATTGTGCTGGTATTTAAATATATAAAAATGAGATTAGACTATATATATATGTGTGTGTGTGTGTGTGTGTGTGTGTGGGTATACTCGTAATTCTGATATTTGTCCTCAATACTATGAGAGATTCATCTATTTTGTTAAATGAGGCAGTTTATTCATTTTCATTACTGTATATGATTCCATTGTAAAAATGCACTGATATTTCATTTATGTGTTCTACTATTAGTGGATATGAGTTATTTCCAGATTTTGCATATTACAAGTAATGTTATCATGAATATTTAGTACTTACATTTAGTTCACATATGTACACTATTGTAAATGTACCTCAACTTTGAATCAATGGGCATATCCTATCTAATAAAAGAGTAATATACAAATTGACTGTATCTCCGCTACACCCACAAGCCATGCCCACCAGCCATTCAGGAGCGAGTATGCAAATTAACCCAACCAAGATGGCTGAGGCCACAGAGAGAGCAGGAGGCTTGAGTTGCCCCCGGCGATGAAGGAAGCCAAGCTTTCCGCCTTCTCTGGTCTGCCTTGGACTCACTCAAGGCTACAAAGTTTCAATTATAGAAGATAAATAAATCCCAACAAAAATGGCTGCGACCATGAAGCGAGCAGGAGGCTTAGCTCTGCTGAAGGCTACAAAGTTTCAATTATAGAAGATAAATAAATACCAGATCCCAGGGCCTGCAAACCACCACAGGCCCCTCACTCAGGCCACCCACACCCCAAGGGAACCCACACCCTGATCCAGGACACCCTTCAGGGCAAACCAGCCGGCCCCCTCCCATACACCAGGCCTCTATCCTATCTAATCCTATCTAATAAAAGAATAATATGCAAATTGACCATCACTCCAACACACAATATGACTGCCCCCATGTGGACACAAGATGGCTGCCACAAGATGGCTAGCAGGGGAGGGCAGTTGGGAGGGACAAGGTCTGCAAGGAAGGGCAGTTGTGAGCAATCAAGCCTGCAGGGGAGGGCAGTTAGAGGTGACCAGGCCGGCAGAGGAGGGATGTTGGGGGGACTGAGCCTGCAGGGAAGGGCAGTTGCGGGGGGAGGACCCAGGCCTGCAGGGGAGAGCAGTTGGGGGGGACTAGGCCTGCAGGGGAGGGCAGTTAGGGGTGACCAAGCCTGCAGGGGAGGGCAGTTATGGGAAATCAGGCTGGCAGGGGAGCAGTTAGGCATCAATCAGGCTGGCAGGGGAGTGGTTAGGGGGTGATCAGGCTGGCAGGCAGAAGCGGTTAGGGGCAATCAGGAAGGTAGGCAGGCGAGCAGTTGGAAGCCGATCCTACCTGGATCGGCCCTAAACTGGCAGTCAGACATCCCTCGAGGGGTCCCAGATTGGAGAGGGTGCAGGCTGGGCTGAGGGACACGCCTCCCCGCCCCCCCACCCCCTGCACTGGGCCTCTAGTATGTGTGTGTGTGTATATATATACATATATATATATATATTTTACAATTTTACAAACTCATGAAGAGTGATTATGAGTTTCAGTTGCTCCTTATTCTCATCAAATGGTATTTTTGGTCTTTTTAATATTAGCCATTCAGGTTGCTATAGAATAGCACTGACTTGTGTTTTTAAATTTGTATTTTCTTTATCACTAATGAGAATGATTCACTTTTCATATGTTAAATAGTCATTGGGAAATTCTCATTGTGATATTCCTATTCAAGTCATTTGCTTATTTTTCTAACTTGATTCACTGCTGTGATTGGCAGAAATTCTAGTTCACTGATCATAGAACCTCTAAATATGTAAATATGTTACCTTATATGGCAAAAGAAATTTGTAGACATGCTTAAGGTTAAGGAACTTGAAATGGGGAAATTATTCTGGATTAACTAGATGGTCTCAGTTTAAGATCTCATGAGATCTTGCAAGTGAAAGTCAGGTAAGTAAGTTAGAATGATGGAGGTGTGAAAATGACTTGACACCCTGTTGCCGATTCTGCGATGTACCCCTGAAAGAACCAGAGAGATACCTATAGGAGCTAAGGATAGCCCCCACTTGACAGACTGAATGGTATGGAGACGCAGTGAATCTAATAAAAACGAGAGGACAGGAAGATGAGTGGTGCTGTTCTAGGTCAGCCCCTCCACACTCACAGAAGGGAAGACAAGGACAGAAGATAAATCTAGGGGTATTAAATGGAGGCTAGCCTGTGCAATTCCTTTCTTCTCTTTTTAGAAAAAAAAAATAATTTAAAAGGAAGTGCTCTGGGTGCCAAAGGCTCTCAGCCTCAGTTGTCTTCAAGCCACCTGGCTGTGTGAAAGTTTAGTACCTTCAAGAATCTGGCCATGTCTGTTAGACAAATGAGCCTGCAGCCTTACTTAATGATACCAGTGGTATCTAAGCACCTATAATGCTCATTTTTCAACATTTGACATTTAAGTAATTAAAAAAAACTATAGAGTAACAAGATCTGTCCTATATTTTTTTCATTTATTATGAAAATTTGGACAAAAGCAAGTAGATCATAGTAACTCATCAATACAGACAAGTGGTTTCATAGAAAATTCCAAATGAAAAAAAACACAAGCCATTTTGCATGACGGGAACTGATTGGCACATTTGGCTGAGCTGACCAAACGGTGATCCAAATTACTCTTTCTTACATTTGCATCTTAAAATCAGTGTCCTACTTAGAGCAGTATTTGCCCCTGTCAATGCATATTGACACCACACCTATCTCGCCTTTGCAGGCTGGCTCAAATAAGACCTCAATGTAATTGTTTTTTCTGATTTCCCACCTAAACACTTCTTCTCTTAGGAGAGTCATTAATGCTGTGTTCTTCTTTCACATCCTTTCCCGTCTTATCAGTAACCCTGACCTATCAATCATATTTCTTTATTTTATGAATCCTTTCCTATTCATTCCCTCTGTTTGGTCTTGGCTCCTGCCAACACATTCCCTACCCTGGATTCTGCAATATTTTCCTAGCGGGTCTTGATCTCATCATTCATACCAATTTTTGACAGCAGACTGACTTTCCTAAAAACGACAACAAAACAAAATCCTATCTTAACACTTGGATGTTTCAAATGCTTTCATTATTTCTCATTGTCATAAAGTCCTATTTCATTAGAATGGGATTCAAAGTCTTTCAGGTGTCATCCCCTAACTGCCCAGCCTCATCTTCTGCCACTTCCCAGAAGCTCTTGAGCTCAACTACTTAAGCTACAGTGTCTATTTTCCTTAACTGGTCAGGTTTTTTTCACAGACTCATACCTCTACGTAAGGTATTTATCAGGAAATCTCAGCCCATACCAGTTCAACACCCTGCTTGTTATCATCACCAATTCCTTTGAAGCCTTCTGGCTCATTGCAAATGTTATGTACGTCATGAATCTTGAATGCTCCTTTCCCCCACGACACGTTTTCCCAATCTATATATAATGTAAGCAACCTGAATTATAGTAAGCTGCTAGACATTGATTTTCTCAAGGGTTAGAATTGTGTTCTGTTCTCTGTACCTGCAGCACCCATCCCATTGGCTGGCATATATAGATGCTTAATAAATGTTTACTGGAAAATTATAAAATGGAATTCTAACTGAAATGTATTTGCATGCTATAATCTATGAGCATTAAAAATATGAAGTTTGTAACAATTATTCTGGTCAGTTGGCATATCTATACAACAAATATAGTATTTTTATAACAAAACAGTACTTCTATCAGTGATCTTTTCTATTGCTGAATCATCAAATCATTTATTTTGGTCCCTCAGTTCAGTCCACAAATGACTATGTCATGGCGGTAGGGGTCATCTAAGCTGCCTGAGACTGACTCATGCAAATGATATTCATTGGTTGCCTCTTGACCTCCTGTGTGCCCACAGGGCACCTAGTTAAATAATTATGATATAATACTAAACAAGGCAGACAAACCTCATGGTCTCAAGCATACAGATGAGGAAATACATGATATTATAAGGAAACAAAAAATAATTTTATACTGCAGTAAGTCTGGAGAAAATAAGGTGATATTGTAGAAAATAATAGGAGACTACTTTAGTGGGGCTTAAAACAACAATTGATGAAGTATTCAATTAACAGTAAGAAGGGACTAATGACTGTCCTATAATTAATGGATTATTCAGTCCTTATCCTCTCTTTTATTATTATTATTTTAAAAAATTTATCTTTGTTGTTGAAATGTTTTATTGATAAACTCGTATTGCCCTGTTTAATGTGTTAAAATTATTAAATCAATTGTAAGATGGAATTCAAAAGGGAATTTTTTGATACAATCAAAATTTTAATTGCTATGTACTAACTAATATAGTAATGGTTCTCCTCTAATGGAACTTGCCTAGGGGAAGAGATACAATAAAAAATAATTGCATAAATAATCATTATTCATTGAAACTGTATCTACTACCATGTTTAAAATGGACAAGATCTTTATTACTATCTCCAATTTGAAAATTGAGAATAAAATAAAAGGTCTAAATTAAAGCTACACTGTAAAATAATGGAAAAGATGCATGTTAAGTAAAACAGTATATATCTGACCCTATAGGTGTTTTGCAACATGCTATTTCATTTGTTTTCACAATAATGCCCTACAATTGGTGGTGTTACCCAAACAAGTTTTCTTTAAAGGAACCATTACTCAAGAGAGAATAAGAAGGGAACATCTGTAATACTTTCAACAACAAAGATAAATAATAATAATAATAATAATAATAATAATAATAATAATAAAGACAGAGAGGATAAGGACACTGCCCTGGCTCACATCTTTTTTTTTTATCAGAGGCAGGATTCAGACTAAACTAATTCAAGATCTTTCCTATTCATAAAGTTTAAAATACTTTATGTATTTTAACATCAAATAGCAGAAAGAAAACACAATAAAAGAACATAATTTATTTATGGTAATAAATGAGACATTTGGAATTTAAAATATTCATTTTAGCTTTATCTAGCTGCCACTGAGAGATTCAAATATAATCAAATTTATAGTTCCTTATACAAAAAAATTCTAAACATTATTCAAATGTAACCTAAACTTTTGTAATAATTAAGAAAAATAAATATTACTGTTAGCATCCCATTTAACTGAAAAGGAAACAATTCCAGAAAAGATGAAATGATTTGCCCAGGATCACACAGCCAGTATTTGGCACAAGCATCAAGACCCTAAAGGCACTGTTTTTTCTCCAATATGTTCTATTATAATTGTTTACTGTGTAACATATAAATCTCTATTCCTTTCAATTCAATGTTGTTCAAAATACATTTTAAAAAGATACATTTTCAGTTCTATACTTTGGTATAAAAAATTTTGTTTTTTATTAATTCTTTAGAGCAAGAGATCCCTAAGCTCATAACTGTTGCTAGCCTTCAATATGCAATGACTTCCAAATTATCTCACCAAATGAGTTCAGCAACAAACACCCTGATGGTCATAACATTAATATAATCATAAAAGTACCATTACATTAATTAGAACTTTGTAAATGCTGTAATTAAGATATTCTGTGACAGCTGTCTTTCCTGTCCCTGAGCGTTCCCAAGAAATCTCCCAACACCACTTATTTCTGAACCATCATCTGCCTAGAGCTGGGAGAAGCCATCTGTTAGTATATTTGAAATGTTAAGTGACAAAGTGGTTTGAAACCATTATATCCCTTAGAATACTTTGGTTGGGGGGGGAGGGGAGGTGGGCTGGAGGGGGCAGGGAAGCACTCAGTAACCATTTCTAAGTGATATTTGGCTAACCATGGAAGGGGAAATAACTGGATTTATTTTTAACCTTGCATCAGCATTAAACAGTAGAAACAGTCTGGAATTTGGAGTCAGATAGATCTGACCTGATTGGTAGCCATGTGACTAAGGACAAGTGACTGAAGCTCTCTGAGATTCAGTTTCCTCATCTTTACCATGGGAAACATCATGAATAAGGACCGTCATGCCTACTTATATTACTTCTGAGAAAATGAAAGGACAAATATCATGTATAATGCCTTACAAAGTTTCTTTGGAAAGCTAATTTTAAAATAGCATTAGAATGACTCTAATGATGACATGCTGCTTGTCTTTTTCCAGGGATTTCATGCAGCTTTGGAAAATGTGTTTATTGCAGTCCTCCAAAACTACTTCTCATGTTGGACTATACTTAATTTTATTAAACTTAAGAGGAAGCAGAGAGTTTTAAAATATAATAAAGAGGAGTTTAATTTCTAATATAATCCACCATTCTTTTGAATTTAAGCAAATCACTTCACTAGACCTCATGTAGAAAATGATGGAAAAATTAGGGTTAACATATAGTTGCACTGTTAGGAAAAGAAATTAAAATAGCAATAATAATAGACCACATTTTTATCTTTTTAAAAATCTCATTCTTGATATTGTTTTTATTATGGCTCTTATTATGAGTTTCAATGGGTTAGCACTGCCCACACCAGATTCATTTTGTTGTATACTCTGATTTTCAGAGCAGTTATTTGAATTGAATACGATCATTAAGACCATTTTTGAAGAAATGAGGTGATTAAGTTGAAGGTTAAGTGACTTGCTTAACATGATACAGTTTCATAAGTGACAGAACTTAGAAAAAATGCCAAAACAAATTCACACCAAACTGCATGCTTGTCATCTTTTCTGCTAGTGCTTTGCAACTTTAAAAATACTAAGTGGGAAATATTAGTTTTACAGGATAAAGAATCAGTGAACTGACTGGCACTTTGTATCTCCGCCTGGTATAAGAGGGCATTTCTGATTGTTAGCAAGAAAATAGTAAACATTTAAGTAAGATGTATTATGTGTTTTACACAATTAACTGACTTGATCTTCTCAACATGATGAAGTAGTTATAGTTATTTTCCTTATTTTATAGAAAAGATAACTGAGGCAGAAATGTGACACCATTAAGTGGGAAAACAGGATTCATATTACAGTTGTCTGAACTGCTACACTATGTTGGCTTAGTTTCTTTTTTAAATAATTTTCTCTGATTTATTTATTATTAGTGATATCTCCTCATTGAATTTATTATAAATGACATATTGTCACTGAATATCAGTCACAGGAACATTTTTATTCTACTGCTTTGAAAGACTATGATTGCTGTAATCAAATAAGAGCCTACTATGTGCCAGTCTCTTTACACATACTATTTCCAATGACCACTTTCCTGAAATTTGAATTACTTCTTTCTCCCTCTCTCCTATCTCCTCCTCTTTCTCATCTTCTTTCTCTTCCTTGTTCCTGTCCTCTTTTCCTCCTTCTAGTCAATTATAAGACAGAATAATTGAGTCTCAGAGATGTTTCATGATTTTACCAAGACTTCAGAGCTAATGAAGAGCACAGTATTATTTGAACCAATTTTTACATGGTCTCATTGGTTCTAAAGTCTGGATTATTTCTGCTATGTCATATTGCTTCTCATTTGAAGATTTCCTGGACTTTTTTCTTCTTCTATAAGGTAAAGAAAAGATCTTCAGTTAGATATAAAGTCAGGCATTTTAAAGATTAAACGTAAAAAGCAATTTTTCTTTTATTGAAGTAGATAATCGAGTAGCCATTTCTCAAGATTATGACTAAGTTCTAATTGACAAAATGTTAAGTATCTTGTGATATGACTTAGGTATTGAGGACTGCTGAAACCTACCTAAGAGGATTTTTAAAATCCTGTATCTGCATATTCTTTTGCATAAGAGAGCATTATGGATTGGAAAGGCAGTTTATAGGTATAGGTTTGATATCAAGAGTTTCTTGTCATGCATCCCTCTTAAGGGTCTTAAGGGAATAGACACTAGAGTTTAAGGCACACTAATTATATGAGTTTAGGCATAATCAAAAGCTGTCTCATCTGTGTGTCTGCAACTGAACAACGAAGGCAAAGCCATAGCCAATTAACTTGTTACATTTCAATTGCTGTTATCTCTGAAACATATGGTACAGTGTTCTACTTGAGGGAGAACAACTTTAGATAAGTCTTGTCAACATTATTTACATTATTTCTGAAGGACAATCTACTTAATAATTACAGAGCAAAACAGATTTTAAAAGCAACAAAAGTAGAACTAAAAGTCCAATTATTACTGTCTATTCAAGGTGAGGCAAAAAGTAGGTTTATAGTTGTGAGTATGCAAAACACAGTTTATTGTTGTTATTATTTATTTATTGTATTATTTTCCATGAGAATAACTGTAAACCTACTTTTGCCCCAACTGTATATTCATAAAACAGTTTCTATTTCAGACCTGGCTCTCTAGGAATAACTGATGGTGACATCTTTTTCACATCTCTACCCTCAACTTAGTATACAAATCTCAGATTAATAGTAAATGCCAGTGGTATTACACTAGGTATTATTGTTAAGTTACTTTCAACTCATACTACTTCACTGCTGAAAGCTCTTCTATAGAGAAGACATTACACCTGGGCTGGAAGCTCTATTCCTTAATTCATCTGTATGCTAAGAATGGAATTTGAGCAACACAAACCTGGAGTCAAGGGCAACTCACAAGTTTCATATTTTTCCAAACCTAGATCCATAGGGATGTCTACTTGGGATTGTACCTACCTGCTTGCTCTTGAATAATATATAATTAATGGGGGAAGTAGGGAATAAAGAGAAAGCAAATATTACCCTACAGACTCAGATGAAACACAAGTCATTTGAAATTATTTATCATAACAACTGGAAAACATGTAGAATTCATAAGCAAATAAGAGGCTAAGGAAAAAAGTTTAACAGCTTAGAGGGAAAGGGAAGATGAAGATGAACAGGATGAGTGGGACATTTTTAAAAAATTAAACTCAAATATCAAAATTAAAATCTGCATTAAAGGTAATAAATATCAAAAGTAATTGGGCTGGAAATTGAATCAGAGTGTAGAGGACACATTTCACTTTTCTGGGCTTATTATAAATATTAAGAATATGAAAATGATAGAACAATTAAAAAGTTGAAAGTAAAAAATCTAATATAAAATTTCTTTTTTTCTGAGATATAAACCAGAATAATCCCAACAAAAACAATATTCTAAAACATAATGAAATAAAATTTTCCTCATGCACATAAAATGAAAGGGCTTCCCAAATTCTCTTTTTTATTTTTTAATATATATTTTTTTATTTCAGAGAGGAAGGGAGAGAGAGATAGAAACATCAATGATGAGAGAGAATCATTGATGATTGGCTGTTTCCTGCACATCCCTACTGGGGATCAAGCCCGTAAGCCAAGCATGTGCCCTGATCTGGAATTGAACCACCACCTCCTGGTTCATAGGCTGATGCTCAATCACTGAGCCACACTGGCTGGGCTAACTGCTCTTTTTATTAAATAGCTAAAGTGCCCAAGTTCAAGAGGGTTTTAATACTTCAGAATATATTGGAACAATCTCTAATCTGATATGGGTAAATGTATAATAAGAAGAGAGAAAAGATATGATCCACACCGTTAGGCCACTGCTTGCCTTTAACCAAAGCTGTGTTGACAGGTATTTGTTTAGCTTTCAAAAAATATTTATCTCCCCTGAAATACACTCACAGAGATTCAGAGTCTGTCAATCAGGCTATCATCCAGGCAAGTGCTTCATTGGTACAAGTGATTTTTTTTTCCATTCAATGACAATTGAGAATATGGTCACAATGCCATAATTGGAGGCCTCTTTATAGTAGGTGCTCTGTATTTTTATCAGTTTTAACCTTTACAATTCCCCATTACATAGTTATCACTCTTGTTTTATTAATGAAAAAGCTAAGTTTCCTTGAGTTTAAATATTTTAGAGAGTATATCCAAAGACTTTACTTAATGCATCCAATACCTGTTTTTATGGAGATTCTTTTCTCTACATTTTACAAATAAGAGATTAAAGGAGATATGCAAGATCAACAAGTCTGTAGGCATTAACTACTGACACAAAGTTTTCCAACATTTAATTACATTTATTGTGCAATTCATCTAACTCTGAGAACTTTACCCTTTTCAATAAGCAATTTGGGAACTGAGAAGGCTATCTTTGGATAGTCCAAAGAACTGTGGTTAATTTTGCCATATGCCAAGATCCAAGGATACAGACTGATTTTTATGGGTTTCAGAATTTTTCTTGATATAGGAACTGTATTTTGTGTATTAGTCCTCAAAGCTTAAATCACTTTCTATAATTTTCTCTGATTTATTTATTATAAGTGATATCTCCTCACTGAATTTATTATAAACTATGATATCTCTTCACTGAAGATCAGTCACAGAAATAGATGTGGGAAATGTTCTTTTGTTAAGATTCTCCTTAGATTATAAAGTAACTATAAGTAATTACTTTATTGATTAGAGTATTTTAGTCAACTAATAACATTTTTAAATTCTGAAAGTGGTTTAAATATGTCATGAAGCTCTTTTAATATTTATAAGATAATAGAAATAGTAGATAACAGTATTGTGTACTGGAAGAAAGCCCCTGGACTTAATTTCAGAAGACTGGGAATGTCTCAAAACTTACAAGCTACATAAATATATATAGATAGCTGGACCTCTCTGACCATTGGTTTCCTCTTTTATAAAGTAGAATAATCAAATCTACCTCATTTGGTTATGTCTCTTAGATTAAAAGTGAAATATGGAGACTTCTGATTGTTTCTCTCCTTCAGTTGATGGATTTGGGATTATCCAGACTGAGCAAGAGTGTCACATAATTAACTGATACATTCACTATTCATTTATTCAGTTGATTTTTTCATTCATCATTTCTCTTCTGTCATAAAGAGGATCTTTATTCTTTATGTACAACAGGTTTGGCTAAACAACTCATAAGCAAGTTGTTCCTAAGTTTTTAAAGTATTCCTTGTTAAGATCTACTTAACTCTGAGCCCAATTCTATCCTGGACACTATAGAATGTGTATTTTCTGGAAACAAGAGTTTAAAGTTCCTCTCCAGCATTTCTATTAGAGTTAATAGAGTTCTACATTTTGCTACTAAGTAGAGATCTTAAAGACAACCCAAACAATATTCCCATTTTTCAAAAAGAACAGTAGTATCGAAAAAAGTGAAATCACTTACCCAAGGCCATATACTAATTGGTACATCACAAAAATTAAAATGATAGCTTCTCTCTCTTAGTCTAATGCTCATTGTGTTTATTCATGCTGCTGGAGTTGAATTTAATCAGTGAAAAATGACAAGCCATGATGCAACTGGTTTGAAAGTCCTGCTTTTCTTAGATTTCATAATTGATTTTATGATTTCTGAATTAATTGAAAAAATGCAAACTTCTTGAATGTCCTCCAGGATGTCTCTGAGAGCCCTCAAACTCACATGCTTGCCAACTTTACCAGCTTACCCTTATCCTAAATCATGGCTTTTAATCATCCTCTTAGGGACTTAGGGAATTGTGTCAAATCAATACAATTACATTTATAATTCAGATATCTTGAGTACAAATTATATTTGCTCTTGCAGCCACCAACCATTGCTCAATTTTTAATAATTCGTTGAACATTGACCACTTTCAAGGTCATCCACCTTGAATAATCAAGGGTATGCCATCAGATTTCTGAATGCTGTAAACAGAAATGGCTTATGCCTTAGCACGTAAAATGTGGTTGAAATGATGGGCAAATGGTTTTTTACCTCAAAATATCCAAACACAGATAGTCTCAAACCAATGAACTATAGATCTCAATACAAGGTATTTTCTGCTTTGATATTTGGAGCTTTGAGTCAATAGACTTGCCAAGGATTCAGGTATTTTTGGTAGAGTCCATCTAAAACCCTGTAACATCAGATTTCAATCCAATGTCTTTATAATAATACTAGAGGCCTGGTGCACGAAATTCATGCACGGGTAGGGTCCCTAGGCCTGGCCGGCAATCAGGGCCAATCAGGGCCTTCCGGCTGTGGCTGGGGCCTTCCTTTGTTTCACACCACCCTCTGGTGGTCAGTGCACGTCATAGTGAGTGGTTGAACTCCCAGTTGGTCAAACTCCCATGGGGACAATTTGCATATTAGCCTTTTATTATATAGGATTCTTCTTCTATGAATTTCACCAACTGGTGATGAACGTTCATATATAAAATGGTGGATATTTTTTACTCAAAGGTCATTAAGTAGTGGCTAATGGCTAATGGGAAAGTCAGACGATGCCAATTTTTTGCTCAGAAGCTGTATGTGTGCAACAATAACATTGGTCATAATTTATTGAGTGTCTACAATATACAGTAGTTTACCCTCATGAGATGTCGGTCAGACCTATTGATTGTGAAGTCACACAGCCCTAAGCTCTCATCTTGACTCTGCCACTTACCTGCTGTTCACAACTGGGTAAGCCACTTAACTATACTGAATCTCTGTTTATTTACATTTAAAATGTGAATAAACCAAATTCATGGGCAGCTGTGAAGACTAAATTGAATCATGTATGTAAGAAACATTGCTCAGGTTCTGATAGTAGCATACAAAATGTTATGTATTATTTCCTACAGTGTTACTTATTCACGTATACAAACTGACCTGAAGACTATCATCATTATTCCCTCAGAGAGATTAATTTATTGGCCCCAGATTGCTCAGCTAGTGAGTGGAAGAATCACAATTCAAAAGTAGGTATCTCATTTTACAAGCCACAGTTTAGATCTGTGAGACTACAGCCCATGCCCTAAAAAGGGATAGTGTCTCCCTTCTTTCTGTATTAAATTATTGTGTTGAAACATTTTCTAACTTTGTTTCCACCCTTTAATTCTGATTATAGAAAAACCCAGTGGCATCATGGGAACTCACTATATATTAAAAGAAAAGTCTGTGTTTTTGTCCACTGACATGTTATTGACAGAAAAAAAGCAATATACCACAAAATGTAAACATCTTCTTCAAAGCATAAGCATCAACTTGGAAAGATAATTAACCCAGGACTGAGTCTATTTTTATAACTCATGCATCATTTACCCGTCAAATAATATTGACATCAAGGAAACAATGTGCTGTGTTCTGCTTTTATTTTCTAGCATCCCTCTAGTGATAATCTGATTTTTTCTATCAGTTCCCAGCCCCAAATCACACAATGTCTTTCATTGAGCAACATCTCAAATTTACTCTTCATGGATAAACAAAATTGAAAACAAAGACACATTGTCTACCTTCAAGAAACTCAAGTTCTAGTGATAAAGACTGGCAACTGAAAAAATAATTTCAGTAAGTGCAGCAAGTCTTATGGTAACAAAATACACAGCGTAACAGAAAGGACAGAGATGAAAGGCTCCTAAGCCAGTTTTATGCAGCAATGTTCAAAGAAGAAGGGCTCCAGCTGCCAAAAAAGAACCCTAAGAGGTACTGACTTTAAAACATAGAAGAAGGGAAGGAGGACATTAAACATCTCCTATAGGGATCGCCCTCTTAGCAAAAGGGATATTTAAACATGTGGAGTGATTTAAAAAATCACTGCATTCTGGAAAGCTCTGGACATTGGAAAAGCTGCAGCTCATTTAATGCCCAACAAATAACAGCTTAGTAATGTTGTGCTTGTATATTTCAACAGTTAAATCATTTTGCTCTATTTTCTTAACTTGATCTTTATTGGTGTAGGGCAGCTGGCTTAGTAAGTGGTGGTAGGTACTATTAATTTGTAAAATACATTACACAGCAACAACTTAAAAGAATCGATAAAGTTATTATATGTCCTGACGCATCATGTTCTTGTTTAGATTAGCAATGCATATTTTTACATATATTAGAGGAGTATCAGGTAACTCACATCACCAGAACGAGTAGACAGTATTGACAAATAGTAGTGTAAAATCAACAGTAACAACTAGATGAACAAACTCTATGGGTCACATTTAGTCACATTTCTAACATATATCACATGAATAAAGTATATAATAACAATTAATAATAATTTCAACACTGCCTCAACACTTTATAACACTTACATTTTAATTCATTTTCACAAATCAATCTTTAAACTCCCACTACCATGTGAGATATGTTAAACATATAAAACATGTCTGCTTTATGATTAGTTTGATAGCAATAGTTTATGAACCTGAAAGTACCAGGTGATAATATCTTACTGAAGCATGGTATTATTTCCCCACATTGCATCCCAATCACAGCAGAGACAGAAGAAGGTGGCAGCAGCCCAGGAAATCAGTGTAATTAAGCAATTTATACCTTAGGAACAGTTCTACCAAAAATTGCCACAAAAATTTAAGTACAACAAAAATTTAAGTACATTTAAGATGTGCACAGAATTTTCCCTTAATAAATCAGTTGATATTATGGGGCATCTTATAATCAACAAAATTACCATAATTAACAAGGGCATGTATAGTTTGGTGAGTGGATTCATCAAGCTGTTCCTAAGTTTTGCACAGCAGGTAAAAGATCAGAGGCAAAGAGTGATTATCCAAGTCCATCCAAGTCCCGTGGTCAGTTTGACAACATACACACAACACACACACACACATACCACAGAACAAAAACGAGGCTAGTTGATAGATATGCAATACTAAAAATACAGTCGGGATCCCTCACGTAGTTTACTTTCCATTTAGGGGAGAGAGCAATGAAAATAGGTGGGGAAGCACTAGCTGCTTTGACAGCAGATAGAAAACAGATATGGAAAAGATTTTAACCTGTTTCTAAACTTAGATTTTATTCTGACAACAGCAACAACAAAGCTCTTTGATAATCCAGGTAAAAGATAGCACCAGTGGGATAGAAGTGAAATGAAAATAAGTGCATTTTTAAAATATTTAGGAGGAATAATCAACAGTATTTCTTTATCTGACAGTGTGGAGGGTTATGAGGAAAGGAGGCAGGTCAGATGACCCTCAAGTTTCCAGCTTGCAGGACTGAATGAATGGTGATGTTCCATAAGGGAAGGGGCAACTTATATTTCCTTGTCAGTTATATTAATAAAATACCAGTTGTCCAAACTGTTATTTCATTATTACAACCTGACATTTTTCTCCACCACTTGAAATTTTTTATGAATTTTAGTAGGACTAGAATTTAGAAGATGCTCAATAAATGAATGACACTGATGAATGAATAAATTGTTGGATATTACTTCATTTAAAATTTACATTATCCCTGAGGGGAAGGAAAAGTAGAAAATTCTATATTCATTTTAGAGGTGAGAAATCTGATACAGGATGGGCTATAGCATTTGGCTAAGGTTACCCAACAGGTAAGCAGAAAATCAGAGCGTGGTTTACAACTCCTTTTACTCACACTCTGGGGCTCTTTGCACTGCACAAACCTACTTATTGCTTATTACCTACTTTTTCATTATCTCAGTCCTAATGAAGAAGTCCACATGAGTTATGTGGTCTTCATTTCCAAATTAACCAAGAAGATGTGCACAGAATTTTCCCTTAATAAATTAGTTGATATCATGGGGCATCTGATAATCAACAAAATTACCATAATTAACAAGGGCATGTATAGTTTGGTGAGTGGATCCATCAAGCTGTTCCTAAGTTTTGCATAGCAGGTAAAAGATCAGAGGCAAAGAGTGATTATCCAAGTCCAAGTCCCGTGGTCAGTTTGACAACATAAACACAACACACACACACACACACACACACACACACACACACACATTGCAGAGGGCAAAAAGAAAATTCCCTTTTAATCTAGAAAATAAATTGATTTTTATGTTGGGTGAATGTGATTTGCAGAAGAATAAAGGTATTGTTCCCAAATAAGCAAACCCAGAATGCAAATTCAGAGTCATATGTACTGTGTATAGTGTTCCTAAAATCTCTGTGAAGAGTTTTCACATGGTATTAGGAAAAATTAACAACAACAACAAAAAAGCAAGCTTATCTAATATAAGCATCCTATATAATAAAATAGTAATATGCAAATTGACCATCACTCCAACACACAAGATGGCTGTCCCCATGTGGACACAAGATGGCTGCCACAAGATGGTCAGCAGGGGAGGGCAGTTGGGAGGGACCAGGCCCGCAAGGGAGGGCAGTTGGGGGCGATCAAGCCTGCAGGGGAGGGCAGTTAGGGGTGACCAGGCCGGCAGAGAAGGGAAGTTGGGGACAACTGGGCCTGCAGGGGAGGGCAGTTTGGGGAACCAGGCCTGCAGGGTAGGGCAGTTAGGGGTGACCAGGCCAGCACGGGAGGGCAGTTAGGGGCAATCAGGCTGGCAGGGGAGCAGTTAGGCATCAATCAGGCTGGCAGGGGAGTGGTTAGGGGTGATCAGGCTGGCAGGCAGAAGCGGTTAGGGGCAATTAGGAAGGCAGGCAGGTGAACAGTTGGGAGCCAGCAGTCCTGGATTGTGAGAGGGATGTCCAACTGCCCGTTTAGGCACGATCAGGCCTAAACGGGCAGTCGGACATCCCTCAAAGGGTCCGAGATTATAGAGAGGGTGCAGGCTAGGCTGAGGGACACCCCCCCCACCCCCCCACGTGCACGAATTTTGTACACCGGGCTTCTACGTGAAATAATAAATAGGAAAACAATTTTTGCTAAAGCTAACCTAGTTAGTAATTCTTGCATAACTTAGCTTTTTCACTTTGAAAAGTTATTAAACACAAACAAACTTTTGACTTCTAAGAGCTCACAGAATAATACAGGAAATGGAAGTAAAATCACATAATTGAAATGCAATATGACCCAGGCAAAAATAGAGGTGTCCTGATTGGTATGATATTAAAAGTCAGAAAGTGTAGTCAGATCATAAACCTTTAAAATCAAACTCACCCTCAACTTTGTTCTAGCTCCTTCTTTCCTTAGGAAACTAAACTAAATGATCTAGGAGGGAATCTGAAATGTCTGTCCTCTCCCAGTTTCTGACTTTTTACCCCGCCATTCACATTATTCATGCAGTCCAAAGTTAAGGGATACTAGAAAGCAAAGACAAACATCCCAGAAAAAATTTTTCTCCTCTCTGAGCCTCTGTTTACTCATTTTTAATGTCCACATAACTTTTAAAACATTTGGACACAAACTCAGGTCCAAAAACCTAAAGCTCTGTAAGTTGTCAGTTCATTCTTCCTCTATTCTAATGTGCCCTAAATTAGTAGGCATTTTGCCAAAAGCCAGACATCTGGGTAATTTCCAAAGAATAGCGCTTCCTAAATTTTGTGCATTTTATAGTTTAGTAAAATTCCAAGTGAGAACAGAAGTAAGTGCAAGAGAAATACCAGTCTCTTTGATTAAGATAGATATCTTCTAAACTTTAAAACAAGGTAAAAAAAATTCCAATGAGTCAGTGAGTCTGGGAACACTATGCAATTAATAGATAATGTCAATCAGATGGGACCTAACATATATATACATATATATGTGTATACACACACACACACACACACACACACACACACACACACACACACTGAGTGGCCAGATTATTATGATCTCTGAACGCATAATAATCTGGCCACTCAGTGTATATATATATGTGTGTGTGTGTGTGTGTGTGTGTGTGTGTGTGTGTGTGTGTGTATGAATTCGTGCATGGGTGGGGTCCAGCCAGCCTGGCCAGGGGGAGGGGACATGGGCGTTGGGCCAGCCTGCCTGCTGGTCAAACTCCTGGTCAAGGGGACAATTTGCATATTAGCCTTTTATTATATAGGATATACACTGAGTGGCCAGATTATTATGATCTCTAAATGCATTTAGAGATCATAATAATCTGGCCACTTGGTGTATATATCAGATGATATATATGAACATCATATATAATAAATTTAGATTGCTGACCTTATGTATTAATTCTATGTTAAACTAGGGGCCCAGTGCATGAATCCATGAACCTTTAAAGGAACTGTGGGCCACGAGGCTGCGGTAGGCACAGGGGTGGGTATTGGCCCCTCCTGCCACAGCCCCCCGTCTCTTGTCTGCCAGCAGCCTTCCTCCCACCGCTCTCCCAGGTACTGAAGGTGCAGAGCTATTGGGGCTGACACCATCAGTGGGTGCTAGCAGCAGCTGCTGCCCCGATCATCCCTCAGGAGCAGGGGCAGGTGGAGAAGCCCTCAGGGGCAATCAGGGCCGGCAGCCGCCACTCGTACCATTGATGACACCAAGTGATCAGGACCGGCACTGGGTACTGGCAGAGGGTGCAAGTGACGGCTCCAGCACCAGCTGCAGGTGTGAGCAGGGCCAGCACTGGCAGTGGGTGTGAGCAGTGGCTCTGGCAAAAGCAGCGGGTGTGAGCGGGGCCAGCATCAGCAGCAGGTGCAAGTACTGGGTAGGACCACAGAGCACGGGAGCAAAGAATTTTCAGTAACCACTAGAGGCTCGCCCCGATGACAGTGACTGGTTCCCCTACTCACCTGCTCTACCATCCTGCTGCAGCCAATGCCCACCATGTTCCACACATGCCCCCTGGTGGTCAGCGCATGTCATAGCAACCGATTGTTTGGTTGTTTGGTTGTTCCACCATTCGGTCTATTTGCATATTAGCCTTTTATTATCCTATCTAATAAAAGAGTAATATGCAAATTGACCATCACTCCAACACACAAGATGGCTGCCCCCATGTGGTCAAAGATGGCTGCCCCCATGTGGACACAGGATGGCCACGACAATATGGCCAGCAAGGGAGGGCAGTTGGGAGGGACCAGGCCTGCAAGGGAGAACAGTTGGAGGCGATCAAGCCTGCAGGGGAGGACAGTTAGGGGTGACCAGGCCGGCAGAGGAGGGAAGTTGGGGGTGACAGGGCCTGTAGGGAAGGGCAGTTGAGGGGACCCAGGCCTGCAGGGGAGAGCAGTTGGGGGGAACCAGGCCTGCAGGGGATGGCAGTGAGGGGCAATCAGGCTGGCAGGGGAGCAGTTAGGCATCCATCAGGCTGTCAGGGGAGTGTTTAGGGGGTGATCAGGCTGGTAGGCAGAAGCGGTTAGGGGCAATCAGGAAGGCAAGCAGGCAAGCAGTTGGGAGCCAGCAGTCCTGGATTGTGAGAGGGATGTCTGACTGCCCGTTTAGGCCCGATCCTACCTGGATCGGGGTCTCAGATTGGAGAGGGTGCACGCTGGGCTAAGGGACACCCCCCCATGCACGAATTTCATGCACCAGGCCTTTAGTATAGGATAAGAGCTTATAATATCTCAAGGCCAATGTATATAAATCACAGTAAATTTGTGAATAAGAAGTTGTACTTGTTCTATAGAATCATATGCCTTTGGAGAAGACATGGAAACATAGTATTAAATATGCAGTCAAAATGTCTCCCTCGTATATCTATTTGTTTTTGAAAAAATAAATATAGAAAAGATAAACCATAAACTAATTAGATTGGTTACTTAGGAGATCCATTAGGAATAGGATGAGAAGGATAAGGAATATAGGGAAGGACAGTGACAGTCTCTGAGTATACCTTATTCTATAGTTCTGACTTTGGAACCATGCTACAGTTTTACATAATGTAATAAATTAATTAAGATCAACAAAGATGTCAAAAATCTTAAAATTGGTTAAAAACATAAACAACTGAACCTAATTTACTTGAAATAAATAACCACATTAAAAGGGATTTAAAAAAAGGAAAACAATTACTATTTGGACCCAGTATTTTGACATTATGTTCTCAGAGTCAAGACAAAAGAACTATAAATAAATAGTAAACTCTTGTTAGTGAAGTTTTTTTTCTCAGTGGTATGTGTAAGAAAGTTTGAAACTACTTTCTGTGTATTCAGGACTCAGAAAATAAGTAATTATTTTGTACTAAGTATAGTTGTAGATTTCTCACTTCTCAGAAAACAAGTTATACCAAGAAAGGGGGAAAAATAGAATGAATTACATGGTGTTGGATTGGAATCAAAGATAGTAACAGCATAGACATATTTTAAACATATATATAGGCTAGAGGCCCGGTGCATGAAATTTGTGCATGGCCAGGGGGTGTCCCTCAGCCCGGCCTGCACCCTCTCCAATCTGGGACTCCTCGAAGAATGTCCTACTGCCTGTTTACAGGGATTGGGCCTAAACCGGCAGTTGGACATCCCTCTCACAATCTGGGACTGCTGGCTCCTAACCGCTTACCTGCCTGCTTACCTGACTGATTGCCCCTAACCACTCTGCCTGCCAGCCTACTCACCCCCAACTGCCCCCTGCAGCCGGCTGGCTCGCCCCCAAATGCCCCCCCACCAGCCTGATCACCCCCAACTTCCCCCCTGCTGGCCTGCTCACTCCAAACTGCCCCCCATCCTGATCACCTCCAACTGACCCCCACTGATGGCCTGCTTGCCCCCAACTGGCCCCCCTGCTGGTCTGCTTACCCCCAGCAGCCCTGCCCCCCACCATCCTGATCACCCACAACTGCCGTCCCATCCAGGCTGATCACCTACAACTGCCCTCCCCTCTTGGCCTCTAACCGCCTCTACCTCGGCCCCGTCACCATGGCTTTGTCCAGAAGAACATCCGGAAGGTCTCCTGGAAGGTCTCCCAGTATAATTAGCATATTACCCTTTTATTAGTATAGATAGAGGCCTGGTGCATGGGTGGGAGCCACCTGGTTTGCCCTGAAGGGTGTCCCAGATCAGGGTGGGGGTTTCCTTGGGGTGTGGGGCAGCCTGGGCGAGGGGCCTGTAATGGTTTACAGGCCAGCCATACCCCCATGGGGTGAGGTTCCCTGCTGGGGGGGCATGGCCAGCTTTGGTGAGGGGCTGAGGGCTATTTTCAAGCTGGCCACAGCCCCTTCAGGGTGGGGGATCCCGCTGGAGTGCCTGGAAAGCCTGGGTGAGGGGCTGAGGGCCATTTTCAGGATGGCCACAGCCCCTTCAGAGTGGGGGGTCCCTGCTGGGGTGCCTGGCCAGCCTGGGTGAGGGCGTGATGGCTGTTTTCAGGCTGGCCACGACCCCCAGTGGGGACTCTTACTCCTTGGGGGTGTGGCCAGCCTAGGTGAGGGGCTGATGGCTGTTTTCAGGCTGGCCACACTCCCAGGTAATCTAGGCTCCCAGCCCTTTTTTTCTTTTCTTTTTTTTTTTTTCAGCGCCTCCTTGAGCGGAGGTTAGGGCCAGCTGGAAGCAGGTATCTTGGATTTATTTCTTTTCTAAAATTGAAACGTTGTAGCCTTGAGTGGAGGCCAGGGCCAGCCATGGCAGGCGGGAAGCTTGGCTTCCTCCATCACCAGGGGCAACCCAAGCCTCCTGCTCTGCTCACTCCATTTCCATGGCCACCTCCATCTTTGTTGGGCTAATTTGCATACTCGCTCCTAATTGGCTGGTGGGTGTAGCAGGTGATGGTCAATTTGCATGTTTCTCTTTTCTTAGTGTAGATAAGTAGATAGATAGATAAATACATAGAAGTGTGTGTGTGTGTGTGTGTGTGTGTGCGTGTGTGTGTACTTATAAGCCCTACCTCTGGTATTTTGTTTTAGAAAAATGGGAGCAGCAACAATATAATAACAATGAGCCAACAGTTATCAGATTATGATTTCTAACCCAAAATATCTACTAAAATGTGATTAATTAAAAAATAGACCTTCTGGAAAAATAGCTAATTTTAAAACTGAGGCTGAAAAAGTACAAAGTGATTCTGAGTCATCTAATAAAAAATAAAGTTTTCAAAAAATTATGAAAACATGTCTAAAAGAAACAGAAATCAGATAGAAGAAACTCCCACTAGCCAAATCTGTGACAATTTGAGCATCCTGAATCTGAAATTGTAATCTATGGGATAAAATAAGAACACAAGAGCACAAACTGATGTGAGTGAATATATAAATAAATGAGAGCAGTTAAAGCTCTTTTTATTTTCTGTACTGGTGGCCCGGTGCACAAAATTCGTGCACAGGGGATGTCCCTCAGCCCCAGCCTGCACCCTCTACAATCTGGGACCCCTCGGGGGATGTCCGACTGCTGGTTTAGGTCCAATCTCTATGGGATCAGGCCTAAACCAGCAGTTGGACATCCCTCTCACAATCTGGGACCACTGGCTCCTAACCGCTCACCTGCCTGCCTGCCTGATCGCCCCTAACCACTCTGCCTGCTGGCCTGATTGTCCCCAACTGCCCCCTCCCAGCCTGATCACCCCCAACTTTCCCCCCTGCTGGCCTGCTCACCCCCAACTGCCCCTCTGACAGCCTGCTCAACCCCACCTGCCCTCCCCTCCTGGCCTGATCACTCCTAACCGCTTCTGCCTCAGCCCTGCCACTATGGCTTTGTCTGGAAGGATATCCAGAAGGTTTCCCAGTCTAATTAGCATATTACCCTTTTATTAGTATAGATTAGAATGTCAACTAAAAACAAAATGATGGAATTAGAAAGTGACCAATTGGCAACCATCAAAATATTAATAGACTCCATCATAAATCATTGGAATGCTAACACTACTAAATTAGAGTTTGTGGAGTATCAGGATATGAATCGTATTAAATTATCTCCTCATAAATACCCATTACTTTTTCAAAAAGAAAAAATAAAAAGTTACAATGGACGAATCTAACAGATACCACATTAAGTAGGTGATCAAATGTTAATATCATGAGATGTCATACATATCAACACAAAGCATTGAGAAGGACAAAATATCATTTCTGTGGTATCCCTGCCAGAAGGTAAAAGGACCAGTTAGTCATGAATAAACATCATATATACACAAACTAAGAGGCAGTCTAAAAAATAAATTCCCTGTACTCTTCAAATTTTTAAGGTCATAGAAAAGTATTAAAGAAAATTAAAAATATATGACAGCTAATTACAATGTTGATCCCAGATTAGATCTGAAACAAGGGAAACACATACATACGCACACACACACACACACACACACACACATATCTATAGAAGACATTATTTGAGTTAGCACTAAAATTTGAAAAAAGATCTAGGGTAGTAATTTTAGTTTCTTGATTTGATAATTGTATAAAAGCTACATAAAATATTCTTGTTTTTAATAAATACATACTGAAAACTTCAGGGGTAAAGGGACATTATATATATAAGCTGTGCTAAAAAGGTTTAGAAAAAACATTATGTATATATTTATCATACATATGTGCAAATATAAGTATCTGTGAATGTGTATATAGTGAAAGATAAAATATGATAAAGTACGAGGTAAAATATTAATTGCAAAATGTTTACTATTTATGTTTACAATTTTTATTTTAAGTCTTAAATTATTCCAAAGTAAAAAGTTAAATATCACAAAAAGAGGCTTAACATTCTTAGTTATTAGGAAATGACAAAATGGAACCACAATCATATACCACCTAACATAAATTAGAATAACTAAAGTTTTAAAAGAAAGTGACATTGTCTAAAGGTGGTGAGCATGTGAGCATCTATAATTGTAGCACATGGCTGGTGGGAATGCAGAATGGCACCACCACTTGGGAAGACAGCATGGCAGTTTCTCATCAAGTTAAACAGGCACTTACCATATGTCCCAGCAATTCCACTCTGAGATATTTCCCCAAGTGAAATGAAAACTGTGTTCACACAAAAACCTGTGTGTGAATGCTGAAACCGCTTTATTTTTAATTGCCAAACTGGAAACATCTCAAATGTCATTGAAGAGGGGGATGAATGAACAAACTGTGGTGAAAATATATAATGGGATACTACTCAGTAATAAAAATGAATAAATTACTAATACAGGCAACATGGATGAATCTCAAATAATTATGCAAAAGAAGCCAGATCCTAAATGCAACATTCTGTATGCTTCCATTTTTACTACATTTTTTTCAAAGTCAACATTGTAGGGGGTTGGGGAAATAGATCCATGGTTGCCAGAGTCTGGGCAGAGGAAGGAGCTGACTGCAAAGGGCACCAGGTTTAGGGAGATTGATATAGTAGTTCTACAGCTTGATAGTGGTGTTGGTTACACAAATGAATAAAATCATTTGAAATTTAGAGAATTCTATAATAAAAAAGATAAATGTTTCTGTATATAAATTGTACCTTATAAAAAATGAAGAGCCCTGGCCACTGTGCCTCAGTAGGTTGAGCATCATCCCATGCACCGAAAGGTTGCTGGCTCAATCCCTGGTAGGAGGTGTGCAGGAGCCACTGATAGGTCTCTCTCTCTCTCTCTCTCTCTCTCTCTCTCTCTCTCTCTCTCTCTCTCTTCAGCTCCCTCCTTACCTCCCCTCCCTCCCTTGTTCTCTCTCTAAAAATCAATAAAAACATTTTAAAATAAAGATTAAAAAGCACTGAAATTCTAAAAATATAAATCTCTGACTCAAATATGCACAGCTGCGACTGTTTCTCTGAGGGTCTATTACTCATCTCTTAACTTCTAAGACAAAGAATAGTATTTCCACTTTCTACCAATAATTTATTACCTATAATGTTGGATCTCGCACCCCAGTTTAGTGGGCTTCCTGAGAGACTGAAGTCTTGTCAGTGCTACTTGCCAGCGGTCCTGGCTTAACACAGGATGAGGCACCAACAGGAAACAGCTGTATTTTGACGATAATACCCTGACCATTCCAACTGTACTGCAGGAAGCCAAGAAGTAGCCTACCAGCAGCCCACATTCTCGGTAATGACAGCTAGAGGATCCAAAGCTGCCAGGAAACATCTGCATATAATGACTGTGCTTCCACATGTGGGATGGAGCTACAATTACCAACCCAAGAGGAAAGGACAAGGAAAGACTCAGAAACTTGGAGGTAGAAAAATAGTATTTTCTATTTTCTCTCCCAAACAAGCAAAGGTAAGGTGTGAGACCCTGACTGCTTAAGACATGGCTTTGTTATGGATCACATATAGAAATAAGAGTCTGTGTCAACTCTTTTGTTGGTTTCTGTGGCCTCAGGTATTGGCAAGCAAAGAGACATGGCATAGAATTGTACTATCAACATTTGACAATTTTCTGGCCCTTTTTTTCACATGGAATTCAGCCGATTTGGTTTAAAACCAAGTCCTGATCCTTCTCTCCATGTATACTTGATTATTTTTTATATCATACTGTCTGTATATTAAATAGAACAGAATAAGGTGTTAGTCACCCTGCCAAAGAGAAGATTGCAGAGCCACACAACCTTCTGAAATTCAGCAATTCCAATGTGAAATGTATTCATTGATTCTTTCATCAGGTAAAAAGTTAATAAATGTTATTACTAGCCCATTAATGATCATGAAAGGATGTTGTAAAATTTTAAGTATGAAATAAAATTTGGGATAAAGATTTATAGAAAATATGTTTTTCTTAAAATTGTCTAGAAAGCAGTAAATAATACTTTCCTCTAATTGATATGTGTTTTATTGCTGAAATAGAATAGTGGACAAAATGAACACTGGAATGCTTCTTCCAAGTATAATTTACGCTAAAAGAATAAAAATATAGAGAGAAGGAAATAAAGAGAATAAAAAATTTCCTGATGTGTATTACAATACCTCATGAAACCAAAGAGGGAAAGCAGCTTGCAGCTTGCTTGGGAGCATAGAACAATTTAGTGATGTGGCCAGGAAGAGAATGCTTGAGTAATCTAAAATTGCCCTCTATTAATAAAACAAGTAATCAAGTATTAATAAAAAGAATAGTTGTCAGTCAAATTAGAAGCATTCTTTGTCACTCAATTTCTCCAAGCATAAAATCAGTAAAACAACAAAGGACCTGACCCATTTCCAAAGAGATTTACAAAAGGATTCTCCTATGCAAGTTTTCTGATGGACATGTTTATGAGTTTCAGAAGAGGTTTGGAATCAATGAAATAAATATTTACAAAGGATAAAGGTATGCAAACCATGTCCCTTCCTTAGAAAAGCTTTTTTCCCAGGCTTTGGTTTCATGGATTGGTGCATGTCTCTACTTCTTTGGGCTTATAATGAGTCTACTCACATAATCAAAGACATAAAGAACTTAAGAAAAAGTTCACATTCTATATCAGCTCTCATTTACTGATCATATTCACTGAGCAATTGTTCTTTTATATTATTACCTGATAAAATCTTCATAACACTGTGTGTGACTAGCTCAGTCATACAGGAATAGATGGTTAAACACCACCCCGTCACTATCCAAGGCTCTGGATCCAGAGATTAAGTTCTCCCAGCTCTCAAGAAATCAGAGTCTTGAGGGGAGGCAGACAAGTAAACAGGGAATTTTTTTTTTAGATAACACCTTTATTCTATAGAGAATGAGGGCTAACTAAAGAAAAAAGTTTTATGTTAACTGTGTTTCAAAATACCTTCACTATGGAAGCTATAATTATTATTGAATCAATAGTTAACACATAAATAATCGTAGCTACAAGATTAGGCATGAACCTTGTACAGGCTGTGCTCTTTCTTGCCTCCTTCCCTTTGCACATGTTTCTTTTATGCTTTCTAGAGAACTCTTATTCAACCATTAAGACTAATTTCAAATGTCACCTTAAAACCTTTCCTGGCCTCCTCAAAAAAGGTGAAGAAGTTCCTCTTTTGCATTTTCATGGTAAACAGGGCATTTTAAAACAACAATATAACATTCTCTGATAGAAAAAAAAAAAAGAATTCTTTAAAGACAAACAGGAGTAGCACTTAAGCTAGGTGCCAGAAGATTAAGAGGCTGCCAAGGTTGCTGAAACAAGTGATCCTATCTAATAAAAGAGTGATATGCAAATTAATCATCACTCTGCTACACCCACAAGACACGCCCACCAGCCAATCAGGAGTGAATATGCAAATTAACCCCAACCAAGATGGCTGTGGCCACAGAGCCAGCAGGAGGCTTGGGTTTCCCCAGCAATGGAGGAAGCCAAGCTTTCCACACACCCTGGCGGGCCCAGGCCTCCACTCAAGTCTACAAAGTTTCAATTATAGAAGATAAATAAATCCCAACAAAAATGGCGGCAGCCACGAAGCAAGCAGGAGGCTTGGCTCCACTCAAGGCTACAAAGTTTCAATTATAGAAGATAAATAAATCCCAGATACCAGGGCCACCACTTCGGTCACCAGGGGGTGTGGCTGGCCTGAAAACCACCACAGGCCCCTCGCCCAGGCTGCCCCATGCCCCAAGGGAACCCCCACCCTGATCCAGGACACCCTTCAGGACAAACCAGCCAGCCCCCACCCATGCACCAGGCCTCTATCCTATCTAATAAAAGAGTAACATGCAAATTGACTGTCACTCCAACACACAAGATGGCTGCCCTGTGTGGTCAAAGATCCTGCCCCCATGTGGACACAAGATGGCCACCAAAATATGGCCAGCAGGAGAGGGCAGTTGGGAGGGACCAGGCCTGCAAGGGAGGGCAGTTGGGGGTGATCAGGCCTGCAGGGAAGGGCAGTTAGGGGTGACCAGGCTGGCAGAGGAGGGAAGTTGGGGGCGACCGGGCCTGCAGGGGAGGGCAGTTAGGGGTGACCAGGCCTGCAGGGGAGGGCAGTTAGGGGCAAACAGGCTGGCAGGAGAGCAGTTAGGCATCAATCAGTGTGGCAGGGGCGTGGTTAGGGGGTGATCAGGTTGGCAGGCAGAAGTAGTTAGGGGCAATCAGGAAGGCAGGCAGGCGAGTAGTTGGGAGCCAGCTGTCCTGGATTGTGAGAGGGATGTCCAACTGCCCATCTAAACGGGCAGTTGGACATCCCTCGAGGGGTCCCAGATTGGAGAGGGTGCAGTCTGGGCTGAGGGACACCTCCCCACCCCCGTGCACGAATTTCATACACCAGGCCTCTAGTAGCATATAAGAAATCATTATTATCAGATGGGGGAAAGGAATACTAGGCAGGTAGTAAGATTAATAGTGTCAAGAAGTCCAAGAATATATATTTACAGTTTTTTTTCATTTTTATTTATTGATTTGAGAGAGGAAAGCAGAGAGAGAGAGAGAGAGAGATTTGTTTTTCCACTTATTTCTGCATTCATTGGTTGATTTCTGAATGTCCCTTGACTAGGAATCAAACTGCCAGCCTTGGTGTACAGGGATCATGCTCATAACAACTGAGCTACCTGGTCAGGGCCAAGTAGATATTTTTATACTCATTTTTCACTTGAGTAAGCTGAAGTTCAGAGGGAGTGAATACTTCCTCAAAGTTGCATAGTGCTTATGCACATATATGTTAACTATTAATCAATTTTTATAGATTTATACACTATCACAAAATATGGGTTTACTAGATATTAACTAAAAATAATCTTTTCCTGTCATTAATCATTAACTGAGGCTGTTTTGTGTAAGTTTATTACTTTACATTTATTCAATATCTGAGTGGAGGGGGTATTCTTCAACATTCTCCTGATGATGTGCCATCATCTATACTATTGCATTAGTCAGGGTTCTTCAGAGAAACAAAAGCAAAAGTAGATGATAGATAGATGATAGCTAGATAGCTAGATAGATGATAGCTGGCTAGATGATAGGTAGGTAGATAGATAGATAGATAGATAGATAGATAGATAGATAGATAGATGATAGAATACATATAGATAGATAACATAGAGGATATATCTTGTATATGAAAAAGTAACATACTTATTACAGGAATTGACTTACTTAGTAATGGAGTCCAAGAATCCAACAATCTGTCATCTCCAATTGGAAAACCAGTGGTATAATTCAGGTTGTATCCCAAATCCCAAGAATCATGGGAGATGATGATGTAAGTTGCAGTCTGAGGTCAAAGGCCTGAGAACCAGGGGGCCATTAGTGTAAGTCCTAGAGTTCAAAGGATTGAGAACCAGGAACTCCAATGTCAAGGTCAGGGAAAGATGGATGGCCCAGATCAAGAAGACAGAGGGAATTTGCCCTTTTTCACCTTTTGTTCTGTTCAAACCCTCAGTATATTCAATGATGCCTGTCCATGTTGGTGAGGCTTGATCTCTACTTTGTCTATTGAGTCAAAGGCTGAATCTCTTCCAGAAATGCCTTAAAAGACACACCCAGATAGAATACCAAATAGCTAGGCATCCTTTGGTTAAGTCAAGCTTACATTTAAAATTAACCATTACATATCACAACTATCTTATTTCTTTCTGAATTATATGAGCATCTTCAGAAATAAAGACTAGACCCAGTACATTATTCCAGTGGCTAAGTTAGAAATATAGAGGTAGAACATCCCTCCCCTTGGGATACAGTGCATATGGACAAAAGCAAAAGCTGTGGTTAAGAGTCCAATAAAAAATTAAAACATATTTTTAAGAGGAAATATCCAAAAATGTTGGGTCAAAAAGTTCATTTCAATGCAGAAATCCCCTGCTGTCTTCCCAAACACCTTTAGTTTTCTGAATTCTCTTTTGTAGAGAACAGAAACATCTTCTTCCTGGTCTTTCTTATCCAGCCATGTCCATACTCGAATCACATTAAGGAGTCACTTAGAGTCATTCCTCCCTCATATTAAAGCATGTACATGTGTGCACATGGACATACTTTGTCTAGTTTCTTAACTCTGATCCCATAACAAATGCAATTCTGGGCTTCAAAATATGGTGTGTGTGTGTGTGTGTGTGTGTGTGTGTGTGTGTGTGTGTGTTTTAGCTACTAACATAACTGACAAGTACTCATTCTTCAAGTGTCAGGTCAGATGCTGAAGGATGCCTTTCTAATTGCCCAAGCTTAATTAGTTTTGACCTCTTATTCTTTTTTTTATTTCTTTATTGATTAAGGTGTTACATATGTGTCCTTATTCCCCCATTACCCCCCACCTACCATTCATGCCCCCACCCCCCTGCTGTCTGTGTCCATTTATTAGGCTTATATGCATGCATGTAAGTCCTTTGGTTGATCTCTCCCCCTTACCCCCACTGTCCCCTACTGTAGAGGTGTTCTCTCTTTTCCGCATCAGCACGGAAAAGGAATGGGTCCAATTCTGAATGGAGGAGCTGGGGATTAAGAAATAAAAGAAAAAAAGAGACCAGATAGAAACAAAGATAGAAAGATAGAAACAAAGCTGGGAGCCAGGTGGGATGCCATCCTCTCTGATGGAGAGGCTGGGACCCAGAGCCTATGCAGCACATTTATTTTATACACCCAAATACCAGGAAGTAACAGCAAAACTTAGGATCAAAGGAGCTTATTTGCATTCTTGAGTAGGCCCTAGTATTCCTGGTGCTTGCCTGGATTTACATATTAAAGCCCTCTCCCTGGCACCTGAACAAAGGTAAAAAGTCAGTACTGATAACGCCCCCCCCCCCCGGCCCCGCCTTCTTGGGGAGGGCATAACCAAGACTCCACTCTGCAAGTCGCCTCAGGCTCAGCTGACAACAATTTAAAGAAATGCCCATGTGCCTTCCCAGGCTGCCCTCTACACCCTACCTTCCCTGAAGTTTGACATTCTGATTGATGTTTCTCTGTCTCTGGATCTATTTTTGTTCATCAGTTTATGTTGTTCATTATATTCTACAAATGAGTGAGATCATGTGATATTTATCTTTCTCTGCCTGGCTTATTTCACTTAGCATAATGCTCTCCATCTCCATCCATGTAGTTGCAAATGGTAAGAACTCTTTTTTTACCGCAACGGAGTATTCCATTGTGTAGATGTACCACTGTTTTTTAATCCACTCATCTGCTGATGGGCACTTAGGCTGTTTCCAAATCTTAGCTATGGTGAATTGTGCTGCTATGAACATAGGGGTGCATATATCCTTTCTGATTCGTGTTTCTAGTTTCTTGGGATATATTCCTAGACGTGGGATCACTGGGTCAAATGGGAGTTCCATTTTTAGTTTCTCGAGGATACTCCATACTGTTCTCCACAGTGGCTGCACCAGTCTGCATTCCCACCAGCAGTGCACGAGGGTTCCTTTTTCTCCGCATCTTCGCCAGCTCTTGTCATTTGTTGATTTGTTGATAATAGCCATTCTGACAGGTGTGAGATGGTACCGCACTGTTGTTTTGACTTGCATCTCTCTGATGATTAGTGACTTTGAGCAGGTTTTCATATAGCTGTTGGCCTTCCTTCTGTCTTCTTTAGAAAAGTGTCTATTTAGATCAGTTGCCCATGTTTTGATTGGGTTGTTTATCTTCTTTTTGTTAAGCTGCATGAGTTCCCTATAAATGTTGGAGATTAAACCCTTATCGTTGAAGTCATTGGCAAATATGTTCTCCCATGCAGTGGGCTTTCTTGTTGTTTTATTGATGGTTTCCTTTGCTGTGCAAAAGCTTTTTATTTTGATGTAGTCCCATTTGTTTATTTTCTCTTTAGTTTCCATTGCCCTAGGAGCAGTATCAGTGAAGAAATTGCTTTGGCATATGTCAGAGATTTTTCTGCCTATGGATTCCTCTAGTATTTTTATGGTTTCCCATCGTATGTTTAAGTCCTATATCCACTTTGAGTTTATTTTTGTGTATGGTGTAAGTTGGTGGTCTAGTTTCATTTTTTTGCATGTATCAATAGCAGGCAGTTTTGAGAACAGTGGCTTTGTAATACAGCTTGATATCTGATATTGAGGTCCCACCTACTTTGTTCTTCTTTCTCAGGATTGCTGTGGCTATTCAGGGTCTTTTTTTATTTCAGATGAATTTTTGGAAAGTTTGTTCTAGGTCTGTGAAATATGCCATTGGTATTTTAATAGGAAGTGCATTGAATTTATAGATTGCTTTGGATAGTATGGACATTTTGATGATGTTGACTCTACCTATCCATGAACATGGTATGTTCTTCCATCTGTTTATGTCTTCCTCTATCTCTTTTTTCAGTGTCATGTAGTTTTCCACATATAAGTCTTTTACCTCCTTAGTTAAGTTTATTCCTAGGTATCTTAATTTTGTTGGTGTGATGGTAAATGGGATTGCTTTTTTAGTCTCTCCTTCTGTAAGTTCATTATTGGTGTATTGAAATGCCATAGATTTCTTGGCACTAATTTTGTATCCTGCTACATTGCCAAATTCATTTATTAAGTCTAATAATTTTTTGATGGAGTCTTTAGGGTTTTCTATGTACAGTATCATTTGACCTCTTATTCTACTTCAAGTAATACTCCTTCCTTTAAAAAAAAACTTCATATATTATTCAATTCTTGTTGGTTTATTATTTTAAGTCAATGTGTAGCTTGTAAACTTATTGAGTGTAGAAACTATAATTTTTAGCTTTAACACTCAAGACCTGCTACATAATTTGTGGTGCCCAGGGCAAAATGAAAAGCTATTAAGAATTTCAAAATGAAAATACCAGAGCATTGGACCAAACTTGGCACACTTTTGAGAACAAGACCTGTGTGATGGCACAGGTCACACAAAATCTGAATGTGGCCCTTTTAGCACTTCATATCCAGTATCTTCCATAATATCTGGTAAAGAGGTACTCAATAAATACTAAATATGATGCATACATTGCTAATAGTTGAAATAGAGTGACATTATCTTCATACTAGTATATAAATAACATTCAGAATCATCCTAAGGAACATGTTTTGAGAAGAAGAATGGAAAGTGACATAAGGCAAAGTGAACCAAAGGGAAAAGGGTATAGAATAGAGGAAGCCAGAGGCACCAAAATTCCCTTCAAAATTTTGCTTGAGGTCATTTTTCCTCTATCAAAAATCCTTCAAAATGTGAAATAGAAATTTGAACCTTTAAGAAGAAAAATAACTTTCCCTATACATAAAATATTCTAGGCACAGAATGTTTTACATATATTACTTCATTTTACCCTTATCAACATGTATGTTTCTTCTTTACCTGTACTTAAGAAAGCTATAGTTCAGGGAAGACAATTTACTTAATTTCACAAAATGAGTTACGTTAAGACCTGGAATAAAATTTTATACCTAGGACAATATGGCCTTTCCTATGCCTCAGGGGACCCCACATTGTGAAGTGCTGTCCATGAAACTTTCTAGGTCCTAGTTTGGACTGGATGGGACTGGCAGTGCCATCAGGGTGGAATGCCCTGAGCCTGGGACCCAGATGGTCCCAGGTTTTTCCTTTAAACTTCTACGCCCGCTTTTTAGAGTACAATCAACCAGTTCTGAGTAGCCAAAAACTGAAAAAGAGAGTCAACATAGTACTCCAGCCTTGATCCAGCAATCCCTATCTTTGAGATGTAGCCAAGGGAAATTATTCAACAAAGGAAAATACAGTCAGATTTCCTTTTCATTGTAACATTTTCCAAGAGTGTAAGGGGAAACATTTTATCAATTCTTTGCCACAATTATGCAGAAATTTTAATATGAATTGACTGACTTAGTGACAAATTCAGAAGAATGTAAATTATGGAAAGTAAATCAACAAATTATAATAAATAAGCACTAAAAAAAGGGGGAGGTGCCCAAAGTGTGGTCTAAAGATTTTCTATTTCAGAAGCACTTGCTTGTTCAATATGCATATTCCTGGGCCCCATCCAATAGCCTACCCTTGGCCCTTAAACTTGATTGAGCTCACCCTGTGTGTCAAAAGATTCTCTCTCACCAGTCTGTGCTCTGACTACAGTGTTGCCTCTGGACAAAGGCTACAATAATGGTGAGTTCCCTACCACAGGCATATAGGGTGGTCATCTCACCCCTCTGTAGGCTCAGGGCCACATGTCTATCACTCTTCTGGGGGTGGGTCCACTTATCTTCTCTGAAAAGTCAATTGGCTCTTCTGATCAATGCTCCTATTGCTTCTAATTGATTCTGTGAGGAGTGCTCTCCCAGGTTGGTCTTACGCTTTACCAAATGAGGAACAGACATCCCTTATTCAATTAGGACCACTTTTCTTACTCTTCCACAGGATGCTAGCCTATCCTCCCCACTGGTGTGGGATGCAGGGATATAGTCAACACTGAAAGAGAGAGACCACATTTTATATAGGAACTAGAGGCCCGGTGCACAAAATTTGTTCACAGGGGTCCCTCAGCCCAACCTGCACCCTCTACAATCCAGGAGCTCTCAGGGGACGTCCTACTGATGGCTTAGGCCCACTCCCATGGTTCTCTGAGGGGCCTGGGGGTTTCACTACAGCCATGGAGATGAAGCCCCCATGCCCTGCTGTCCGCTCTCTGCCTGCCAACGCCATGCACCATGCGAAGGAAGCCCCAATGCCCTGCAGTGTGCTCTGTCTGCCAGGCCTGGGGGCTTCGCCGACACCGACACACTAAGGAAGCCCCCATGCCCTGTTGTCCAGGCTCTGTCTGCGGGGCCTGGGGTGTTCCCGCCGCCACCTTGCTAAGGAAGCCCCCAAGCCCTGTTGTCTGGGCTCTGTCTGCTGGGCCTGGAGCTTCCCCGCCATCACCCTGCGAACAAAGCCCCCAAGCCCTGCTGTCCGGGCTCTGTATGCTGGGCCTGGAGCTTCCCCGCCATCACCCTGCGAACAAAGCCCCCAAGCCCTGCTGTCCAGGCTCTGTCTGCTGGGCCTGGGAGTGCTCCTGCCGCCACTGCGCTAAGGAAGCCCCCAAGCCCTGCTGTCCGGGCTCTGTCTGCTGGGCCTGGGGCTTCCCCACCATCACCCTGTGAACAAAGCCCCCAAGCCCTGCTGTCTGAGCTCTGTCTGCGGGGCCTGGGGCTTCCCCACCATCACCCTGCGAACGAAGCCCCCAAGCCCTGCTGTCCGAGCTCTGTCTGCTGGGCCTGGGGCTTCCCCACCATCACCCTGCGAACAAAGCCCCCAAGCCCTGCTGTCCAGGCTCTGTCTGCTGGGCCTGGGGCTTCCCCACCATCACCCTGCGAACAAAGCCCCCAAGCCCTGCTGTCCGGGCTCTGTCTGCTGGGCCTGGGGCTTCCCCACCATCACCCTGCGAACAAAGCCCCCAGCCCTGCTGTCCGGGCTCTGTCTGCTGGGCCTGGGGCTTCCCCACCATCACCCTGCGAACAAAGCCCCCAAGCCCTGCTGTCCGGGCTCTGTCTGCTGGGCCTGGGGCTTCCCCACCATCACCCTGCGAACAAAGCCCCCAAGCCCTGCTGTCTGGGCTCTGTCTGCGGGGCCTAGAGGTGCTTCTGCTGCTGCTAAGGAAGCCCCCAAGCCCTGCTGTCCAGGCTCTGCCTACCGTGTCTGGGGGCGGATCCAGCCTCGCCACTTGGTCCCCACGAACCCCGGCGGGGCTGACAGGCCCAGACGCTGCAGCAGCAGTGGAGCGGGGAGACTGGATCCACCCCCTCAAGCAGCAGATCCAGCCTCACTGCTCTGGTGGACAGGCCCGGACACTCCAGCAGCAGGGCTGAGGGGACTGGGCGCCGCCATCTTGTGGCTATGGGGCCGCCATTTTTTTCACGGAGTGACAGTTAATTTGCATATTACTATTTTATTAGATAGGATCCAGTCAATGCAGAGTTCAAAAGGAGATAAAATTGGAAGATTTTTCTCTATGTTTATACTATAAAATACTTAATACGTTTAACATGATCAGAAAACTAATTATTATCTATACGTACTGCATACTCTGGGTAAGACTTGCACTTGTCATCATCAATGAGGCACAGTAGTCATTTTTGAGAGTCATTGGAAGCCAGTATTCACAGTGGTGCTGTGAATAATGATTGTGGTAGAAGATGTTGCATCATAATGATGTAACCTGCATTAAATAAGTGGAATTAGGGAACTGCATAGCCAAGTAGATCGATGTTATTTTAATCAAATATGTCCTGAAGAGCCATGGAATTTTGGGTAATGACAACACCTCTACCTTTTTCTCATAGTAGGAGATATGAAATTACTAGTAGCCAGGGTTGGTACATTTGACAATATGGAACACAAAGAGATAGTGTCTCTACCTGAACAGGAAGAGATGTTGCCTGAATACTCTTCAAATCTATTGACTGGTCTTTAAGCAAATCTGAGCACCTCTTCCCACATTTGTTGCATAACCTTTATTGATAAATTACTATCTCTCACATGGACTCATAAATTTTGTATTACATTTTTAAATGAAATTATTTATATTTACAAATGAGGCCTCAAAAAATACTTTCCTGGGACCATGCATACCCTAATCCAAGAGGTATAAAACCATACTCCTTACAGTCTATTCAATGGTATCAGAAAATATAATGAACACATCAAAGGACAAGATAATGTGTTCGACTCTTGCATGCCTAGGGACACATGTTCTCCCATGTGAAAACAGAAAATCAAGCACAACATTTATTGAACAATAAAAGTAAGCTTATTTTTGAGAGAAACTGAATTACCTTTAACCAGCAAACTGTGTTTAATATCACAGAAGATAAATCTTAGGCTTAAACATAGGAGGCAGGCTCCTTTGGATGCACCCAACTGAGTGGATAATTACAACAGAGTTATAGCTGTTAACCTGGTAGTCTGGGCCAACGCTCCACAGAATCAAAGTTAAAAGGAAGCAGAGTTTCTGTTTGGAGGTTTGTTCCTTGGGTCAAGTGGTATCTGATTATTAGTCCCCACAGGCTTTTGAGTAGCATTTCAGAAGCCATTATGTAGTGATTTAGCATTAAATTTATCCTCACATACCAGCATGTGGCCATGTACAAGTCTAACACTTTTGAGCCTCACTTGGTTCATCTGCCAAGTGCAGAAAATAATGGAGCAAGTGGAGCTAAATCATTGTACATAGACTTGTGCTGGTACTTATTGGGTGTTAACAGCTTTTATATGTGGACTTTTTAAAGACTTTTTTTTATCCCTCAAAGCCATACTTCTTAAGTACTCTGAAAACCTGGATATAGAAAAGTTTAGGTGATAAAATTTTTAGTCACATTTATTGCTTCGGATTCTTTCCCCACGCTAGAATCCCAGAGGAATCAAGAGGCTTATATGATGCCTCGTGGGGAGGGGGGGTGGCGGGAGGAACATCCAGAATGTATCAAAATCACTTGTGAAGGTTTGCTTTCCTATTCCAGTGATATCTTTTTATTGGTGCCAAAATCATCCTGGATACCTTTCAGAGAGACAACCAAATTACCCATAGTCCACTTATCTAAGTTCCTACAGGATGGGAACTGATCAAATCATGCTCCCATCCATCTAACACCTATCTGCTTCCCCAGGGAGAGACAACTCTTTCCCTTCTCAGGAAGCTTAGGCTTCCCTATTATCCAAGTTTCAGAACTCCCTACCCCTCTTTCAACACTGCTACTCTTTTCAAAAGTATATATTGCAAAGTTATCTACAAAATTTAAAGCTTAGCTTACCATCAGTGGCGGGAGGTGGAAGGACAGAGAGATTTGCTTAACTATTCTTGCCTTTCTAAGTAGGAAGATTAAGCACAAATTAATACCACCTTTAAAAAAACTGAAAATCTAACACATAATTTGCATTTCCATCTTACTCAACTCCAATTTTTTTACATGTTTTTATTAATTTCAGAGAGAGATAGAAACATCAATGATGAGAGAGAATAGTTGATTGGCTGCCTCCTGCATGCCCCACAATGGGGATCAAGCAGCTCAGGCATGTGCCCTGACCAGGAATAGAACTGTGACCTCCTGGTTCATAGGTCGATGCTCAATCAATGAGCCATGCCAGCTGGGCTTAACTCGAACATTTATTCAAACATCAAAGTCTGCATAGTCCACTCCAAAAAAAAAAGACTCAACTCCTCTTACTTCTCTCCAGCCTTTTTAGTAACAGCCAACATCAGGGGGCACCAACCCTCACCCAGGTTACTGCCACAGACTGGTCTTCTACTTTACTACTGATCTGCTCACATCCTGTCTCCACAGAACAGTAAACATGATCTCTTTACAATGTGAATCTACACATGTTGACACCTCTGTTTAAGAATCTTTGCCTTGTGTTCTTCACATGAAATTCAAACCCCTTGACATGGCATTTCTTGATCAGACCCTACTGTTCAGTGTTTGTTTTTTTCTACTTAGTCAAATACCTTCGATTAAATAGAAATGTCTTCATTTCTTTAGATAGAGCAGATCCTTTTTCTATTAGACCCTTAAAAAGTTGTTCTCCAGGCCAAGTGTACTTTTACACTCTCTGCTTAATTTCTCCCAGTTCTTCAGGCACCAGCTCACCCATGACTTTATCTGAAATAATGTTCTGAACTATATGTTTAGTGTAAATCTTCTTTATTAGATTGTGATAAAAAAGAAGAAACCATCTGTCATGTTATTCTAGTCTAGTACCTAACATTGTGAGTGTTAAATAAATATCCATTAGATGAATGCATGCCAGAACAAGTAGTAGAATTCTTAATATCTTAATTATGGCCTTGCAGGTGTTATAAACAATATTCAATTTGAAGTCTATTGTAACATGTTCATTTATTTTAATTGTTTCAATAACAGAATTAAACTACCACACAAAAAACATAAGTTTTTAGTCAAGAAAAAAAAAAGAGGATCAAATTTATGATGACAGAAGGAGACTGACCAGACTTTGGGTGGTGAGCACAGAATGTAATATGCAGTTATGCGTTATAGAATTGTATATACTTGAAACCTACAAAATGTTATTAACCGATGTCACCCCAATACATTTAATAAAAATTTTTAAAAAAACACCTATTTTGTAGTCTTTTTAAAATTTGGATTAAGAAAACATTTCAGAGTCCCATAGCCCTATTATAAATAGCCATTCATGTTGAAGATGAAGCTGTAAAAATTGAAGCCTATAAGGAGCCTAATTGTATGACAACGATGCCTTTGACCAGACAGTGGAATGTATGTGGAATGAATTTGATATACGATGCCTCAGAAACCAAAAAATAAAAAACTTAAATTGTCAACAGTCAACACAATGTCTGAGCCTTGCTCTTGCAATTTCACTCCTTGGGATGCCACCTAAGGTATTTTTCAACAGTGGAAAATAAAGCAAGATTTCCTGTGCATTATAGCATTTATCAATTGTCCACCATGATTGTGTAATTAATATAATTGACCAATTAAGTGAGATATTCAGGTGAATAGAGATTATGAAATGAAATCAAAATAATACAGTTAGCACTAAAATACCAGTACTTCCCAAAGTTTCCTCTGCAGATTACTTCTTTCAGAAGCACATGCTTATAAAACATGTAGACTTATGGACCTCATTCTACAACTACTGAAACAGAATCTCTCCAGATGAAAGGTCCAGAAATGTTTTTCTTTATGTGCAACACATTTTTATTAAAGTATAATGTAATGGGAAAATACTTCAAACAATTATCTTAGGATAATATGTACAAAAATCATATAGAAACTATATTAACTAAAATCATGACTTGATTCTGGTCTTCACAGATGTATGAATAAAATGAAGAATTATTATCCTTTTTGAATCTGATCTGGAGATAAGCTACATTGAAATATTCTGAAATTTGAAACCAAAAGACATGTTTTAATCAACACTAAATCAGATACTTTGAATGTGAACTTTCAAACTTCTACTTAATCTCTGAGCCCCAGAAGACACAAGTATAAAATTCAGGAAATAAATGTACCTCATCTATCATGAGATAATGCATAAGAAATGCATAGGTAGTGATAAGGATAGAAGAACCACAGGCTCTGAAATCAGGTGGACCTGTGCTTCAGTACTACATCTGTCATCTAATAGTTACGTGACCTTGGGCAAACTACTCAACATTTTTCAGTCTGTTTTTCTATAGAATAGATCCAATAATATCTAATTTATAAACCTATCTGAATAATTATATAAGATTATGCTAGTAGAGCTGCTTGCTGTATATTAGTTATCATCTCTCTGAAAACAGGAGTAGCATTGTTATTTTCAGCCTTGCACACAGCCTCACACAGAAATCAAGGATAGGAAACCAGAAGCAAAAATTCAGTTTACACTAAGGATATAAGTAAGGCTCTCCAATGACATATTGAGCATTCACCCTAGTACCCTATCCTCCAATTTTAAAAGAAATACTTACACTACCAGTAGTCGGCAAACCGCGAGCCACATGCGGCTCTTTGGCCCCTTGAGTGTGGCTCTTCCACAAAATACCACGTGCGGGTGCACACATACAGTGCAATTCAATCTTCGTGGCCCATGCGCAAAGTCGGTTTTTGGCCTGGGCGAGTCTATTTTGAAGAAGTGGTTCTAATGCCGAGCCACACTCAAGGGGCCAAAGTGCCGCATGTGGCTCGCGAGCCAGGTTTGCCAACCATAGCACTAGACCAAATAGATATGAAAACGAAGGCTATAACAAGGGGAAAAAAATCAACCAGCAACTCCATTTTTCAGTATTTATCTGAAGAATCTCAACACACTAAATCAAAAAGACATACATCCACATGTTTAATGAAGCATTACTTACAATAGCCAAGATATAGAAGCAACCTGTCTATCAATATCTGAATAGAAAGAAGAAATGGTGCATATATACAATGGAATATGACTCAGTCATAAAAAGGAATGAAATCTTGTCATCTGCAACAACTTATATGGAGCTAGAGGATATTGTGCTGAGTGAACTAAATCAGACAGTCAAGGACAAATGCCAGATTATTTCATTTATATGTGGAATCTCAAAATAAATAAATAAATAAATAAACAAACAAACAAACAAACAAGCAGAATGAAACAGACTCATAGACATAGAGAACATTTTGAGGGTTGTCAGATGAGAGAGGGGTTAGAGGGATGGGTGAAAAAGGTGAAGGGGTTTAGAAGTACAAACTGATAGTTACAGAATAGTCATAGTGAAGTACAGCATATAAAATACAGTCAATAATATTATAATAACTATATATGGTATTAGATGGGTACTAGATTTATCAGGGTGATCACTTTGTAAGTTATATAAATGTCTAACCATGGGTTGTATAGCTAAAACTAATAATATTGTACATCAACTGTAGTTTAATATAAAAAGGGGAAGAGGGAAAGAATAAGGGGAAAAAAAAAGAAAGGCCTACATTTCCCATCCTGCTTGGTAGTTAAATGGGACCATGGGATCAAAACGCAGCCAATGGATTATGAAAGGAAGTATGCTAATTACAGACCATGTTTTGTTTTGTTTTTTTAAAAAAACCTTTTGGTAACTCTCTAGTTCACCATCTGTCATTATATGTAATCAACATTTAATACAGTGGAGGACTCTGAACTCCTTGCAGGTTAGCAAAGCCACTGTATGGAGGATAACTAGGCCTGTAAGTCACTAAGAGGAAAGCTATCCAGTAAACCACTTATTGAACTGTAACATGACTGGGTATTAATGGGCTAAACCAGTGGTCGGCAAACTCATTAGTAAACAGAGCCAAATATCAACAGTACAACGATTAAAATTTCTTTTGAGAGCCAAATTTTTTTAACTTAAACTTCTTCTAACGCCACTTCTTCAAAATAGATTCGCCCAGGCCATGGTATTTTGTGGAAGAGCCACACTCAAGGGGCCAAAGAGCCGCATGTGGCTCGAGAGCCGCAGTTTGCCAACCATAGGGCTAAACCATGGAGATCTGGGTTTTTCCTACAATTGTTCACATACCATACAGGATTGTGGAGTAATCATATCTGTTGCTGACTTCAAATTCAAAGATATTTATATTGATCCTCTCCTGAATGGCTAACCATATATTTTGTTTTCTGCTTCAATCCCTAGAATACCAAAAGTGGGCAAATAAATTTCTTTGCATGGATCATGGTTCAGTACTTACTACTGTGCTTTCACATAAACACTCAATACATAAAATTGAATAAAATAAAATTTGTTGAATTAAATATCCAAGAAATTTGCCCAAGTAAATGGCCCTAGAGGACTGTGCATGTGAAAAATATAAACATAGACTTGGTTTATAGTTTTAATATGCCCCATCTGACTTTGGATGAATTGCAAACTTCACTTGATGGGATTGGACTAATACATCTAAGAAGACACGTTTAGCTCTAAACCAAATATATGATGGAAATCCAAGGATTCTTTGTTCTGCCATGAAAACCTTCATTTCCTCCTATGTGTCAAAACTTCTAAAAATATTTTGCATTCAAGTTGTAAAGTCCTCGAAGCACCTGTTCTTTTCATTCTGTATGTGAGCCAAATCATAAGCCATAGGCATCATGTTGCCTCTTCAGGTCACGGTTAATTCATTATCATGGTGACTGCAGAAGGCTCTGGCTTTCTCTCACTAGCTTCTCTTGAGATTTATTACAGAAGGTATTTTTTAGAATAAATCCCTTAACATCTGCCTAAATTTAGTACATATGATCATTAGCAGTCATTATAGCTAATCAACATAAGCCTCATTAAAATAATACATTAATGAGATAAAATGAGAATTACAACCCAATAATGTTAAATGTTCATTTTCTTTGAATAAACTTCCAGCAGGAGGAATTTTTCAGCCTTTTGAAACATGGCTCTAAAGGAAAGTGGCCTGTCAACTTTAAGCCCTGTCTTGAGATTTTCATAACTAGCCTCGACCTTCCACAATAAATGGGTACCAGTACTTACTCAGTTGTTAATGTGTAGAATTAAGCAGCATTAAACTGTGCATTTTCAGTCAAGCAAATTAATAACTTATAAAAAATAAAATTGATTTTAGTATTTCACAGAAATATTTATATTATTCTTGATGACTTTTATATGGAAAGATTAGCTAATTCATTTCTGATCAGTCACTGTTTTAAAGGGTATAACTTAGTACAGTTCCTGAGCTCTATATGTTGTTTGGATTATATAATGTTTGTTATACATGAACAGCAACTTTCAATATCTCAACAAGTACAATACCCTGAAATGTTCAGGAGACAGAGACTATCATAACAATGATTGCAGCATTTATTTAAGCTTTCTCTCATAAGTGATCTGTTTACAATGACCAAATAACATAAAAACGTGCTGAAATAATCATTGGTTCCCATTTCTTTCCAATATTATACATAAAATCTGAACTTTTGGGTTCAAAAAGGTAGATCTCCTCCATACCACCTTTATAAATGTGGCTTCCTGTCTGAGATCTTTCTCAGGATCTTTCTTTAGGCTTCCTGCTACACAGGCCTCATTATAGTTATATCTTCTTTCACAAACTCTAATCTATATATGATATGTTTTCTCAGCTGTTCCACCACATATGCTTGTGCCTTTCATCTTTTATAAGAGAAAAGGATCATCTATGCTATTTTTCTCTCTTATAGAGAGGCTAAGAATAAATTGGACCTCTATGAGGTAAGGGAATACAGATTCTGCCACATACATTCAGCTGAAAATTATATGTAAACTAGTGGCCTGGTACACGAAATTCGTGCATTGGGGGGTTCCCTCAGCCCAGCCTGCACCCTCTCCAATCAGGGACCCCTGTGAGATGGGCCTAAACCAGCAGTCAGACATCCCTCTCACAATCTGGGACTGCTGGCTCCTAACTGCTCACCTACCTGCCTGATCACCCCTAACTGCCTCTGCCTGCCTGTCTGATTGCCCCTAACCCCTCTGCCTGCCTAACTGCCTGATCGCCCCTAACTGCCTCTGCCTGCCTACCTGATTGCCTCTAACTGCCTTCCCCTGCTGGCCTGATCTTGCCCCCATCTGCCCTCCCCTACCAGCCTGATTGCCGCTAACTGCATCTGCCTCAGCCCCCACCACCATGGCTTTGTCTGGAAGGAAGTCAGATGTCCAGAAGATGGCTGGTCAACCCGGTCTAATTAGCATATTACCCTTTTATTAGTATAGATAGATTATATAGGATAGGATTGCTTAAATGGGGGGGACGGAATTTTTTCAGCAGGAGGAGATGCTCTTGGCAGACAAAAATACATAATCCCTATATCTGGACTGATAGCCAGCCATATGCACTATACTGCTAAACCGGTCATTAAAAAATTAAACCACTTTCTTACACCTTACACCAAACAGCTGTTGCCCTTAAAACCCCTCCTCAGCCCCCACCTTAGGTTCTGCCTTTGCAGTTCACCCAGATTAGGTTCTGATTGGCCGATTACTATGCCAGTCAGCATCAAAAGCTCCACCTCCTAGGCAGCCATTGGCTCCTCACACTTCACCCAGATTTGGTTCTGATTGGTGGGTTACTATTCTAGTCAGCATCAAAAGCCCCACCTCCTAGGAAGCCATTGGCTCCTCTTACTTCATCCAGATTTAGTTCTGATTCGTCAGTTACTATACCAGTCAGCATCAAAAGCCCTGCCTTCTAGGCAACCATTAGTTCCTCATACTTCATCCAGATTTGGTTCTGATTGGTCAGTTTCTATATCAGTCAGGGTCTCTGGGCCTATCTCCAGGACTGATCAGAGAGGGAGGGCTGATCAGCAGCCCCCATGGAGGCCTGGAGAGAAAAGAGAGGCACGGCTGCTGGCCAGGCCCAGAGAGAAAAAGAGGCAATAGCTGATCAACAGCTGCCCCGGAGGCTATGGATCAGACCCTGATTCTCTCTCTAGACCTCTCACTGGGCCTGATCCACAGCCCCCTCAGCAGTCAGTGCTGGTTCGCCACGCCCTCAGCGGCAGCAGTCAGTGCTGGGTCGCCACAGCAACCCAGGACTGACTTCTGGTCAGTCGAGCCTTTGGTCGTTTTGGACATTAGAGACCCTGGGTTTTTATATATTAGGATTACAAGGGCACGTGGTCTTAATTTTTTATCATACATATAAAAAATGTTTTACTTATCTGAACTTTTTCCAAGCTCACCAAGAAGCAAAGAGAGAGGACCCAAATAAACAAAATCAGAAATGAAAGAGGTGAAATAACAACAGACCCGAAAGAAATACAAAGGATTATTAAAAAATACTATGAACAACTCTATTCTAACAAACTAGACAACCTGGAGGAAATGGACATATTCCTAGAAAAATACAACCTTCCAGAACTTACTCAGGAAGATACTAAAAATCTCAATAGGCTGATAACTATGGAAGAAATTGAAGCAGTCATCAAAAAGCTTCCAGCAAACAAAAGTCCGGGGCCAGATGGCTTCACAGGGGAGTTTTACCAAACATTCAAGGAAGATCTAAAACCTATCCTCCTCAGACTATTCCAGAAAATTCAAGAGGAAGGAAGACTTCCAAGTTCCTTCTATGAAGCCAGCATCACCCTAATACCAAAACCAGATAAAGATAACACAATGAAAGAGAATTACGGACCAATATCCCTCATGAATATAGATGCCAAAATCCTCAACAAAATTCTAGCAAATCGGATCCAGCAGTACATCAGAAAGATTATACACCATGACTAAGTAGGATTTATCCTGGGGATGCAAGGATGGTACAATATCCGCAAATCAATAAACGTGGTACATCACATAAACAAATTGAGAGATAAAAATCACATAGTCATATCAATTGATGCAGAAAAAGCATTTGAAAATTACAACACCCTTTCTTGACAAAAACTCTCAACAAGGTGGGAATAGAAGGATCATACCTCAACATAATAAAAGCCATATATGACAAACCCACAGCCAACATCATACTCAATGGGCAAAAACTAAAACCATTTCCCCTAAGAAAAGGAACAAGACAGGGATGCCCACTCTCACCACTCCTGTTCAACGTAGTGCTGGAAGTACTAGCCATTACAATCAGACAAGAAGAAGAAATAAAAGGCATCCAAATTGGAAAAGAAGAAGTAAAACTGTCCTTATTTGCAGATGACATGATACTGTACATAGAAAACCCTAAAGACTCCATCAAAAAATTATTAGACTTAATAAATGAATTTGGAAATACAGCAGGATACAAAATTAATGCCAAGAAATCTATGGCATTTCTATACACCAATAATGAACTTACAGAAAGAGAGACTAAAAAAGCAATCCCATTTACCATCACACCAACAAAATTAAGATACCTAGGAATAAACTTAACTAAGGAGGTAAAAGACTTATACGTGGAAAACTACACGACACCGAAAAAAGAGATAGAGGAAGACATAAACAGATGGAAGAACATACCATGTTCATGGATAGGTAGAGTCAACATCATCAAAATGTCCATACTATCCAAAGCAATCTATAAATTCAATGCACTTCCCATTAAAATACCAATGGCATATTTCACAGACCTAGAACGACTTTCCAAAAATTCATCTGGAATAAAAAAAGACCCCGAATAGCCACAGCAATCCTGAGAAAGAAGAACAAAGTAGGTGGGATCTCAATACCAGATATCAAGCTGTATTACAAAGCCACTGTTCTCAAAACTGCCTGGTATTGGCACAAAAACAGACATATAGATCAATGGAATAGAATAAAGAACACAGAATACGACCCAAATCACTAGGCTCAATTAATATTTGACAAAGGAGACATGAACATACAATGAAGTCAAGACAGTCTCTTCAATAAATGGTGTTGGGAAAATTGAACAGATACATCCAAAAAAATGAACCTAGACCACCAACTTACACCATACACAAAAATAAACTCATAATGGATCAAGGACTTAAAGATATGATGGGAAACCATAAAAATACTAGAGGAATCCATAGGCAGAAAAATCTCTGACATATGCCAAAGCAATTTCTTCACTGATACTGCTCCTAGGGCAATGGAAACTAAAGAGAAAATAAACAAATGGGACTACATCAAAATAAAAAGCTTTTGCACAGCAAAGGAAACCATCAATAAAACAACAAGAAAGCCCACTGCATGGGAGAACATATTTGCCAATGACATCAACGATAAGAGTTTAATCTCCAACATTTACAGGGAACTCATGCAGCTTAACAAAAAGAAGATAAACAACCCAATCAAAACACGGGCAACTGATCTAAATAGACACTTTTCTAAAGAAGACAGAAGGAAGGCCAAGAGACATATGAAAACCTGCTCAAAGTCATTAATCATCAGAGAAATGCAAATCAAAACAACAATGCAGTATCATCTCACACCTGTCAGAATGGCTATTATCAACAAGTCAACAAATGACAAGTGCTGGTGAGGATGCAGAGAAAAAGGAACCCTCGTGCACTGCTGGTGGGAATGCGGACTGGTGCAGCCACTGTGGAGAACAGTATGGAGGGAGTATACTCAAAAAACTAAAAATGGAACTCCCATTTGACCCAGTGATCCCATGTGATCTAGGAATATATCCCAAGAAACTAGAAACACAATCAGAAAGGATATATGCACCCCTATGTTCATAGCAGCACAATTCACCATAGCTAAGATTTGGAAACAGCCTAAGTGCCCATCAGCAGATGAGTGGATTAAAAAACAGTGGTACAACTATACAATGGAATACTACGCTGTGGTAAAAAAGAAGAAGTTCTTACCATTTGCAACAACATGGATGGAGATGGAGAGCATTATGCTAAGTGAAATAAGCCAGGCAGAGAAAGATAAATATCACATGATCTCACTCATTTGTGGAATATAATGAACAACATAAACTGATGAACTAAAATAGATCCAGAGACAGAGAAACATCAATCAGAACGTCAAACTTCAGGGAAGGTAGGGGAGGGTGGGGGTAAGGGGGAGAGATCAACCAAAGGACTTATATGCATGCATATAAGCCTAATCAATGGACACAGACAACAGGGGGTGGGGGCATGAATGGGAGGTGGGGGTAATGGGGGAATAAGGATACATATGTAATACCTTAATTAATAAAGAAATTAAAAAAAGGAATATTCAACATAAAAAAATTGAAACTTTCCTTTAAGTTAAGAATTTTGGTGCCATTAAACAATTGTTTTAAGCATTTGGTGGATAATGTTTCTAAAATTAACTTTATAAACTCGAATACTGTTAATGCAGAGAATACTAATATAGTGTGTTTAGATATATAATGTTTGGATTGATATACAGATAAATATAACAAGGTTCAAAGATATTTATAGTTATGAACACGGATTAACATATAATTTCCTAAAACATGCTAAGCAGCATTCATTTCATCAATTACATTTTTAAAATAGTGTAAAAAGCTCTAAACCTTCTTAAAACTTTAAATTTCCAAATGTTGACCATGACTTTACCTTTGAGTGTTATGACAGAGGCATTATAAACACAAATTATTGGAGTCCTATTTGCTGCATGTTAGCACAATCTACATGTCAGATTCTACAGAAATACTATATTCAACAATCCTGTGAGATAGCAACATTGTTCTTGATCATAAGCAAAGAATCATTTGTTCTATATACTTCACTGCTGGTGGTTTTAATTACATTTCCAAATAGTTGCCTCTGCTTTTGCATCACTTTGGGTATAACCCTGTATAGGTGGAAGAAGAATCTACTCCTTGGCCAATTTATCAGAATTACGATGTAAGTTAGAAGAAATAGGTTGAGACTGTATATAATAAGTACATTAATTCCAAGGGATTTATAAACCATTTGGAATTGGTTTTGAAATAATTTGGTAACAAGCCAAGTTTTTGCTTCTTAAACGTCACCCCAAAATGTTGTGGTTAAAACAAAAAAAAATTACATTTATCACAAGTCTGAGGATTGGCTAAGAGGTTCTTCTGGTCTGAACTTGTTTAGATGGTGCTGAATGGTCCTGGATGGCTTCATTCATGTGTTTGGGCCTTAGCTAAGAAAGCTTGGATGGCTGGCATAGTGGGGATCTCTTTCTCTATATAGTCTCTTATCCCATAACCCAAGGTTGTCCACAAAGTGATGCAATGGTTATCAGGAATAAAAGAATGTATACCCACCCTGGCCAGTGTTTCTAAGTGGTTAGAGTGTAGGATCACGAATTATATTCCCAGTCAATGGCACGTACCTGAGTTGTAGGTCCTATCTTAGCCTAACCAATTGATATGTCTCTCCTCTCTCTCTCTCTCTCTCTCTCTCTCTCTCTCTCTCTGTCTGTCTCTCTCCTTCTCTCTCTCTCCCTCCCTCCCTCCTGATCTCCCTCCCTTTCACTCCTTTAAAAAAATCAATGGAGAAAATATCCTCAGGTGACGATTAAAAGAAAATTAAGATTATACCCTAATGCAATAGGTACTTTTTAAGCCTCAAGTAATTTCACATTGGCTAATGATTTATTGCTCAAAGTAAAACATATGCCCAAGACCTGATTCAAGGAGTGCAAGAATAGATTACAACTTCTGATGAAAAAAAATGCAAAAAATTTATAAGCATTTTAAAAATCTTGTTCAAAATATCATCTGTCCACAAATCATTCACTTTCCTCTCACACACAAAATATATTCTCTCCTAGTCAAAGACCTGAAAAAATCATTACCCATTACTGCATCAGGATTGAAATCTAGGATATAACCCTCTAAACTGAGTCCAAGTATAGAAAGGACTCCATTAATACTGCCTTGTAGGTAAAGACCCTCTGACCCAGAGACTTTGAACTAAAAAAGGCAAGTCATTGTCATTATTTGCAGATGACATGACATTGTACATAGAAACCCCTAAAGAGTCCACCAAAAGGTACTAGAATTGATAAATGATTTCAGTAAAGTAGTAGCATACAAAACTAATGTTCAGAAATTGGCAGCATTTTTATACACCAGTAATAAACTATCAGAAAAATAAATTTTAAAAAAATCCCATTTACTATTTCAGCAAAAAATAAGGTACCTAGGAATAAATTTAACCAAGGAGGTAAAAGCTCTGTACTCAGAAAATTATAGGATTCAGAAAAATTGAGGAAGATAAAAATAAGTGGAAGCAATGCCGTGTTTAGGAATAGAAAGAATTAACATCATTAAAATTTAGGTTTACCTGTTGCCCTATAAATGTTTTTCTTGCTGTACAAATTCTTTTAATCACTGGCCATATACCAGAACTGATTTCTGTGGCTGAATTTGAAACACAGTGCATTACATGTGTGAGAGTGTATTCATATAAACTAGATATTATTTTCCTGCTTGCCCTAGCATGGATTTTAGTATAAGAAAATCCATGGTGACTATTATGTAAAAAGCCTTATTTCACGTGAGAATGACAACATCAGCATTTCTTGCCTTTTTTTTCAATAACAAACTCAAAATAACATACAAAAAGTATGCATTAATTAATCCCATGGAAAAAACACATACACAGTAACAAAGAGCTACACTTTTGCCCATCAGGTGAACTGAACTAGTAGAAAGGATGCTGTGATTTATGAAATACAAATGACATTTAAAGGTGTAAGGAAAATAACATTTATAGCATCACCGATTCATTAAGGAGATGATATCATAGGCTAAGGTAAAGTATTTATCAATTTTAATAAAAATTCTTACAGGATAGAGAAAAGAACCACCAAGAGTTGTTCTGAGGCCTTGTGAACTATTTGAGGAACTTCCAACATTTTGCGGGCTGGATTTGAAAATTGTTCTGCACCAGTGACTCTTCTGTGTTTTCTGGTTTTGAGTACCTTCTCAAAACCAGAGAAGGTACTCATTACATGTTGGTGGGGGACAGATAATTTGTTTCTTTGGTTGCACATCTTCCCTAAAATCAGCTCCTGATCCTATATTTCTGATCTCAATGTCACAAAGTATATTCCGTTCTACAAACCTTGGATTACTCGTAGACTTCTGAAGCATTATTGTGACTCACTTGTAATTGAATATCATATCATGTTGAGTTTATCACAAATGTATTTTTCAGAACTATCTGTTCTGCAGAGCTAACATCTTACCACAATGATAACACCTATGAAACTGAGTTGTAGAGTGAAATACAATTCATTTTGTTGGCAATTGCCTTATCCTTTTTTGTATTGCTCATCTTAGCTATATTTCTTTGTGCTCCCTTTTTCTTTGCCCCTTGGAGACACACTTTCATTATTTCTTGGGCCAGACTTCTTAAATGTTTCTCCTAGCAGCTTTTCTTACTGTAACAGAAACATCTTGCAGGGTTGTTTTGTCAGTCAAGATAGAGAAAGGCTACATGGAGGTAACAGACAACTTCACAATTTCAGAGGCTTACTGTGACAAAATTTAATCTCTCATTCCTGCTGCCTGTCCAACATGAGCCACTGCAGTCACTCAAGAAATGGAGTTGAGAGGAGCTTAATTTTAACCTTTGCTTCTGAGATCACTGCAAATGGAAAAGGGTGTGCCACCAACTCTAAGTTTCCACTCTGATGTGACATGTGCCACACCTGCTTACATTTCCTTGACTATAAAGTGAGTCAGATGACTGGGCCTAATTTAAATGGGTCAGAAAAAGAGCCATTGGGTATTCTAGTAAAGTAATTAAGTTATTTTTGAACAGCTAATGACAATCACAGTGATTAAACCCAAAAATGTGGTTTTAAAACTTAGCTGCAACTTTCTAGTTTGGTAATACTTGGTGAGAAATGAGTTGAATTAAAATGAGAACCATGCTATGTTTAGATCCTTGTGTATAATGCATAATCTGATATACACTCTACTTACACACCTTTATTTTAAACCCTAACTCTCTTAAATGTATTTGTAATACAATGATAATTCATCCCTTATAGGTATCTCACAAAGCTCCATTTGGTTATTTTTTTAAGTCCTAAGAAACAATGTCTTTGGATGTGATTAATAATATGCTTCTGAAAAAGGTTAACCTCAAATGAAAATTATGGTTAGAATTTTGTTGCCAGGGTGGCATGTCAGTAACCTAATCTGGACTTGTTATTTATCAAAAGAAATTAATAATAGCAAGCAATGTCTAGATATAAGACTTTTCTTGTGTTATTTTGTATATTAATGTTATTTTAATTGGAATTATTACATATATTTTCTTTAATAAAAACTATGATAAATAAGAAAAACAAGGAAATAAATTCCTGTTGTGTACTTTATAGACAGGACTAGACAGATCATAAATAACCATCATGTGTAAGTTTTTAAAGTATAAAATGAAAAATCAAGAGAAAGATATGAATACCTGGATATGTGGGTATTCATTAGTCATGGCTTTGGAACACATTTGTCCAAGTATTAAAATAAAATGATGGTTACTGGTTTGCGGTTCCAAAGGTAAGGACATTAGAAGTTTTCACTTCATCCCAACAACATGTATAAATCTAAACAGACTGGAAAGTCAACAACTCTTCTTGGATCCATAAGAGTGGGGAGAACACGGGGAAACTTGCTCCCAAGATTGAAGAAACAGACAGGTGAATATGGAAAATTCTCACTTACCGGAGCCGAGATTCATGAGAAGGAGCTATCTCTGGAACCAATGCCGTGATAAAAACAAACAAACAAACAAACAAAAATCAAGAACTGCAAATGACAAATTACTGGCGACTAACTGCAGAGAATTCTGATGATAAGTGCTCCAGGGGATGTAGTCATAGGATGGCCCCATATTTTGTGAGATTTACCTCCACAAGTTCAACCAGATTCCCACAGTATATAACAGAGAAAATTCTTCTCCAGCTTCCCGCAGGAGGTGGGAAAAAGGAAACATTTTGATGTAAACCAGAGAACTCTTCTTCTTAACAAGGCCTTCCCTCAGGAGAAAGTAATTACTAATTAACCAGAGTCTAACCTACTGGGGTATCAACAGAGTTTAACTGATCTGGGGAGGGGAAATATCCAACTCCAGTCCTCTCTCACCACCCGTATCATCTAAGAGGAGAGGAAGAAACAGAGAAACACTTGTGAATTTCATAATCCAGAGGCATTTTTTTCTTGATAGCTATACACGATGGTGGGACCTAATTATAAGAAGGTAAAATGTTTCCCCTTCCCACACACCTCACCACCACATTATTAAAGAACTATTTATAGCAGTTCCCTTTATCCAGCACATCATGTCCAGCTATCATGAAAAAAATTACAAGGCATACAAAAGGAAAAAAAAGTGAGGAGCCCAGCAGGTGTGGCTCAATGGATGAGCATGGACCTATGAACCAGGAGTTCATGGGAGGAGACAGAGCAAGCATAGAATCAGACATGTCAGGAATGTTGGAATTATCAGACAGGAATTTAAAACAACCGTGGTGAATACACTAAAGACTCTAATGGATAATATAGATAGCATGCAAGAACAGGTAGAGAATGTAAACAGAGAGATAAAAAGAAGAAAGGATCAAAAGAAATGTTAGAGATTAAAAAACAACAACAGTGTAACAGAAATGAAGAATGTTTTTGACGGGCTGGACATAGTTGAAGAGAGACTCTCTGAGCTGGGGATATATCAATAGAAGCCTCAAAAACCAAAAGCAAATAGAACCTCCCCCCCTCAAAAAAAAAAAAAAAATACAGACTATCCAAGAGCTGTGGGACAACTATAAAAGGTGCAACATATGTGCAATGGGACTCTGGAAGGAAAAAATTGAGAGAAAGGTACAGAAGAAATATTTGAAACATAATGATTGAGAATTCCCCAAATTAACATCAGACAGCAACCACAATTCAGGAAAGGTTTCCCTCACTCAGAATGTTGGCTCCCGAAGTCTCCCATTGACACCAATTGCAATCTCTACCTGAGGACAATAAGGGAACAGAGAAAAGAACAAGAGAAATAAAGGGATAGATTCCAAACTTCCTTTGAGCATTAGGTGTTCCCTTGTTCACTCATTGAGCCAGAAATCCAGTAAGTCTCTTGGAACAACACTCTCTGTGCTGTGTTACTTCCAGGTTTCAAATGCATTGAACTCTACGAGGGGATACTGGAGGGAACATGTGGTAAACTCACAGATGATATGGTGGTATATTTAATTTATGTCTTCCCTTATTTAACTGCTACTATTTATTTTCCAGAGTTTTTTTCAAATAGCTGTTCCATGCATTTTGGTTTTTTGTTTTGTTTTGTTTTGATTTTAGGATTTATAGTCATATTCAATGGGAGAGAGAGGGTATCTAGTGTTTACAACATCTTACCAGGAACTCTAGACCTAGACCATTTCCATTTAATGTAATAATGAATATGCTCAGATTTAGGTTGACCGTTTATTTTAATATTTAATGTCTGTTTTTTCTAGTTAGTTTCTGTTCATCTGCTACTCCTTTCCTGCCTTCTTTTGGATTATGTGAATGTATTCTAGCATTCCATTTTAATTTGTCTGTTGACTTTTTGGCTATATCTTCTTGTATTATAGTGCTTGCTCTAGGGATTAAAATATACATATCTAATTTTTCACAGTGTACTTAGAGTTAACATATTACCACTCCAAGTGAAATAGAGAAGCTTTTCAGATATATAGGTGTATATTTCTTCCTACTTTATGGTATAATTGTCATATATACTACATATACATTTATTAAAAGCCACACTAGATTGTTTTATATTTTGCTTTCAATAGTTACACTTATTTTTTAAATATAAAGGGAGGAAAATGGTTTATTTACTTGGATATTTGCCATTTGCTATTCTTTTTTCATATGCCCAGTTCCTAATTCACATTATAAAATCATTCAATCTACCTTGAACTCTAAATCTAATATGTTTGGAAGATTTTGTTTATACTGTTGTTCTATTTGTTTTATATTGTAACTTTTTTTTATGACTAAGCTTGCCATAGGAAAAAACAGTTTAGTTTTTGCATGAACTAGTATCCTTCACTTAAGTTATTTTTTCATCTTAACATATCAGAGCCAAAAGCACTTAAGAAATAAAGATCTTTTTTATTATTATTTTTTAATTGTTTGAAGTATTACAAATAGTAGTACATATGTCTCCTTCCCCCCCCCCCCCATTGACCTCTCCCCGGCCTCCCTTTCCCCCCAGTACATGCCTTTACCTGCCCACCCCCCAGTGTCTTGTATCCATTGGTTATGCTTATATGCATGCATACAACTCCTTCGGTTGATCTCTTACAGCGCCCCCCCCCCCCCACAACCTCCCCTGCCTTCCTGCTGTTTGACAGTCTATTCAATGCTTCTTTGCCTCTGTATCTATTTTCCCCCCATTTCTTTCCTTTAAAAAATCTTGCCTCTGCAGACTAGAAATAAACATATAATAACAAAAAATGTTTGAGTCCCAATTTCAATGTCCAACAGTTCTGAGTCCCCGTTTCAATGTCAAACAGTTCCTTATGTGTACATGTCAGCAATGATATCTGGATGGTGGGCACATGGTGGCAATGCAGGTCCGACCCTCTCTGGTTTGGTCCTAGGCAACCTGCTGCATCGCACAGCTTCTGACTGCTAGGGTGACAAGGCGTCGTCAGCATCTTCCATCTCTGGACTGTTTCTCCTCTTGTCTTTGTGGTGGAAATAAAGATATCTTGGTCCCTCAGTTGTAAGATGAGGGCAACGAGATTCAGAAACAGAAAAAAAAAATTGGACAAGAAAAACTAATAAAAGTAAAAAGGATAGGCCTAGCACTTGGTATTCTGATTCTGAGTTCGATAATTTTCTTGTGACATATCAAAGCTTTTCTGAAAATGGGTGAGAATCCTGAGATGGTCTAGCTGTAAGTTAAGATATTTCTGTTGATGCCCTTACTTGGTCTCTTCATAAAATCATGTCATCTATAGAAAGAAAGCTAGTAAAATTCCTTAGTTTTTCTAGAAATTAAGTAGAAAAGACCACTATATTTATTTTGTTATTTTTTACAAAATAATATATTGAAGTTCTTAAAATGCCTCATTTATTTCTCAAAGATCATCTTATTTGTATCAGTTAGAACCCTACTTTTCATAAAAATGTGGGTTGTGTTGAATTGTGTTAGCTGAAGAATAGTAACATTTGCCACAAAGTGACCAAGCCCTTCACTGGAAGGAACACAGTCATCCTTGGAAATAGGATCATAATTGTAAACACCGTGTGTTCACTTAAAACACTAATTAAGTGCATCAATTACACTTACAAATAGGTTTATCCTCTTTTTTACCATAAGGAAGGTTATGTGGGCAGTAGAAGACCCTTGCTTGGATAAATTTAAATTTGAATTCCAGAGCTATTCATAAACGTTTTGACCTTGGGCCAGCTACCTAACTGAGGTTTAACTTTCTCACCTGTAATCTGAGATGTCCTATCATCTAAACTCAGATGAGAGAGCCTATAATAATCCTTGAATAGAAGTTCTTGAGCTAGTCTCTGTAGCACATCCGTAAATCATATTAGAGAACGAGTCTATTATTGTATAATATGTCTGTATAGTGGGTCCACATTAAAAGTCGCTGCATTATAAATTTAAAAACAACTTGTTTTCTTCACCATTCCATATATCTATCACATCATCTATTTCCTTTCATACTTTGACTTTGATAGGCAACTATTTCGCTATTTTCTGAAGTCAAGATATAACAGAAACGTTTTGTTATCATGGCCACATCTAAATCCTACCCTGGAGAGATTAAATGTAGATTAATTAGGCTGCCACATGACTTGATACATTCCCTTATCACTAGAAAAATTTTCATTGTTAAAAAAACCTACTAATTGTTAATAATCATTATATAGAAAGAACACACAAGTATGTTGAGACTTAATTAAGTTAAGCAAATAAGACAGATTTTCAATAAAGAAAAATTAACAATTTCTCTATTAATTTATTTAACAGAAAATAACTTTTGCAAAAAAGCCCTTTTAATTGTGAGTGTATTTTATTGATTAACCTAAACAGCTAACTGAATGTAGTAAAATAATATGAATATGAAAACTGTACACTATCACTTTGTATATGTACCTACTCCTACACTGGGTGGGATACAGATATGGCAGCATAGTTTACCATTGGGTGTGTGCATTTTGATTAATAAGTACAAAGAATAAATAAGAATCCTTTACATTTTACTAAGCTTTACAATTTTAAGAACTTTTACCTGAGCCATTACATTGAATAGAATAACCACTCTAAGGTAACTAATATTAACTCTCATTTAACAGATGAGGAAATGAATATTAGAGTCTAATTGACTTGCCAAGTCAATTAATAAATAGAATTGAGATTCAAATTTGTGTTTCTGACTCCACAAATTTAGAGTAAGAACATCACACAGTGCTTTGTAAACATCTTTTATATTTTTTTCTCTCCTGAGAACTTGAGCTTCAAGGGACACAGCATAATTCCATATTCAATTCTATAAACCCTAGTGCCTAGTACAATGTCTGATATGTGGTAAATATTCAATAATTTATTCTGAAGTTCTAGTTGTAGCTCTAGTTCTCACTTATTAGTTACTCTAGTCACTTAGATTTTTAAGCTGCAGTTCCCTCATTTATAAATGAAGAGTAGGATACTATGGTCTCTGAGACTGTTGCCAGCTAAAAAATCTCATTATTCTCTATCTTGAAGGTGACCCAACAATTTTTTATTTTAGAGCAGGAAATAAAATCCATACAGTACAATCAGCAAGGTCCAGTAAGCAATGTTTTTGAAAACCACTGGATTCTAATTAGTTCTTGATATAGTAGAGACTTGTACTCTCATCAAAGTTCTGCTACCACCTCACTCCCAAATATATCATGCAAACATGTTTTACAAGTTAGAGAAGTAAAAATGATAACAGGAGATCCTGGCCGATGTGACTCAATTGGTTGGACATTGTCCAATGCTGGTTTGATTCTAGGTCAGGACACATGACTGGGTTTCAGGCTTGATCCTCATGTAGGGGGCCTGTGCAGGAGACAGCCAATGGATGTTTCACTTTCACATTGATGTTTCTCTCTCTTCCTCTCCCTTCCTTTCTATCTTAAAAAAAATAAAATAAAATAACAGGAAAGACTAAATTAAGCCAAATTTTTTCTTTACAAAAAGAAATATTTAATACAAATAGAAGAGGCTTTGTTAGAATGGGTACTACATGTGGAATCATCAACTAGCAAGATAAAAAATCATTTATTTTAATCTAATCTGTTTGGTCATGCCAAAGTTTGTCATTAAAAATTATATATCAGACCATTTCAGTTGTCTTGCCCTTACTGTTGTATTCATGTTTTCTATAAAGACAGCCTCATCAGAAGGGTTTAGGTCTCCTGAGATCAATCACATAGAATGTCTGTAGGGTCGGTGGATGCATAACATAGTAATTTTCATTAGGAAATTCAATAGACAAAAATTTCTTATCAAGTTTTCTCTGAGTCATTTAGCATTATCTGAGTTGGCAGCTAGAGTCTTGAAAAGAAATGTGTGTATGACATTGGACAAGTCCTATACTCTATCTAAGCTTATGTGAGACAGCAAACTCACTCATGATTAGCATATGCTGAGCTCCCCTTTTAATTAATCCATGTCTGCTTATCTCACTAGGTTATCATTAAGAGCAAATGATACCCCCAAAGTAATAAAAATTCTCAAAAACTATATAGTAACATCACAAGAACTAAGTTCTCAGGGCAAACTACCACACCAAAATTAGGAGAGAAAGACATATCCAGAGAAATGCAGTGTTTGAGATCTGCCCATCTGGAGGAGAAGCAGCTAGAGCCATAAACTGTCAGGGAGAAAAGTACTCATTTGGGCAAAGGGGAGTGGGGGAGGAGGACTCCTGCAATAATGTCAACATTAATTGTTTTTTAATTGAAAAAAAAATTACCTGACCAGAACTTTCTCACTTTCTCTAAAACAAAGGCATATTATTCTCCAAGGGAAATAACTTTGTAAAAATGTGATTCCAAAACTCTATCCTACCTAGAAAAGAAGAATTTCCCTCCATTCCAACCCTGACAGTCTTCTTATCTCGCAAAAGAGAAAAAATAAAAAATAAACAATAGAGAACAAGTCTTAAAAAAAGAAAGATTGGAAATGCAGGAGCCAATAAGTTAGGGAGAAGTGAAAAAGCTATACCACTGCAGGAGGCATAGAAACACTTGTGAAAACCAAGACTCAGGCACAGGTCATCTAGAAATTTAAGAGTTAATTAGAATATTACAGAATGTTCTCCCCTGCCCTGGCCCCACCACCACACCAAGCCTAAAAGTTAATAGCGGTAGATTTTAACTGACAGAGCTGCAAGAGGCAGACCCTTCCTTATGAGTAGCAAATAATAAAGTCCCAAAGCCAACAAGGGAAACAAAAACTAAAGGAATTTTAGGACTGATATTATACCTACAACAAATATTAACACAGTTCAACTCCTAACAAGATTTACACTAAAGCTTATTTATCTCAATTCCTATTAATCTAACATGCCTGTCTGTCAACAAAAAATTATAAGACATCTGAAAAGGATAGAAAAAAACACAATCAGGAAAAACAAAACATGCATCAGGAGCACACTCAGATATGATACAGATGTTGGAATTATCAGACAAAATATTTAAAATAATTATGATTTGATGATGGATATTTACTTTAATGGAAAAGGTAAGTAATATGATAAAACAGATGGGTAATATAAGCAGAAAAAAAAGTCTAGAAAGAATCAAAAGGGAAAAACAGAGCTTGCAAGGTGAAGTTTTTTTTTTTTTTTGACAAGCTCATTAGTAGACTGAACATGACCAAGGAAACAATCAGTGAGCTTAAAGATAGGGCTATAAAAACTTCTCAAACTAATATGCAAATAGAAAAAGAAAGAAATTTTATAAATTAACATCAAATAACTATGGGACAATATTAAAGTATATTATACATATAATTGGAATACCAGAAAAAGAAGAGAGAATAGTGCAGAAAAAAATATTTGACATAATAATGCCCTGAAACTTTCTAAAATTAATGATAGACAACAAATCACAGATCCAGAAAACACTAGCAGGATAATTTTAAAGCAAACAAAAAAGGAAAGAACACTTAGGAGTATTATAGCCAACATTCAGAAAATCATAGAAAAACAAACATCCCAATCTAGAGAGGAAAAAGGAAGAGAATCACAGTAGACTTTTCATTAGAAAAACTTGCAAACAAGTGAAAAATGGAATAAAATATTTAAGTTATTGAGAGAAGAAAAACACAATCTAGAATTCTGTATCTGGTGAAATTATTTTTCAATTGTGAAAAGAAATAAATAAAATTTAAAAGTAAATTAAAAATGTGAACTTGCTCACAGAAACTAAAATTGAGGGAATTCACTATCAGCAGACATGCCCTGCAAAAAATGCTTAAAAAAAAAGTTATTCAGGACACACACAAACAAATTATATAGGTTAGAAACTTGGACCTACATTTTAAAAAACAGGAAGTTCATTGAAGAAATAATTGAAGCTAAAAAATAACATTTTATTTTCCTTATTCTTAATGAAGCAGTAAGAATAACAATACATTTATTTATTATAACATGGAAAGTAAAATGAAGGATAGCTATATCACAAAGGATGAAAGGGAAGAGTTGGAAATTTGCTTGTATAAGGTGCATATATTATATGTGAAGTAATACAGTGTTATTTAAAAGTGTACTAAGGAGATAGAAGAGGGTTAGGTAGTTATGGATGGGACCACAGGAGGGAAGGTAAATGGGGAAGTCCAATAATAACAAGATACAGCTCACTGACTAGTAGCTAAGGCAACCCGGCAGGGTGAAAATCCAGCTAGGTTGCTGGGGCAACCCAAATGGGTAGGGAAAAGCCAACACCCTTAGTCAGAGAGCTTCATCTACCCCATATACAGAGAGTTTTCCTGGAAGAACCAATCAGAGGCCAGCAGGACATATATATACACCACAGACAGAGTGTTTCAAAAGCAACCCACTTGGGTCCCCTCCCTGCTAGAGGGAGTCTGTGTATCTCTCATTAAAGTTTGCTTTCGCTTAACTCAGTCCCTAAACTCATTCTTTGTTTTTGTGAGACAAGGAACTCAGACCTGAACAACACATCCTGGTATCACTTAGACTAGGTAAAAATGTACATGGTAAATTCTAATGAAACAACAAAAAAGTGCTAAGAGAAAGTTTAAAGTAGAACCATAAAAATACTCAATTAAAACTAGAGATAAAAAAAGAAGAGAAAATAATTACAAAGATGATAGATATTAGTTCAACTCTATTGTTAATCACTCTAAAAGTAAATGTAAATTATATGATGGTAGAACAGCTATGCTGTTTACCTGAAACTAATGCTTAATATTGACTATAAACTGTAATTGAAAAAAATGTAAGAAAATCCTACATAATAAAAGGCTAATGTGCAAATTGACCAAATGGCCAAATGACTGGTTGCTATAACAGGCACTGACTACCAGGGGGCAGACGCTCAACTCAGGAGGGATGCTGCTCAGCCAGAAGCCTGGCTCATGGCTGGTGGGAAGAGGGCCTAAGCCATCAATCCGACATCCCCTAAGGGTTCCCGGACTGTGAGAGGGCGCAGGCCGGGCTGAGGGACATCCCCCCCCCCCCCAAGTGCACAAATTTCATGCCTCTAGTTATGTATAAGATAATTGGGAAAATGTGAATACTGATGAATATTTGATAATAGTAAGGAGTTATCTCTTTTAGATGTGATAATGGTATTGTGTTTATATCTAAGAAAAAGTCATATCTTAGACTTACCTAGTAAAATATTTACAGATTAAATTATATGATGTCTGGAATTTGCTTTAAAAATAATCCCGGGAAGACAGAATGAGTAAAATGTATATGTAATCCATGACTAACAGTAAGCTGGTAATTGTTGAAGATGGTTGATAGGTACATTTAAGTCTATTGTACTGTCTACTTTTATCTATGTTTAAAATATTCTATAATTAAAAGACAGAGATTGTTAGAATAAATGCAAAATAGAAAAAAATAAAATTTGACTATATGTTTTCTATAAAATACTCACTTTAAATATAAAATCTCAGATACGTTAACGGTATGAAGAAAGATATCGCATGCTAACACTAATCCAAAGAGAGCTGGAGTAGCTGTATTAATAAACTGACTTCAGAACAAGGAAGATTACCAGGAATAAAAAGGGGCATCACACAATGATAGAGGACCTAACAATCCTGAATGTATTGTATTCATCTATTAGCAAAGTGGCAAAATACCTGCGGCAAAAACTGACAGACCTGTGAACTAGAAACAATGAGTTTCATTAAAATTAAATTCAAGATATTTTCACCTGTGCTAGTCACTACCATACTTCCATGCCTATAAAAGCAATTCACATATTCTAGATTCATAACAAACACCTCTAATTAGTGAATATTGTACATATCCCATAGTACACTGCCCCAATTGACTAGGCATGAATTATATCCAAGATCTAAGTGCTGAGGTATTAACCTTAGGGTAAAATTTAGCACTGCCTCACTGGGAATAGGGTGAAAATAACTCATACCAAGGAGTGTATTAGAGAAAAAAGATCAAAGAATTATAACTCTGCGCTTACCATCTAAACTTTGAACCCAATTGGGTAAAAATGCTGTCATTTTTTACCATTAGTAGAAACAGTAATAAGACCTCAATAAGAAAGTTGATTATGCTAAGCTGCCTCCTTGTACACAATTATATTTCATAGTACATTTTTTTAGAAGTGAAAACTTTAATAGATATTTAAGAAGCATAATAATTTATAAACCGAATCATGGCAGGTTTGGATTTTCCTAGGCCTTCTGAATAAAAATTTTTCATTGCTCATGGCAGTTATTTGAATTTTGATAAAGGGATTTTTTTATTATCAAAAAGAACTTTGAAAGCTAATGATAAAGAGAAAACATTGAAACAAAATTCTGCATTCTTCAGGCATGTCTTCTAAGAAATGACACTTATTTAAGAAGATTAATTATCTTTTTCTTATTTAGCAATCATGACATCTTAAAAGAAACCAAACTTATGGTGAATTAGCAAGTTTAATCCAATGTTATCTTCTCAAGAGTCCTGCTATTCACAGAATAAATGCGGTTATAATGATATAGTTGATGAAGTTGGAGCCACCTCTAAAACTTATTTTCAAAAGTATTCTAAATTGCAGTTCCATATGAAGAAAAAATAGACTGTATAATCTTACTATAATCTAGCATTACAATATGCAATTGGAGACTCTCAGAATATTAATGTTAATTAGATATACCATCTTAGTCCTCAGATTTAAAAAAAAAGTACTTCTCACACAAATATTTCCTAAAAACATAAAAATATGATATTTTATCAATCAACCTAATAGTTCCATTAGGCAATTTCAAAATAACTAAAAAAATGTTTTATTAAAATATATTTTTCCTAGGCAAATCTCTTTTAGAAGTCCTAAAAACCAGCAAAGTATGGGACAGAGAACTAAACCTTGTATGAGTAAATGTTTTTTGTTTGTTAGTTTTTATTTTTACTGATTTGAGAGGAGGGGGGAGAGAGAGAGAGCGAGAGCGAGAGCGAGAGCGAGAGCTAGAGTGAGAGAGAGAGAGAGAGAGAGAGAGAGAGAGAGAGAGAGAGAGAGAGAGATTTGCTGTTCTACTTATGTATGCATTCATTGGTTGATTTTTGTATGTGCCTTGACCAGGGATGAAACCCACAACCTTGGTCTATTGGGAAACCAACTGAGCTATCTGGGCTAGGGCTAAGAGTTCATGTATTTTAGAAATAAAACTGAATAGTATTAAGTGGGTACTTTAATAACATTAACCAAATTAAGGAGATATTTAGTAGGTTGAAATGTTCCCCAGTGAAATGACAGATTCTGATAGTTATTTTAGAAATATATAAAGCTATTCTTTTTTCCTTCAGGATTCAAGACAATATCATTTTTTCTTATTTCTCTAATATGTTCTTTATGCTCAGCTTACAGAGACATATGCCTCTGAAGTGCCTAGGCACCATGACTTGTGAGAGCCATAATAATATATCTGTCTCCAAGTGGGACAAAGACTGCCAGTATGCAAAATACAAAAATAAAACTAAATAAAAGATGTTTCTTAAGAAAAGCAGATATATGTTTTGCTGGGCACTCAGGGGAGGTAGGGATTATTTCTAACTGTCAAATACAGGCATATTTAAAAATATAAAATATTGTTTTAAACAATAAAGAGCCATTTGAAACTAGAGCAAAATATAATATATTCAGATTGCCATATTCCATAGTTTTAATACACACTTGTCCACAAATATATATGTAGATTCTATCTAACCCTATCAAAATTCCAATGGCATTTTCTTGTTGTTGTTGAAAGTAATAGGCTCTTTCTAAAATTTGAACGGAAGAATATAATTAGTGGAATCACATTATCCAATTTTAAAACTTAATATCTTCAATTAAAGCCTTCTACTTTATATAAAAAATAACTCAATTAGATCTCAGATCTAAATGTAAATGTAAAATATTTAATCTTTTAGGAGAAAATCTCTAATACCTAGAGTGAGATAAAGAGTTTTAGATATGACACCAAAAGCAAAAAATACATAAAAGAAAATACCAATAAAATAGGACTTCATCAAAATTAAAATATATGCTGGATAAAAAATAGTTTTAGAGAAAGAAGAACAAGCCACAGTATGGGAGAAAATATTTGCAATTTTGCATAACCAACAAAGGAATTGTATCCAGATTACACATTTTTTTAAAAAAGAAAGAAAACTGTCATCTCAACAGTAAGAAAATACATAATTCAATTACAAAATGGGAAAAAAAATATTTAAATAGACATTTCACTAACAAATCACATATGGATAGCAAATAAATACATGAAAACATGATTAGCATCATGAGGACCTAGAAATGCAAATCGAAAGCTCAATAACATCCCTATTAAAATCTCTGCAATAATAATTCTTACTTACTAAATGCTGATGAGCATGTGGAGCAACTGATACCCTGCTGATGGGAAAAGAAGATGTAATGCCACTCTGGAAAACAGTTTGGTTGTTTCTTATAAAATCAAATTTGCACATACCACATGATCCACCAATGCCCTCTTGGATGTTCAATCCTGAGCCAAGGTTGGCAAACTTTTCCGGTAAATCACCAGATAGTAAACATTTCGGTTTTGTGAGCCAAATACCATCTTTGTTGCATATTCATTTTATTTTTTCAAACCTGTAAAAATGTATAAAGTATTTTTACATTTGTGTTAATATATGTTTTCATTTAATGTGGATAAATGGCTAGAAGTCAAATTAGTAAATCACATGCTAAATGTATATTTATGTAAGAAACTGTCAAATTAATTCCAAAACAGTCCCACTTTCCATTCCCATCAGTAACATAACCAATGTAGGAGGGATCTAGTTTCTCCTAACCATCTCCAATATTTGGCATTGTTATTCTTTTTGGTTACAGATATTCTCATGAGTGTGGGTATTACAAACCTTTTGGGTTTTACAAAAACAGGCCATGGGCCAACTTTGTTCTACAGGCCATAGTTTGTCAACCCTACCCTAAGGAAATAAAAACTTACATTCGCATAAAATTCTATACACAAATATATCAGCTTTATTTGTAATAACCAAAAGCTGAAAACAACTCAAATGCTCTGCAATGTTTTCATTTTTAATCAAATTATGATACATCCATACAGTGGACTCAGCAATGAAAGAAAAATGTAGAACCAATATTTTGAAACAGCAACTTGCATGGATCTCAAGAGCCTTATCTTGAGTGAAAAGGGGCAATTCAAAAGGCTACATATTGTATGATTCTATTTACATAGCATTTGTGAAGTGGCAAAATTATAGTGATGAAGATCAGATCAACATTTTCCATGGATGAGGGCTATAGGGAGATGTAATGGAGTAGCACCATGGAGGTGTTTTGAAGTGATGGAATAGTTCTGTATTCTGATTGTGGTGATGCTTACACTACTCTCCAGTTGTGGTAAAAATTTTATAGGACTACATTCCCAAAAAAAGAGTTCATATAAACCTGGTGAAATATGAATAGTATATGTAGACTAGAGGCCCGTTGCAGGAAGCCCTGCAGCCATATCTGCCACCCCGCCTGCTTCCCTCCCTTCTCCTCTGCACCGCTTGCTTCTCCGCAGCTTCGCTCCCTTCTGCAGTGCTTGGCTTCCTTCTATGCTGTCTTCAGTCTTCGCTCTGTGCCTGGATATGCAAATTAACTGCCATCTTGGTTGTGTTAATTTGCATACTTGCTCCTGATTGGCTGGTGGGCATGGCTTGTGAGCGTATTGGAGGTATGGTCAATTTGCATGTTTCTCTTTTATTAGATAGGATTAGTTAATAGTATTGTACCAATGTCAATTCCATGGTTTCATAACTGGGCTATAGTATGAATGGTGTTATACTTGCCTAGGATGGGTTTAGGATAGAGGGAATACCTGTGCTGTTTTTGCAACTTCCATGTTATCCTAAAATTATTTTAAAATGAAAGCCCATTTGTCAGTAATTTTATTGATCTTTAGAGAGAGGAAGGGAAAGAGGAAAACATTGATGTAAGAGAGAAAATTTGATCGCCCACCCCTGCACCCGCCCTTATTTGGGATTAAACCTGCAACCAAGGAAAATAGGTGGTGCCCTGACCCAGAATGAAACCTGCTACCTTATGGTGCATGGGACAATGCTCCAACCAACTAAGCCACACAGGCCAGGGCTGAAAAATCCTTTAAAAGTGAAAAATAATGATATTCCATCATGCACTCACTAGAATGTCTATGAAAATAAAAGAGAACTAAGAGAAACTAAAATCTCATAATTTATAACACTCATGAAAATGTAAAATGGGACAACTACTGTGGGATCTAATTGGCATTTCCTAAATAAACACACATTTACCATGTGACCAACAAATTCCACTTCTAGATATTTACCCACATTAAATGAAGATATGGTTTACATAAATAATATGCATAAAAATACATTTTTGAATATGAAACTATTGCAAATGGATAAACAATATGACATGTATCTATATAATGGAATACTACTCAGCAATATAAAGAAACATAAAGAAGCAAGAAAGTAAGTAGGTATTTGGTGGGGAAGAGTAAAATTAGTTACAAACAGAAATGAGGGCAGTTTTATAATACTGAAAATATTCTAAAACTGAACTATAGTAATGGTTGCATAAATTCATAAAACCTCATCAAACTGTTTACTTTCAATAGGTGCATTTTATAGTATGTAAATTATATACCAATAAAGCTGTTTGTAGTTTTTTTTTAAAATGTGGAATTCATAGCCCAGCTGGCATGGCTTGGTGGTTGAGTGTCAGTCTATGAACCAGGAGGTCAAGGTTCGATTCCCGGTCAGGGCACATGTCCAAGTTTGCACCCTCTATTCCCAATGGGGGCGAGCAGGAAGCAGCCTATCAATAATTCTCTCTCTTCATTGATATTTCTATCTCTCACTACCTCTTCTTTTCTCTCTGAAATCAATAAAAATATATTAAAATAAAATAAAAATGTGGAACTCATAGACACAGAGAACAAACTTGTGGTTTGCCGGAGGCAGAACGGGGGTGGAGTATGTGTGAAATGGGTGAACGGGGTCAAAAGGTTCAAACTTTCATTTATAAAATAAATTAGTCATGGTGATGAAATGTACAGAATGGTGACTACAGTGAAAAATACTGTACTGTGTATTTGGAAGTTCTAAGATAGTAGATCTTAACAGTTCTCATAACAAGAAAAAATTATAACTGTTGATGGATGTTAATTAGACTTATATACAAATATGAAATCATTATATTATAGACTTAAAACTAATATAATATATATTTCAATTATGTCTTAATTAACTAAATAAAAAGCAAACAGTATGTTAATACAATGTACTATAATAACCAATTAAAATAAAGAGTATGTCAATAGATACAGAGAATATAATTTATGCTATTTCATACTACTCATGATTTTAAAAGGTAGTTTTAATAAACTAGGAATAGAAGAGAGCTTCCTTAATATACTTGATTGTATCTACAAGCTATTATAAACCAATATTAGAGACATAGGCATTCTCTTTAAAATAAAGACCTACCACTTCCCCTATAAACATTACACTTAAGGTCTTAGGCAAATGTATATGAGTAAGACATCAGTAGAGCTCTTTTTAAATCCATAAATGCAGTTTTCCCAAGCAGTATTCATCTTGTCATCTTTCCTGTTTCCTTTCTTTGTTCTGGTTGTCAATCTTTCTGCCTATATTAGAATCCTCCGTTGCAAGTGACAAAACTTAATTTTAATTAAATTAGGCCAAAAATAAACAAAAAATAATACATGTTATATATACTGTATATACACATATATTCATATACATATATATTATCTTGTTAATTGCCACTCGTCCAAAACAGAAACCATCCCCACACACCACAGATGCTTATGGCGTACAAAGAGTTATATAAATATCCTAGAAGCCCGGTGCATGAAGATTCATGCAAGAATGGGCCTTCCTTTCCCTGGCTGCCAGCACCACCTTTCCACTCAGGCCCCACCTTCCCATGGTGCCCAGAGGCCCTGAGCAGCTGGGGCGGTGCCTGTGTATGCAAATTAACCCACCATCTTTGTTGGGTTAATTAGCAAACTCACTCCTGATTGGCTGGTGGGCGTCACAAAGGTACAGTCAATTTGCATCTTTCTCTTTTATTAGTGTAGATATATATGTATATATATATGTGTGCGTGTATATATATATGTATGTTGTGTGTGTATATATATATGTATGTGTATATATATATATATATATATATATATATATATATATATACACACACACACACACTGAGTGGCCAGATTATTATGACCACCTGATGTTTGTAGGCAAATTAGCCGTACACTGCATTGTATGGGATATGGAAGCCAAAGACCTGTTTGAACACCTTTGCTGTCTGCAGTTACCAAGATAAAACATCTCCAATTCTCTCAGGAACACAAGGATTGGATAGTCGAGCATTGGAAAAAAGTCATGTGGTCCAATGAATCACATTTCCAGTTGCATCATGCAGATGGCAGAGTGAGAATTTTGCGGAAATGGCATGAAAGCATGCACCCCACATGCATGAGTACAACCCTTCAAGTTGGTGGGGGCAGTGTTATGGTTTGGGGCATGTTTTCCTGGCATGATTTGGACCCTTTAATTCATGTGGAACAATGTCTGAATAGCACAACATACCTAAGTATCATTGCTGATCAAGTTCATCCTATCATGTTGATGGCGTATCCCAATGGAGATGGCTTCTTCCAACAAGACAATGTGCCATGCCATGGTGCTCATATTGTGCAGGAGTGGTTTCAAGAACATGAGGGAGACTTTACCTTGCTTAGGTGGCTCCCACAATCACCAGGTCTCAATCCAACTGAGCATTTGTGGGACTCAATTAAAAGAGCTATCAGGCAGCTGGTTCCACAACCATCAAATCTCACAGAACTAGACAGTGCTATTCATCAGGCATGGTGTCAGATTCCTCGCATCACCTTTCAACATCTTGTGGAGTCAATGACAAGAAGAATCGCTGCAGTATTGAAGGCAAAAGGTGGCCCAACGAAGTACTAATGGGGTGGTCATGATAATCTGGCCACTTAGTGTATATGTGTGTGTGTGTGTGTGTGTGTGTAGCTATACATACACATATAGAGTATATATAATAGCACATATACAGTGCTTTACTTCCAATATGTGAATTTATATGTTTGAAATACAGTTCTATGAACCAGTCAAGTCCCTGAGGTTTACCTTTATATTATTAATTACTCAACAAGAAGCTTTGAAGCAACCTCAAATGAAAATTGTCAGTATGAAATGTAGAGTGTCTTAACTGAGTGTTTGAATCCCCATTTTACAAATAAGAAAACTAAGGCTAGAAATCAATGTTAAATAATTTGCCAAGACTACTTGCTGTATCTCCAAGGTCACCCAAGCAGAAGCCACAGGCAAGATGAGGCCCAGGACATCCAACAACCTTGTTCTTGCAGGTAGGACCAGGCAGGTACTGGGAATATCCAACTACAATCAAAGCTTGTGTTAAGCCACCCATTTAGATCTGACCTGTCTACATTAATATTATACATAAAAGATAAATGTAATCAACTTTTTTCCCCATGAAGTTTGCTGCCTTTGGGGACATTATATACCTACCCTGGGAAGGACTAGGTAGTCAAGCAGCAACATTTCTACAGCCTAGGAGTTGGCATAAATCATGACAGTACAAAATGTCAGAATTTAAATTTACAAAGAGGAAATGGCCTAATTTGCAATTTCTTCATCTCAGATATCAGGATGCATCAGTACATTCAATAATTGGTTTGACATTGAATTTCATAACAGAAAGCATCTGGGCTCACTTCCATGGTGACCAATGAGAGCAATTTCTGAAGCTGGGACAAATTATCCTCTTTAATAACAACAGCTGTCTCAATGATCTATAAATGTGTCTTCCCCTTTGGCCTGGAAGAATATTTGTGTCACAGAAAAGCAGAGACAAGGGCATTATGGGAGGTATGACTCTGGTGGAAAACCAACTGTTCCCCATTTATCTTTTTGGTGGCCAATGAGCCTTTATGTGCTATGCAGCTGTTCTTCCCCATCCTCCTGATTAGAGACACCTGCCTGCTGTATACATGCCTTATCATTAGATACATTCATCAGTATGTGTGAGTTTTTCTTTTCACATTATTTCTCTGTAACCTCAAGGGTAAACCCCTTTTTAGAGACTCAGTACATAACAGACACATTGGAATCTGAATTGAGTCAGGAAGAAAATCCCTGGACCTGGCCTTTCTAGTAGCATGCCAGGTATTCTAGGACTAAAGGCTTAAAATGAGAGGGGTTATCTGGATGATCTTACCACTTTAAAAGTCTTTCCAACTCTCTTTTTTTTTTTTTGTCCTTCTTAATTTTATACTGATAGGAGCAAAGGCGATAATAATCTACAATTATTAGAAACATCCCTATTATATTTAATAAAAAAATTATAAAGAAAACAAATAAGTCAAACCTCAGAGGAAAGGTAGGGGAAGGTGGGGATACAGGGGAGAGATCAACCAAAGGACGTGTATGCATGCATATAAGCCTAACCAATGGACACAGACAACAGGGGGGTGAGGGCATGAGTGGGGGTTTGGAGGTGTAGTGGGGGGATAAGGACACATATGTAATACCTTAATCAATAAAGAAATTTTAAGAAAGAAAACAAACTTCACCATGTAAATATCTTTGAAATATGACTCTAGCTCAGATCTTTTATGGGAAATTTCGAACAATTCTCCAAATTGCTTATGAGAATTAAGACACTATCCCCTGTAACCTTACACATACATTATAAAATATCTTTCCCAAAAATATTAATTTTTTCAGGCCAGTGCAGTTTCCACAAGTTTTTGCTAAATTTTACAAATCAATGAATATTAATTAAATCACTGCTATTTTTCCAGCATTAAGATGGTTGTTTTAATAGACAAATAATAATTGGTAATCACATTGGGATCTCTTCCTGAACTTACCTGTGGAAAAATTGGGCTCCTGACAACACATAACACTGAATATTCCCCCTCCCTCATATTCTTTAAAAACTCTATAGCTCTAGTCAACTGGAATAGATAGGAATAAGATTCCTGTCTTTTCTCACCCCTGCATCTAACAAATTTTTGAGGAATTTAAGATATATTTCAAAAGTCAAAATTTAATCTAAAAGATTGTAGAGTGTAGGAATTATACACTGACCTTTGAGAGACTATTTTATAATCAGCTTACTGAGATACATTTATATACAACAAAATCCTCATTAAAACTGGTACAATTTTGTGTCTGATTTGATGAATTTGGACAAATGTATACAGAAATGTAACTACCACCATGATGAGATAGGGAACATTTCCATCACCCCAAGTGGTTTCCTTGTTACCCTTTGTAGTCAATTCCTGCCCTCCACTACCCTCCTCTGGAAATAACCCTTATAGGCATATTCTAAGGGCTAAGGTCATAAATGCATATAAATTACCTGGCCCTTTTCTCACACAAAGTTCTGATCTGCCATGCCATATTGAAATGTTTTATCTTAATATTGTGAATTAATGTTCCCACTGAAACAGAGCTTGCTCTTTGGTAGCAATGAGTTATAACCTAGACATCCATGCCCTGTGCTTAACAAAACAAGCAACCATGTTGCTTCCACACATAGGGAAGAGCACCACGTCTTTGGGGAGAAACTAGCAACCAAACCCCATCTGCTTGTTGGGTCCTTCTCAGGGGAGAAGGTCTAACTCTCTAGAACTCAGATGGTCCCAAGTACAGCCCAGGGAAAAGAGATACATGGGAGGTAGTGTACATTACCCTGAAAGGCAAGAATTGTTTATGAATTTGGAGGGGGGCTGAATCTGCAGCAGAGGATGCTTGGAACAGATGCAGACACAATGAGATAACAAAACAACATTTCTCTTTTACTGGTGTGGCAGGTCCAGCATAGAGAGGAAAGGGGAGAATGTAATTTTAGAGCACATATATATGTGCTGAGTGCTGCCGAATACTGGCACATGTTCTTACTTAACCCTTTCAATGGCTCAGTGAGTGAGAAACGATAATCACCATTTCTCAGGGAAAATAAAATTGAGTCTCTTAAATAAATTAGCTGTGTTGTTTAGGAAGGAAGTGGCAAAACTCATATTTGAAACAATATGTTTTTCTCTAAAGCCTGTGCTCTTTATATTTCATACTAGGCCATAGGGAGCTTCTGCCTCATATTTCCTGTAAGATAAAGGCTTGTATCCATAGACAACGAAATTAAAATGAACAGGAGGTATACCAGCAAAGGTCCCAGCAGGAAACACAAGGCCTACTCAAATGGGGTAATTTTAGGAGAATTTAATAAAGGAATTATGTACAAGATATTGGCAGGATTAAGTGAAACCAATGAGAAGCATGAAAGCATCATCAAACTAGTAGCAAGGGGAGCAACTAGTATCCTGTGTATGAAGGGACCAAAGTAGAAAGCAGATACTAGAATTTGTACAGAGATGCGGAGCTAGAGGAGAGAAAAATTCTAGAAGAGGTAAGGCCTTCAGTAGAGGAATAGAGACACTGCCAACCCATGGTCTAGCAGGATCACGGGAGTAAAATATACCAACCTTACTCCACTCCCATCTTCTAGTGCTTCCCATCAGTCAGACCACCTGGAACAGCACTCAAGGGAGCCTTTTAATGCAATCCTAAATTATCTACACTCAACCAATGTGTAGCTCAGTGGTAGAGCACATGTTTTGCATGGCTGAGGCACCCAGTTTCAATCCCCACTATAGCAAAATTTTGGAGTAGGAATTTCAATTTATTTCTTCTTGTTTAATCCTTGGCAGGCCTTTCTTCCAATATTAAATTACTTAAATAAATAGGTTATCATTTACAAAATTATCTACCTTCTGAAACAGAGAGAATAATGGAGAGTTGTGGATCCTGATGGGCAAACAGAAAATATTAACTCAAATTGAGCATGGGAAATTGAAGTATTTTTACATACCTAGACCAATGGTATGTTAAACAAAGATAAACCTGAGGCCTGGTTTCAAGGAACCTCTATCAGATAGAGTCTATCTAGTCACCAAGAACAAAAGAATAACCAAATCAAAAGTGGGCTGAAGTGTCATTAAGGTCAATGGGGTCATCTTTAAAAAATTAAAGAGTTCCTAGAAGAGATTGACTCTAGGTTTCAGGGGAGGGATCAATTTAGTATTAGGGAGTTCTAACAGAGGCCATGTAAGCAATACTAGAGGTAAGCACAGACCAGTCACTTAAGTTATCCCCTTCATTCAGACTTCATTATCTCTTCAGAGAAAATTAGTATTTCCCTTTATTGTGTACTCATCACATTGTGTTTTGCTTTTATATTTAAGCTACTTGACCTTTTTTTTTAATATTTTCCACTTTAAAGTAATATAAATGACTACAAACAATTTGAAAAATAAAGAAAGGTACAAGGAAGGGAACCAGAAGCCATGATCCCACCCCCGAAAGACAATCACTGTTAACACTATATTTTTCTTGGCATAATTTTACTTGATCAACACTTTTTCATTTTATTTGCTTATCTTACATACTTGTAATCATCCTTTAGATCAGTAGTTTTGAAGATATGATCTTGATCTGCCAGCATGGGCATCACCAGGGAACATGCTAGAAATGCAAATTAGTGGGCCCTATTCTAGGCCTGAAGCAGAAACTGGTATTGAGACACTACACGCCCCCCTGGTAACATTATGTATGCTGAATTTTAAGAATCATTTCTGCAGACACTACTTTATATACTATATTTTTTCACTCGACATTATTACATTCACATTTTTCATACACGATTAACACAATCATTTCAATAACAGTGTAGAATTTACAATCCTGAAATTATCATTTATATTTATCATTTATAATTTATAATCCTTGGATTTATAACCTGGGAGTAGATAATTCATTTAAACAGTTGTTCAGGCATTCATTTATTTTGTAATTTGCACTGCATACCTTCTGTGTAACAGATACTAGTGTTCTAGCTGCTATGAATGTAGTGTCAGAAAGAAGAATATTCTATTTAATCTTTACTCCCTTTGGTTAGTTCCAATTTTTTAAAATATATTTTTATTGGTTTTAAGAGGTAGGGAGAGAGAGAAACATCAATGATGATAGAGAAACATTGATTGGCTGCCTCCTGCATGCCCCACAGTGGGGATCGAGCCTGCAACTGGGGCATTTGCCCTGACCACGGATCAAACCATGACCTCCTGGCTCATAGGTCAGTGTTCAACCACTTAGCCATGCTTGCCAGCCAGACCAGTTAGTCCCAATTTTTTACCATTACAACTAATGATCAAGCTAAACACCATTTTAATGTAAATGCTTCCCCCCTTATATTTTAAAAGGAAGGAAATAATATTTAAATAGTTATGAATTTAAGCATCCCACAAAGGTTCTCAAAAGAGAACCTTACCTGGTCCTCAGTGTGGGGTGTGCAGGAGGCAGCCAATCAATGATTCTCTCTCATCATTGATGTTTCTATCTCTTGCCCCCTCTCCCTTTCTCTCTGAAATCAATAAAAATATATTTTTAAAAAAGAGAACCTTCCCCCTCCCCATGATTCTCTCCTCTTTATTAAGATTTTTTTAAAAAAATCAGGGACCTGAGTTAGCACAATTGTCCAATCCTGGTTTTCCCTGTTGCAGAGAGAGAAGCATTAGAAAATCCAGTTAATTCTAAAAAATAATTCATTCTTTGCTATTAATGCTGAAAATACAGGGTGTCCCCCAAAAATGTATACATACTTTAATAGCTGATAGCTATAGATTCCATTACATTTTGAAAATGAAATGTATTTTAATAAACACTGCCTTTATAATGTATATACATTTTGTGGGACACCCTGCACATGGATAACTATTTGATGCAATTCTTGCCCAGTTCAGTGGTGGTTAAAGCATTTCCATCACTGATAATCATCAATAATCTCTTATTTCTGATTAAGAGAAAGAAATATGTCATCTCTTTCTTCAATGCTATTCTCTGCTGTGATTCCCAGTGTATGCCTTGACTAGCAATGTGCCCATTAGTTTCTATGTCATCACACAATCATGCCTAATGGGCCAGAGTGACTGGATATGAAGAGATTATATTTTATACCACAAGATGTACCTGAAGACTAACATTCCTCTCAGACCCTTTAGACCTGGGGTGGAGGATGTCTGACTCTTCCCTCTCTATTTGTGAATTTCTATCCATGGCTAAATAGCTGGTTGACCTAAGACAGGACTAACTTGGCCCATCAAATATATCTCATGATGTTAAGCCCCAAAGGAAAGAGACCTGATTCAGTTTACTCTCTTCTCAAAGGTTTGTTGGACCTTTAACATGAAATAAAGAAAGGTATATCTGTTAAACAACATCAAATAAATGTGTATCTACTTCTTCAAATACTGAACATTTCAGAACAAACATTCCAGAACAAAGAGTACATTATTGAGGATGATTGCATATCTGCTCCAATACAAATAACAAAGACTGAAAATGTTTAAGTATGTTTAATTTATTAACAAATGTAGTTTAAATTATACTTCTATTGGATAGCGCAGTTTTCAAAGCTTAATAATATGTATTTGTCCACTTATACTATTTATTTTACTTATTTTTTTCCATTAGCATTTATCCCCCTATCTACTCTTCCACCTCCACCCACCCCTTACCACCCTTCCACAATCACCACATTGTTGTCCTTGTCCATGAGTTCTTTCTCTTTTTTAAACAAATATTTTTTACTGAGTTTAGAGAAAGAGGGAGGAAGAGGGAAAGAGAAATAGAAACATCATTGAGAAAAAAACATGGATTGGCTGCCTTCTGCATGCCCCTACAGGTGATCGAGCCCACAACGCAGAAATGTGCCTTGACCAGAATCAACCCAGTGAGCTGTTGGTTCATGGATCAACCACTGAGCAACACCTGCCAGGCTCTTTCTCTTTTTTGCTTAATCCCTCCCCTCCTTGCCAGAGCTGTCAACTATGAGACTGTATCTATTTGGCTTATTAGTTCAGTGTGTTCATTAGATTCTACATATGGTACTTGTCTTTCTCTGACTTATTTCACTTTGCATAATGTTCTCCAAGTCCATCCATGCTGTCAAAAAGGGTAAATTTTCTTCTTTTTTATAGCTGAGTAGTATTCCACTATGTAAATGTACCACAGCTGTTTTATCCACTCATCTACTGATGGACACTTGGGCTGCTTCTAAATCTTGGCTATTGTAAATAATGCTGCAATGGACATAGGGGTGCATATAGTCTTTTGAATTAGTGCTTTGTGTTTCTTCAGATAAATTTCCAGAAGTCAAATTGCTGGGTCAAAGAGTAGTTCCATTTTTAATTTTTTGAGGTAACTCCATATTGCTTTCCACAGTGGCTACACAAGTCTGCATTCCCATCAACAGTGCATGAGGGTTCTATTTTCTCCACATCCTAGCCAATACTTGTTGTTTGTTGATTTATTTATGTAGCCATTCTGACAGGCATGAGGTGATATCTCATTGTGGTTTCAGTTTGCATTTATCTGATGATTAGTAACATTGAACATCTTTTCATATGTCCATTAGTCATCTGTATGTCCTCTTTGGAGAAGGGTCTATTCAGGTCCTTTGCCCATTTTTTATTGGAGTATTTGTTTGTTTGGTGTTGAGTTTTATAAGTTCTTTATAAATTTTGGATATTAAGCCATTACCAGATGTATCCCATTCAGTGGGTTGTCTTTTCATTTTGTTGATGGTTTCCTATGCTGTGCATAAACTTTTAAATATTTACTACTTTAATTTTTTGTTATTGTGAAATAAAAGACCCATCCTCTCCTCTCATCCCTAATCCCTGGAAAGCACTAATCTCTTCTCCATCGCTATAACTGTCATTTTGAGAATGTTACACAGATGGAATCACACAGCGTGTGACCTTTTAAGATTGCTGTACTTCACTCAGTATAACATTAATTTTTTTCTCTTTCATTTTTGGTTATGTGTTTGCTTGAATTTTTTTCTTTGTTGATGTATAGTAGCTTTGAATTTTGTAGTGATTTTATTTCTTTGAGAGTTCTGCTGCTGCTTTAAATATTAGAAAACACTTGTACCTCTAGAGTTTGGGTAAATATATATTTTTATTTTCTTTAAGCTATAGAATGGCTATTTATTTGTTGTTTCATGTAACTCAAATTATTTGAAACTTATTTTAGTCATTGTGTAATTTTTTCAATAGGGGACCTAATTGTCCCAATATTTTGTTGTTTTTTAAAATCTTCTGTTTTTCATGTGTTTTTTTTATACTTCTTAAAATACTAAATTTCTCAGCAAATACCTTCACCAAATCTGGGCTTAGTTTTGGAAACAGAAACCATATGGAGGTTGAAATTATGGGCCTTTGGGAGGAATTTTTCTGAACCTCCCATAACACATCAATTTCTGTCACTAGGTTTCCCTCTTTTTGTAATATGGCTAGCCAAACTTCCAGAGCTCTAAATACAAGACAGCAGTCCTGGATCACAATCCAAGACAGCAACATAAATGAACACACAAAATATGAGAACTGAGCTAGATAAATTGTCAAAAAGCCTTGCAAATTCAGGAGGAATCATCTTGTTGACTACTGTATGGAAAAATGAAGAAGTAACCCATGACATTAGAAGTCTGAGGAATTGCCAAAACCGGTTTGGCTCAGTGGATAGAGCGTCAGCCTGTGGACTGAAAGGTCCCAGGTTCGATTCCGGTCAAGGGTATGTAACTTGGTTGCGGGCACAACCCCAGTAGGGGGTGTGCAAGAGGCAGCTGATCGATGTTTCTCTCTCATTGATGTTTCTAACTCTCTATCCCTCTTCCTTCCTCTCAGTAAAAAAATCAATAAAATATATTAAAAAAAAAAAAAAGAAGAAGTGTGAGGAATAGTCTGTACCTACTGGAACTAGATTTTCTTCCCATCGGAAGTATTTTGGGTTTTTAATTATGGAAATAAAATTAGATGCTTATAGAAAAAAAATAAGAAAATAAACTGTCGGTCGAGAGAAAAATGGCAGCGGAATAGACAGACGTGTTCCGAGCCTTGTCCCGGAGCAGAAAGAAAGAACAGCTGAGGGTCGCACTAGGAGTGTTTGTTGGCAAGTTGGGGGACAGCTGAACTCCAGAAGAAGGTGGGAGACTGCTAGACGGGGTTCCCCTGACCTGGCAGCTCCCACTGCGGCTGGGTCCCCTCCCTGAGCTGCGGGCTTGGACGCGGAGTCACCGCCATCTGGAACCTGAAAGTGGAGCTTATCGGAAGCCTGAGAATCCACAACTGCGGCACCCACGGAACAGCTGCGAGCCCCAGAATAACGCTCCCCAATTGGCGCAAACACATGGGTTCAGAGGAGCTCTACACTCCACCACGGAAAGGTCAGATTTCGCCTAGGATAAGGTGAGGTCTGTGGTCCCAGCGCGAGAGAGGAAAGCGCGTTTTGCGGGAGCTGGAGGACCAGGGAAGTCTGTGCCTAGAAAAATCGGTGGCTGCTGGGGCTGGCGTGATCTGTGAATGTGGAAGTGGGTCCTCAGAGCTGCTAACAGAAGGGCTCTCTAAAAAGCAACCCATTTTGATCTGAAGTGCAGGGACACCCTAAGAATTTCAGGGGTGTGCTAGACTTACGCGCAGCCACGGAGTGCGCACACTTGGGCTTTTTCCTCTTGAAATTCTTGCTTCTGATTACTAAGCCCAATTCATAGGTTCACCCAGTTGGGGACACCCTGGGAGACTGCAGGGAAAAGTTGTTTTTCTGGAACCTGGGGATCGGAGCGGGGAGTGACCATCGGAGAGCCAGCTCTGAGGCAGCCCACTCCCACAAACCGGTAGTGAGTGCCACAGGGAAAGAAGGCTCTAACACTCCCTAGAGAGGCCATAGATAAACCCGGAAGTCAATCCAGAAACACTGCCACCCAGGGGCTGAATCACAAATTGACTCTTGTGTAATCAAAAATAAAGGAATACGAATTAAGACACCCGCCTGCTTAAAATCAGGACTGGCTTACATCACTGAAGAGCAGTGGAACGCAGGGAACTGCAATACTGTCCAGACTGAGAAACAGGCGTGCCAAACAGAACAACAGAGGAAGTGAATGACCTTCACTACTCCACATTTTATTTTTATTTTTTATTTTTTTATTTTCATTTTTTGCATCTTTTACTCAAGAAACTAATTTTTTTCCTCACTTGATTTTACCTTTTTAATGATTACATTTTTATTTTCAATCCGTATTATTACTACTGCTATTTTATCTTTTTTTTTTTTTTAAGTGTCATTTTATTTTCTCTTCATTTTGTTTTGGGATTAATGTTCTACATTCTATTTTTATCTTTCCTTTAGCATCATGTTACTCTATCTCAAATCTACCTTTATGCCATCACTCTCTTCCTCACTTTTCCCTTTTCAGTGTCCTGTTTATCTTACCCCTTTCCTGCTTTATATTTTCCCTATTCTTTCTGTTTACCCCCTTTTAAAATTTCACCCTACTTATATATCTAATCTCCAATCCCCTGCTCCAAGTCCATACACACCTCTCTCTTCGCTGTCTTAACTATCCAAAAAATTGTTCTTCTCTCTGTCCTTTTGTTGTTGTTCGTTTGAATGTAGATTATATCGAATTTTTATGCTTTTTTGTGAGATTGTTTTGCTTATTCTTCTTTTGTTTATTTTTTTGTTCGTTTAGTGCTTCTGTTTTCCCTTGCCTCACTCAATATTAGTTGGTGTTGTAGTTTGTATTAATCCCCAGGTACTTGTTGCTGGCATTTGCTGGGATAAGTGATTTTTCTATTGGAGTTTTATCCCCAATATATATAGTCTGTTTCCCTTTCTCTCTTAGTCTCTTTCTTGTCTCTCTTACTTTTTTTTCTTCTTTTTTTCCCTTTTCCCAATTTCATTTTGACACCCCCTTTTTTTTTCTTCTTCTTTCTTTCTTTTTCCTCTTCTTCTTTCTCTACTATCCCCTGATTTGCCTTTCTCTGGTGGTCACCTTTATTGGAGGTTGTTAATATCGTGAATACATTTCTGTTCAGTGCCTTGTGTGTTGTACCTGGTAGTGCTGTATTTTGTGCCTTTAAATCGACGCAGGAGAGAGAGAACTACATAACCAGACACCCAGAGAAGAGAGACCATGGGGAGACAAAGACACAGCCCGCATATGAAAGAAAAGCAGGCATCACCAGAAAAGGAAGTAAACGAAATGGAAGCAAGCAACCTTCCAGAAAAAGAATTCAGAGAAATGGTCATAAGGTGGCTGAAAAGAATGGAAGACAAATTCGACAATATGAGCAAGAACCAAGAGGAAATGAAGAAGAACCAAGAAGAAATGAAAAATGACATCGCTGCTGTAAAGAACTCAATAGAAAGCATCAAGAGTAGACTAGAAGAAGCAGAGGACCGCATCAGTGAGCTAGAAGACAAGATGGGAAAAAATACCCAAGTAGAGCAACTTCTAGAAAAAAAAATTAAAAGGCAGGAGGAGAGCCTAAGGGAACTTTGGGACAACACGAAACAAAACAACATCCGCATAATAGGGGTTCCAGAAGGAAAGGAAGCTGAGCAAGGAATAGAAAACCTCTTTGAAGAAATAATGACAGAAAATTTCCCTGATATAGAGAAGAAAAAACCCACACAAATCCAAGAAGCTCACAGAGTCCCAAGCAAAATGAACCCCAAAAGACCGACGCCAAGGCACATTATAATTAAATTGGCAAACACCAACGACAAAGTAAGAATCTTAAAAGCGGCAAGAGAGAGACAGAAAGTTACATACAAAGGAACCCCCATCAGACTAGCAACTGATTTCTCAACAGAAACTCATCAGGCCAGAAGGGAATGGAATGAAATATACAAAGTCATGCAAAGGAAGGGTCTGAATCCAAGAATACTGTACCCAGCAAGGCTGTCAATCAAAATTGAAGGTGAAATCAGGAGCTTCACAGACAAAAAAGGACTAAGGGAATTTATTACCACCAAACCAGCAATGCAAGAAATGCTAAAGGGTCTGCTGTAAAAAAAAAAAAAAAAAAAGAAATAGGAAGCAAAGAAGGAACACAGGTGTAAAGAATAGGAATGGCGACAAATAAGTACCTATCAATAATAACTTTAAATGTAAACGGATTAAATGCCCCAATCAAAAGACATAGGGTAATGGATTGGATAAGAAAACATGACCCATATATCTGCTGTCTACAAGAAACCCACCTCAGAAAAAAAGACGCACCCAGACTGAGGGTGAAGGGATGGAAAAAGGTTTTCCAGGCAAATGGAACTGAAAAAAAAGCTGGGGTAGCAATACTTATATCTGACAAATTAGATCTCAAACTGAAGGACATAACAAGAGATAAGGAAGGCCACTTCATAATACTAAAGGGAGCAATCCAACAAGAAGAAATAACTCTGGTAAACATATATGCACCCAATACAGGAGCACCCAAATACATAAAAAAACTCCTGGAGGATATCAAGGGAGAGATTGACAGCAATACAATCATAGTAGGAGACTTTAATACCCCACTATCACCATTGGACAAATACTCTAAACAAAAAATCAGCAAAGAAACATCAATCCTAAATGACTCACTAGACCAGATGGAATTAATTGACATCTTCAGAACATTTCACCCCAAAGCCACAGAATATACATTCTTCTCAAGTGCACATGGGTCATTCTCAAAGATAGACCATATGTTGGGACATAGGCAAAGTCTCTTCAAATTCAAGAAGATAGAAATCATATCAAGCATCTTCTCAGACCACAGTGGAATAAAACTGGAAATCAACTACAATAAAAACAACCCAAAGAAATCAAACACATGGAGACTAAACAGCATGCTATTAAACCATGACTGGGTTACCAGAGAGATCAAAGAAGAAATAAAAAACATCATGACAACAAATGACAATGAAAACACTACAATCCAAAATCTATGGGACACAGCGAAAGCAGTCTTGAGAGGGAAGTTCATAGCTCTACAAGCCTACTGCAAAAAAACAAGAAACAGGGGTAATAAATTACCTAACCCAACAACTCAAAGAGTTAGAAAAAGAGCAACAAGAAAAGCCCAGTGTAAGCAGAAGGAAGGAAATAATAAAGATCAGAGCACAGATAAACGACATAGAGACCAAAGAAACAATACAAAAGATCAACAAAACCAAGAGCTGGTTCTTTGAAAGAAAAAACAAGATTGATGAACCTCTAGCCAGGCTCACCAAGAAGCAAAGAGAGAGGACCCAAATAAACAAAATCAGAAATGAAAGAGGTGAAATAACAACAGCCTGAAAGAAATACAAAGGATTGTTAAAAAATACTACGAACAACTCTATTCCAACAAACTGGACAACCTGGAGGAAATGGACATATTCCTAGAAAAATATAACCTTCCAAAACTCAATCAGGAAGAATCTAAACAGCTCAATATGCCAGTAACTATGGAAGAAATTGAAGCAGTCATCAAAGAGCTTCCGGTAAACAAAAGCCCGGGGCCAGACGGCTTCACAGGAGAGTTTTACCAAACATTCAAGGAAGAACTAAAACCTATCCTCCTCAGACTATTCCAAAAAATTCAAGAGGAAGGAACACTTCTAAGCTCCTTCTATGAAGCCAGCATCACCCTAATACCAAAACCAGATAAAGACAACACAATGAAAGAGAATTACAGGCCAATATACCTCATGAATGTAGATGCCAAAATCCTCAACAAAATTCTAGCAAATCGGATCCAGCAGTACATCAGAAAGATTATACACCATGACTAAGTAGGATTTATCCTGGGGATGCAAGGATGGTACAATATCCGCAAATCAATAAACGTGATACATCACATAAACAAATTGAGAGATAAAAATCACATAGTCATATCAATTGATGCAGAAAAAGCATTTGACAAAATCCAACACCCTTTCTTGATAAAAACTCTCAACAAGGTGGGAATAGAAGGATCATACCTCAACATAATAAAAGCTATATATGATAAACCCACAGCTAACATCATACTCAATGGGCAAAAACTAAAACCATTTCCCCTAAGAACAGGAACAAGACAAGGATGCCCACTCTCACCACTCCTGTTTGACATAGTACTGGAAGTATTAGCCATTGCAATTAGACAAGAAGAAGAAATAAAAGGCATCCAAATTGGAAAAGAAGAAGTAAAGCTGTCCTTATTTGCAGATGACATGATATTGTACATAAAAAACCCGAAAGACTCCATCAAAAAACTAACAGACTTAGTAAATGAATTCGGCAAGGTAGCAGGATACAAAATTAACGCCAAGAAATCTATGGCATTTCTATACACCAACAGTGAACTTACAGAAAGAGAGACTAAAAAAGCAATCCCATTTTCCATCGCACCAAAAAAATTAAGATACTTAGGAATAAACCTAACCAAGGAGGTAAAAGACCTATATGCGGAAAACTACAGGACACTGAAAAAAGAGATAGAGGAAGATGTAAACAGGTGGAAGAACATACCATGTTCATGGATTGGTAGAATCAACATCATCAAAATGTCCATACTACCCAAAGCAATCTATAGATTCAATGCACTCCCCATTAAAATACCAACAGCATATTTCACAGACCTAGAAAGAACTCTCCAAAAATTCATCTGGAATAAAAAAAGACCCCGAATAGCCACAGCAATCCTGAGAAAGAAGAATAAAGTAGGAGGGATCTCAATACCAGATTTCAAGCTGTATTACAAAGCCACTGTCCTCAAAACAGCCTGGTACTGGCACAAGAACAGACATATAGATCAATGGAATAGAATAGAGAATCCAGATATCGACCCAAACCAATATGCGCAATTAATATTTGACAAAGGAGGCATGAGCATACAATGGAGTCAAGACAGTCTCTTCAATAAATGGTGTTGGGAAAATTGGACAGATACATGCAAAAAAATGAAACTAGATCACCAACTTACACCATACACAAAAATAAACTTAAAATAGATACAGGACTTAAATATAAGACGGGAAACCATAAAAATACTAGAGGAATCCTCAGGCAGCAAAATCTCAGACATATGCCAAAAGAACTTTTTCAGTGATACTGCCCCTAGGGCAATGGAAGCCAAAGAGAAAATAAACAAATGGGACTACATCAAAATAAAAAGCTTTTGCACAGCAAAAGAAACCATCAACAAAACAACAAGAATCCCCACTGTATGGGAGAACATATTTGCAAATGGTATCACTGATAAAGGTTTAATTTCCAACATCTACAGGCAGCTTATACAACTTAATAAAAGGAAGATAAAGGATCCAATAAAAAAATGGGCAACGGACCTAAATAGAATCTTTTCGAAAGAAGACAGAAGGAAGGCCAAGAGACACATGAAAACATGCTCAAAGTCACTTATTATCAGAGAGATGCAAATCAAAACGACAATGCGATACCATCTCACACCTGTCAGAATGGCTATCATCAACAAATCAACAAACGACAAGTGTTGGCGAGGATGCGGAGAAAAAGGAACCCTCGTGCACTGCTGGTGGGAATGCAGACTGGTGCAGCCACTGTGGAGAACAGTATGGAGTTTCCTCAAAAAACTGAAAATGGAACTCCCATTTGACCCAGTAATCCCACTCCTAGGAATATATCCTAAGAAACCAGAAACACCAATCAGAAAGGATATATGCACCCCTATGTTCATAGCAGCACAATTTACAATAGCTAAGATTTGGAAACAGCCTAGGTGCCCGTCAGCAGATGACTGGATCAGAAAACTATGGTACATCTACACAATGGAATACTATGCTGCCATAAAAAAGAAGGAATTACTACCATTTGTAGACACCTGGATGGAATTAGAGAACATTATGCTAAGTGAAATAAGCCAGTCAATGAAAGAAAAATACCACATGATCTCACTCATTTAGGGATAATGAAAAACATTATAAACTGATGAACCAAAAGATAGTTACAGAGGCAGTAAAGCATCAAACAGAGTGTCTAATTACAGCGGTAAGGTTAGGGAGAGGTGGGGGAAATAAGAGATCAACTGAAGGACTTGTATGCATGCATATAAGAGTAACCAACGGATGCAAAACATTGGGGGGTGAGGGCAGGTATGGGAGTGGGGTGGGGGGGGGCAATGGTAAGATATGTACACATATAATACCTTAATAAAAAATTTGAAAAAAAGAAAATAAACTGTCCATTTTGTAAGACCCAATTCAAATAATAATTTTGTGCACTGGCAGGTCAGTCTTTCCTATCTTTTAAAGTATTTATTTGGCTGCCTAGGTCAGCAAACATGAGAAGATATCAGTGGCTGATGTAGGGCAACTTAATACCAGAAAGGGACAAGTTCAGATGAGAGCAGCAACTAGGAAATCTGAGGAAAGAAACAGTTAGCTTTTGGCATAGTCTCTGGCTTATGCAGAAACTTCTTGATCCAGCAACTCTATAATTAAACAATGCTTTGGCCCAATGGAGAGAAAGGGAATGATGTGTGGATGTGAGCAGAGTTGAGCATAGCACTGCAGACGTATAAATGAGTGGGGCTTAAGTATGAGTTAGATAATCCCTGAGTTAATTTCCAATGTCCAGTTCCAAACACACTTTTTCCCCCTCTGGCAAGTGACCACATGTAAAAAATATATGTATTCTGTATCTGGGTCTTTAGACTAATGCTGAGTAAACTGTTCTATCAGTGCAATGAAGTAGTGAAAGTTTCTATCACACTGTACTTCTCTTACTTGCCTCGTTGAATGATAATGAGATAAATGTTGCAGTAGTGTAGTAGAATTGACACATTAAGCTTTAATTTTATCATCTTTACAAAAGGATATAATAATAGTACCTATATAATAGTGATGCTAGAATTATTTATCAATAGAATTAATAACGTGTTTAAACATAGTGTCTAGTATATAGTATGTATGCAATAAATATTAGTAATTATTTTTTAAATTTACCATTTTAACCATTTAAAAAATTATTGATTGATTTTAGAGAGGGGGGGAAAGAAAGATATAGAGCGAGAAACATTGATTTTTTTTTTGTTCCACTTACTTACTCATTCATTGGTTGATTTTTATATGTGCCCTGACCAGGGATCAAACCCACAACTTTGTTGTATTAGGACAACATTCTCACCAACTGAGCTACCTTTAGTTTAGGTAAAGAAAAAAAATAAGATAGAGCCTGGTCAGCATGGCTCAGTGGTTGAGTATTTACCTATGAATCAGGAGGTCATGGTTCCATTCCCAGTCAGAGCATATGCTCAGGTTTCGGGCTTGATCCCCAGTGTGAGTTGTGCAGGAGGCAGGTGATCAATGGTTATCTCTCATCATTGATGTTTCTATCTCTCTCTCCCTCTCCTTTCCTCTATAAAATCAATAAAAATATATTTTTTAAAAAATAATATAGAAACACCTTTTAGTAAGTGCTATTTTTTAATGATAGTATTCATTTATGTTTTACTGATTTATTTTAGAGACACAGGAAGAGAGAGAGAAAAAACATTGATTTGTTTTATTTATGCATTTTTTGGATCCCTCTTATATATGCCCTGACCAGACATCGAACTCACAACCTTGGTGTATCAGAAGAATGCTCTAACCAACTGAGCTACCTGGCTAGGGCAGTAAGTACCATTCTTAAGTGGAGATTGAATTTAATTACAGAAATTAGACAATTATTTCTGCAACCTTTATCAAACTCAGGAAACAACTGAGCAGTTATTCACCTGCAGGCTAGAAAACAGTATTTAAGTGGATTCTACAGTCGACCTTTAGAGAATTGATTGTGAACTTCACTCTTGACATGATGGCTAAATAACAATCCCTTATTAACTGCTGCCTAGAGGTTTACTTTTTAATCTCCTGAACTAGTGATAAAATGAAGATTTGATTTGGAGATTTAAGATCAGGCTGTAGACTATCTACAGCTAAGGTGAAAAAGTATCAGGAAACAGGGAGGCTTGGGTCAAATGGTAAAAACACAATTTAGTTGCTGACCAAGAAGATGGGCTGAGGAGACACTTTTGCAGCTAAGTATGTTTGGGATAATTTGCCCTCCATGGATGGATGACTGGGACACTCCTAAATACCATTTAATGGTTTTCCCCTGAAGGGCACCAGAGCACTGCCTTACCCTGATTTGTCCTTTTCTTTCCACTGTGAGAGCAGCAACTCAATTACTTGAGTATTTAATGTTGACCTTGTGCTGCTTACATGATAGATACTTTTCTGAGGGTTGTGGAAAAGGAGAATGTTTTAATGACCACAACCACTAGACATGTTGAAGAGAAAATCCTGAGGACAAAAACCTCTCAAGTACCAGGTCAGAGCTGGATATGGGTCACAGGGTTAAGCCACCAGTCTTAGGTCTGTGTTCTGGGCTTGCCACCAACTTATAGTGTGACCTTGGATAAGTACCTTTACCTCTGAGTCCCAATTTCTCTATTTGTAAAATGGGAATAAGAGTATCAGCGTCAAAGGGTGTATGTACAAATGGCTTATCTTGGCTCATGCTTCAGACTTTCCTAAAATCTCTCAAACAAGCAGCATCTGGCCCCAGAATACCCCGAATCTATCACTACGTGGCCCCAGGCCCAGCACTGGCAGCAGCCAGCAATAGTTCTCAGCTTGCCCTCTCCTGGGCACCTCCAATCCCAGTACAAGTAGCAGCCACCTTCATATCTCACAAAATAGAGTAACCTTCTTTTCAAGTTCTACTCCCCTTGTCTGGTGCTAGGAAATTACTGAGGTAAACACAAATGTGCATTAGACAGTATCCTCATATGGGATATATTAATGTGTCAAATCCTACTAGGGGAATGCCTAAAACTGTTCCCCAACTTGTCAGAGACAGTAAGCAGGTAGCTGGTGGGAAGGATTGGATCTGGTCCTAAATTAAGCACTTATTTCCACATGTATTTTGCATCTCATGAGACTGACTTCAGTACCCTTTTACTTTTACCTGTGGGAATTCCAGCATGAATATAAAACTCCCCTGTTACATTAGCTTATTTATTTACCCTAGATTTTAGAGAACTGGAGCAGAGCACAGCATGAATAAACAATAATCAATTTAGGTTCACATTATAATTATTCTTATATAATAAGAAAATGAGAATTATTTCTCTCCTTTCTGCCAAACAATCAAAATCTTAGCATACTATTTTTCAGCATGTTGTAACCTCACATCGCTCACATGAAAAAACAAAAAACAAAAAAACACTAGGACTTATTCTGCGCTTTCAATATAAGCTCTTCAAAACATGCCTTATATTTCAGTTTCTCAAAAGTTGCACTTGTATCACATTTTTTCCTCACATTCCTCCCATAATTCCGTAATTCTTATCTTTTAGTAGTTGATAATATTAAAATGTTTAAATGTCGTGTCACCTAACCTGTACCATGGCACCATAAAAGGGGTTAGATCTGAACAGTCCCAAAGATCATGTCCACTTGGGTATTCCTATTAACATATCCATATTGTTCATGAATGTATCTTTCATCTTGAGAAGCAACACACCTTTCTTTTAAAATTTTCTGTGTAATCACCATCCATAGTCCACTTAACACTTACTCCTTATGGGAAATAAGCACCAAAGCTGACAGCAAGCCACATGGTTTCCTTCAAATACTACCCACCCAAAAGCCATTTATGTCATTTAGCTCACATCTCCTTCCTCCATCTTCAAAGCCAGCAGTCTAACACCTTCAAATTTCTCTCTCTGTTACCCTCTGCTTCCATCTTCATCACCATCCTGTCTTCTGTCTGGTTCTGACTACTCCTGCATCCTTCTTGCAGGATACACTTGAGATTACATCATGTCTATCAAGATAATCCATGATCATATTTTCATCTCAATGTCCCTAAGTTGATTACATCTGAAAAGTCCTTTTTCAAGCATAAGAGCATTTATAGGTTCTAGTAATTAGGAGGTAGCCATCTCTAGGAGGCACTAGTCAGTATACAATAGATACCTAAATCCTTCCCGTGGTTTTTCTCCCTAGGTATGATATACACTGAGTGGCCCGATTATTATGGTCTCTGAACGCATAATAATCTGGCCACTCAGTGTATATCCTATATAATAAAAGGCTAATATGCAAATTGTCCCCTCAACCAGGAGTTTGGCCAGCAGGCAGGCCGGCCAACCACCCATGTCCCCTCCCCCTGGTCAGGGTGGCCGGACCCCACCCATGCACGAATTCATGCACCGGACCTCTGAGTGGTCAGATTATTATGCGTTCAGAGATCATAATAATCTGGCCACTCAGTGTATAATTAGCAGAACTATCCATAAGTTTCAGTTTCACCACTTTGGCTCTTCATCCCTTCCTGCCAAATTGGAAAAACAAAGTAATACCATGCCAGGAGGGAGAGGAGCACTACATAAATCACCAGTGTCTTTAAAATAAATAAATTTAAAAAACAAAACCAAAAAAAAACCCCAAAAAACCTGAAAGGTGCAGGAAGTAATTGATTCCTGTCAGTAACTCATTACACTTTTCTGTTAGACCAATACAGAAAAGAATATTCTGATAAAATGATAGTAGACATTTATATGCTGATCCAAGGAGGAACCCCAGTTCTTGCAACAGTTGAGATGTGATCTTGTTAGTTGAGCAAATATATTCAGTCCCTAATAAATGGCATATAGTTTTAAATCTGAAAATTAAATGGGTTTTATTATATGTTTTTTTCCTTCCTTCATTGTTTCCTTCCTTACTTTCTTACAAATGAAAACAGTATGTATTTTTGATTGAATAACCAAATAGATGTGGTGGACATTTACCAACTTTTGACCATCCTGCACCAATATACTGGTTGGCCTTTGGGGAAGTTACCCTTTGTCATATCAGAGAGACACAGTGGCCTTCCTCCCAATTTATGACATTTAGAATATGGAACCCATAACCCAATCTCCTTCTGGATGCTTTTACCTGAGATGTTAAAGATGAATGTGAGATAGGGTATGTGACAGAAGAACTGAAATAAATAAAAGCTACAGGAGCTGTCAAGAAGGAGGACCAACCCATACCAGATTTATGGCTTAACACCAGCAGAGATCAGCTCATTATACGCTCATTGTAATATATTAGCATGCTAAACAACACACCCTGTGCCACCATGGTTGGAAATGGAAAGCCCACATAAGGATATAATATGGCTAATGGAGCTCCTCTGAGAAATCACTACCCCTTTCCCAGGAAGATCGTGAATATTCCTCCCCCTTATTGAACACGCTACTTCTGATTAAATGAACCTCAGTAAAGGAAGCAAAATCTGCTACAGGGGAGCTGCTCTGTCTGTGGAATAACCCATTCTCTGTCTCACTACTTTACTAATAAACACACTTTCACTTTAAACTCTATGCTGGCTCGCATTTGAATTCTTTTCTGTGTGAAGCCAAGAACACACAATGGGTTGCAGACACTCAGATCCCCAAATTCCCAGAACCCCCACATCATTAGTAATAAACTTACTCATGACTCAAAACTAAAGTCAGATTCAGAGACAAAAATAACACAAAAGAGATGGCAAAATTATATAAACAAACGTGAAGTAAATATTAGTGGGAAATCCCCCCAAAATTTCATGATGCATGTGGGAATTTAGCAAGGAAACACAGAATGAAAGCTAGAGCATATAGTTGACAGCAGATCCTTTTATATACTTTTTAAAAATTTCCACACCATTTTCCCATACCCAGTGCCTTCTGACTATTCTGCAAGCCCTTTCCATAGCAACATGACACAATGCTCATCTCAGCCATTTTAATTGAAAAGACCTTTTAAAGTTTAACAGCTTTGCAGAGAATGGTCATTTTTACAATCTGCATTTTTTGTGGCATTTATTTAATTTACAGCTCAATGAACTTGTCTCTGACTGTCTGAAACTGACACTTTATATTTACTTCTTTTTCCCCTCTGCTTGCCGTTAATGATCTTGAACACTAATAAAGTTTTACAAGAGTTGTGACTTCCTGATCAAGCATAATGTTATTTATCAGTGATAAAGCAGAAGGGCAGAGCTTTCTATCTCAAGACCACATTGAATTTTGTAGAAACAGAATGTGTTTTAGTTTCAACTTCTTTTTTCATTATTCTTAATTTATTATTAATAATTTAACAAGTACTAATAAATAATTTTAACTACATATTTACAAGAGTCTAAATGTACATTTTTGCCCTAGCTGGTTTGGCTCAGTGGATAAAGCGTTGGCCAGTGGACTAAAGGGTCCTGGGTTTGAATATAGTCAAGGGCACATGCCCTGGTGCAGGCTCTATCCCCAGTAGGGGGCGTGTAGGAGGCAGCAGCTCAATGATTCTCTCTGTTCATTGATGTTATTATCTCTCTCTCCTTCTCCCTTCCTCTCTGAAATATATATATATATACATATTAGAGGCCCGGTGCATGAAATTCGTGCATGGGGGAGGGGAGGGGCCTTCAGCCCAGCCTGCACCCTCTCCAATCTGGGACCCCTCAAGGGATGTCCGACTGCCCATTTAGGCCCGATCCCAACAGTCGGACATCCCTATCAAAATCCAGGACAGCTGGCTCCCAACTGCTCGCCTGTCTGCCTTCCTGATTGCCCCAAACCACTTCTGCCTGCCAGCCTGATCACCCCCTAACCACTCCCCTGCCAGCCTGATTGATGCCTAACTGCTCCCCTGCCAGCCTAATTGCCCCTAATTACCCTCCCCTGCAGGCCTCGTAACCCCTAACTGCCCTCCCCTGCAGGCCTGGTAACCCCTCAACTGCCCTCCCCTGCAGGCCTGGTCACCCCTAACTGCCCTCCCCTGCAGGCTTGATCGCCCCCAACTGCCCTCCCTTGCAGGCCTGGTCCCTCCCAACTGCCCTCCCTTGCTGGCCATCTTGTGGTGGCCATCTTGTGTCCACATGAGGGCAGGATCTTTGACCACATGGGGGCAGCCATCTTGTGTGTTGGAATGATGGTCAATCTGCATATTACTCTTTTATTAGATAGGATAGAGGCCTGGTGCACACGTGGGGGCCAGCTGGTTTGCCCTTCTGAAGGGTGTCCCGGATCAGGGTGGGGGTTCCCTTGGGGCATGGGGCGGCATGGGCGAGGGGCCTGTGGTGGTTTACAGGCCAGCCATGCCCCCTGGCGACCCAAGCGGAGGCCCTGGTATCTGGGGTTTATTTATCTTCTACAATTGAAACTTTGTTGCCTTCTGCTTGCTCCGAGGTGGCAGCCATTTCTATTGGGATTTATGTATCTTCTATAATTGAAACTTTGCAGCCTTAAGCAGAGGCCTGGGCTGGCCAGGGCTACAAAAGCTTGGCTTCCTCCATCACTGGGGGCAACCCCAGCCTCCTGCTCTTTCCAGCTCCGTGGCTGCCGCCATTTCTGTTTGGATTTATGTATCTTCTATCATTGAAACTTTGTAGCCTTGAGTGGAGGCCTAGGCCAGCATGGGCAGGCGGAAAACTTGCCTTCTTCCATTGCCGGGGAAACCCAAGCTTCCCTCCTGCTCTTTGTGGCCGTAGCCATCTTGGTTGGGTTTATTTGAATATTCCCTCCTGATTGGCTGGCAGGCATGACTGGTGGGCGTGGCTTGTGGGTGTAGCGGAGGTAAGGTCAATTTGCGTATTACTCTTTTATTAGATAGTATATGCATCCTTGCATAAAAAACGAATTTACCAAAAAAATGAACATTTTCATCACAGCCTAAATGTAGATTCAAGTTCTAAAATCAACTAATTACTCTTAGATGGACCAGGGTACACACAGAACTCTGAATCAAATAGCAATAGAAGACAGAGGCAGAGAAACAACAAAAAAATGTCCTGGATAAAATTTAGGCCATAAATTTAGAAGGAAAAAATAGAGAGAAGTGCAGAGAAAAAGAAAGAGATTGAGTGGGGGAGAGAGAAACAGGACATTAGATCATTAAATGTCATTCCCTAGACCTGTTGACAAGTACTCTGGATAATACATGAAACACACCCCACTCAGGTGGGTGTTTTATGCTCTTCAACAGCGTGCTGTGGTTTCAGCTTCAAATACCAAAGTAGTTTTCAGGTGAGTTGATCTAAGCTAGTGATTTTCAACCATTTTCATCTCATGGTACACAAATTATTAAAATTCTGTGGCACACCAAAAATTAATTTTTTGTAGATCTGACAATAAATATATATAATCTTGTTTCATTCACACCAGACAGTTATTGTAGTGTTGGATGTTGTCATTTTTTTTACAACCTAAGGAAAAAGAGGTCAGTGCCCGTGACTAAAAAGTCACGTATTGCATGTTTTAAAAACTCTTGTGGCGCACCAGTTGAAAATCAAAGCTTCAGTTCTAGCCCTAGGTCCAGTGAAGATGTTTGTCCTGGAATCTTACCCATCCTTGCACAAAAGAGGGATCTGTGTATATGTGTGTATGTGTGCACACATGCATGTTTTTAAGATTTACATAATTGTATTATTGTTATTATACCCTTAAAATTATAAATAAAGAAACTGAGTTATATCAAGTCACTGAGATTTATGTCTTGCTATTCATATAGCCATGCATTGCTTAATGACAGGGATATGTTCTGAGAAATACACTATTAGGCAATTTCATTGTGAAAACATTATTAAGTGCACTTGCACAAACCTTGATAGCCTAGGAAAAATAGGCAATACCATATTGCCTAGGTGTGTAGGAGGCTATACAAGTGGTCGGCAAACTCATTAGTCAACAGAGCCACATGTGGCTCGCGAGCCGCAGTTTGCCGGCACTGGTATAGCCTCCTACACACCTAGGCAATATGGTATTGCCTATTGTTCCTAGGCTATCAGTCTGTACAGCACGTTACCATATACAATAGACAGGTGTAACACAATGGTATTTGTGTAAATAAACATATCTAAACATAGAATAGTTACAGTAAAAAAACAGTATGAGAGATCAAAAGTTATATACCTGTATAGTATACTTGCCATGAATGGAGTTGGCAGGACTAGAAGTTGCTCTGGGTGAATTAGTGATCAAGTGGTGAATGAATGTGTAAACCTAGGATATTACTATACACTACTGCAGACTTTACAAACACTGTCCACTTAGGCTACACTAAATTTATACAATTTTTTTTCTTTCTTCAATAATAACTTAACTATGGCTTACTATAAAGTTTAACTTCAAAAACTTATTTTTTATTTATTTTTTACTTTTTGGTAATAATGCTTAGCTGTTGCACTTCTGTGAACATTCTTCTTTCTTTATATCCTTATACTGTTAGCTTTTTTCTATTTTTAGTTTTTACCTATTTATTTATTTTTAGTTTTAAACTTTTTTGTTAAAAACTGGGACATTAAACATACACATTAGCTTAGACCAGTGGTCGGCAAACTGCGGCTCGCAAGCCACATGCAGCTCGCAAGCCGCGGTTTGCCGCTCTGTTGACTAATGAGTTTGCCGACCACTGGGATCAGGGCTTAATCACAAGGAACAACAACAGCCTGTAATTATTGGAATCGAGAGTCTAGATCAGTGGTCAGTAAACTCATTAGTCAACAGAGCGGCAAACCGCGGCTCGCAAGCCGCATGTGGCTCGCGAGCCGCAGTTTGCTGACTACTGGCTTAGACCTACACAGTGTCAGGATCATCATTATCGCTGTCTTCCACCTCCACATTGTGAAGACTTCAGGAGCAATGAAATGCATGGAGCTGTCATCTCCTATGATAACAATGCCTTTTTCTGGAATACCTTCTGAAGAATCTGCCTTGGGGCTTTTCAGAATTATGTCCCTGGTGGTTTGCTCAGTTTGCTTGTAAGCAGATAATGCACCATGAACATTCCTCTCTATCAATAAAAGCAAAGCAAACAAACAAAAAAACGCCCACAAACTCTTCGTGCTGGGGTCCATGCTTTCAAAAGTTGTGAGGAACTTATTGAGGTCTGCTAAGGCTTCTGCTGAACACTTCACTGTAGTTTTCTTGGGGGTTCTGTTTCTTCTGCATTTCCTTTTCTCTTGCCTCTTCTTCAGCTATGTGCTCCTTTTCCAGTTCCAACGACTCCCCATTAAACTTTTCCTCAGTAACCACCTCTAGGAGCTCCTCCACTTATTATCATATTCATCCAAACCAGGTTTAAATTGTCTGCTATCTCAATCACAGCCTTGTTAATTTTTGCAAACTCTTCATCCTTGGCAAATTCTATGAAGTCATGGACAAATCTCTAGAGTGTCTTCTTCCAGATGCCACTCATACTCTTCTTGGTGATATTATTCCAAGCCCAAGCAACGTTTTTGATGCAGTCACAGATGTAATGCTTCCAGAATTGCATCAGTGTTTCTGCAACTGCAGCAATAGCCTTGGCAAAGGTCTTCTTCAGGAAGCAAGCCTTAAACATTTCTAAACTCCTTGACATGTCAAATGTGAGTATTGCAAATACTAGATCAAGTATTTAATATTTTTAAAATATGCCAATGGTTGAGATAAATAGAATAGTAAAAAATACTTAACTAGATTTAAAACAATCCAGAAAAAAAGAGGAACAAGACCAGGTAATTTTTAAATAAACAGTAGAACATATAAAAACTTATAAAAAGATAGTACATTCAAATAGAACAATTTTATAATTATTTAAATGTAAATTACCTGAATACCACAATTAAAAATAGAGATGATCAATCTGGATGAAGAAGTAAAACTCAAGTATATGCTGTATTAACAAAATCACTTTAAATATAAGGACACAGATACTGTAATAGTAAAAAAAAAAGTGTCAACTTTAAAATATTTATTTTACCCACAAAAATAAATTTACTCAGGAATGGCAGAGGAATCACAATTTCAAACATGCAACATATGGCAAAGCATAAGTAAGTCTTGAGAAATTTTATTTTATCAAGAAAAAGGAGTTGGAAGGGGATGTTTTAAACAAAATGTCCATTGAAAGAAAACAGGAGTTTGAAGCACAGCGTCTTCCTATTGGTTGACTCATGGCAGTTTCTCATTGGCTGAATCTGTTAGTAGGCAAGAAGAACATCTTCATTCCTCCTGGAATAGTAAGCTTCCTTATCTCCAGAAATGTAAGAGTACACTTTCTGTTTGAGTCCACAAGTTGTTGTGAATGGTCTAGTGCAGCCGTGGGCAAACTACGGCCCGCGGGCCGGATCTGGCCCGTTTGGCTGTTCTATCCGGCCCGCGGAGCCAAAAGAGCGGAGGGTTCTCTTGCTCTCCCCTCCGCTCCTTCACCAGCAGCAGTGTTAACATGGCAACGTCGGGAAACACGGCTGCAGCTCCTTCTTCTGAGTGGACGGATTTATAGCCGCCCATTCAGTAGAAGGAACAACCTCTCAATCTTCCAGAGGCTCCTTGTAATGCCCGCGGACGCGTCCCCCGACATCACCCTGGGAATGCGTAGACAGGTTATCTTGGTGATGTAGGGAGACACGCCCCTGGAGAGCACAGTATCAGAGCATTAGCTAATAAGGAGACCAACAACACTGTTCCCACTGAAGTTGATGTTTTAAAGACCAAAAACCTTTCAACCCAGTCTACATTGCCATCTACATCTACGTCCCGGGCATAATTTGGAAGTTGCACTAAAGAAAATGTTTAATTTACTGTTTACACATTTTGTTCTTTTCTATTTGTTTTAGTTTTAAATTATTTTATTATATTTAAGTTTAATTTGAAAGGCTTTTGTACCTCTCCTTTGTCAGGCAATTTTATTTTGCCTTTGCCATCTTCAATATAAGGTATGTTATTGTGCTATGATTCCTCCATTTTTTGAAGTTTCAAATTATAATAATTAGTGTTTACATTCTTCTTGTTAAAATGTTTGAAATGAATAAAACTATTGAAATAAAAAAAAGACCGTACCCTTTTATGTAATGATGTTTACTTTGAATTTATATTAGTTCACACAAACACTCCATCCATCCTTTTGTTCCGGCCCTCCGGTCCAGTTTAAGAACCCATTGTGGCCCTCGAGTCAAAAATTTGCCCACCCCTGGTCTAGTTCATAGGAACTCCCTTTTCAGGGTTCCCTGACTCCATTTTAAATAGTTTCCTTTATTCATTTTCACAGATGTAAAGAGTTGTACTAGACAATCGCTAAGACACTGGTCCATTTCCTTGACTGTCTGATTCAATATTAAGATGTTAATTTTCCCCACATTGACATATAGATTCAATGTAATTACATTTAAAATTAGAGCTGGCTTTTGGTAGAACTTGAAAAATTGATTCTAAAATTTATATGAAAAAGCAAAAGACCTACAGTATTCAAAATGATTCTGAAAAAGAACAAAGTTCTTCAAATTTGACTGTCTGCTTCAAAACTGCAGTAATTAAGGGGATGTGGTTGGGTGAAAGGATAGAAAAATAGATAAGTAGGAGAAACTAGAGTATAGAAATAAACCCACATATACATAGTGAACTGATTTCAACAAAAATGCCAAGGTAATTCAATAAGCAGAGGATAGCTTTTTCACTAAATAACTAGGTATTTATAAAAGAGAGAAAAAAGAACCTCAGCTATGAATTTGAAGCATACACAAAAATAACTTGAAATGGATTATAGACTTACATAAAAGTTAAACCACAAAATATATTTAAGCAAATATAAGAAAAATCTTTGAAATTTTCTTAGAAGACATAAATCACAAACCATAAAAGAAAAACTAAATAATTTAAATCTACAAATATTTTATCGACATTTAAATCTTTTAACTTTAATTAAAAAACAGCATTTTCCATCCTTTAGAAACATTATTTAAAAATTAAAAGGCAAGCTTTATTCTTAGAGAAAATATTCACTGACAAAGGATACAGAATTCAAATTCAATAATTAGAAAATAAACAACTAAATTTAAGAATCAAATAAATGAAATGGCTAATAAATATGTTAAAAGAATATCAAGATCTTCAGTCTTTAAGGAAAGGTAAATTGAATTCACAATGAGACACAATGTAGACCCATTGGAATTGGTGAAAAATTAAAAAGACTGAAATATCAAGATTGTACAAAGACATGGAGTAACTAGAAAACTCATACGTTGCTGATGGGGGATAAAAATGTGTAATCACTTTAGAAAACAGGTGGGCATGATGTGATAAAGTAAAATATAAATGTACTTTAAACACAGAAATTCTACATCTATACATATGTTTACAAAAAGTCATGGATATGAGTGTTCATAACAGTTTTATTTCTGATAGCCACTTTACTTTTTTTAAATAAATCTTTATTCAGATTATTACAATCGTTTCTCCTTTTTCCCCCCATAGCTCCTCTCCACCCGGTTCCCACCCCACCTTCTGCCCTTACCTCCCCCGCACTGTCCTCATCCATGGGTGTATGATTTTTGTCCAGTCTCTTCCTGAACCCCCCCAGACCCCTTCCCCCCTGAGAATTATCAGTCCACTCCCTTTCTATGCCCCTGATTCTATTATATTCACCAGATTATTCTGTTCCTCAGGTTTTTAATTCACTTGATTTTTAGGTTCACTTGTTGATAGATATGTATTTGTTGTTCATAATTTTTATCTTTACTTTTTCTTCTTCCTCTTCTTTAAGAATACCTTTTAGCATTTCATATAATACTGGTTTAGTGGTGATGAACTCCTTCAGCTTTTTCTTATCTGTGAAGCTCTTTATCTGACCTTCAATTCTGAATGATAGCTTTGCTGGGTAGAGTAATCTTGGTTGTAGGTTCTTGCTATTCATCACTTTGAAAATTTCTTGCCACTCCCGTCTGGCCTGCATAGTTTCTGTTGAGAAATCAGCTGACAGTCGTATGGGTGCCCCCTTGTAGGTAACTAACTGTTTTTCTCTTGGTACTTTTAATATTCTCTCTTTGTCTTTTGCTCTTGGCATTTTAATTATGATGTGTCTTGGTGTGGTCCTCTTTGGATTCCTCTTGTTTGGGGTTCTGTGCGCTTCCTGGACTTGTAAGTCTATTTCTTTCACCAGGTGGGGGAAGTTTACGGTCATTATTTCTTCAAATAGGTTTTCATTATCTTGCTCTCTCTCTTGTTCTGGCACCCCCATAATTCTGATGTTGGTACGTTTGAAGTTGTCCCAGAGTCTTCTTACACTATCTTCAACTTTTTGGATTTTTTTTTTCTTTTTGCTTTTTCGGTTGAGTGTTTTTTGCTTCTTTGTATTTCAATTCTTTGACTTGATTCTTGTGTTCCTTTAGTCTGTTGTTGGGTCTCTGTATAATATTTTTTATTTCAGTCAGTGTATGTTTAATTTCTAGTTGGTCCTTTTTTATATCTTCGAGGGTCTCATTATATTCATCGGCCTTTTCTAGGATATTCTTGAAAAGCCTGAACTGTCCATCACCCAGTGTTGTTGTTGTTTTTTTTTTAATGTTGGTGTGTTCACACAATGAAATACTACTTGGCAATACAAAAATATCAACTCTTGATCCACACATGGATGAATCTCAAAAACAGTATGCTAAAGGGGAAAAAAAGCTAGATACAAGAGTAGTTTATGCTATATTAGTTCTTTTATATTAAATTCTACAAAAGAAAAATAAAATATTTAGTGGTTTTCTGAAGCTGTGGTAGTTGTTAATAAATAGAAAGGAAAAAAAGGGGAAACTTGGTGGGGGGGTTGATAGGAATACTAGTATTCTACTTTGTTGATTACACATTTATAAATTGTCAGAGCTCATTAAAATGTACACTAAAAATAAATGCATATATTGTTTGTCAATTATACCTTTAAGAAATAAACTGCATCCCCTATTTTATGCCATACACAAAAATTAATTTGAGATGTATCATTGTTATAAACAAAATGTTAGAATTATACAATTTCTAGAAGAAAATATCAGAGAAAATCATTTTAGTCATGTGACTTACTTTGGCCATGGAGCTTTAGACTTGAGAAGTGCTTGTGTGACTGGTTTTGTCAAAGCAGCCACACTGTATCAATTTTGTGCATTGGTATTCCAGATTTGAAAAGAGGGCTTTCTGGCATATATGTCATAAGTCAATAGATGATGATAGATGATAGATAGATAGATAGATAGATAGATAGATAGATAGACAGACAGACAGATATGTAGAACTTGTTCTATGTCTTACATACAAATATTAAAAGTAATCATGAAATGAATGTCCTCTTTGCAAAAATACCAAAATCTTATATAATAAAGAGGTAATATGCAAATTAACCCTCAATCCATAACACCGTCACAAGATGGCAGTGCACACAGCGGGGGCAGGGTCGGCTGCTCCGCGTTCCTGCTGCCAGGGTTCCCTTGGAGGCAGGGCACCTCCTTGCAGTGGCAGGAGGCAGGAGGAGGGAGGCAGGGCAGTGGGGGCAGGGCTGACCGCCGCTCCACGAGGCTTCCGCCGGGGTTTCCGGGCCCTGCGTGTGCATCGCGGGGGTGGGACCCAGTGCCCACTCTGCGCAGCCCAGAGGCAGGGCATTGAAGCAGCACTCTTGGATTCAGGCCATCCCGCTGTGCGCCGCCACGCGGGGCGGGACTCCGAGACTCAGGGCGGTCCCATGGCATGGGGGTCTGGGGGAAGGGGTCCTGGTTCTCACACAATTTTGTGCGACGGGTCACTAGTAGATAATAAAAACAATTGGAAACCCATTAAAAGCATTCATTTCAAAACATCTCTTAATGAAGAGGCACATAAATAGCATCATGAATACTAATATAGTGCTATCCCTCTTTGGTAGCTAGTTAACTGCTAGTGAATTTTACTCATAAGGTTTTACAATCATTAATTCAACCACTCATTTTCCCTAAATCACAATGAGGAGCAGTAGTTTTGGTATGGTCTGGGCTAGCCCCAGATGGGTAAATATAAGTGCAGGAACAAAATAAAAATAATAACTGCAAAATAGCTTTTGAGTATGTACCATAGGTCATATACTGGACTGCTATTTTAATTTTAATTTCACCATAACCACTTAAGATAAATTTATTAGCTTTATTTCATGTACATGAGGAAACATGATCGCGGTATAAAACCATTCAGTGTGCATTAATGATTTGACTCTAGAACCTCTACAACCTAGCTTCTATGATCTCTGAAACTGGTCAAATCATTAATTTCTCTGAGCTAAATGCCATCTGTTTAAAGAAATACATATTATTTACCTTACATGGTTCTTTGGGGGAATTAAATGATATATGTCAAGTGTACATTCTAGTGTCCAACAAACAAAATGAACACAAAATAATAGTAAATTATTATCAACATTATCATTTTTAGAAATAATACAATCATTCAATTCCTTGAATATTTTTTATAATTCCTCTAAATATGTTTCTTCTTATCTACTTAATATTACCTTTGTTTCTGTTTCTTCTAGATCTTTGCATTGGGCCTAAGTTACTGCCTGATTCCAAGTTTGGGACATTTTCCCATTCTGTCCCTACCTGCCCCATTCCTAGGGCCCTTATGTTTAATTCATACCCGAGGGTGTCTGTCAAGACTGCATTTGTCATCAGAAATCATGGTCAGGACTAGTGGGCTGAGGTTCAGAGAGAAGACTCTAAGCCCTGGAATCAGGGGTCCAAGGTGCTGACTAGCAAGCATATTAGCAAAACTATATTTCTTAAGATGATCTGGCAGAGACTGAAGACAAAGAACGAAAATCAGGCACCAAAACTAATCTACAAACCAGGCACTAGAGCAGTAGTTGGCAAACTCATTAGTCAACAGAGCCAAATATCAACAGTACGATTGAAATTTCTTTTGAGAGCCAAATTTTTTAAATTTAAATTTCTTCTAACGCCACTTCTTCAAAATAGACTAGCCCAGGCCATGGTATTTTGTGGAAGAGCCACACTCAAGGGGCCAAAGAGCCACATGTGGCTCGCGAGCCGCAGTTTGCCGACCACGGCACTAGAGTATCAACTACTATCTAAGAGGGGCCTGATTGACAGAACTAGTATACAAATTTGAGCCAGATTAAGACAAAGCCCATTTGACATTCATCCCAAGAATGATTTTGTGGAACTATTTATTTTTAATTTTATATTAACTTATTTTTAATTATAATTGCTTAAAATGTACAACATAGAGATTCAACATTTATATACCTGACAAGGTGATCAAGACAATAAGTCTAGTAATCATCTGTCACCATACATGGTTATTATAATGTTATCAACTCTATTTGCTATCCTGTACATTACATCCAAGGAAACTATCAACAAAACACAAAGGCAACCTACTAAATGAAAGAAGATATTGGAAATGATATACTAATAAAGGGTTACTATTCAAAATATATAAAGAACTCATACAACTCAACATCAAAAAATCAACAATCTAATTTTTAAATGGACAGAGGACTTGAATAAACATTTTTTCAAAGAAGTAATACTGATGGCCAACAGATACATAAAAAGTTGCTCAACATCACTAATCACCAGGGTAATGTAAATCAAACCACCATGAGAAATCATTGCACACCTGTCAGGATGGCTATTATCACAGAATTGACCCTAGGTTTTAAGTTAAATGTAAGCTAACAATGTTTCAAATACTTGCAGGTACAAGGAAGAACCAAGGACCAGGCAGAGACTGACATGATAGTATTGCCTTTTTGCCTCAATTTTCTCATCTATAAAATAGAGACAATATCTCCCTTGCCTACTTCAAGGTATGTAGAAAAAACACATGATACTATATACTAGTATATGAAAGCTATGTAGTATATAAAAATCTTCACATTAATTGGCTTTGTTTTTCATAGGATTTAGTACCTTCAAATATTCTTTGCATTCTGCTTGTATATTCATTTATTAGTTTCTGTGTCTCCTTACCAAATTATGAAGTCCTGGAAGGAAGAAATCTCTGTTTGTTTTGTACATTGAATTATCCCAAACAGGTATCAATTGAATAGTGTTTAGTATATGATATATAGGAAATAAAATATTTGTTAAATGAATAAATGTTAATGTTAACAATGTTATTTTTCCATAGCAACTGTGTAGAGATATAACGTTAACTCAAGGACTTGTTAAAATTGTAAGAATATCAGATGCTATCGCAGACTGGAGAGACTTGTTTCTGGAAAAGTAAGCCCCATTGCATTCATCAAATTACATAAAGTGGACAATAACTTGTCTGTTTAAGAAGCTTGCTGGCTTAAGCTATAGCAAAAAATATAGGATTTTCAGTGGCCAACAGCTTCATCTTTATTTCTAAATTCAATGATAGCATGTACACACAATTTCACTTAACTAAAATCATTTTAAACATGATTAGATTCAGCCAAATGTCTGTATTGGAAAAATAACACCACTTCCCTGAATCAGCTCTTTCCAGCTGGCCGGTTTGGCTGTACATAATCACAGACTGAAGAAGATTTGGATGGGAAAGTAGCCTGCGATTGTTCCAGTCTCGTTCTTTAGAACTGGGCTCTCAATCCCCTCCCTTCTGGGCCACAATCTGCATTTGAAACAAGAACAAATAGATTTTTTTTTTCAAGAAGACAATAAAATATGTAATTTAACTGTTTAAGGGTTAATTAAATGAGAGTAATGGAGATGGCACACATAAGTACCTCATCCCTCCATCCAATATTAGAGGTGAGCACACAGAGAGATGTGGCAATACATAGCCTACAGTAATCAAGGATGACTTACAGGCAGAAGGGTTTTAAATGATGAAGAGTTAACTTGATAAAGAGAGAACAAATCATTTCCCAGCAGAGAGACCATCATATACCAAGACCCAGAAGTATCAAGAGGCATGTTACAAATTCAGGGAAGAACAGGTATTCAGCATGGCTGGGGTGCACAGTGAGTGTCCATTAAAATAGGACTTGAGCATCATTGAAGGGTACTACCAGGAGATCTTTGGCAGCCTCAGCATTCCAAAGCACATGACATACTCTAAGATGCTGTCTAAAAATAAAAATAGCTGACATTTACTAAGGATGGACTCAGCACTTGTCAGAGAGAAGTTAAGCAACCTGCCTCAAGGTCACAGAGTAAAGTGATGAAGCCAAGATGGGAACCTACTCAGTCTGGCTAGAGAGACCATGTTCTCATCAGTATATTCTAAACAGGTCGCCAGGGCCGCCAAATCTGAAGGATCACAGCCGTAGAGGAAAGACCATCCTGTGGGTTACTCTCACTGCCATCTCTTGCATGGGTAGAACCGCAATGCCTTCCCTAAGGGCAGAGGGCAATGTCTTCTCTGTGGGCATGCTGTTGCATCCACAGGCCTCCCCATGGCAGAGCAGATGTCCTGCCAGATGGTAGGTACTTGGACCTGGGCCGCACGATGGCAGGCAGCCAGGACAGTTGCCTTGTACTTGTAATGGCTGTAAATGTCACCATCTCTCACAAACTGGACAGCTGGACAGAATGCCCAGAGAAAAGCAGGTGCTGACCATGCAGCTCATGATTTTGCTGCCCAACGGGAAGAAAATCACAATGTTCCAGGGCACATCCAGGTCTGTGCCTTTGGAATAGTCCTCCTTCCTGCACTAAACAACAGGCTCCATTATACCTGAGAAGCAGAAGAAACAATGAGGGAAAATGTTATCCACAAACATTTATGGTCCCATCAGCCCCCTGGTGATCTAGGCTTTCCTGATCTACCTCCTCCCTATCTGTCAATCTTCATCCTTCTATGCTCACCTTAAGTATGTCTTCCTTGCAGAAGGCTTCCCTTATCTTGCCTAACATTGACTAATAAGCAGCCCTGTTATCTGGCTACTCAGGCTTATCAAGGAACAAAGACACGTGATAAGCTACAAATGCAGATTAATATATGAAAAGGGTCACATGGCCCAACAAAGAAAATGACAATTCTCTTGTTAGATTCCTAGAAAGCTTCGCAGGGGGAGAAATACTTGATTTGGGTCTCAATGTAGAAGTAAGAAATCACTATGCAGATGAGAATCTGAGGGAATCCAAGTAAAGAATCATAAGAGTAGAGGTTTATGGCTTTGAGTAACACTGAGCAGTTGAATAGGACCAGTGTACAGAGAGCTTTATGAAAAATATATCAGTTTGCTTTCGCTGTGTATCAAACTACATCAAAACTTAGAGGCACACAATAAGCTGCAGGATGCTGATTATGTCATCTGGGCTTGTTCACCCCTTTGCAGAGGACTCTGCTATAGTCAGTGCTTGACAGGAGCAATTCAGCGGGAGCAGTTCTATCCCATTTGTTCATCCTCTTCCTCCAGGACCAGCAGAATAGATATGTCAAGTCTTCATGGTGATGGCAGGTGTGCAAAAGCAAATAAGGCCAGTCCTCCAAGTAGTTTTCAAGATACTACTTATGTCACACACATTATTCTGGAGTCCAAGCACATCACATGTTTGGGCATAGTGTCAAGGAGTAAAGAAGTGAGCCCCATGTTCAGTGGGAGAGCACTTTTACTGCATGAGTACAGAAAACATTAAAGCTTTTGATACATCAGTATGTGTGGGAAGTAACCAAGAGATAAGCCTGGGGAGGCAGGTATGAACAAGACCATAGGATGCACTGTGGACCATACTAACAGAATTTTAATGCCATCCCCTCTTGTAGGCAAGGGATGAATTAAAGCATTTTAAATAAAGAAATGGAATACTTGTATATGCTTTTGAGAATGATCTCGTTTGTCTGAATGTAGAAGATACTTTGGAAGGAATCCAAAATAGAGACAGACAGGGCTAAGAGTTTTAAAGTTTCTAAGTGAGGCAGTAGCAGTAGCAGAAGATTTGAGTGATAAATAAAAAGTTGGCACAATATAAAGTATACACACACTGGTATAAAGGCAGTGGTGAGTGGAAAAGTGTTGCCTAAGATTTCTGTCTCATCTGTCTTGGGTCAGGATAGCCCTGTCCAAAACTATCAGAGGAAACAAGAGGCAAAAGAGTTATAAGAGGAAAACAATAGGAGAATAGGTCATGTTAGCATATGAGTAGCCTGTGAGACTACTGGGAAGATGTCCTATAGGTAGTTGAAGGTAAGCAGGAGAAAATTCTAACCTGGAAATACAATATGAGAATGATTCGTACTTACATTGTAATGAATGTTGTAAGCATGATGGCGATTGTTTAGAGAAAGACATAAGTGTATAGTAAAACTATAGAGGTTCAAATTTGTTATAACAGTATCTTTTTGGGTCACTTTGAGAATCTGAAGCAAACACAGGCACACATAAAGCATTGCTTAATGCAATTCCAGGGGGCTATGGACTTCATTTACAAAGTCTATTTACAAAGACCCTTTAAAGATTGTAGAAGCCAGATTACAAACCCCTGATTTAAAGACTGAACAGAGAGGAAATAAAATAAAAGAGATAAAAAGAAAGAGAAGATCTCATCAGAGATTAGAGAGAGGACCTGGATCCCAGAGCTCATTAAGTACTAAAGTCCTAGTCAATAGGGAAAGTTTAGAATAGACTTTCTTTTTTTATTTTATTTATCTATATTGTTGAAAGTATTACAAATATAAACCTTTTTCCCCCCATTATCCTCTCCCCAGGCTTTCACCCCACTATTGTGTGTATCCATGGCTTATGCATATATGCATGTAAGTTCTTTGATTGATCTCTTCCCACACACTCCCTACCCTCTGAGAAACCTCAGTCTGTTGCATGATTCCATGTCCCTGCATCTATTTTGTTTGTCAGATTATTTTATTCACTAGAGCCAGTCGGAGAAAGACAAGTGTCACATGCTCTCACTTATATGTGGAATCTAATGAACAAAATAATCTGACTTCCGGGCCTCTAGTAGTGAATAACTGGTGATAATTACAAAGGTTGAATAAATAGGGATGATTACACCTGTTCCAGAATAGACTTCCAATTAAAAAAAAAAAAAAAACAGAGTGGGGTCAATACTTAGACAAAAGCAACAAGAGAGTGGAAAACAATGTAACTTTTAGTCAGCACCCAGTTCTCAAGGCCACCCCAGGCACGCAAGCCATGATTGGTGAGCGAGTATGAGGATAACTGTGCCACCTGATTTGGCCACACAAGGCCCGGCTGTGAAGTTAACCAGGAGGAGTTAGTCACCTGTCAATAACTAAGGGCCAACATAAGGGACTGGAGAAAGTAGAGGCTAAACACAGTATTCTGTTACCAGACTCCCGATGAGATGGTAGAAGCTGAACTGGGAAGCTTGCAAAACAATCGAATGTTAGCACCAAAAGAGTAAAGCAATCCCTTTATTTCTTAGAGGGCAAGGAGTAGTTTTTGTTACTATACCTGGCACCTTGGACACTCTCTGGCAAACAGTATGAACAGATATGTGTCACATGAATGAAGCACCTAAGAACTCTCTCTGTAGGCTTATCAACGCCTCCCCTCTCTGAAACATGTCGGCTGATCAAGTGATAGCCAGTTGTCTTTCTAGGAAAATACTGAGTCCTCTTTTGTAATTAATTAATTTTATTGTTGGTAATTCACCCCAAATGTGAGACATTTAGAAAACTCAGATACAATATAAAGTGTTTTATTATTATTTTTCAGTTTTCTTTGGCGCCAAGCAAATTTGGCTATAAACAAGAGCTAATAAACCCTGATTTAAAGGCTATAAGGCCTCTAGTGTGTGCCCTAGAGGTATAACAAGATGATGCAATACCACAAGGCCCTGTTTTAGTTAAAAGTCACGTTAATGATTTCATCCTTCATAGTTGCCCAAAGAACCCTGAGAAAGAAACCTTCAACTCTTACATCGTTTTCTGTCTTAAGGGTAATGAACCATATGTGTAGACAGCTGCACTGTCTGTAAACTATGGTCATTAATTAGACAGGAGACAGGACTCATCCAGGGAAAGGCGGGTGGAGGGAGAAGGGTGAGGCTTTGAAAAGTCACAGCGATTATTAATAACAGAAAGGGCAGGGAAAAGGGTAAAATGCTTGTCCTCCATATTTCAAATACATTACATTGCCCATAGCAATGAAGTGGTAGAAAGGTCTGGAAAGCACAATGAGTGTTTGGGATCGGCAAATAAGGCCAGAATTAACTATAGCAGGCAAGGATACACATAGATTCATACTTAGAATTCCAGGGACTATGCCAAATTGGGGAACTATTTGCCCAAGGAAAATTATGTGAATTAGTTTGAAAGAGATATTTATAGTACAGAGTGTAAACCAATAAAAAAAAAAGGGGGGGGAGGGAGAGAGCATCAGGGCTGAGCTTTCCCCAAGCATCAGATATAAATCTCTAAGATGTCAGAAACATGAATGATTGAGAAGAGATCAAGAAGTAGGGGACAAGAAATCAAATGTGATCAGGGCAAGCAAGGACAGAGGCTATGACCAACACAGAGACCTTATAGCTTAAAAAGTCAGATCCAACTAGAGAGGTCAGTCCAGCCCAAGGAGGTGTGGTGTGCACCTGGTAAAGTTAGCAGTTTTATGGGATTCATTAGACATCTCCAAACACAAAAGTCAAAAAATAGAGAAGACCAGGAACAGGTGTAATCATCCCTATTTATTCAACCTTTGTAATTATCACCAGTTATTCACTACTAGAGGCCCGGTGCACAAAATTCATGCAGAGGGCGGGGGGGGGGGGGGGTGTGTCCCTCAGCCAAGCCTGCACCCTCTCCAATCTGGGACCCCTTGAGGGATGTCCTTCTCACAATCCAGGACTGCTGGCTCCCCAATTGCTTGCCTGCTTGCCTTCCTGATTACCCCTAACCGCTTCTGCCTGCCAGCCTGATCACCCCCTAACCACTCCCCTGCCAGACTGATTGATGCCTAACTGCTCCCCTGCCAGCTTGATTGCCCCTAATTGCCCTCCTCTGCAGGCCTGATCATTCCTAACTGCCCTCCCCTACCATCCTGGTCACCTCTAACTGCCCTCCCCTGCAGGCCTGGTCCCCCCCAACTGCTATCCCGTGCAGGCCTGGGTCCCCCCCAATTGCCCTTCCCTGCAGACCCAGTCACCCCCAACTTCCCTCCTCTGCCAGCCAGGTCACCCCTAACTGCCCTCCTCAGAAGGCTTGATTGCCCCCAACTGCCCTCCCTTGCTGGCCATCTTGTGGTGGCCATCTTGTGTCCACATGGGGGCAGGATCTTTGACCACATGGGTTCAGCCATCTTGTGTGTTGGAGTGATGGTCAATCTGCATATTATTCTTTTATTAGATAGGATAGAGGCCTGGTGCACAGGTGGGGGCCAGCTGGTTTGCCCTGAAGGGTGTCCCAGATCAGGGTGGGGGTTCCCTTGGGGTGTGGGGCGGCCTGGGCGAGGGGCCTGTGGTGGTTTGCAGGCTGGCCACGCCCCCCGGTGATCCAAGCAGAGGCCCTGGGATCTGGGATTTATTTATCTTCTACAATTGAAACTTTGTAGCCTGGAGTGGAGCCAAGCCTTCTGCTCGCTCTGTGGCGGCAGCCATTTCTGTTGGGATTTATGTATCTTCTATAATTGAAACTTTGTAGCCTTAAGTGGAGGCCAAAGCAGGCCAGGGCTGCAGAAGCTTGGCTTCCTCCATCGCCACGGGCAACCCTAGCCTCCTGCTCTTTCCAGCTCCGAGGCTGCCGCCATTTCTGTTGGGCTTTATTTATCTTCTATAATTGAAACTTTGTAGCATTGAGTGGAGGCCTGGGCTGGCAAGGGCAGGCGGAAAGCTTGCCTTCCTCCATTGCCAGGGAAACCCAAGCCTCCCTCCTGCTCTCTGTGGCTGCAGCCATCTTGGTTGGGTTTATTTGCATATTCCCTCCTGATTGGTTTGTGGGCGTGGCTTGTGGGTATAGCAGAGGTACAGTCAATTTGCATATTACTCTTTTATTAGATAGGATACTGATTCTGACAGAGGCTAGTGTTTGTGATCAGGAACTAGCACATGAGTACCGAAGGTCAAGGACTGCAAAGTGTCTATACAACACTTTATTCCCAGTACCTCATATATTAGCCAGAAAAAGCTAAATCAGGATTCTTAAAATTAATTAAAGCATATACTTAATGAAAAATATGAATAACCTTTCTAAAAAATAGACCCAGAAGTATAATGAAGAGAAAACAATAAACTAAAAAGTCAGGACTCTTTGGATGATAACAATGTGACAATGTAGGCTCACCAACTACAACAAATGCACCACTATAGTGGAGGATGTTGATGATGGGGGAGGCTATGCATGTTTAGGGGAGAAGATATATGGGAAATTTCTGTACTTTCTGTTAATTTTGTTGTGAACTTAAATCACTCTAAAAATTAAGTCTATTAAAAAGGTCAAAGATATGAGAGTGCAAATGATAAAACCATAACTTTCTGCTCTATAGAATACCCAAACAAAACAAAACAAACAAACAAAACAAAAAACACACACAGTATATCAGTGCTGAGAAGAGCACTAGGATAGAAATGCCAGAAACACTGACAAAAGGAAAGGCAATATGAAGAACCAATGAAAAGTTGTATACAGGAGAATGGCATGATTAGATTTACATAGGATAGAGATCTCTCTGGCAGTTATATGGTGGGTGCTTTAGCTGTAGAGTAAGAGTCAAAGTAGGTAGACCATTTAGGTACTATTGAACTCACTCAGCCATAAAATAAGTACCTGAATTAGAATTGTGAGAATAAAGGTAATGAGGCATGCATTGATTGGATAGAACTGATGTGATTTTGTAACACTTTGGTTTTCAGGAGGAGAAAAGAAGAAGAAAAAAATCTAGGGTAACTTCATGGCCACAAAACTTAGTAGGCACTCAATAAATGATTCATGGATGACCAAATCAAACATATGCACTCTTCAAATTCTTATATATAATAACTAGAGGCCTGGTGAACGAAGTTCATGCATGGTGTGTGTGTGTGTGTGTGTGTGTGTGTGTGTGTGTGTGTGTCCCTCAGCCCAGCCTGCACCCTCTCCAATCTGGGACCCCTCGAGGGATGTCTGACTGTCCACTTAGGGATCGGGCCTAAACGGGCAGTCAGACATCCCTCTCACAATCCAGGACTGTTGGCTCCCAACTGTTCACCTGCCTGCCTTCCAGATTGCCCCTAACTGCTTCTGCCTACCAGCCTGATCACCCCCTAACCATTCCCCTGCCAGCCTGATTGTTGCCTAACTGCTCCCCTGCCAGCCTGATTGCCCCAAACTGCCCTCCCCTGCAGGCCTGGTCACCCCTAACTGCCCTCCCCTGCAGGCTTGATCACCTCCAACTGCCCTCCCTTGCAGGCCTGGTCCCTCCCAACTGCCCTCCCCTGCTGGCCATCTTGCGACGGCCATCTTGTGTCCACATGGGGGCAGCTATCTTTGACCACATGGGGCAGCCATCTTTTGTGTTGGAGTGATAGTCAATTTGCATATTACTCTTTTATTAGATAGGATAAAAGCATATGTTAATTAGACCAGACGACCTTCTGGACGAAGCTGTGGCAGTGGGGGCCAAAGCGGGGGCCGAGCCCCTTGCATGAATTTCATGCATCAGGCCTCTATTTATTTATAAAAACCATGGTGGTAGATTTATATGTTTCTTTTTTTTAATTCAGGCAGCATTTGTTGGGCACCACATAACTACTGACTTAAATGTTAAACAAGTTGAAAACAAAAACGAATGAAAAAGGAAGAGAAAGCACCATGTAGATTACAAACTTGTGCTGTTTGAAATTGTCCTGTCCCAGTATTCCCAGTAGAAGATTAGGACTTGTCAGACACAATCTTGATTTTGGTTCATGAAACACTGACATTGTGATGGTGGCCAGCAGCTTTCAACTGTGTGATTGAAAAGCTCTGCACAGGTTCTTCTGGCAACCAATCTGGACTGCTACCCCTTCTGAAGTACCAAGGCATCAGGTTGGCTATTGGATTATCAGCTTCAGAAATTCCCTTCACAAACACATGGCACAATGACCCTTAGTCTTTCCTTCAAGCAAACATCCTCTGAACACCAATAGCACATTGTCTTTCTCTTTTATGTTATTTACTACTGTCTGTTATCTTATTAAGTTTTGGGTTTATTATGCTTATTTATAACTCTTTCTTAATATCCACTAATAGGATATAAGCTCTTGAGAGACCTTCAAACTCATCAGATTCACACTTCCCTTTCCCCTTTTAGTACATGAAATTCTTTATTCTTCATTTCTGAATCTGAAAAGAGTTCCAGCTATCTGAGATAACTTTGCATTTATTAAAAGAGGTAAATCACCATAGTATTAAAATTACCTATTAGATTCTTCAACAATTCTTCTCTTCAATTTAACTTTTATAATTGAATTTATTGTTGTTTCCATGAGTTCTTTCTCACCCAGTCCACTAACCCTCCTCCCCTCTGACAGCTTTCAGTCTGTTCTCTTTATCTATGAGTCTGTTTCTATTTTGTTTATTAGTTAATTTTGTTTGTTAGATTCCACATATAGTTGAAATCATATAGTACTTGTATTTCCTTGACTGGCTTATTTTACTTAGCATAATACTCTCTGGGTCCATCCATGCTGTCACAAAGGGTAAGATTTCCTGCTATTTTATGGCTGAGTAGTATTCCATTGTGTAAATATATCACCAATTTTTTAACCCACTCATCTATTAATGGGCACTTGGGTTGCTTCCATAGCTTGGCTATTGTAAATAATGCTGTAATAAACATAGGGGTGCATATATTCTTTCAAATTAGTGTTTCAAGTTTCTTCCAGTATATTCCCAGAAGTGAAATTGTTGGGTAATAAGGCAGTTTTGTTTTTATTTTTTTTTAGGTAAATCCATAGTGCTTTCTACAGTGGCTGCATCAATCTGCATTCCCACCAACAGTGCAGTAGAGTTCCCTTTTCTCCATATCCTTGCCAATACTTGTTGAATTGAATTTTAATTAAAGGGCTTGCACATTAACAACTTTCCTTATCATTAATAAAATCTATTCTTGAAAACCCAGTTTACTTCAATAAGCATTTATTGAGTACTTATTATATGGGAGTCCATGCACTGTGCACTATGGAAATGGGAATGACTAAAGCATGAGCCATCAAATTTTGTCTGAGAAAACAGACTTGCAAATAAACACTGACAATGCAATCAATTAAACATGTGCAATTTACATGCAATCTATAAGTAAAGCACAACAGTGAAGGGATGTTCCTGATAGACTGGAAAAAATGTCATCTGACTTTGATTTTTACAACTAAATGGAAATCTGTGACAGGTCATTCCACAAAAAAACACTCATGCAAGAAAGCAATGTGGTAAACATAAAATAGTATTAAAAAGAAACAGGGCCTGTGTGAGGAGAAATAGTGAAGAAAACAGTCTTTTAAACATGCAGAAAGCCACTCATAATGTATCAGTTCAGGATGGAAAATATCAAATATTTTCTGTGCACTCTGATATACTAAGATTCCAACATCTGGATTGTCAGGAGCGTTGAATGCTCCTTAAGGTGATCTTCCCTCATTGGAAATGATCAGAAATTTCAAAAACATAATAATCATGTTAAATAGGTACCTGTCCCAGTGCTAACCCCACATATGATCAGCTAAGACTTGAATTGGGCCTGAGAGAGAAGATTAGATTTCAATAACTATAAGAAGAAGAAGAATATTAGATCAGACTTACTCAGCATTTATTGTGTGATAAGTCTTGTTTTAAGCACCTTGCTACATGAATGGGTTCACAAAATACAGAAATCATAGAAAATGTAGAAGGTTCCCATTTTACAAAGAAATGGAGGCACAGAGAGTTTAAGTGATTTCCCCAGTGTTAAAGAAAAGGCAGTGTAGGGTGGGAGAGTGGTGTTCATTCTTTTTATGGTACTAAATAAGATAGGAACTAGGAGATGGTGTAAGGTAGTGTTTGGAATGGATGGTTTATGAGCAGGCCATAAGTATGTACAGAAAGGTTTCTGAGTGGCTCTTGAAAGTGAGCAGTTGGATGCCAGAGGGGTGGGTTCTGCATGTGGGAGGCAATAGGGATGAGGATAATAGCCAGGACACCTTTTGGAGAGTTATTTGAGGCACAGGGAGGAGTACTCATTTAAATGACCTCTTCTCAGTATCTATCTGGAAAACATTATTCACAAAGATGCATGCACCCTATGTTCACTGCAGCATTATTCATGGTGGCCAAGACATGGATACAACCAAAGTCTCTTTTGATAGAGGATTGGATAAAGAAGATATGCAGATTGGTACAACCACTATGGAAAACAGTGTGGAGTTTCCTCAAAAAGTTAAAAATGTAACTGCCATTTGACCCAGTGATTCTACTTCTAGGAATGTATCTTAAGAATCCTGAAACACCAAACAGAAAGGAAATATGTATCCCTATGTTCATAGCAGTACTCTTTACAATAGCTAAGATCTGGAACCGGCCCAAGTGCTCATCAGTAGATGAGTGGATTAAAAACCTGCGGTACATTTATGCCATGGAATACTATGCAGCTTTAAAAAAGAAGGATCTCTTACCCTTTAAGACAACATGCAGGGACCTTATTCTAAGTGAAATAAGATAGTTAGAGAAACAGTATCACATGATCTCACTTATATGAGGAATCTAATGAACAAAATAAACTGATAAAAAAAACCAGACCCAGAGACATTGAAGCATGCAACAGAGTGACCTATTTCAGAGGGAAGGGATAGGGGGAGGGGAAATAGATTAACCAATGGACTTATATGCATATCCCATGGACAGACAATAGTGCAGGGAAGGCCTGGGGGAGGGGAAGGGTGTAGGGTGGAGGAGGTCAATGGAGGGGGGTGGGGAAGAGGGATGTCTGTAACACTTTCAACAATAAAGATGAATTTTTAACAATGATACATATATTTATAGTCTGAACACTACTCAGCCATAAGAAAAGATGAAATATTGCCTTTTATGACAACAGGGATGGACCTTGAGAATATTATGCTCAGTGAAATCAGTCAATCAGAAAAAGCTAAAAACCATAGGATTTCACTCATATGTGAGATATAAAACTGAAACTCATAGACACAGACAACAGTTTGGTGTTTGCCAGAGGGGAGAGAGAAGAGTTAGTAAAGAGGGCTAAATATATAGTGACAGAAAATGATTTGATTTTGACGGTGGGCACACAATGCAATATACAGATCATGTATCATAGAAACCTATATGAACCTGTTAATCAATATCATCCTAATAAATTAAATAAAATAAAAAATACAGGTGTTTAACAGTTAATATGTGCCAGCCCCATAGTTAAGTTTGGGTAAATAAGAGTGAATAACACAGAAATATGACAAACCATAAACAAATCCATCCAGGACAGAAAGTGATATAAAAAATGAGTCAAATTCTGGGTAAGTCAAATTAAATCAGTAGCCAACACTGGCAATAGTGCTCATGATGCAACATGCACTAACCTAAGTACTTTAAAGGTATCAACTCCTTCATCCTCACAACCTGACTACCTAGAGACAACTGTTACCAACCATATTTTATAGATGAGGACATGGAGGCTAGAGATGGAGAAATGTGCCTATGGTCAGACAATCTGTAAGTGGCAGACTTGCAATTTAAAGACACGCAGTCTGGCACATAAGCACTCTGCTAGGTATTCTCCCTTCCTAGGAGAGGCAACAGGTAGGAAAGAATGTGCAGATTATTTATTTTCTTCTTTCTTTCAACAAAAAAAAAATATTGAACACCTATTATGTGACATACACTATTCTAGGCAATGTGGGTATAACAGTGAAAGAAAAGAACAAGATTTTTCCTTGTGTTCAAGGCACTGACATTGAGGAAGAATAGCAGTGGTAAAGTAAGAAAAAAAGGGCTTAAGTGTGACAGGCTCCGTGCCTAGTCCTTTATATCCGGTATCTGATTTAACCCGCACACCCCTCTGAAGTATGCACTATCATCCTCCTCATTTTACAAATATGGAAACCAAGTTTTAGGGGCATTAAATAGAGTCACACAGATAATAAGTGTGAATGTAGAGACTCAAACCTAGATTTGCCAGACTCCAATCCTCATACTTAAAAACAGGTTACTCTTGTGTTGACAGATGAAATAGTGTCAAAGGGAGTATTTTTACGATGTCGGATAACAGATTCATTTTTGCCTTAAGAATGGACAGGGGGAGCAGGAGGGAATAAGAGCAATAGTTAAATGGAAAGACTGAAGAGCAAAATAAAAATTGATGAGATAGATGACATTTAACGGAAGGCAAGAAAGAGATAAAAGAATATTATCTGCATGTTTTTAGCTGGGCTCTCTCAAATGTTTGATCCTAAAAGATTCAGTAGAACAAATGGAAACCTCTGGCATGTTTTTTTTTTATTTTTCTTCAAACAAAAATTTAAAAATACCAACATTGTCCCAGAATCCCCACAGTCTCATAGCCAAGAATTGCAATTGTTACACAATGCATTTTACCAATGAAACAATAGTAAATCTCTAGCAGTTGAACATATGAAAGGCAAACTTTTTTTTCTTATCTTTTTGTCTAAAATCAATGGAAGCCGCATTAGGCTGTGCTGAGCTATCTTTGAAGGGATCTGCCTTTTTCCTTCTCAGTGCTGCTCTCTGTCTCCCCAACCCTCCCTGTAGGAAGGATGCCTTTGTATCATCTGTTATCAAGGAAGACCATGCTGTTCCTGATTCATCAGAAACGCCTGCTGCATGCATGCCCTGACTCGCCTCGGAATTCCAGCCACTGCAGAGCCTGTGTCCCAGGCAGAGAGAATGCTCACTACCACATTCATCATAACATGGGATCATTTAAAAATATTATCCATCCCTGTGACACGGCCTTTCAGGCTGTCACCATGCTCAAGGGATAGGCCACTGCTATTTCAATCACTGCTGGTGCCCCCATCCAAAAGGGATTTAGAACTTGGCATCTATATATATATATATATATATATATATACATATATATATATATATATATATATATATACCTAATATGCAAAGTGTCCCCTGGGGAATTCGGCCAACTGGGAGTTTGATCAATAGCTATGATGTGCACTGACCACCAGAGGGCAGCACAGAATGAAGGAAGGCCCCGGCCAGTAGCTGGCAGCCACTAGAGACCCTACCTGTGCACAAATTTTGTGCACTGGGCCTCTAGTTTAATAAGCAGGCAAGTTCTGTGAGCCCACAGTCTATTGCAACTACTAGTATGTGCCTCTTTCTTTATGAATGTCTCAATATCTTCACTGGTATCTCCTGATACACGGCAAGGGTATAATTGTTTGTAGTACGTCAGATCTTAATTATTACAGCATAGTAAACTACCAATTACCCAAGGAATGAATTTTTCTGACTAACTCACAAAAAAACTTAAATCTTACTGTTTTCAAGCTTCTTAAACACATTCAAATTTTGAAATACTCTTTTATCTATGTCACATTTGATCATCAAAGCAATCCTATATGAAAGGCAAGGAGAATGCTATTATCCACGTTTTTAAAATATGGAAACTGAGGCATAGAACCAGTCTAAACATAAATAATAAGAAAGTGATGGAGCTAAGATTTAAATCAAATTTTCCTTTTTTATTTCTCTATTGACACTGTGCAATTAAACAGGGAAACTTAGGAAGGAAAGTACAAGAAGTTATCAACAGCCATGGCTTACATATACATTATATAACTTTTGTATAATACACAGTTACATAAAATCCTGTTTTCAGCATCTCACTATTCAGTACATTTCATATCTGAGAGTTTAATCCTAAATAAACTTTCAGAGAGAAGTGGCCATGTCCTCTGGACCAGCTTGAGGTTCAAGACTTTAGGACAGGGCAGTTTCATGTCCATCTTGGGCAAACTCAAATACATCTTTTCCTTGGACTCTTTTATGAAATCATTCTTACCAGTACTTGTTCCCATTTATTTCTAGAAAATTCTATGGTCCTGTGCACATGGATTTTTATTACACCCTGGACCCGATACTTGCTTTCTTCTCATGGATTCTCATGATATCATATTCTTCAGAAAGAGAATTTGGCTTTCAGACAAATTCAGTAGTCCTTTTCATTTTCAGACAAAATTCAGTAAATTTCATGATGATGAAAAGGGCTATGGTACACAAAGAAGACCTCTCCAATATTACTTTGCAAATTAAATCTTTATAGATGGAATTCAGATTATATTCAATAACTCATCCATTTATGCATACTAATAGAATTCATTGTAAAATGTAAAGTTACAGATTATTTTATGACCAAAACATAACAAAATATTTCACTTGTAGTCAAAGATGTAGATGTTTTAATCTACTCAGTTAGCAAGTTAAAAAATTAATTTCACCAATTTCAACATAAAACTGGCATCATTAATAGTAGGAAATAATGTAAATCTTTATAACCTATGAAAAACTATTTTGGAATATGTATTTATATCCTTCAACAAGTTCAAATAATTAGATTGTAATTCTTCTCCTAGAAATAATTCCACACTAATAAAACAGGTAAAAAATTGACAAAGATTTATGTCTCAATATATTTATTTAACAAATATTTATGTTAAAAAATAAATAGCAAATACTTTAAATTTTCCAAAAATAGAAGAATGACTAAAGTATGGTATGATGATATCAGAGAATATGATGCACAGTTCATGTTTTTAAATATTTCATGACATTAAAAAAGCTCATAATAAATATGTGAAAATAGAAGGATATAAAGTTTCATGTGCAGAATGATCTCTATTATATAAAAACATAAATGCAAGTGAGAATGTGAGCTTAAATAAGAAAATAATGGCATCTGGATGGACACGATAGGAAATGTCCAGAATGATGAGATGATGTACAAAGTGAACTGCTTCAAAGGAGGAAGAAATTCAGCTCTGGAGTTTGATTATCTAAGACCATCTGGAATTTCTCAGAAATTTTAGGGTGACCCTCAGCCTTTCAACAGTATAACAAATCAGAGATTGAGACCATTATACCTAGATACAAAGGAAAAGGAAAGGACATTTGCCCTCCAAATGTATTATGCTAATTTGTTTAGGTTTTTTTTCCTTTATATTATTAGCAGAGGTAGAATAATTTTATTACCTGACCTACTCTAGTTTTCTAAATTGCTGGATGGTGACATCTCATAATTTAATGATGACTAAGGGATCGATTTACCTATTCATTTTTTCATTAAATTAATTTATTAAACATGCACTAGTTGCTGTGTCAATCATGCAAGTTATTAAGGAGTCTTCAAATAATGAGGGATTTATGCTTTAGTTGAAGACAGAAAATTACCCCCCCAAAAAAATCAGAAAGTAAAATTGCCTATACAATTCCTTGTTTTGTACTATTACTAAATATTAAAGGAAGTTTTGAACATTTTCTAATGGAAAGAAAATTGAAGCTTCTGCTTGAGGTAATTACAGGCTATGTAATTTGGAACAACCCTTCCACTGAAGATATTGTTCAGAGGTAAATGACATAAACATTTTATCTCTCATAAAAGCATCAAGAAACTAACAAATATGAAGCAATTAGTCAAAATCCAGGAGATGTCAGAATCCAAAAGAAGAGTAGCAGAGCACTAGGATTGACTGTTTTAATCCTGGGAGCATTTGTTTGTTCTACTTTGTTTTTCAAATACATTTTTATTGATTTTAGAGAGGAAGGTAGAGGGAGAGAGAGAGAGAAATAGCAATGATGAGAGACAATCATTGATCAGCTGCCTCCTGCATGCCCCACACTGGGGATCAAGCCCACAACCCTGGCACGTGCCCTTGGCCAGAATCAAATCTGGGATCCTTCAGTCCACAGGCCGACACTCTATCCACTAAGCCAAACTAGCTAAGGCTGGGAGCATTTGTTTACCATTGAGAAGAATGGAGGGGGCAGTTTTGTGGTTTGGGGCTGCATGGAGAGGCCAAGAGACAAAAATTGGAATCTCCGTCCTGATAAAGTTGTGGAGCCTGGTAAGGAGGCTTTGCTTTTTAAAGGACCCAGAAAACTTTCTGTGCCTTGGAAGTAAAGATAAACAAAACATCCTCCCCTGAAACTACAAAAACAAACAAAAAAACAAATACAAACAAACAAACAAAACAATACTCACACATTCTATTCCTTGGTTCACATTGTTTAAATAGTGAAAAAACTCCAGTCTAGAACCTGAAAACATTGTTTCCAAATGCCATAGTCTTCAGGCACCTTACAAACATGAACATAATATTCCCCTTTTCGGGGTTGGGCGGGGAGGTGGGGGGAAGGGGAGAGACACATCATCTTATGCTTCATGTTAATTTTTAAAACAAATTTTCAAATATAAGATCAAAGTCAATCTGACATACCAGATAACAGGTAATGCGAAGTAAAACCAACAGGGGAAATGTAACTAAATGACAGTAATAGACCCAGATATTACAATTAGAAGATATATTTTTTAAAACTATTGTGCTGCACATGCTATGCTCAAAGAGTTCAAGATAAGCATGAATATTTCAGAAGGTAGCTAGAAACTATAAAAATAACATATTTGAAAAGTAGCACATCTGAAATATGACAATTGAAATATATGATAACCAAAGCAAATAACTCAATGGTTAGATTTAAAAGCAGATTAAATGGAGCAGAGAAAGAATTATTGTACTGATCTATTATCTCTTCACATAGTTTCCCTCTATACATGTCTGCCTCTGTCCATTTCCTCTTTATAAGAAAATCAGTCATATTAAATTAGTGCCTATCCTAATGACCTCATTATCTTCACTAATTATATCTGCTACAACTCTATTTCCAAATGAAGCCATATTCTTAGACACTTAGGGGTTGAAGGTCAACATATGCCTTTTTGGAGGACACAATTCAACCTGTAATAATGACCCTCACTACTTGCATCTCTATATCTGACTAAACAAATGTAGAAAACCATTGCTCTTGCAGGGGTCCTCAAACTACGGCCCGCGGGCCACATGCGGCCCACTGAGGACATTTATCCGGCCTGCCGGGTGCCGCTGCCTGTCCTGCTTAGCAGCCGACTCGTCCCAGGCCCACAGCGCGCATAGGAATTTGTTCATAGTTTTTTTTTTAAACTATAGTCCGGCCCTCCAACGGTCTGAGGGACAGTGAACTGGCCCCCTGTTTAAAAAGTTTGAGGACCCCTGCAAGTGTCTTCTATGTTAGGTACGATTCTTCTCTATAGCTATCAGTCAACTCTAGTCTAAATGTTTTATAAATGTCATGCTTAGGAAAGATTATTCTTTGCTATTTAAGAATTACATAGCAGAACATTTGACTCCTTTTTTATTCCCTCATCATATCCCTCAGTTACCATTTTTACACTTCAATGCTACAGTACCTAATTCAACTTCTTTAGTATTTTTGCCCTGAGAATATATGTCAATTTTTACCATGCCCTCGATAACTAAGTCCATTTCTGCTTAAGTATCCCTGTAACAGTTCTTGCTAAGTCTTCCTTGAACACTTTGGTGGCCGTGTTTATGGATTTCTTTCCAACTCCATTGTCCATACTTTCAGCAAAGACTAAGCTTCCGTTACTTTTTAAGACGATAAAGAATAGCTGTTTTGGAAAGAGAGGCCAGAAAGACAAAAAAATGTGCCAATTGGATGATAGCTTTCCACAATTCCAGATCAAATATTTCTAAAGATGAGTCTGGACCTTAAAAACCATATTGCCATACTGTATAGTAAGAAGAGTTGGCTTTTGGAGTTAGACACACCTGCGTTTAAGTTCCAGCTGTCCTTTACTCACCCTTGGACATGGTGCTTACCTTCTTTCTTATCCACAGCATGAGTGTAAAGAGATCTACTTCACAAGATGTTTGTATGCATTATATGGAATAGCATGAGTGAAGGATCTGGTAGATAGTAGATATTCAATAGGTAACCTTTCCTTCTTTTCTGTTCCAATTTCTGACTTAAGGAAAACTTAATCAAAAGACCATGAGAAATAAAATGGCACTGGCAATGCCTGATTTCATCGACTTTGGGATGTTGTCTTAATCATAGAGATTTGCAAAAACAGACTCTGAACACAACCCATGTCTGCCATACCAGCTGTGGTTTCTATCAGTCTTGATAAGTGTAAGTATATAACCTTCCTAATTATATACTTCACCAGGAGTATATCCATCTATACTCTTTAATAACCATTGACTTATGAATAATTAAAAATCAAAACTAGTGGAACTTTTTCTTACTTTTATTAATTAAATATTAGTTTTTTGAGTAATCAGATATATTTTCAGCATGATTTATGATATTTGAGGCCCAACATTGTTTTATCCCCCCAGGAAAACATAACCAATTCATACCATCCTTGGGGACAAGCCATGATTGTCTATACAAAAAACATTGGTCCCATTTTTCTTCACAACAGAACCCTGAGTTTGTTTACTCTATTCCTTCATGGAAATCAAGACCTTCTAGCCCAGGTATGATTCTTTGATTCAAGTCAGTCATGCTCAACTCACTCTCCTTGCCAGCTGATTTCTCCATTCTACAAATACCAGTAGCTACAGAATCAGAAACTTTACCCAAAAAATCAATATTTAAACTTGAATGAACAACTATCACCAGTCTACACTATATTATAGAAAGAGTGGAACAAATTTGGATTACACAAAGAAATCACCAACCTACCGAAATAGCCAGCTTAGTCATGCCATTAACCTTGCAATAATGAGTTCATATTTTATGCAATTTAATTATTTTTGCCTTGATTATCATGTTACAGTGGGTTTATATATTAATTAAACTAAAAAGATGAATATAAAATAGAATTAGAGAGAGTCACATAATTAATTAAACCCACAGATCCATGACCATTCTGAAAATGTACTTATAGTTTTTGATATAGTTGGAACTATGTAAACAAGTTCAGAAATAGCATAAATTCTACTCACAGGACTAGATTTTAGAAGACAAATATCTCAGTTTCTACCACCAGAAAAATAGAAAAATCTACCTGCTCTAGGTAATATAATGTTTTTTACCTATTTGCTTAATAATGTGCTTTCTAAATACAAAATAATAACTGTTCATTAAAGCATATTTTTAAAGTTCAACAATGGGGTACTGGGAACAGTGCCAACTAACCAGCCATTAAATTATAACCCATGCATTTTAATAAATCTATCTGTATTCAAAATATCAGGGCTATTCAATGAATCATAAATTAATTGTGTGTTGAAGTTAATATTGCATACTATAAATTTGAAACCTTCTTTTAAAATGTGCTCTAGTTTTAAATACAGAAATGTTAACCTTTTCTAATTTAATATTATTATAAATTTTATAATGATAAAGAGATGAAGATAGATACTATACTTTTCAGAGTTTCTATAAAGGATGGAATATGAAATAATATTTAAATGATCCCTACAAAAGTACAACTGAATAAAATAGGGAATTTAATGACTCTATACAAAATATACATAAATGTAATTCAAATATAATACAGTAAAGACTGGGCACATATATGCCATCTAGTACATAAATTAAAACGCCATAGCTTTATTACAGTAAAAAATAATTATATCCAATGTAAAACTTTCAAAACTCCCCCAAAATATAAAGACTCTGAAGATAAAAACATTTTTAGTCCTCAAAAACAATTACTATTACATTTTGGTATATTTCTTTTAATTTTTCACTATGTATTTTTCACATAATTGAAAATATTTTAAAACTATTTTATCCGACCTTTTCTCTTTTTATTATATTATTGCCCATGCTGATGAACTCTTCTTCAACTAATTCAATGTTCAACATATTTCATAAAAATGTAAGATGTTTGATACAAAGGACTACAATTTATTTTCATATCTTCACATTCCAACAGTTTCTTACCCATGTTAAGAACTTACTATATGTTTGCCAATTAACTGACTAGACTTATTTTCTATCAAAATATTAATTTGATAAAAATTGTCACAGATTAGATTATTTACCCTATTAAGCATAGTAACAACATATAATGACAATCACAACTATATCATATACTGGTCTCTTACTATGTTACCAATATGCATTTATCCATGTATACAATCAACAAATATTTATGGGGATTCTGGTCAAGATGATGGTGTAGATAAACAGCTGCTCATATCCTCCTACAACCAAAACAAAATTACAGCTATCCTACAGAACAACCATCATTCAGAATTAACTGAAAGCTAGCTGAGGAGAAGTCCTATAACTAAAGTTATAAAGAAGAAGCCACCTCTTGGTAGGAAGGGAGAAGACACAGACAGGGCTGATCCCTCACCCACATATGGCAGTTAAAAATCGGGAAAGTTAGCCAGGGTAGGAAGTACCTCTGAGGAGCTGGAGGTGGCAGGACTCCCCCAGCCCCACACCAGCCCCTCCACCCCCAGCTCAGGATTCCAGTGCTGAGAAGAGAAGTGTCATAACTTCTGGTTGTGAAAACAAGCGGCAATTGTGACTGAGTGAGATGGAGGTGGCAGGACTCCCAGGTGTTCCTCTTAAAGGGACCTTCCTCTTAAAGGGCCTGTGCATGGATTTACTCGGACTCACTTACTTTGGGGCAGTAGCTTATGTATGGACATAGGGAAGGAACTGAATGGTCCAGCATCAGGGCAAGGGCTCAAGGGGCAGTTTTCTCCCAGACAGAAGTGCTGGCAGAGGCCATTGTTCCTTGGGTGAGCCCTTCCCCCCACAGAGCCAGCAGGTAGGCACCATAACTGAATATCCATCAACCTGACTAACTCTGTTCACCCCATTCTGGTGATTCCCTGAGACATTGCCCCACCCAACTTGTGTGCCCACTAAAGCCATTTCCAGTGATTTTCCTATACAAATGGCATGTCTTGACTCATGCTTTGCACTTTTCTAAAATTTGTCACACAATCAGCATCTGGCCTCAGTGTGCCCTTTACCTCTTGCAAAGTGGACCCAGCCCAAGGACTAGTAGAGCCAACCCTGGTTAGCAAATTGGCCTCTCCTGGGCATCTCCAAGCCCAGAGCAAGTAGCAAACACCTGCAGATCACTGTAGCTCATGCCAGGTGGTCCTGGACAGAGCACAGTCAGCTACTGACCTTGGCTTGCATCTCCTAAGAGGCCCCAGAGCCAGTGCACCAGTGAACAACTTCAGATCATCGGGAAACACTACTCAATCACCCCCATAAGTGAGCAAAGGGAAAGACTCAACAGGTACCCTAGCCCCACTAAAGCTAGTCCCACTCTGTGGAGTTGGCCCCTGCACAGATCTTCCACAGTGGTCCAAATCAGTCCTCACAATCAATTAGCCTGGGGGAAAATCCCTATCATTAATATGCCAAAAATAATCTAGGCTCAACTACAACAGGAGAGTGCATGCAACCCACACATGGGGCACATCTGGAGCACCAAGTTTGACTGACCAGGGAGGCTGAGTCACTGGATCCTACAGGACACCTACTACATAGGCCACTCTACCAAAAATGGGAGATGTTTGTTTCATGCATAGAAACAAACACAGTGAGGCTGCCAAAATGAGGAGACAAAGAAGTATGTCCCAAATGAAAGAATAGAACAAAACTCCAGAAAAAGAACTAAACAAAATAGAGACAAGCAAACTACCAGATACAGAGTTCAAAACACTGATTATAATGATGCTCAGTGAACTTAGGGGGAGTAGAGGAACTTAGTGAGAACTTCAAGAAAAGACAGGAAATGTTAAAATATAGCTAGAACACAAAAGTAAACAGAATTGAACACATTAACTAAAAGAAAGAATACATTACAGGGAATCAATAATAGAGTTGATGAAGCAGAGGATCAAATCAGCAATTTGGAATATAAGAAGCAGAAAACACCAAATCAGAAGAGAGAAAAAAGAATCCAAAAAAATGAGGCTAGTTTAAGAAACCTATCAACTTCAAGTGTACCAACATTTGCATCATGAGGGTGCCCAAAGGAGAAGAGAGAAAGAGCAAGGAATTGAAAACCTATTTGAAAAGGTGATGAAAAACGTCATTAACTTGGTGAAGAAAATAGACACACAAGTCCAGGAAGTGCTGAGAATTCCAAACAAGATTAGAGTTCCAAACAAGAACTCTGATACTAATATAATATTTCACAACTGTAGTTGAAAAATAAACAGTTTTTAAAAAATATTTGCTTAGCAACTACTCCTGGAGAGATGTTGGTGAGTAAAACCAACACTGTTGTTGTCCATATGGAGCTTTTAGTTTAGTTACAGATGTGAGTGAGTTTTACATACGGTATATTTGTTATAATCATAAATCAATAGTATACAAGTTATGACCTATTTTGTAGTATTAATGTATACAAAATAGGTCCCTCAAAAAAAAAAAAAGACAGAGAGATTAGCATGTAGGAAGTTTATTAGGATGAAACCTTGGGATCCACACCTATGGAGAATGAAGTTAATAGTATTGGACAGAGAAAGAAACTAAACTACAACACTGTTTCAGTAAAGGTCTCAGCTGATCCTATACAGAACTCTGGAGCTGACCTGACCCTTCAGGTTTGTCCAGTCTTGAGCAAAAGTGACCAGGACTTCATACCTCCAGGTCAACCAGGCTGCTCTTGGAGAGAAAGTAACATTGGGCAAAGCTGCTCCATTCAGCTAAAATCAATTCACACAAAGGGACTCAGCTAAAAGCTAGCAGCCACTATAATCCCTGCAGCAAGGGGAAATGAATGTCTCTGTCCTGAAGGGGAGACCTGGGTGGCACAACACAACACCTACAGTCAACCCTTTGTGCCGTTTGAATACACATAATTTAAAAAATATATATGGGAATAATTTTTCCAGGATCCTCTTTTCCTAGAGGAGGAACATTAGTGAGAAAACTGTACTACTAAAGTTGGTCTTGAGACTGCAATTGGTACTCATTATCTCCTCCCTCCATTACTCATACTACACTTAACTCACCATCATCTTATACCTCTACAAGTCTAGGTCACTTATGTGGTGCAGAGACTCTTCATCCTTGAGGAGTCTAAACCCCTGATTGCCATGCCCTTCTCAATGCTACCCTTCAATAAAAGTGTGCAAGGGTTTTGCAAAGATGTCTCGCTGAATTACCTGGATGTCAAATGTATTATTCCTTGTTCTCATACATATATCAAACTATTACCAAAAGGGAAGTCATTACCTGGTACATGTAATAGGGACTTTGCCTCTCCCGCAGTCAGGGATTTGAGTATGAAAGCTAGTTCAGATCCAAAAACTAAGCAAGGATTTATGACATTATTAATGAAGCTGTCTTCAGCATCCTGATCATTTATTTTTTTAATATATTTTTATTGATTTCAGAGAGGAAGGAAGAGGGAGAGAGAGATAGAAACATCCATGATGAGAGAGAATCATGGATTGACTGCCTCCTGCAAGTCCCCCACTGGGAATTGAGCCCACAATCCGGGCATGTGCCCTTGACGGGACTCGAACTTGGGACCTTTCAGTTCACAAGCCGATGCTCTATCCACTGAGCCAAATCGGCTAGGGCCTGATCAGTTATTCTTGATGCATTTTTATTACATAATTTGAGCATAGCTGTTTCAACTTTCAGTCTGTCTTGCTCCTGGGGTGCTGTGTTCTGTTAGCTATCTCCATATCTCTCTTACAGTCAGTATTCCAACACCTCCAGCTGCCACTACAATATTAGTGTTAACGTAAAAAACCATTGAAACCTGTAAAGAATTTTTGTGAGTTTATTTGAGCCAAACTGTCAACATATACTGGGAAGCAGAACCTCAACGAATTGAGATAATGCTCCGGAAAATGGCGGGTTACATTTGTATTTATACATTGCAATCAAAGGAGGGACATAGGTGGGTTACATGCAATCCATTGGTGATAGATTAAGGAGGTGGGATAAAGCAAAGCCGTGGGAAACCCCTGGGATTGGATAAAAAGTGAAATGATGGACACATACTTAGGTGAGTGCAGAAACAATTAACATGATAATGAAGGAATTTGTGGTATCAGTCCTGGTGCCCACCACAGTTGGTTGTATCCCAGGGGCTCCAGAAAAAGGGAAGTTACAAGTTACCCAGACATCTCACAGATATGTTATCTTAGAGGCAAAAGGCAAATGGGCTCAGTAAAGATCTAAGTTGACCTTTGTCAGGGAAGATACTGGCCTAGGATGTAACTGCCCACCATAACTGTGTTTAATTAAAGTTTAATTTCAGACCATCCTTTGTGGTTACTTTAGGTTTCTGAGTTTGCAAGACTGTCATGCAGGCCTCCCCTGAGCTTGTCAAGTCAGCATGTGGCCCCTTTCGTCCACACATCCATCCCCCTTTGGTCATAAATCAATCCAAAGGATGCATTGATGACCAACCTTTTGGTTGGATAATGGAGTCCCACGGTGCTAGGAAGGCTCATTCCTAGGATGTCTCAGTGTCAGTATGTCTCAGTGTCAGCACGTCTAGCTGAACAGGTGGACCACTGGGGATGGGGCAAGACCATAACCTTAGATGGCATTTAAGGTCAAATTATTATTATTCAAAAGGGCAGGTAAGTGGGAGGCAGTCAGATCCTATATGTCCTTGTTAAAAAGTGTTCTGGATCATTTCTAATTTTTGAGCCACCATGATCTGAGTCTTTTTGTTGTTTGTCTTATATTTTGTTTTTCTGCATCTAATATAACATTTACATATCAGGAACAAAAGTAACAATACTAAACCAATAACATTGATTAGGAACAGAAAATGTCTAATACTAGACAAGGAAAAGTCTAAGGGGAACAAGTATCCCAGTCAACCAAAAAACCCTTTACATGTATTATCATAATTTTTTATTAAGCTAATTACATGTTTTCCTCCTTCATCCACTGTCAGTTGTACCTTATGATATGTTTGGCCAGATGAATTAAGACTCTCTACTATTTCATTTTCTAGAAGCTCTAATTGTTCTTCTGGCCAATTAGTTGCCATAGAAATGACTTCATGGGGAGGATTAAGTTCAATTTCCCAATACATTGGTTTTTCAGTATCAATATTATCATAGGTTTTATGAACCTCAGGCAAAGTCATTCTGCCTATAATTTCAGTATTATACCATATTCTAGTATTATTGAGGATAGTCCCTACGCCAGCCAGTTGAACTACTGGGAATTTAAGCTTAGGACTTAACTGGCACCTGGGCTTTTTAAAACATAATGTCGTAGATCGCATTTCCCATTCAAAATTTTCCAAATTCCTGGGGAACCATGTGAGTCCCATAAGTGTCTGGTCTGGGCTTCTGCAGCCATCATAGCCACTTCAGATTCCTTGCATTAGCATAGACAACAGGCCCTGTTGAATTAGGGCACAGGCACGTTCCCATTGTTGAGTTTGTGCATGAGTTTTTATAGTCTGTCAAGTCTGTTCTATCCATGAAACTAAGGCTTTATTGTTTTTCCATGCTGCTTCCCACCCTTTTTCCTTCTTCCTGAAACAGCATTCCCTCTATATGACCTATCTGAGATAAAAATCTTTGTCTAATGAATGATGTTCTTCATTAGCTGCAAATTCAGTTTGTCCCAGGATACCAAGGCCAGCCCCTACTCCTCCAAGTATTCCCCTTTTGATTCTTTTTGGCGGGGCGGGGGGCGGGGGGGGGGAGGAGGGACAATGTTGTTGGATCCACCAGGAATGTTGTTGCCATTGGGTAGTTATGGCTTGGGAGCAGTTAGGGTGGACTGAGTGGACCCAAAAATATTGTTTCCCATGCCATAGTTAAATGGGTGAAGGTGACCCCCAAATGAGCTAGAGTTTGAGTATCCCATAGGGCTTTTCACAAGTGTCCAGGACACAAGGACGGTGGGGTAATTATAGACATCTCTACCCACCAAGTGATCCCAATAATTTCTGAAATGGGATCCATTGATTTCTTTCTTGTTTCACAGACATCCAGCCATAGGAGCATGGCTGGTGAGTCCGAGGACATGATATACTATGACAGATAGGACAGGCTGCTGCAAGCCTTTGGCTATCACATCCAGGTGTTTTTCTTAGCTATTCATCACCCATCTCTATAGCTATGCAATATTCATCCAGATTAGATCCATATACAATTCTAACCAGTGAAATTATCAGGGAGGTATTCTTGAAGGTATTTGCCTAAAGTGGGTCCTTTATAGTAGATATAGCCAGGAAAAAACAAAACCAAAGCTTATATGGATAGTAGGAGAAGACCATTGTGTGGCTAACAAAGCATTAATTTCACTATCATACCTGATAATTAGAACATCATTGTGTAGTAGGTGGGAAAGATTAGCAGGTATCCAAGTTAAATTTTTCATATCTAATAAGGGCGGAGGTCTGGGGAGGCAGATATTGTTTCCACTAGGAAACCCTAAGGAGGATAATAATAATATGAAAATCATTTTATGTACATTCAATCAATAACAATCAGATGATATAAAAACAAGGTTCAAGCAATATCAGTTTGTGAGCATTCAGGCCTTGTTGACATCGTCTTGGGATAACTGTCTGCCTCCATGGTCAGCGACTTCTCATCCTTGAAAAGTCTTTGATCTCCACTGCAGATGGAGATGGGCGTCAGAGGTGGGAGTAGAAGTCCACTCAGTCAGGTGCCTTTTTTAAATGAGAAATGTGAATCCATGAGCTACCTCTTTAAGTTTAGCTGCACATGGGTTAGTTAGTAATACCTGGTAAGGTCCCCTCCAATGAGTTTGGAGAGTCTTTTATTTGGTGTCTTTTCCAGTACACCAAATCTCCTGGTTGTAAGCCATGATCTTTGAAAACTTCGTCTCCCGGGAGTGCACTGTGAAATGAATCTGTTACCAATTTGTTAGTTCCTACAATGCAGAATGTCTCCTCTTTACTTTTCCTTATATTCAGGAAACAAAAGATTTAAAAGTCAACAATATTTTAAACAGAGTCATAAGAATAATTATCCTCAATTCATTTAGTCCCATAGTTATTTTTGTTTATCCTGATTATTTGCCAGTAGTTTTTGAATTCAGTTATTCCTTGAAGTTCTATAAATCTTCATCCAGTTTAAAAATATGACCTGCTAAGAAGCCTGCAATTCAAAGTCCAAGTCCTTTTCATGGATTTTTCTAGACATATAATATACCTACAAATGCATCAGAATAAAGCTGTCCACAAATGACAAAAATTTAAAAGTGGTATGGTTATAGATTTGATAAAAAAAAAAAAAACACTTTGCTTTTCTATAAAATATAACATTCCAAGACAACAACTTCTTGGTACATAATAATCCCTATAAAATGACATAGAGAATAATATAAAATTTGTATACCTTTAGATTCAATTATAATTTCAACATATAAAGAATAATATGTAAGATTTTAAAATGAGACACATGGCTTATTGCAAGCAGTGTATTGAGCATTGAAAATAATTCATAAACTCCCAATATGTGAAACACAAATACCCAGAGTATCACTGGCAGACGCCCCCACAGGGAATCATGACACTTTGTTTGCCCAGTATCCCTGACTGGACACATGCTACCCCCTCAAGTTTCCTGTTTGAACTTGGCTCTGAGAATCTTTGCAAGTTCCTTTCAGAAGCAGAATGCCTTAACAATGCACGTGACCTGTCCCTTGCTCTTGATTGGAGCACAGGTGCACGGTCTTTCCCGATTGGCTAATTCAAAGGGAGGGGTTGGCCTTTGCTGTTTCAAGATGGCGGCCCCCAGGGGAGCAGCAAGCCATGTGGCCAACATATTGGCTGCTAAGTCACAGTCCAAAATGGAGGCTGTCTAAACTGTTCTTTGACAGAAAAGATGATTTGTTTATTTTCACAATAAACAAGGAAAGAGCAAACCAAAATCCCTAAAAGATAGACAGCCACAATTATATTGCAGACAGACAGAAATCTCACTAGCTGTTTCTGGAGGCTGAACCCTGAGAGGGAGAGCAAGAAGAGCCCCCAAGATTAAGAATTCTTGGCAGCTGCTGGGATGTTCTTGCAATCTCTCTCATGCTTTCAACACCACCACACACAACTAGGCTTCCCCAGAGTGGGACTTGCCTCTTCTTTCAACAAATTAAACAACAACCAAGAGCCCTAACTGGTTTGGCTCAGTGGATAGAGTGTTGGCCTGTGGACTGAAGGCTCCCAGGTTCGGTTCCGGTCAAGGGCATGTACCTTGGTTGCGGGCACATCCCCAGTAGGGAGTGTGCAGGAGGCAGCTGATCGATGTTTCTCTCTCATTGATGTTTCTAACTCTCTATCCCTCTCTCTCTCCTTCTCCCTTCCTCTCTGTAAAAAAATCAATAAAGTGTATTTAAAAAAATAATAATAAATAAATAAATAATAAAAAATAAAACAACAACAAAGAGACACAAAAACACCCTCTTATACAGGCGTGCAGAACACACTAAAAGTTTACACCAGAGAATGTCCAGCGTTAAAAATTACCAAAGCAATGTCTTTTGTACCTAGTTCGGGAACTGCCCTTCTCTAGAATTTCAGTATATTCCCAATGGACTATTCAAAAAATGGGTTGGGGTCTTTTCTTGTTGCCTCTAAATCAGAGGCATGCTTCCTATGGGGAAAAACAGGTTGTAGACATCCATTAACTTCAGGATAGTTCTGAGACAGTCTCTAAAATTTTTTATTATTTCCATCTTATTGGAAGAATTTTTTTCTATGCTTTTCCTTAGAAGCTTCTAATTTCCAAATCAAGATATGCTTCCCATATACTCATTCAGTTTAATTTCAGAGCCGGCATTTTCTAATTTCTGCATGCAAAATATTAACATAGGTACCCCAAACAAACTGCATTTTTGGCCATTTCTCAGTTAATATTTTCTAGTTAAATCTTCTCATTCAGTAAAGTACTTGCAAGTAAAGGCTTCCTATCAGGAGTATTAAATGAGGGCTGGGGTCTTGGGAGCTTCTGGCCTTGGAGGCACAATTTCCCATGTTAATTTTTTTTTTTTTTTGATATCTGTAGTCTGAGCAAACTTTAGACATGTTATGTAGTGGGTCAAATGTGGCCTCAGTTTCTCTCCCGGCTGTCTAAAACCACAGGAAAGTTTCAGGGCCCAGGAGTTCAGCTCATTTATACGGCAAAGATTATTTTTGCTCAGACTCTCAGCAATTCCAATTGAAAAGCCAAAATCAAAACCAGCCACCCATTTTATTCCTCCAGTCCCACCTTAGCCTGGGTTCTGTCAACCCTTAACCTGGGTTCTGTCAACTCTGGTTCCACCACGAGGATTTTAAAACACAGCTCAGACCCTCTACCAAAGCAAGGGAAGGTCCTGGATCCAAGAGACAACTCACCCACGTTCACCCAATGGGCGGAGAACCGGCGGGCTCAATGGGCCCTTTGCTGGATTCTAGCACCGAGTCCAAGTCCAAGGGATGGTCCTGGATGAGTTTTCTTTGGAATCCTGCCACGACTACGCCAAGTAATGTTAACGTAAAAAAACCATTGAAACCTGAAAAGAATTTTTGTGAGTTTATTTGAGCCAAACTGTCGACATATGCCGGGAAGCAGGACCTCAACGAATTGAGATAATGCTCCAGAGAATGGCGGGTTACATTTGTATTTATACATTGCCATCAGAGGAGGGTCATAGGTGGGTTACATGAAATTCATTGGTGATAGATTAAGGAGGTGGGATAAAGCAAAGCTGTGGGAAACCCCTGGGATTGGATAAAAAGTGAAATGATGGACACATACTTAGGTGAGTGCAGAAACAATTAACATGATAATGAAGGAATTTGTGGTATCAGTCCTGGTGCCCACCACAGTTGGTTGTACCCCAGGGGCTCCAGAAAAAGGGAAGTTACAATTTACCCAGACATCTCACAGATATGTTATCTTAGAGGCAAAAGGCAAATGGGCTCAGTAAAGATCTAAGTTGACCTTTGTCAGGGAAGATACTGGCCTAGGATGTAACTGCCCACCATAACTGCATTTAGTTAAAGTTTAATTTCAGACCATCCTTTGTGGTTACTTTAGGTTTCTGAGTTTGCAAGCCTGTCATGCAGGCCTCCCCTGAGCTTGTCAGGTCAGCATGTGGCCCCTTTCGTCCACATTAGCAACCATTACAGAAGTCATACTCACTTTGCTTCTCTCAGTTAAACCCATGGAGCCTCTATTATTTCAGGATTCTTTCCTTGTCATTCTTATCAAGGATCCCAGTTCTTCCAAGTCCTACTGTTAGCCCTGGCCTACAGTAGATAGCCACCTGACTTCTGAATCTTGCTGGTGTTCCTCTCACTTGTGCATTTGCTTTAGTCCACAGGGTGCCTGTAGGTGTTCCCAAAGGTCATAGTACACTCATGAGTGACATCTGCTCTTACACACTCACTTCTCTTACCTTTTGATCTCTTTTCCTATCATCTGATAGGACACTTATTGGCACCTCTGTTACTCTTCTTTGGGCCATCACTTTCTCCAAACTTCCAAGAGCCTTCCTAACAGTGAGTAAGCATCCCATTCCTAGGTTTTACCCAGTATTTTAATTCATGCATCCTGGACAAGAATTCTCATGAGTAATTTATTTATAATGCTCCCTTATTCCAATTTATTTTCCAACTCCTTAACCCAGCACTCTCAGAATAAATTTTCCACATACTCCTAGATCCTGCTAATACAAATTAACTAGGCTCTGCAACAACTTCCACATATTTTTTACTCCTTTTATAGACCCAGCACTCTACTGTACTTGCTTATGTTGTGCCATAACTCTAGTCCTGAGTCCTGTAGGGGAGGGGAGCACATGCTAATTTTTGCAAGGTGAAGGTGTTGGCATTGTCTGCAAGCAAGGAGAAGCTGAGAAGCACTAGTCTCTAACAGAGAGTAATGGTCACTTCTGCAGTGTTCGGGGTGATGTGAAGTTTTAAAATTTTCAAGGTCATCAACTCTAATAATCTCATCCTAAATCTCAGAGCACCGTATCTTTTTATCTAAGGTTCTGACCTTGGCATAGGAAACTTGGTGGGACTAAATATTCAACCCTCTTGGAGTTTTCTCACTCTCATAATTAATTCCCTTACATGATCCTTAGCTTTTTCTAGACTTCAATAGATAAAAGTCTCTTTTATGTTGCCTAAGAGGCCCTCTGGCTTTCCATCCTTTTTCTTCAGTTGAAGATAATCACCCACACTTTTTCATTTACTTTCTCAAATGCATCAGTGTCATTCAGCAGGAACCATATAAATTCCAATCCCCAAATCTTCTTTCAGCAATTACACACCTTCTACCAGAGGAAACTTTGGTGTCAATTGTTGCTACTGAGTTTCACTCTAACTGGAGACTATGTCAGGGATTTCTCACCAACATGCTTAAAGGCAAGAAGTCTTTATAGTCTTTACTTTCTGTTTCCCTGCCAAGCTCTCTCACCTTCCCCAATTCAAAGCCCACATTCCATCCTCTAGAAGCTTTTCACTTACCCAACTGTGAATAACATGAGGTAATGAAGTTAAGTGCTGACCAGAGAGTTTGGGGATTTATAGCTATTGTCACCAAACACCTCTTTCTTCTAAGGCTCAACTGTTCCCATGTCTATAACCACTTCCCATTCTAAAACTTTTCTGCCTATATTTTAAAGCAATAAGCCAAAGTAATTAATTGATAATGCCTGAGGTTATGATTACTTAACAGATAAGACTTTCTTGAGTAGGGACTCAAGACATGATCATTTAGACAGAGGAGAATGAAACATTAATGGTAGAATTTATAAACAAAAAGTAAAAGCATCACGATGGTATTTTTCTTTCTGTGCAAAATCTTTATACATTATTCACCTAGTAGCAATTATTAGCAAAACCAACATCCTACTTGGTGTAAGCTTCTGTCATAGGATGTGATGTTTAATTCTGAGCAAAACTTATCTAAGATAACTTTCTAGAAGGCAATTTTCTTATGTCACAAACAAAAGAAGAAGAAGCTAATATTTTTAATATCATCTCCTCATTATCCATGTACTAAATTATATTTAAGGTACACTTTTAACTTTTTGAACAGATCCACAATTATCTCATTTGACTGTGGAAGAACAAAGGCAGATAGTATTATCTCCATTTTATAAATAAAACAACTAAATTTCACAAAGCTTGATCTTGACTATTCATTTAATATGTCTTCGCATTAGACTATTTACTTCATCATGGCAAGAACTGTGTCTGCCTTGTGGACATTGTACCTGACACATAGAGGCATTCAATAAATACTTCTCAAACAAACAAATGAATGAAGACATCTAGATAGTCCCTTGAAAAGGAAAATCAAGCATAAAAATTATGGGTAACACTATTTTTGAAGGTGCATTGGTGATCATAATTGTAAAGTTTCATGTAAATTATTATTATGAACCAATATTTGCAGATATTAGCTCTCATCATGCTTTATAATAAAAATACACACATAAAATATATAGAAAATATTATTTAAAAAGTATATGGTAACACAGAAACTTTCCTGTTTATAGTTATCTTTAATTTTAAATCTAAAGAAAGATGAATACACAGCAAAAAGAAAAAAAAAGTGTCTTTAATTAAAACACCAAGAGAAAGAGAGGGATTGAAACTTGCTTTATTTTGCTGAAATTTATACAGGTAATTTATTTTTCTGAATAAAAAAAATACAAGCTAACACTTCAAAGCTCTTGATATAAACATGATTTCAAAAAGCTGAGTGTGTGCAAGCTCTGCTATAAACCTGTTCCTTAATTATGTTACATTTTGTATTCAAAGCCATACTTGTGTCACTTTATTTCACTTCTTTTCACCCTTTCGGGAGTGTTATTCTTTAGTTTATTTTTAGTCTTGTTATGACAGATAACATTTTTGATCAATGAAAAGGTTGGTGTTGTTACCAAAGTTATGCTATGTGTAATAAAGCTGTTCTACTCCAACAATTAAAAACATTTTATTATGTAATAAAGCAAGCTCCGTTTTTCCAGCTCTAGCCACACGACATTAATTCAGACACTAATTTGCACATGATATATTATTGCTTAGAGCTATCAAGACATTTATTAGTAATATGTATATATACACATACATATTAGATTACATATTTTATTTAGATCACATATGTATCTGGTATCAACAGGTTTTTATTTTATTTCAATGTAATGAGAATTATTTCTTTTCTAGAAAAATCTGCAAGTATAAATCCAAAAGAAAAAAAATTAAGTAATGTCATAAGGTAAAAGTACTTTGGAAAAATACATACATCAAAATTAAATGAGACAATTTGAATAGTATCTAACCCAGAATACTTAGTACTCAAACATATTATTAGTTGAGACATAGGTACAAAATATTATTCATAAGGATATATGTGCAACTCAAAGCACTAAACCAGGAATTAAGAGAATTAAGTTGAGCCTGGCTGGTGTGGCTCAGTGGTTGAGCATTGACCTATGAACCAGGAGGTCACGGTTTGATTCCTGGTCAGGGCACATGCCCTGGTTGTGGCTCAATCCCCAGTGTGGGGCATACAGGAGGCAGCCAAACAACAATTATCTCTCATCATTGATGTTTCTAGCTCTCTCTCCCTCTCCCTTCCTCTCTGAAATCAATAAAAATATATTTTTAAGAAAGAGACTTGGGTTGAATCCCAGCTTTGCCAAAACATAACCATGTTAAACCCTGAGAAAGTTACCTCTGTTGGGAAAGTTTTCTACACTGTTAAATGAGGATTCAAATAGGTTCAAAAGTTTCTTCTGGCAGCCAGAGTCTCTGAATCACAAGAGTCAGCTGGATTGTTCTTTATTAGAGTTTTCCTGACCATGTACATCAAAGGTAAAAGTTGAAAACCACTCCTTCTGCCTTGTACTTACTCATTTCTTTCAGATGAATGGAAAATAATTATGCAATTATAATGTTTTTTATCAATACCTTACCAGATCTTTTTGTTTTTTTCATGTAGAAATGAACTCATCTGGTGTCAATTCAGATATTTAACCCTTGTATTTTTTTGTTTGTTTGTTTATTTGGGTCCTCCTCTTTGCTTCTTGGTGAGCCTGGCAAGAGGTTCATCAATTTTGTTTATCGTTTCAAAGAACTAGCTCTTGGTTTCATTGATCTTTTATATTGTTTTTTGTGTGTTTTGTTTTGTTTTTTTTGTTTTTTTTTTTGGTCTCTATGTTATTTATTACTGCTCTGATCCTTATTATCTCCTTCCTTCTGCTCACTCTGGGATTTTCTTGTTGCTCTCTTTCTAATTCTTTAAGTTGTAGAGTTAGATGACTTACTAACATTTTTTCTTGTTTTTTGAGGTAGCCTGTAGACCTATAAAGTTCCCTCTCAGGACTGCTTTCATTGTGTCCCATAGATTTTAGGTTGTTGTGGTTTTATTGTCATTAGTTTCCAGGATGTTTTTAATTTCTTCTTTGACCTCTTTGGTAACCCAATCATTGTTTAATAGCATGCGATTCAAATTCCAAGTGTTTGAATTTTTTCGATTGTTTTTATTGTAGTTTATTTCTAATATTATGCCATTGTGGTCTGAGAAGATGCTTGATATGATTTCAATCATCTTGAATTTGGGGAGACTTTGCTTGTGACCCAATATGTGGTCTATTTTTGAAAATGTGCCATGTGCACTTGAGAAGAACGTATATTCCGTGGCTTTGGGGTGAAATGTTCTAAAGATGTCAATTAAGTCCATCTGATCTAGTGAGTCCTTTAGGATTGCTATTTCTTTGCTGATTTTTTGTCTAGAGGATTTATCCAGTGATGTCAGTGGTGTATTAAAATCCCCTACTATGATTGTATTGTTGTCAATCTCTCCCTTGACATCGTCCAGGAGTTTTTTTATGTATTTGGGTACTCCTGCCTTGGGTGTATATATGTTTACCAGAGTTATATCCTCTTGTAGTATTATGAAGTGGCCTTCCTTATCTCTTGTTATGGCCTTCACTTTGAGGTCTATTTTGTCAGATATAAGTATTGCTACCCCAGCTTTTTTTTTTTTTTTTCATTTCCATTTGCCTGAAAGTTATTTTTCCATCCCTTCACTTTCAGTCTATGTAGTCCCTTGTTCTGAGGTGGGACTCTTGTAAACAGCATATATATGGGTCATGTTTTTTATCCAGTCAGTCACTCAATGTCTTTTGATTGGAGCATCTAGTCTGTTTACATTTAAAGTTATTACTGAAAGGTACTTGTTTGTAGCCATTTTTATTTTTTGTGCCTGTGTTCCTTCTTACTTTTTATTTCTTCTTTTTACACCAGTCCCTTTAGCATTTCTTGCATTGCTGGCTTGGTAGTGATAAACTTCCTTAGCCTTTTTTTTGTCTATAAAGCTCCTTATTTCCCCTTCAGTTTTGAATGATAGCCTTGCTGGATAGAGCATTCTTGGATTCAGTCCCTTGCTTTGCATCCCTTTGTAAATTTCATTCCATTCTTTTCTGGCCTGATGTGTTTCTGTTGAGAAATCATTTGATAATCTAATGGGAGATCCCTTGTACATAACTTTCTTTCTCTCTCTTGCAGCCTTTAAGATTCTCTCTTTGTCCTGAACATTTGCCATCATAGTTATGATGTGTCTTGGTGTGGGTCTTTTTGGGTTCATCTTGTTTGGGATTCCCAGTGCTTGTGTGACTTTTTTCTTCCCCACATCAGGGAAGATTTCTGACATTATTTCTTCAAATAGGTTTTCTAACCCTTGTTCCTCTTCCTGTTGTTCTGGCACCCCTATTAGTCGTATGTTGCTTCGTTTCCCCACCCAAATTCTACCTCTTCTATTTTTTTTTAAATCTTTATCACTGAAAGTATTATATATGTCTCCTTTTTTCTCCCATTGACCTCTCATAGCCCATCCTCATCCCAGGCCTCCACCACCTTATTGTCTGTGTCCATGGGTTAAGCATGTATGCATACAAGTTCTTGGGTTGATCTCTTCCCACCCACCCCCTCATTCTGTCTGAGATTTGACACTCTTTTCCATGCTTCTATGTCTCTGGATCTATTTTGTTCATCAGTTTCTTTTGTTCATTAGATTCCACATATGAGTGAGATCATATGATACTTGTCTTTCTCTGACTGGCTTATTTTGCTTAGCATAATACTCTTCAGGTCCCTGCATGCTGTCTCAAAGGGTAAGTATTTACCTTTAGAATGACTTTCTAGGGGTCATCCAAGAGTCAGCATAAGCTATGTATGCTTATACAACAAGGATATGCTTAAGCCACCAGAGCCAGTAGATTTTTATCCTTTATCATTGGATCTCTGTGTGAGATGGATATGGCTTTCACAGCTCAGGGAGTTTACACATTTGTCTGCCTTCAGCCAGGGACTAATAACTCAGAAGCTACCTCTCTGGTTGCTCATGAGACCACACACCTTTGGGTACATACATGGTCTGCCAGACGACCAGCAATAAAATGCAATTTAATTTTTGATCCAGGCTTTCTTGGACTAACCCTAAGATAAGTTATAATTCAGCCAGCATTTGATCAAAAGTTATACTTAGATCCCTTGAGCCAAGTAAGACTTTCTCCCTTTGCTCATGAATTTCTGTGTGGCATGGAGAATGCTTTCAACTTTTCCTTCTCTGGTTGCTCCAGCCTTCCAGACCCCCAGGCATGAGTGTGAGCCCTTATGATGACTCTTTTCCTGGCTTAGGCATGAATTTCTCCATGCCTTGTTTGTAGCAAAGCCCATGTTCTCAGGCATCACTGTGGATCACTAGTCCTTAAAACCTGACTCTTACCTTGCTCAGAATTCAGCTCACTACACTGGAGCTGGGAAAAGGGACAGGGGTCTGCTTCTAATGGAATTATACCTCTACTCTAAGTAAACATTGAAATAAATGGCAGCCTCTGGTCTCCTCAGTTTGCCCCTCTTGGGGTCCAGTGCATGAATTCGTGCATGGGTGGGGTCCGACCAGCCTGGCCAGGGGGAAGGGACATGGGTGGTTGGCGGCCTGCCTGCTGGTCGAACTCCTGGTCGAGGGGACAATTTGCATATTAGCCTTTTATTATGTAGGATATGCACTGAGTGGCCAGATTATTATGTGTTCAGAGATCATAATAATCTGGCCACTCAATGCAGATATAAAAATACATTGATTTATCTAATTGTATATTTAGAAAACTCAAGACTTTTAGCTGAGAACACTGGGTCCATTCCTTACTTAAGATAACCCAACTCACTTAGAAGCAAAACTCAAGTGTCCTAACTACTAGTCCAGTAACTGTATTGCTCAAAGGCACAATCTTATTAATATTTCAGTCTTTATGAAGTGGCTCTGCTTTTCATCATCTTTCCTCCACAATCTCCCCATCTTCTGTGTCTGCGATAAGTTCCACTAAGTTTTCCATCATCTCAGAAATAACTTCAAGCAGAAAAATATCTCTAAATACCCACAAGATATTTAGATGTGGACAGGTGCCCTTTTATGCTCATATGGTACCCTCTATTCCCTAGAAGGTAGTATCTCTATCTTACTGCATAGCATCTTCACATTATCTGTGTATGGGTTCTGCTCTCATTACCATAATTCAGATACCATAAATCATCTCAGAATCCATCAAAACATATGGCTGACATTTAGTATTAGGGCCTAGGTAAAGGCTAACTAAACTAAATGCACTGAGCTCATAGTTCAAAACTCTGGACTAGAGAAAAGAAAACTAAGCAGAAAGGATGTCAAAATATGCAGGTCCTAATCTTCACTCTGTAACTAACTATTTGTGTGATTTTGGGCAAATCATTTTCTCATTGGGATTTAGTTTCTCACATAGTAAATAAAGAAATTTACTAGACTTAAATTCTCTCAAGGGTCACAGTGTTTACTTCATCAATGGTGCTCAGGAAGTATTTAAGACAAGAAATTGATGGGGACTTCTCTAAGTTCTCAAAGATCATTCTAGCTGTGGAACTATGCTGTGGATGATTCCATCAGAAATAGCTCTATACTGAAGTGAGTCAGAACTGTCCATGGGTGGTTATAATTCTAGAGAACAGTCAAAGGGGATATTTTGTTCCCACCGGTGTTAGTGACCACATAATCCGGTACTGTGGCTTATTCTAAGCAAAAATAAACTAATCATAAAGGGGCCCATTCTCAAATTAGCCCATTGGCGACCTCTAGAGGACTTTTTATTTTTTACAACAATATAAGAAATGAAGAAAACATTTAAAATATATACATTCATCTTGGTGTGTATCTAATTAAGTTTTCTATTTAGAGAAAGTAAAATTGTTATTCTATATTTACAAAAATTCCAGGTTTAGGGTAATAAAATACTTTGTTGTTTGTTTTTTTAGGTTAGTTTGTAAATCAGCCCTGCCTGGTTTAAAACAAGGTTTAATATAAAACTTTGCTCCACTAATTCTGGACCCTCAAGGGTTCTCCTTGTATCATCGCAGTTTTGTAAATGTTTGTGTCAGCCCCTATAGACTTTTAACTGCTGGACTAGAATGTATTATCTTCATATTTTCAGTGTCTATCACAGTGCTCATTTTACAGAAGATTTTTAAAAGGACTGGAGATAATCCCTGTTTCGGAAATCTGCCATGAGAATAACACTGAGGCAATGCACACGAAGCAGCTCTGTAAGGCACTACACAAATGCCACCTATGTCACCCAGCTCGATACAATGGGAAAGAGAGACTCCTTATTCAAAGCATTTACAGCGGCTGAGGAAGCAGCTGCTTGCATGATGCAGAACTGAGAATAGTTTTGTGTGATAGCATCAATCTGTTTGGGGATCTAAATGTAACCCTGGCTGTAATCAGAACTTGGGTTGGGCAGGTAGAATGCCAGTGGTAATAGAAGGTAAGAAGTGGGAAAGGTAATTCAGGTGAGAAAAGCACATGAAGGTGTGAAGGCATGTCATACAGTGAGGTAGATATGGCTGGAGTGAAGGATGAATGAGAGGAAGAGTAAGCAATGGTTGTGAATGTGTGATAGTAATGAAAAGCCTCGCCTAACGCTTAAATGCTGGTTAGGAGCTAGACCCCCACTAGACCACACTGGGTCTAAATTGAACCTGCAAGCTTATTAATACTGAGAGCCCAAATGCTCATTTACAATTCTACCATATAGAATTGTAAATTTTGAGCCACCAGAATAAAAAGTTACTTTTTATTCTGGTGGCTCCAAAAATTAGTTGCTCCCCAATCTTCCTTCTCCTTTTCTTTTCACAGCAGTCCCAAGAGGACAATCAAGTGGATTCACTGAATTCACATTGCTATGATCGCCTCCAGGCCACACCCCTAACTGCAGTGGCATTTTACTTACTCCCTGGGGGATAGATGAACAAATGGGTAGGTAAATGGAAAAATGTCATTTTGCTGAGGTGCTGTCTAAGGAAGATGTGCTCCATAGCTATAAATATTTTATATTTGTATCTGATTGACATTTTTATACTTTTCTTTTTCAAAAGAAAAATAAAAAATCAGAAGGCTCTGAAGATTCTTATCCAGCTATTTATTGGCCATCTCAAGGGCACATCACCTGGGTATATTTTTTTTCTCCACTCCTTCTACCAACTTTTTCTTTTTCTATCCTTAATGTAGTTTCATCTATTATAAATTAATAAGATTCACTTTGCTATCAGTCACCTGCTGTTTGTAGAGTTCTGTAGACCTGTCTCTCCTGTTTCTGTATGGTTGTATCAGCAGTATAGAAGTTAGAAAAGGAGCACAACATCACCATCACAAACACAAACACACATACACACACACACACACACACACACAGAATCTATTGTAAGTTTGAAATATTGATCTTAGAGAAAAGCTGGAAATGGCCTGAAATAAAGCATTAGAGAATCCAGCCCACACAAAGAGTACATGAAGGAGCTATGAAAAATGAATTGTCTTTTTCCCATTTCTTATACACTGGGCCATGTGGAGGATGATAAAGAACTCCTGTCATAATCTTGCCTGCCTCTGTTGCTTAAAAATGCTGAGTCAGCTCCCTTTTCAGAGAAGTTTCAACCATTTGGGGGAAAAAAGTTATTTTTCCAAGAATAAAGGCATGAAATTCTCATGTGTCCAGAAAAACAGACTTTTCATAATCTCTGTTACTCTAGACCCCAATTTATATGAATGTTAGCCTCTAATATTTTCTTTCCCTATATAGTTTTTGTATATGTACATCTCTCTACCCCAGACTGTGAATTCTTTGCCAATGTAATTTGATTTTATTACTATTTTCTTTAATTTATCAAATAATTGCATTGTATATATGATAAGCCATATACAATACCAAGTGCTTTCTAAATATTATAACTCATTTAATCCCCATAACAGCCCTATGATTCAGAGGCTATGATTATCTCTACTTTTCAGATTAAGGACCTGAGGGTCACAGAGATTAAGTAATTTGCCCATGGTCAGGAGCTCACAAATAGAGAAGATGGGAACAAAAAGCAGACTCTGAGTCTTTGGGTCTCTGCTTTGAAGAACTTTTCTTTTCAGCCTTTAATGGTTATCAACTACACCCCAAGGCTAGCACAAGGTCGGCAAATATTAGCACTCAGTAAGTTCTCATGAAATGAATAATATATTTGTCCTGATTTTTAATCTTCTACTAAATTAAATGTTTATATATTTATTGTCTGTCTCTAACCTATGAGCTCTTAGATGTCAGGAATTTTGTCTGACTTACAGCTATATCTCAACTTTTGAAATTGTGCCTAATAAGTCCTCAACAACTATTTGTTGAATGAATGAGTCAGTGATCTTTACATCAAAAAGACAAGCTTTCACAGATAGAAACTATGACATCATAATCTTTTGTATTGGGTTTCTACTTCTGCTGTAACAAATTACAAGAAACTTAGTGGCTTAAAAATATATATATATATACATATCTTACGGTTCTAAATGTTAGAAATACAACATGGACCTCATTGGTCTAAAATCAAAGAGCTGGCAAGACTGCCATTTTTGGTACACACTTTTATTAGCCAGAAAGAGTCTCCATACTCATTAGCAATCACTCCCCATTCCCCGTCTAAACCATCCTCTTCCCCATCCCATCCAATCCTTAGGCAACCATTAACCTAATGTCTGTCTAGGTATGCCTATTCTGAACACTTCTAATAAATGGAATCATTGGCCATCTGAGAATGACTTTTTGCACTTATAATGGTCCATCCATGTTGTCACATGTAGCAATACTTCATTCTTTTTTTCATGTCCAAAAATATTTTATTGTATGAATATTTCATTATGTGAAGAAGGGAAAGTAAGACAAGAGATGAAGGAGGAAGGTGAGATAAATGAGAAGAGGGGAGGTAAGGAAAGTGATGAGAGAGAATGAGAGGGAAGGAAGGAAAGAAAAGGAAAGAAGGAAGGAAGGAAGGAAGGAAGGAAGGAAGGAAGGAAGAAAGGAAGGAAGGAAGGAAGGAAGGAAGTTAATGGGGGAAAGGCAGTATAAGATGTTGTTTCAAATATGTGTAAATGAGGAAAGTGATTGAAATATATGAGTTTAGCCCTGAATAGGTGGAGAGAGAGGGAGGCTCATACAACTACAGGGAAGTAGTTAAATGATATAAAATATAAGTTGGCAGCTGATAGAATTTAATGAAACATCAATTGCCTAGATATTAATTCTCTTAATGAGATACATACAAAAGAATTGAAACATATTCAATTTAGCAAATGTGTATTGTTGACTTTTTGAAACACAGTGAAGAATCCAGAAGTGAAAGCTATGCCCCATGATATTCAACAGCATGCAGACTCATTGAACACTGTTTCTAAAAAATTCATATTTTAAGAATTTTATGGAATTAGAAATTCAGGCTTGAAAAATTATATGTGCTTGAGTTCCCTTCTAAAACATGCCTGGCAAGTGGGCTTTCAATTTCTTCTTTTTTTCTTTAAAATTTTTTTATTTTATTTTTAAAATTACAGTTTACATTCAATATTATTTGTATTAGTTTCAGGTATGCCATACAGTGGTTAGATAATCATTTACTTTACAAAGTTTTCCCCCTGATATTTCCAGTACCCTATTGGCACCACAGATAGTTACAACAATAATATTGCCTGTATTTCCTATGCTGCATTTTACATCTGCATTACTATTATGTAACTACCAATCTGTACTTCTCAATCTCTTCACCTTTTCTTACAGTCTCCCAATTCCCCTCCCATCTGGCAATCATCAGGTTCTGTATCTATATATCTGTTTCTGTTTTGTTTGTTCTTTTATATTGGTGGGTTTTTTTTAGATTTCACATGTAAGTGAAATCATGTGGTAATTGTCTTTCTCTGACTGACTCATTTCACTTAGCATCATATCCTCCAAGACCATCCATCCTGTCGCATATGGTAATGTTTCATTCTTTTAGATGGTCAAGTAATATTCCATTGTATATAGGTACCACTGCTTTCTTATCTACTCATCTATTGATGGGCACTTTGGTTGCTTCCATAGCTTGACTATTGTAATTAATGCAACAATGAATACCTATCGATTGATGTTCTCTTCTGAACTAGAAGTAGAATCACTGTGTCATAAGGCAGTTCCATTTTTAAATTTTTGAGGAACCTCCATACTGTTTTCCACAGTGGCTGCACCAATCTGCATTCCTACCAACAGTGCATGTGAGTTCCCTTTTCTCCATATCCTCACCAAAACTTGATTTATTGATGATAGGCACTCTGGGGTTTTCAACTTCTGCTCTAGTACAAAATGGGTGGTGGTAGGGAATGGGGAAGAAAATAGCCTTTGCTTGGGGCAATGGGCACATAATACAGTGTTCAGATGATATTTTATTAACTTGTACACTTGAAACCTGTATGGTTTTGAGAATCAAAGCCACCCCAATAAATCCAATTAAAAATAAATTTTAAAAAAAGAATAAGTAACTCTCATTCTATTATTACGAGGTATTGAGGTTTTGAAGCAATGTTATTTGGGTGCAAATCCTGTTTCTACCACATAAAAGATATGTGACCTGGAAAACCTCTCTGTGCTTAGTGTTCTCATCTAGCAAACAGAAATAAAGAGTGCACTTAACTCAGAGGACTGTTGTAATGCTTCAATAAGTGAATACATGTAAAAAATTTAGAACACCCTGGCATATACCATGTCTTTGGTAAATTATAGCTCTAGCTGTAAGATAACATAACCTGATTTTAAATTTTTTCTTACGCAGGGCAAAATTATTATCTATGTGGCTTCCATCCATAGGTTCCAGCTCTACCTCTTCCTTTCTAGACCCTTTACTAGTAAATTAAATTCTTGCTTAAGTGTATGTGTGAAATCAAAGAATCATGTTCTGTCCTGTAACCTAGAATAACCTGACTTGCTTAAATTAGCTTATACTAATCATTTTTACACACTGTGAGTCACATTATAGCATTCTTGAACAAGATATTTTAATAGTTACAGAGCATTTATCATGGAACTTTATTCTAGTTTACTTACTAGTTTTTATTGTTGGAAACTAGCATTTTGTTTTATTACAAAAAAATCATTATTTAACAGTTTGCATTTTGGATCATTTTATCAGATCCAATTGCTATAAACAAAATTATTGTCTATAAAGTGTACAAAATGATTTTCTGTTCTGCCATCACATTCTTACACAAAAGGAGTTTGGTACTGTTTACTTATTTGAAAAAAATTTAAATGCTATTCTTATAAGTCTTTAAATTATGGATTTTAAAAGTGACAATTTATTATTAGCATTCTTCTCAGAGCTTCAATATGTACATTAGAAATATTGAAAGGGAGAGGTCATATCCAGTGTGTCCCAACATAGTTGCGATTAAAACCCTTTCTTTTCTGTATGTGGAACCTATTTTGGGGAATTCAGTATTAAAACATTGGAATAATTATCTGGTTACAAACATTAAAAAAAATGGAACATTTTAGGAATAAAGGATTTTCTTTCTTTGTTCCTATTCCTGTTGCTATGTGTGGCACCATTTCCTGGGGCGGGGGCAGGGGTGGGCACCACATAAACATTTAGTTGAAACCAAAGATGATGCTTCCTGTGAGATAATAAAGACAAGACAATTTAACACTTAAAAATTTTTAAATAAAGAGGTAGAGGGAATTCAATAGAGGATCTTCACTAATAAACACTTAAGAAAGACAAAATTAACATATGCTGGAACAACTGTCTCTTAATTCAATGTTTTAAGCAGGTCCCATGAGAAATCAGCAGCCTAAGAACTAATAGAAAACATCGGCATATTTTGACTAGAATGTAACACATTTATAATGAAGACATTATGATTACTGTAATTTAATGGTCACTTAATGCAATCAGCTTTCTAGAATTGAGGAAGAAATTCCACATATGAGGCTAGATTCTGAATAATCAAAAACAAATAGAATGGAATTTATTTAAAAAAAAATAAGAAGAGGCCCTAGCCAGTCTGGCTCAGTGGATAGAGAGTCAGCAAACGGACTGAAGGGTCTTGGGTTTGATACCAGAGGCAACCAATCGATGTGTCTCTCTCATATCAATGTTTCTCTCTGTTTCTCCCTCTTCCTTACACTCTTTTTTAAAAATCAATGGAAAAATATCCTCAAATGAGAATTAAATAAATAAACAAGAAGAGGAACAGGCCTGATTGAGCTTTTAGTTTAGCCACCATTATTGCTGCTTTGCTATTGGGCAAGGGCTTGTAGGCCATCTGTTTACTCTCTTTATAAAATGGGAATACTAATGCTATCTGCTTTCGCTGTAACATGAAAAAAGAGATTGTCTCATACTAACAATTGAAAACTTGAGAAATTGCTCTTATTTTCTGATCATACATGGATAACACTGAAGAAAAATAAATATTTGTTCTCCATACTCAAAAAAGAAAAGAATTTGAAAGGGAAGAATTCCTATAGATTTGTGATTTATGTTCTTCTTACCGAACCAAAGCAGCAATTGCTCATCTGAACAAATTCAATTATGGAAGTATTTTTTGAATACTTTCTATGTGTTCAAATCTGGATTAATAACAATTAAATAATGTAAAATCTCTGTGAGTAGCATTAAAAAATACATATTTGATTTCTAGCCTTGATTTTTTTTATGGCTATGTGCAACTGGACCCTTTACTTCTCTGATCCTCTACTTGCTCATCTATAAAACAGTTTCAGTAATAAATGTTACTTTTTAAGGTTCTTAAAGGGATAAGTCAGATAACTTTCAAGAAAACATTTTATATACTGTAAGATATTTGCCAATGTTAGTGATCATTCCAGGAAAATTAGAGAAAAGATGAGCTTTAATTCTGATACTTTCATGAAGTCCTTTTAAATCTAGACAGTAAAATTGCTGAAAATCTGGGTGGAAACATTTTTCCTCCTGCTCTTAGAAAATGGTCAACCAAGCATGCTTTCCTTGGGTAAGTACTCAAAAGAGCCCCTTTTCAGCTCTAACCCTAATTTTTTTCTTCTTTTCTCATATCCATTAACCAAAGCTCTGTCATCTCCTATCCTGTTTCTTCATTAAATAGTCATGTAAAAGTTCCTAATGCCATACTATATTGTCTGTGATAAACATAATTTTTCACACTGTTCTTTGATTTAAATTAATATCTAAAGTGTCATGTGACTTTGAAGTGCCACTCATAATATAACCTATTACTGTTGACTTAATTTAGGCCAATGAAATGAATATAGAGATTTCAATGTGCCAATTTCAAGCAAAGGCTCAAAAGATTACACATGTTACCACTGTGTATGTGGGGTGTGTTTTTTGTTTTTTGTTTTTGAGGGGGAGGGCATGGAATAGTGTTATCTGCCATATTCATGAAGCCTCTATTCCAAAGAGACTATAGAGATATATGCAGCATGCTAAGAGTATATTTCAATTTTTTATTGTTGACACTATTACAGATGTCCCCAACTTCCCCCCTCTTTGCCCACCTCCACCCAGCATATGTTTAAATTTTAAGAAACTGCTAAACATTGCCAAAATAGTCTTATCATTTTGATTGCCACCAGCAATGTATGAACATTTCAGTTGTTACACATTCTAGACTTAATTTTCTTTTTTTTTTTAATTGTAGCCATTCTATTGGAAGTGTAGTAGACACATACTGGTAGCTCATTTGTGGTTTTATTTTGCATTTTTCTGATGACTAAAGATGTTGAGCAGTTTCTAATATGCTTATTGGTCTTTTTTTGTGTCTACCCAAATCTACCCTGTGGTTTTTTGTTTTGTTTTGTTTTTGTTGTTAATCTTCACCCAAGGATATTTTTCCATTGATTTTTAGGGAGAGTGGGAGAGAGAGGGAAAGACAGAGAAACATCGATGTGAGAGAAACACATCCATTGGTTACCTCCTGCACAAGCCCTGACCAGGGCCTGAGCAAGGGAGGAGCCTGCAACTAAGGTACATGCCCTTGACCGGAATCGAACCTGGGACACTTTGGTCAGTGGGCCGATGCTCTATCCACTGATCAAAACCAGCCAGGGATACCCTATGTTTTTTAAATTTGTCTTCTTATATATTGAGCTGTGTTTTGTCATATATTTTAGATATAAGCCTTCTATCAGCTAGCTGCATATGTATAGACAGATAAATGTGACATATAAATCCAAACTATATATTGCTCCAGAAATCCCTGAAACTCTGTTAGTTCCCGCTCAATTTGCTTTCCTTCTTTTAATCAGATCTCTTAATGTCAATAGATTTATTTTCATGTTCCCTAACCCTACTCCCATCTTCAAAATTTTGAAGCATCTGACTTAGTCTTTTTATTTGACTTACCATACTTTTCAGGTCTAGGATTTTCTTTTTCATTAAAAAATTTTAATGTTGACATAATTGCAGGTGTCCCCTTTTCACCACCCTTTACCCACCTCCACCCACCTTTCCTCTCCCTTGGCCCTCACCAAACTATTATCCATGTCCATAGGGTATGCATATATGTTCTTTAGCTAATCCCTTCACCTTCTTTATCCAATCACCCCTCCCCCTTTAATAGTTTCCATTTATCTGTTGAGATCTCCTATCTGCTCATTCATTAAAACCATTTTCTTTAATTCCTTTATTTGTATTTGTAATAGATGACCTTGTAGTCTGTCTGCTAATAAAATATATGTGAGCCTGTGAAGTCACTGTAGAAAGCAGCAAATTCAAAAGTCTCAATTTATGTAGCTCTGTCTTTTAGAATTAGAGTTCTCTCTGATCTTTCTGTCTGTTTTACTCTGGGCCCCACTGTTTCACCCTCATTTGCATATTATAATACACAGCCAGAGATTGAGGCAAAGTTTGTGCACAGATTTAGGGTTTCTTTGCCTCTCTTATCACTTCAAACTGATCAGGCTGCGCTTTTCTGCTACCATTACCAGGAGATTGGGTAATATCCTTTGACAAAAAAAGACACAAACTCATAATTCTTACTGTTCCAGTTGAAGTTTTTCAAGAGTAAACTCTTTTCCTGGTTTATGATGTCCCAGTGCCTTTAAATCACTTTTTGTCCCAATATTATGCTACCAGAAACAAAGCCTATCATCATTTACTCCACTATCAATATTAGGATTCAGTTTAATATTTCATTTTCATGTAAAACTTTTAAAATATATTTATGTAGGACCATGGCATTTTATTTTTTCTGGCCTGCTGATTAGATTCTAGTTTATGAATCACACACATAATTGATCTTTGTTAATAACCAGTTTTTTTATTTTGAAATGAATGGATAATTTAAAATACTTGTAAAGCTGAGTGCCAAATCCTAGATATTTATATTTCCAATCACTTACTATTGTTTTACCTACACAAAGTTGAATAATTATTGTGCTTCATCTTTATAGACTTTTCAATGCAATCAAAACTATTTGCATGGTCATATCTTATCAATTTACTTGAATGTAATTAAGTCATATAAATAAAATATAAAATACAACCACATACATGTTGTTTTAGGGGGGGAAACCCTAAAAGCTGGTATGCAAGCATTATTTTTTAGGAAAAGTCTATGGGCATGATAGAGATAGTCTACCAGCACCAAGAGTTCACAGGGTTTGGTCATCAATTAGTTTGTTTTACAGAGGATGTGGAGAGAGGGAGATTACTGAATGAGATAGTCAAGTGGTATTACAGAAGACCAGAAAAAAAACCAAGCCATGCTTAGAGAAAGGGAGTTACATTTTATTAAGGGCAGGGCCAGAGAAAAATGTGCCTTTCAAATTATGGGCCCCCCCACATGGAGGAAACCTTTTCTATTTATACTTTTCCTAGCTCTTTTGTCTCCCAAATTTGGAATGAGACTTCCGGGCCTTCTGGGAAAGAAGGCCTACGTGCTGGGAAGGGGCCATGAGACCATATCTCAAGGCCTGGCCTGGTGTCAGCACTGACAACTCTGTCTGGGGCATAGTCCACGGCCTCTCTGGAATGGGAGTAGTCTTATTTTCCTTATTATTTAAGCAAGCAAGCGTTTACAGAAGCCAAAATAGCAGGGTTAAAATTTCAAACAGCAGTTTTTATATAAGATGGATGCTTCAGTGGAAGCCCATTAATCGAGAATATTCACCTTATTACACTCTCCATTTTATATCTGAAGAATATGAAGTTCAGAAAGAGTAATAATATCCCCAAGTTCATACAACTGGTGTATGCCAACATGGCATTGGAACCTTTGTTCTCTTTATGAACCTGAGCTTTTACTATATATTACATTTTCCTGAAAGTCTCTTTTAAGGGACAAAAATACCTTTTCTAAGCCATCAGAGGAAAACATGCCTGAGAAAAACTCAAGAGGTATTCTTCTCCAGTGTTTGATTAGTCAGCAAGTTGTTGAAGTTCAATCTATTGTAGATTAGATAAAAAATGCACTAGGGACCCTTGTAATGCACTTGAAAATTGCATTTACTTACATGAAGTAATTGACTAAATGACAAAGTTTTTAACGTAATCTATTTAAACCAAAATTAAACCTTACAGATATTGGCCTTTCTACTTTTTTCCTATATTGAAAACCAGCCAAGTTACTCATTTTCTTTCACCTACTTACTTAAATGTTTCTAAATTGCTAAACATACTCTGCATTTCACTGAGTAATGTACCAATTTTACTTTGGAAAATGTAATACCAGTAAAATCATTCTGTGTTACAAACTTTTCATTCATCCTTAAAATCTACAATACTAAAAGGTTTTATGTCTACAACTATATCTATTTATACATCTGTATATTAAGTCCTTTATCTTACTTTTGTATGATGACTATCAAGTAATGATATATAAAATTCATAGTTCTCTTTAAACAAAACTGGCATTTGCAAATTATCACTCATGATATAGACATAAGATGCATAAATTTTTAAAATTAGAAGATATTTTAAATACCAATTAGTTCATTGGTTTGCAGTCTTATATTTTCATATTTCTAGTGACCCTTTTGTTAGTATCAGTATTATGAAAGTATTTTTGAATTTTCCAAAAATATCATGAAAAACATACATTTACTTTAGTTAAGGTCCACAGTGTAGAAAATAAATATCAAAGTAAATTTATAGCAACCTAGATTGGCAATATGTAAAAAAAAGAAAAAATACCATGACTGTTACGAATTTAAATAATCACTAATGAATAAATTCAATCTTATGGGAATACCTTTTCAAAATATGGTATTGAAAAAAATAATAAAAATTGTAGTAGCTACTAATCTAATTCCCTCATATCAACATTAATTATTTTTAGGGAAATACATTTATTCTTACTGATAATCAAATTATATAAATAGCTTTATAGTTTAAAGGTAGTCATAATATCTCACCTTTAATTTCATGGGTACAAAAACCAAGACAAAAAAAGTCAATTGAAAAACTGGAGCTGTCTATATCTGACATATTTGCCTGCAATAGTAATTGATTATCAGAAATTATTCAATATAAGTACTCACTAATTCATAAGTGAACAGTATACATATTTGGGGTCATGTACATGAGAAGACTGGCAAGATTTTTGAGACTCATATGTCACACAAAGTGAAATGGTCTATTATTCAATTCAGACTAATATTTTTTGTCATTTATTCATCCCAGCTAGATTTAAGGACCATATTAAGGCAAGTACTGCATGCTATAAAAATATCGACACATCATTCCTGGAGGGGATAATTATCCATTTTTCCAGGTGTCCAAGACATGGAAACAACCAAAGTGTCCTGTGATAGAGGACTAGATAAAGAAAATGTGGTATATATACAATCAAATACTACTCAGCCATAAGAAAGGATGAAATAGTGCCACTTGCAACAACATGAATGGACCTTGAGAACATTATGCTAAGTGAAGTAAGTCAGACAGACAAAGGTAAAAACCATATGAGTTCATTCATATGTGAGATATAAAAATGATACTGATTAACACAACCAGCTGTGTGATGGCTGCTAGAGAAAAGGGGTTAGGGAGAGAAAGGGGTCTTAATATAAGTTTACAGGAGGAGATTTGACTTTGGGTGGTAGTCACATGGTGCAATTCACAGATTTTGTAACCCATACATGAAACCTATATGTTCATGTTGACCAATGTCACCCTAACTGATTTAATAAATAAAATAAAAAAATAAAGTTCAAGCAACATGAAGAGACAGTTCATAGAAAAATAAGTACCAATGACCATTTAATATATGAAAAGGTGTTCAGCTTCACTCAAAATGAGAACTAAGGATCAGATATATTATTTTTCACCTTCAAATTAACAAAAATTCAAATGTGCCAACATCATTAGCAAGGCTGTGGAACAAAGCAGACAAGGTCTTGCTTTGGGGAATATAAAAATGGGACAAATTCTATGTGTGGCAAATTGGTAGTAGCTTTCAAAATAACACTTGCATTTCCTCTTTGACTGGCAACTGCACCTCTTCAACTGTATTCTAAAGATACAGCTGCTAATAAACAAAATAAAAGCATAATGTCATATATTTCATCATTGTTTATAATAGCAAAAGATTGGAAGTATGCCAATGTTCAGCAAGAGATTAAATAAACTACTCATCCCTCCTCTCACATGCACACGTGCACATGCATGCGCGCGCGCGCGCACACACACACACACACACACACACACATATACAAACACATACTCCACTCCATTATCTTGAATTTCTTGCTTTGGTCTTATAAAACCAGTTGTGATTACTGAGCACTTCATGCTCTCTCTCTATTCCTTAAGCTCTCCAAATATATTTTTATGTATACAAATATCCCTGATTTTTCTTCTTTTTTTTTGTTTGTCCCTGCCACAGAGGCCATTAAAATTTCTACTTCTACCCATGCCCAAGCAGTTGCTCTTCCAGTGTAATTAGAAGAGCAGGGTTCCGTGTTCCCTAATGCCCTCTGCACTGCAGAAAGGGAAACATCTAATAATCTCACTAATTTTTCTATAGATAATAAAAGTGCTTATCTCATTATCTTTACTCCTGAATGTATCCCATGGTACTTCAGTTATCTACTCCATGTCTGTTACACTGATGCAGTAGGTGCAGTAGGTGCTGCTTAACACAAACACACTTATCTTAGAAAATGTGTACTTGCAACAGGCAAAAGGGATCTGAAAGGGCTTTTGGAAAGGCTTGTTTCACCCAAAGGAACAAGTAATGCTGGTTCATACCTCTGATTATTTCCCTATTTTGTCTCATTGTAAACATGTAGGGCATTCTTCCTGTGGTCTTAGCTCCTAGGCATGCTGGGAACCGCAATGGCACAGACTTGTGGAAAAAGGAAAATAATGTCAACATGTGTGGACATGGCTGTGAAATCTGACAAGACTTCAGAATTAGTACTGGAGAAAGACATATGAAAATTATGCATTCGTTTCTCCAAAACACTGAGTCTATTAAGCAATTAGGTTTTAAATCCTAAAACAAATTTTTTAAAAAGCATCAAGAGAAATCATGGAGAGGTCGAGTGATCTTAGATACATTCAAATGTGTCCTCCTTAACAAGAACGAAAATTATTAAAACTGCTTTTGTTTCATTATTACTCACTAGATTTGCCTACCAAAAATTAGTGAATGTTTAATTCTTATAAATTCTAAGAACATTTTTTTTTGGTATAGCAGAGGTGGGAATTTATTGAAGAACAAGCACAGATCCCCACGTGGGGAGGGGAAAAGAGTCCCTAGAAATCTGTTTTTCATATAAATTGCACCAAAAGAAAGTAAGAAGACAGTTGGATTAATTTATGAGATATTTATTAACTCACAATACCCAACATTCTGTATGATCAAGGTAATTGAAGAATGTATTTATCTTTACTGATTATTAGATAAGATGAATATAGTAGTGATTTAAAGTGAGAAGTACTAGAACAATTTAATCATAAAGCATATTATCTCTTTAACCTGGATATGACAATTGATGCCTTTTATTCACACAAATATTTCAGGATAAAATATACTGACAAGTATTCTGAGGGATACAGTGTTGATTCAATAAAGGCAAAATAGGAAAAGAAAACAGCCTAATTTTCAGGAACGGTCCTCTTACATTTGTATTGTGAAATGCCTTCATGTCAATTATGTCTTAGTTTACCCCAGCAACACTGGGTAATAGTTATTACAAGTTTTCTGTTTTACTATGAAGAGTACTACGTAGGCTTATAGAGGTAACAGTAACTTAACACAAGCAGCCATTCAGAGGATAAGTGTTTCTGATAATAAAGTTTTTTCAGCAAACCCTACGGCTATTTTTTTCACTTGAGTAACGTTTGTTTTCTTCTAGGCCAGCTGGTGTGCATCTGCTGGACTTCCACTTCTGCAAGCAAGCAGAGTAGACTGACAGCTTTGAAAGGGCTCATGAGATTAGGACAGGCCCACTTGAATTATCTCCTTGTTTTAAAGGTCATTGATTTGGGGACTTATTTCTGCAAAATCTCTTTACAGTATTATCTACATTTGTGTTTAATTAAATAACTGGGAGAAGGTGTGTGCACAGGAAGAGTTTTAAGATGGTGGCACCCTCTAAAAACTCTACTTTTCCATACTTTAATCTGATCTCATTGAAAATGTGAAAGAACCTCACTTAGGCCCACTGCTTGATTCTCTAACAGAGTTAATGCCTATGTTCCCACCCTTAACTTGGCAAGCTGGCTCCGCAGATGTAATTTGGAATTTTGATACTTTTACTTAGAAAAATACACAAATAACAAAAAAGTTATTTTAACCCCATTAATGGGATATTTATTCCCTATTCAATAAGGTGTTGCTGTAGAAATAAATTAGATAATATTACACACACACACACACACACACACACACACAAAGAACAAAGATAATATTACACCAATTTGGTGCCTGAATTGCTTTAATTCAAGAGCTATTTAACTGATTTCAGCAAACATTAGAATGTGTCCAATCTATGACTAGCAGTGTGCTCTACATGGGAGCAGGACATTCACATCTGTGTCCTCATGGAACTCTGTTTTGTTAGATGTTAAACAAACCAGAAAAAAAACACACAATAAAATACAATTGTGATCAATGCTACCCAAAGAAATAATATGCATGCAAAACTGGGATAATCAAACCAAAAGTCCAGATTCCTGGCTTCTATTCTAGCACTCTTTTCACTGAGCTATTGCTGAATTATGCAGCCCCTCAAAAATCCATAGTTAAGCCCTACTGGTTTGGCTCAGTGGAAAGAGCATTGGCCTATGGTCAAGGGCACATGCCTGGGCTGCAGGCTGGATCCCCAGTATGTGTGTGTGTGTTGGGGGGCGGTGGGAGGGGAGCATGCAGGAGGCAGCCAATCAATGATTCTCTCTCATCACTGATGTTTCTAACTTTCTCCCTCTTCCTTCCTCTCTGAAATCAATAATAAAAATACATATATTTTTTAAAATCCATAGTTAAACAGCACTCCAAATTAGATAGCATATGAATAGAATCACATTAATCTGGCTGAACTCTGGCTCATCAGGAAGTATCGTTTAGTGATGAGTCTGAGCAAAAGTCTTGAGTAAAGGTGGCAAAGTAGTGACAATAACTATTCTGTCAAAGGTTTTTATTGATAACCTTTTGTTCCTGTTGGAAATTGATATTCAGTTATCAGCGGAGTCCTGAATAGAAGAGTGAAATCTGAGGAGGAAGTTAAAAGCATGTTAATTTAATCTGTATATTTGAGGAAAGCATTTTGGATCCTGACTTGAAATCACTTTATTCATATTTCAATTTTCATGAATAAAATGCTTGGTCATTTTAATAAATGCAAGGCCTTTGAAACATTTCTAAGTTTGCCCTACATTTTTTGGTAATGCACCATTAAGAACAGAGAAATAAAAGAGAGAGGTCTGAAGGATTAGATCTCTTTGCCGGTAATGAGTAAATGGGCTTCAACTGTGGGAGAAAATATGAGCTAATAGAGATGGGAAAACATAATATAAAAAGACCTGTATTTGGTGGAGGTGAAAACCCAGAGGAATTAATTACAAAGGCTTGGTTGGAATGTGAATCAAATTAGACATGTGTATAAAGTATACAGACCCTCCAGACAAGGACACTGTGATTTGTAAGCCTGGTATTCCTACTCTGGGGCGACAGGGATTGATCACAACATAATGGGACACTTCAGTGTCTCCTTCTCCACAGATAGACCAAACAGGGTTTTACAATTTGAATATGACATTGTCAGAGAGATAAAGATGAAATGAAAAGAGTTTAAATGATCAGCAAGTGGAAACTATTGAATAAAGTGCAGCAAAGGAGCAATAATAAATAAGTATGCATTCATTTTCTATTGCTGTGTAACAAACTTCTATAAATATTGCAGCTTAAGCCAATACCCATTTATAATCTTAGTGCTTCCATCAAACTTGGGTCTACACAGCACAATGGAATTCTTTGCTTAGGATCTTAGCAGACTGAAATCAAGCTAGGGTTGCATTCACAAATGAAGCTTGAAAATTCCTCTTTCAGGCTCATTCAGGTGTTGGCAGAATTCAGTTCCTTGTAGTTGTAAGACTAAACTCCCCCTTTTCTTACTGGCCATTGGGCAGGATCACTCTTAACTCCTAGAGGATGCCCACAGGTCCTAACCCTGTGACCACTCACACCATGACAGCTAAAGTCTTCAAAACCAGGGGAAGAATCTCACTGTAGTCTGATAGGTTAGATTAATATATAATGTAACCTAATCCAGGGAATCACTATTCCATCATATTCATAGATCCCAACACTCCAGGGGAAGGAAATTCACAGAACATATACACCTGGAGCTAGAATCATGGGAGCATTCTGTAGATTTGGTTTCAAAAAAAAAAAAACTTTTTCCAAAGTGGTTGTACTATTTTATACTCTTATGAGCAATTTTTTAGTTTCAATTGCTCCACAGCCTTAACAACATTTAATACTAACAGGTGTTTTGTTTTTTTATTTTAGCCATTCAAATGGATAAAGTGGTACCACACTGTGATTTTAATTTGCATTGCCCTAAGGACTAATAATGAAAACTTTGAAAGGATTATTAGCCATTAAAATAACTTCTGATGTGGTGTATAGGTCTCCATTCGGTTTTATACTCTTTTTTCAATTGGAGTTTTTTTTATTACTGAGTTATATAAATTCTGTATATTTTCTGAATATGAGACCTTTGCCAGATATATTATTTATGAATGTCTTATTCTAGCTTGTGGCTTATGTATTCATTTTCAATGGTGTATTTCATGAACAGAAGTTTTTAATTTTGATGAAATCCACTTCATAATTTTTTTTCTTTTATGATTTTTGGATCTCCTCTAATTTTTAAGAAGTCTCTACCCACCCACTTCCATATTTTTCTACAGCACTGTCTATGGAGGAGACTATACTTTGTCATTGTGTCACTGTAGAAAAAACTTTGCTGAAGATCAGTTGACTTTACATGTGCAAATGAATTTCTGAGTCCTCTAGTCTCTTTGGTCTATATGTCTGTTTTAATGCCAGTACCATACTGTTTTCATTTGGGTAGCTTTGCAGAATATTTTGAAATCAGGCGGTGTGATGTCTCCAGCTTTGTTCTTCTTGCTGAACATTACTAAGGCTATTTGGGATCTTTTGTGACTCCATAAAAAAAGTTTAGAATTTTTTCTTAATCTCTGTGAAAGATGCCACTGGAATTTTCACAGAGATCGCAATGAATCTGTACATCACTTTCAGCAGTAGGGACATTTAGTAATATTAATTCTTCCAATCCATGAATAAGAGTGATCTTTCCATTTCTCTGTGTCATCTTCAATATCTTTTATCAACATTGTATAGTTTTCAGTGAACAGATCTTTCAACACCTTGGTTAAATTTATTCCTATATATTTCATTAGTGTTGATGCGACTATAAATGGGATTATTTTCTTAATTTTATTTTCAGAAAGTACCTGGCCTTCAATCTAAATACTATCTCTACAAGTAACTAGTCTCAGTCTAAGCACTCAATCTTCAATCTAATTACTATCTTCTCCAGGCTCATCTCACTCTTGGAGGATAATCTATTTCTATTGTTCCTCCCCACTTCTGCATTGGGAAAACAGGTGCATATTTAGCATACCTGTGGTTCTCAGACTAGTTGAAATGCAGACTTCGAGGCTTACTCCTAAAATTCAGTAAATCCAGTAGTCTAGGTCATTTTCACACCTAGAACACCAACGCAAACTGAAAATATCCAGTACTAACTAGATCTTCAGTTACTAATTGTCTGGTTAAATGATACTTAACTAATTAGTCCATGATGTAGAAAACATGCCTGGCTTTGTTCTGATGCATCAAGTGCTACCAGCTCTTTCTCTAAAATGAGTTGGAATCACCCTATTTTGGATTTCTACAACATTTGCTAAAGCCGAGTCATTATATTTTACCCAGACCAGGACAATAATTACCTCACTGCTCTCTTTATTCATGCTCTTCAACAACTAGAGGAAGGTTTTTGTTTTGTTTTGTTTTGTTTTTATATATTTTTATTGATTTCAGAGAGGAAGGGAGAGAGAGAGAGAGATAGAAACATCAATAATGAGAGAGAATCATTGATTGGCTGCCTCCTGTAACATCCAGCCCAACCTGGGCATGTGCCCTTAACTGGAATAGAACCTGGCACCCTTCAGTCCACAAGCTGATGCTCTATCCACTGAGCCAAACCAGCTAGGGCAAGGTTTTTAAATAAATAATTCAGATTATATTACCCACCTCCTTAAAACACTTCTATGCTTTCAAGCAATGATTTATGTTTACTACATTCCTGATCTCACCTATTTTTCCCCTTTCAATGTGCTCCAGTCACATTGGACTTCAAAGAATTCTTCAACACATTTACTTCCACACAAGACTTTTGCACTTGCTGTTCCCACAGGGGTCCTCAAACTTATTAAACAGGGGGCCAGTTCACTGTCCCTCAGACCATTGGAGGGCCGGACTATAGTTAAAAAAAAACTATGAACAAATTCCTATGCGCACTGCGGGCCAGGGACGAGTCGACTGCTGAGCAGGATAGGCAGTGGCACCTGGTGGGCCGGATAAATGTCCTCAGCAGGCCACATGTGGCCTGTGGGCCTAGTTTGAGGACGCCTGGATGTTTTTTGCCAGATCTCTGTACCGCTAGTCCCACCAACCATTCAAATCCAAATTCAAGTTTTACCTCCCCAGAAAAGCCTGTTCACCCAGTCTAAGGAGGTTGTCTCCACTCCCAAACTTTCTCTGTTGTCATCTATAGCATTTTTAAAACATATTAAAAGTTAAAATTTTATATATTTCTTTATTTACTTGTTTTTGTCTCCCTTCAATATATTTCAAGCTAGATGAATACATATAAACCTTGTCTGTTTTCTGCATCACTGAAGTCCCAGTATCTGTCATAGGTTAGGCACTGAAAAAAGTTTGTTAAATAAACAAGACTAGAGCAAAATAAGGAGAGGGCGGGAGGGAGGTGGTGGATTGGTGTGTGTCACATTTTATCAAAGTAAAAATGTATTCTTAAACTACAGCAGAGTAACCAAGGAAAAAACACCATCTATCTGTGTTTTGTAATTCATGCCCACTCAACCACTTTATGAGATTAGGCCAATTTGCAAATATGGCCAGCTAAGCATTGCATCTGTGCTATGCACCATGTTTTCTAATAATGATGAGAAAAAGAAATATCACACTTTATAAACACTGTCTGCACAAAATAAATAAGGAAGACACGCAATGGAGAGAAAAAAGAGAAAATATTTTAGATATGGATAGAACTCAATTTGAATAAAACATTCTTGAGGTATAGTAAGTAAAAATTCAAAGGCTCGTGTGTCTACATTAATTAAATTAAATGTAAAAATTTCCATTCCACCAGGTGGTTATTAGAATTATACGGGACAAGGTAATCTGAGAATGTCTGAGAAAGCCTGACACACAGTAGGACTAAGAAATGATAGTTGCTTTCCTCGCTCACTCTATTCTATTACGCAATAAGTATTCTACTAAGTGAAAGAGTTTCTGCCCACAACACATTACTTAATTCACTTAATTATAAACACGACTTCAACAATAAAGAAGATATAATCAAAGTTGCCCATCCTATCTAGGAGGCAGTGTGATTTAGTGAAAATTATCAAATTGAAAGAATATATTTGCACAAATTTCTCTGTTTGGTCTAATTCTTAATATCTTCCACTCTTAGAGACAATGTGGCTTAGGTTATCCAAGGGGAAATTTATCATTCCAAAGATCTATAACTGAAACAAATGGAAATGCATTACTGTTTTAACTATTATCTAAAAAATACTACCGTAAACAAATATCATGCAGGAAACAAGTAAGACATAGTTCCAACTTGTCCTGATTTCAGCACAGTGGCAATGCCTTACCTTCTACAGCCTTCTTCTTGTCAATTCTATACAAATACAAGTGACATAGCAAAGGAAAATAGTTTTTACTACTGTAGATGCAACAACTTTTCTAGTTTTATCCACCTTATCTTAGTTCTCTATAAATGAAATCAGAGTATGTTCTCTTTTCTGTGTGATATGAGTCCCTCAGCATAATGTCTGTGAGATTTTGTGCATTTTTTCTTTTTAATTGCTCAGTATTGTTCCATGATATGAATACACAACAATGTGTGGGTTGTTGTTTCTCTGTTAATGGACATGTTTCTAGTTTGAGGTTATCTACCTAATAGAAGAGTAATATGCTAATTGACCATACCTTCATGACACCCACCAGCCAATCAGGAGTGAGTATGCAAATTAACCCAACAAAGATGGCAGGTTAATTTGCATAGGCAGACGCGAGCAGCCAGGGGTGTTCCACACCACCCCAGCCACTCCAGGCCTCTGAGCAGCATGGGAAGGCAGAAAGGCTGCTCCAGGCCGGAATGGAAAGGTGGCTCCAGCCACAGCGAAGGTGGTGTCGGCAGCTAGGGGAAGGAAGGCCCATTCTTGCACGAATCTTTGTGTATCAGGCCTCTAGTTATTAATAAAGTTGCAGTTAATATTATTGTAAAAATCTTTTGTACATTATTTTTCTTTCTCTTGGCTAACACTTAGAATTGCTAGGTCAAAGAGTAGGTGTTTTTTACATTTTTTTAAAGTGCCAAATATTTATACCAAGTTGTTATACAATTTTACACTCCTAGCAACAGGGAGGAGAGTTTCCACTTCAACAGTATTTGGTGTTGCAAGTCTTTTTAATTTTAGTTACTTAATTGGTTCCATTCCTGGTCAGGGCACAGGTTGCAAGTTCATTCCACAATCAGGGTATGTAGAGGAGGTAAAGATTCAATGTTTCACTTTCACATGGATGTTTCTCTCTTTCTCTTTCTCCCTTCTCTCTAAAATTAATTTTAAAAAAAACATATCCTCAGGTGAGGCTTTTTAAAAATATGTCTTTTACAGACAACACAGAATTAGGTGTGTTTTTTTGTTTGTTTGCTTGTTTTGTTTTGTTTTATCCAGTCTTATAATCTCTCCCCATTTGATTTGATTGCTTGGTCCAGAGCTCAGTAAATAGTTTCTGTAGAAAAGGTTACTAACTAGATGGGAAATGTTTTATGTTCTACATGCTACATAATCTATAATAATTATTTCATTCTACCATCTTAACATGAAAGTAATCTTAGACAATATGAAAATCAAGGTGAATAGCTGTGTTCCAGTAAAACTTTAGTTATGAACACTGACATTTTAAAGTTTAAATTTTATATAATTTTCTTTTGTCACAAAATATTCTTCTCCTTTGATTGTTTGACCACTTAAAGTTCAACATCTATTCTCAGCTCATGGAACATACAAAAATTGGCAACCCTTGGGCCAACACCTGATTTAGCCTATCTACATTTAAGATAATTTTGATATGATTTATTTGTATTCTTTTTGTCCTATCTGTTCATCTGTTCTTCACTTCTGGCTTACTTGTATGTTAATATAATATTTTTTATTTTAATTTCTCTACTGGCTTTTTTAGCTACATGCTTCATTAACTTATGAACTACTTAATGTATGTCTACCTCACATAAAATGTAAGAACTCTGTTTCCGTTTATCTTATGTGTTGCTGTGAGTACACATACACAAAAACACACAAACACACATATGTAATACATCTACATACCTTATAAACTCTCAATTTTAGCTTTAAACAGTGATATGGCTTTTAAATAATTAAGGAAAGAAAATAATGTATTTACTATGTGGTTCTTAATGACTTCAGGTAAAGAGAAGATTCCATATGGTACTATTACTCTTTATCCTGAAACATTCTTTAGTATTTCTTGCTGTGAAATCTGCTGGTAACCAAGCCTCTCAGTTTTGTTTTTTATCTGAAAATGTCTTTATGTAGGTCTCATTTGTGAAGAATGGTTTCACTAAATATGCAACTATTGGTTTATAATTTGGGTTTTTTCAGTACTTAAAAAATGCCATCCATTTTTTTCTGGTCACCAATGTTCGTGATGAGAATCAGTAGCATTTAAATCAGCTTCCCATATATAACATGATATTGTTCTCTGGCTGCTTTCAAGATCCCCCACCACCCCATTCTTTATTTTATTTTTTATCCATATCAATACTTAGTAATAAAATGAATGGAAAGTAAAGGTCAAATCGGAAAGTCCTTTACCCAAAATGATTATTTAAAAATGTTTTATTGTTGTTTTATTAAATTCATTGGAGTGGCATTCGTTAATGAGATTTATGTTTCAAGTGTACAGATATAATACATCATCTGCATATTGCACTATATGTTTATCACCCAAAGTCTAATCTCCTTCTGTCATTATATATTGACTCCCTGTACCCTCTCCTATCTCCCCTTTCCCTCTGGTAACCACAATACTATTGTCTGTGTCTATGACGTTGTTTTGTTTTGTTTGATTGTTGCTTCCTGGATAAGACTTTTTTTTTTATTATTGTTGAATTTTAGCAGTTTAAGTCTGATGTTCCTAGGTTTAATTTGTCTTGATTTATCCTGCTTTCATTTTGCTAAACTTCTTGGTTTTGTGCTTTTCACCACATTTGGTAACTTTTGTTTTCTATTTCTTCAAAAAATTTTCTTTCCCATTTTCTGTCTCTTCTTCCACAACTTTAATGGTATGCATAATAGACTACTTGGTATTGAAACTGATCTTTTTTTTTCCGATCTTTTTTTTCTTTATTCTTTAGAATTAGTATGTTCTGTTGATCTCTTATTAAATTCACTGACCCTTTGCCCTAGCTAGATGGTTGGGTGTCATACCATGCACTGAAAGGTTACTGTTTGATTCTCAGCAATGACACATGCCTGGATTGCAGGTTAGATCCCTGGTAGGGGGCATGCAAGAGCCAGTTGATTGATGTTCCACTCTCATACTGATGTTTCTCTATCTCTCCCTCTCCCTTCTTCTCTCTAAAAGCAATTAAACATAAATTTTTAAAAATTAATAAATAAGATAATGTGCTCAGCAAAGGGCCAGGCATGAAGTGAGTGCTAAATAAATGTTAGTTCCTATTTTTAAAAAATCACTGATTCTTTTTTATGCCTCACTCAACATGACAGAATGACTGAGGACAGTTGACATCAGCCAAGCCAGTCTATAGACTAATGGAGCCAATATTACAGTAGGCAGGCAGAGTGTCAGGGACAAAGGCAATACACAGATCCAAGAATATGGCTCTCACTCACCAGGGCTGATCTTGCTACTAACCTTGCTAAATATACAAACTGCCAAAACTGACACTGATGCTGGGTTCCCAATATGCCACATTTCTCAAGGAGACAACTTATCTCAAATAGATTACATTGGGCTCTTCAAAAATGGACTAGAAAGAAATTCACTATAACTGAATTAAATATATTAGAGACATGAGCTTGCCTTTCTTGCCTACAGTGTCTCAGCCAGCATTTCTATCCAAGGGCTCATATGTAATTGATGTACTAACAATAGGATTCTGCATAACATCACAGCATACTACCGGAGGCATATCTACTGGTTCTATCATATGGTATACTACATACTCTGAAGCTGCCAGTCTGATCAAGAAAGATAATAGCTTTTGAGGGTATATTTGCACTTACCATTTTAAAGTAATAGGATCTATACTTTAGGTTTCAGGATATACCCTAAATTAATACTTATTATACAGTATATCCCTAGTAGGTAAAATATACAGGACTAGGAACAAATGATAGGATAAAAAGTGATGCCACTCACTATTATTCCCAATAACCTATTGGTGAATATATACAGTCTGTCCCATTATTTCTAGTTTCTGTATATATATATATATATATATATATATATATATATATATATATATATATATATCCTGGATCCAAGTGGGGAATGCACCTCATTAAACTTTACCTACAGGTACTAGACAGTCAGTTTGGGCTCCTTGTGCTGAGAAGATAGGGGTCAAGGATTGAAAATCACCATCCTGGCAAGGTAATTAACACTGATATTCAGAAGGAGGTAAGGCTGCTGTTAAACTATGTTAGAGAAAATACTAGATTTGACATCAAAAAGATCAAGCAGAGTTGCTCTTGGCACTTTTCTGCCCAATTTTGATAGCAAATCAACAAATAAAGAAGCTATAATCTGAATAAGACATGATAACCAGGAGCTCAAAATCCCTCAGGGATAAAGGTCTGGGAGATACCACCAGAAGAGATGCTAACTGAGGTATAGGGAAATAATGGTAATGAAGGAAACTTATCATCAGTTACAGCCTGGAGTATATATGCAGCTGCAAGAACTATATTTTATCCTACCAACCCTCCTCTAGTAAGACTTTGGAGACCCAAGAAAGAAATAACACAGAATCTAGGAGAAACTTTTTTCTAGATGGTGTGAGCAAGTGGATCCAAGCCAGGCAGTGGTGAATTATTCAGAATCAAGGCATTCATCCTCTAACTGCCAAGCATGTTGTCTGCTTACAACTCAGAGCTGAGCCCCTCCCTGGAAATTGCACTTGTTCCAAAGGAGCTGCCTTGCTTAAAGTTACACCCTCAATGGCAGTCTGCATCCTGTTAATTCAGTTGAGCAAAGAACTAGCTCCCTTGCTTCAAAATGTTATCCCTGTGTCACAGCATTCATTCCATGGGAATGAGCTGACAACTTTGTTATGACCAGTGTCAATCAAACTCTTGCTCTGACCAATCCTTCTTTCCTTTCTCCTTTACAGTGGTATACCTGAGACCTCTTTCCTCACTGTACTGTAGCTACTGTTCCCTAGAATACTCCCCAATAAATGAAGTCAATGTAAATTTCAATCCCGGAGTTTTCTTTCCTGGGGAAATTGACCTAAGGCAGCTCTGAAATATAGGTCATTGCCATTTTACTCATTAGTGAACTGACTCAGAGAAATTAAGTCATTTGCTCAAGGATTATACAGCAATAAGTAACATGAACAGTAATTCAAACCCAGGTTTGTGTGATTCCAAAGCCATATGCCTTGATATTATCATACTACCTTCCCTCTTTTCTTCAACTGAACATTATTACCATATTAATAAAAGAGTCTGCAGCCTTTTCTGTTTGCTTTAAAGTAAACCTTCTCAAGCTGACAGGTCTATCAGAACTTGTCACTTATAATTTAATGCCATCCAGCATGGTTAGGGCTTGACAGACTTATAGTAAAACCCGAATGGATACTATGCCATTATGAATTTAATGTACTGCCCTCATGAAGCCAACTGCCAAATTAAATACTTAATGCCAGTCAAATTTATTTATAGAATCAACTCTCTCCCCTTTAGCTATTATTGTCTTTTATCCTTTAGGTTTGAAGCCTCCGGAGCTCTTTAGGAACCGTTTGGCAGTTCATCCACCTGGGGTAACCCATCGCCAATGGTGACATTTTCCGGTCTAGAGTGAGAACTATTTATGAAGAGAAACAGGACCCAATGAACTTTAGGTTGAGAGAAAAGAGATGAAATACGAATAGATGCTGTTATAATGTAGAGCTTGTAGAAATAGATAAAAGAGCTCTTTTGTTCTGTCTCTTTTGTTCTACATCAAACATCTGTAATGCTTTCAACAATAAAGATAAATTAAATTTAATTTAAAATGCTATTCATATTGGCCAAAGTCACTTGATGCCTGATTCCAAGTCCATCAGCTTTGCTTCTTTTTCACCTTTTAAATTAGTATTGACATGGGATGGGGAAGTAGAGAAGCTTAGGGGATAGTACCTGCCTCACCAGCCCATCAGGGTTCTGGTAAATTATAGTTAACCTGATATTTTTTGTAGAACTCCAGCTGTAATTTCTTCCATTCTCCTTTGGTACTCACGGGCCTTGGTTTTTCTCCAGACACACCTACCTACATGACTTCTATACTTTCATGTTACTAGAAACATGGGTAAGGAAAGAAAAGCAAGGTGGGACATGTCCAAAGGGGAACGGAACAGGGTGAGAAAGCTGAAGCTCGTGTCATGTGAGAAATAGCTGAAGGACATAAAGATGTGTACACTGAGATTTAGGGAGAGCAGCAGCTCGCTGTTGTGGGAAAAGGTAATTAAAATAGCCCTCATCTTGCTCTCACTTACCCAATAAAAACCCTTTTCACTGTTAATTCCCTGTGCAGAATGGTTCTTCTTTGTTTCCACGGCAAATTCCTGTAAAATTAACAACTCATTCTGATATCATTGTAATTAGCAAGCTATTAATAAAAGGAAAGGAGCAAAGGGGGAAGCCAGACATTATAGACATGATTTCTGGGCAGTTTCACCAGGAAGTTGCAACTTTGCACTCCCAGAGGACCACTGGCCTATTCTCTGCAAAACACTGGGGAGAAAGATCCAAAAAAGGAAGATAGATGCATGCCCAGTAAAGTTGGGATGACATAGGGAAGGTACTTTCCCGTCAGTCATACCTGGGAACAAAGATATTAGGCCAGAATGGGCATGGCAACTGCAAGCATGTGAAAATTTGCGATTACTTCATGTCTTACACAAAGGCATTCTCTCTCTTGGCATTCTTGGCTCATCACACTTGTTGCTCTTGTTGCTCTTGACTCTTGTCTCTTGGCTTCCATTAATTTGCCCATGTTCCCTCCTTAGCCATGTGGCCCTAGACCCCAATACAATGGACTGATGGACTGCAGCGGGAAACACAAACCAAGCTAGCCTGATGCTGGTCTGGACTCTGCTCCAACATGGAAAGGAAACTCTGGACAGACTCTGATTTTAGCTCTGCTGAAAACCAAGCCACATTTTTTCTATGACTGTACAAAGGTAAATTGGACTTTGAAAACTCAGGGTTTTAATTCCACAGAAATAAAAATCACTCATTGTCCTGTGTAAGTCTCAGAAGACTATTTTTCTTGGGCTATCACAAGAATTCCACTCCCACTCGTAATCAGGGGAGACAAGGACTTCTCTCTCCCTCCATTAACAGTTCTTCAGACATCAATTTAAATAACTCTTCATCAACTGTGGTACATCTACACAATGGAATACTACGCTGCAGTAAAAAAGAAGGAATTCTTACCTTCTGCAACAGCATGGATGGAACTGGAGAGCATTATGCTAAGCAAAATAAGCCAGTCAGAGAAATATAAATATCACATGATCTCACTCATTTGTGGAATATAATGAACAACATAAACTGATGAACAAAAACAGACCCAGAGACAGAAAAGCATCGATCAGACCGTCAACCCTCAGAGGGAAGGTAGGGGAGAGTAGAGGTCAGGGGGAGAGATCAACCTGCATGCATATAAGCCTAACCAATGGACACAGACATCAGGGGGGTGAGAGTGTGAGTTGGGGGTGGAGGGGCAATGAGGGGATAAGGACACATACGGTATGTAATACCTTAATCAATAAAGAAAATAAATAAATAAATAAATAAATAAATAAATAAATAAATAAATAGATATCACTTCATCAGGAAATATCTTGTCCACCACCAATACCTCTATGACTACTACTACTATCAGAATTGGTCAGTGTGCACTATTACATGATCTAATAAAACCTCTGCAGTTTTGCTTCATAGCACTTATTACAATTTAAAATGTTATTTTTTAATGAAATAAAATTTATTCTTATTATGTGATTTTTTCCCAAATTACTTTGCTTTTAGCCCATTAGTCTAAGCCTTATCACAGCATAAAATAGTGCTACTTTTTTCATGATTGCATTCTTATAGTTTAGGATAAGGCTTTGTGAAGGCCCTTAACATATACGCTTTCAGAGAAAAAGACACATAATGTATGAATGGATGGATGAATGAATGACTTAGTATAAATAAATATATCTAAAAGATGGATAGTACAGAGAGCCCTAGTATAATCAGAGTTATTCATCAGTGAATCTGCCTACATGTGTGAGATTGAGCTCCTTGCCAGGGTAAATACTGAAGAACAGAGATAAGGATTAGTTTTTAAAGCTTATGTATACATTAATTAAACTTGGACCCAAATAACTCCTAGAGTTTTAAGATTCTATTAATGTTATCCTCTTTCCTTTTGCTTTTCTATAAAGTCAACCATTTGAGTTAGATTTTAATTGGCAAGTTCAAGGACTGCCTAACATATCCCTCTGCTCTCATAGTCATGACAATACAATGACAATACTAGGTCCCAGAAGAAAAAGTGATTTGCTCATTGAAAGTCTATTCTTTTGAGATTAATTTATGAAATAATAATACCCCATGTCCTGTTCATCAATCCTATCTCTTCTGGGTATAACAGATGGCCTTGTATATTAAATGTTTAAAACATAGCTTTTGGTTATTTTTTTCTACTCCCCTGAGAATGGCTCACATCGTTATTAAAATAATACATAAAAATAGGAAATTCAATAGGCAATCAAGAGTGATTTCTAGAAGGAATTCTGTTTCCAATATACATTTGCATACTACAAATATAACAATCAAAAAGAAGTGGGAAGCTAGGTAGAAAGGAGTTTTTAAAATAAACTAATAAATAGTACCAAAAAAAAAAGAAGAAGAAAAAGAGAAAATGTTACTATCAGGGAAGCAGATTAGGACTCAATATGAAAAAAAAAAAAAAAAAAAAAACTTTCCAAATTGTAAGTAATGAGTTTCCTAATAATGGAAGTGCTTACATGGTGGGTGATGGAGACCTGGTAGAGTTGATGCAGTTAGGATTCATACTTTGAATTGATTTTGAGTAGCAATGTTGTTTAAAGGTCTTTCTAATTCTGAGGTTCTGGGATTCTAATACTTCAGTGTTGATAATGGAAGCCAAATGTTAACACTGACTTCTTTATAGGATAGTGGACATTCATAACATGAACTTGGAAGAAAGAGGAAGTGATTTAAGAGCAGGGTCCATGGTTCTGGAAGAGGGAGACCTCCAGAGGAAGGCAGGCATCCTAGAACTGAAAGTGGACACCAAATGGGTCTGGGCCACCTGTCACCACTTGAGACAAATTAAACAGAGACAAGGTTGAATCATATATATTCCAATAATGCTGGCAGTATGGAGAGGCAACAGGTCATCCTGTAAATTCTTCTCTAACCTCCCTACCAGCCTGCTGATTATCCTATATAATAAAGAGGTAATATGCAACTTGACCATCACACCCTCACACAAGATGGCTGCCCCCATGTGGTCACAAGATGGCTGGCAGGGGAGAGCAGTTAGGGTTGACCGGGCCTGCAGGGGAGGGAAGTTGGGGGCAACCGGGCCTGCAGGGGAGGGAGGGCAGTTGGGGGGAACCAGGCCTTCAGGGGAGGGCAGTTGGGGGCGACTGGGCCAGAGGGGAGGGCAGTTGGGGGCGAACGGGCCATCAGGGGAGCAGTTAGGCATCAATCAGGGTGGCAGGGGAGAGTGGTTAGGGGCAATCAGGCAGGCAGGCAGGTGAGCAGTTGGGAGCCAGCAGTCCCGGATTGTGAGAGGGATGTCCGACTGCCACAGGGATCGGGCCTAAACCAGCAGTCAGACATCCCCTGAGGGGTCCCAGATTGGAGAGGGTACAGGCTGGGCTGAGGGACACTCCCCCCCCCCCCCCCCGCCCAGTGCTCAAATTTCGTGCACCAGGCCTCTCGTATATGGATAAGGAAGAAAGGCTAATGCAAGCGGGGAGGGGAGTAGGATAAGCAGCTGCAGGATCTGTGGTCTGTGTGTCTCCTTCCAGGATCTTGAAGTCTATTATAAGATATTTAATTTTCTATGGTGTTAATTTTTTATGATGTTCCTGGGACCTAAGAATGGTCAGCATTCCTGAAGGCAAACTTAGAGAAGGTCAGGGTTCAGAGAAGCAACCAAATCAAAGCAAAGCAAGTCCTGTCCTTTATCTGTTCTCAAAATGTATTTTTTTTTCTGAGCAATGGACCCATTGGGGCCCAAAGGTATCCTTATCTTTTTATAGCTCTGTTTTTCTTCTTGCAACAAGTCCAGTTTCCTAGGTTCTGTAGGAAAACCTCTTATCCATAGTTAGTAAGGTGAATCATTAAACAACTGTGGTCCTATACTTACTGTGTGCCCTTCTTCCTATCAGACTCGGGCTCAGAGGAAAGGACCCTGTATGGCTTATCCTCCTTTGGAATCAGGGAAGCTCATTAACCCTGATTCCTAGGCAATCATTGTCTAGGACAGAGCACTGTCCTCAGAAGCAATGTATGTAATCAGGAGACAATCATCACTTCCAAGGGTAAATGAAATTGAGTCATCTTTCCAAGTAGGACAGCAAACAATAGCAGTAATAACCCAAAGTTACATGAGAAGAGGTACAAAGTAGACCATAGGGAGAAAGGCACAGATGATTCTAGAAGTGAAGCACAGGTAGCTTTGGGGACTCAGCTCTGGTTTCCACAGACATAGTCATGCTTTAGCAGGGAAGGTAGGAGACACTCCTGAAGAGTGCTTAGCAGAGAAACTAAGGCAGAAGGTAATTTGCATGAGAAGGGGCCTAAGAGGAGGTAGGGGGCAGTGTTTTCAGTAGTTTAGGAAAACCAACTTTCCTTATTGCCCTGATCTTATGTCTTATATCAAAAATCTAGGCAATATTATAATTGCATATTTTACCAAAGAGCCTGAGGCTGCTGAGCAAATAAAAGGCTACCTTCTACCCTGATGAGGATCAGTTCAAGAGCCAGATAAGCTGGATCTGCAGGGAAAGTTACCAATGACTCGGATGGTAACCATGGAGAAAAGCAACAGCTTGATCCTAATGTGACACAAGGATGGTTTTATATATTTTTAATTATAATGGCTAGTATCAGACTCAACAAATAATACATATGCCTTATGTTATTATAATACTGGGAAATATCACAATAGTGTTGGTTTCTTTGTTTTAGTTTTGTCTGCTGCTGTTTTTATTTTGTTTTTTTGTGTTTTGTGTGGGTTTTTTTTCTTACTTTTCTTTTTCTTTTTCTTTTTCTTTTTCTTTTTTTTACTAGATGTTTTCTGCATGGTTTATCTACTCAGTCATTGTCCACAGGACTCTGAGAAGTTGTAGGAATAAGCAGGCACAGACTCAAGGCCCGGCTTTCTGTCCAACGTTGTGGAAAGGAACTGTACATTACAGGGCAGAGCCCTGTGCTCCCCTACGCCACCTGGACAGAGCTGCAGGGAGAGTGACCTCCGGGGAGAGTGACTTCCCAGGGGTATCCATGTGGGGATGTTATTTTATTTTCAATAGTTAATATAACGGAGTACTATCAGTTCATTCTAGTTTAGGAAAAAAAAACATTTTCTGCAAATTTCTGTATATGTATCTCATTGTTTTGTTTGTATGTCTGTTCGAATTTATTTTGTAAATCTGTATGTATATTTTCTAAATGATTAACTAAGCTTTTGATTCCCCTGCATATGAAATGAGCATTATGATACTACACAATATGCCAAAATCAGAAAGAAAAAAAAGAACAACCAACAACAACAATGAACAAGCAAACAAACTCTATTCCGAATCTGAAAGGCGGTATTATTAGTCACTAAAGATTGCCTGCAGGTTTGTGCTCATTTGTATGGGCAAAGGCTGTGTGTCCAGATAAAGATCCCGAACTATTGTCTCAATCAGTACTAGCTTGGCTTCACTACCGAAATCCCAATTATGTTGTTTGCTGCCATTGTGTGTCAATTAAAGATAAAACGAGAATTCCTATTGCAATATGCATCTAATGGCATGACATGGTTTACCTAAAGTTCATGGGCCCTTTCCAAAGGTGGTGCCTGCTTACATGCAAGAGGTGGGAAGCCTTGGCCTCCCAGGGAGGGTGTGGAACATCAGCAGTAGAATCATGCCTACCGATGTGTATTCCAGATGTATTTTCTAAAAGGGATCTTTGCATCCTCCATGTTCATCCCATCGAGTCTATGCTAACACCATCACCATCTCCCCAGTTACCAAAATTCATAGCGGCGCACAGAGTGTGCTTTTTCTACCACTGCCTCTGGTGACAACACTCCACAGTATGGTATCAAATCCCATAGATTTCATTTTGCTATGTTTCTGTTACCTAAGCCTACTTCACCATTCCCACAGCCCCTGCCTGAATTTATATGCCCCATTCCCATCAGCCTAAAACATTTCAATACCCTCCTAATTGGTGTCTCTTCCTCTGTTTTTTCTTCCCTGTAATAGTTTTTCCATTATACATATATGCATTTGCCTTTTTAAATCACCCTCTGATCAGGACACTCTCCTCCCAAACTTCCCATGGCTTCCCGAGTGCAAGATGTGGTGCCCTGGGCAGGTTTCTCTGACTCCGCGGCACCCCATGCTGCCCAGTCTGACTGGAATGCTCTGTTCCCTCTCAACTGCATTCTTTCTATGTATTTTTGCTAGTTGTTTTTCAAAATGCAGCTCAACTATTTCATCCTCTTTGAAGTATTAAACATTCAAACAGAGTCACTTTCTCCTTCGTGTCATTAATTCCATTTGCACTAGCTAATACCATTCATTTCATTTATCTCCTGTTTTTACAGAATTTACGTATTTGGTCATTAATCACTATCAGAGTGTGTTCTTTTAAAATAATTGGTGTTATTTGATTTTCTCTATCCTCAGGATTTAGTGCATCAGCAGATGCCCAATAGATAGTTTTGTAATAAATGAATGATGAATCAATTATAGGTGTATATTTAAGTAAAAATGGGGGGGGGGGGGTAAAGAAAAACATTGTTGCCTCTAAAACACTTTATTAGGGGTATAATAATTCTCACAACTTGTATTTGATATTAGATATAGGAAATTCCTCACTGCCTTGTCTTATTCATATAGCTGCATCTCTCTGATAAAATGAAATAATGTGCATTCAGAATAATTCTTAAGACTTCATAGCTTTATGCAAGCAAATAAATGGCATTGTCAATATGTCACATACTGGCAGAGGAGTAAAATACAGAGACTTACAAGGTTTTAGTCTGCTTTATTGAGGCAATTTAATAGTGTTATGACTTACCCTCTGATGTCAGTCAGTGATTTTACTAGAATAGGTAAGGTAACTGCTATACAAATAAGTTCTGATCCATTTAAAATGCTACAGTGGAAAGCTGACCGAATAGCATTCATTCATCAGCACTTATTAGACGCCTACTATGGAGACAATGTCTAGTCTCTAAGGACAAAAACAAAACAAAACAAAAAAAACCTTTGGTTGCAACACTTGAGATTGCAGTCTATTGGGGTTGACTGACCTCTAATTCAATGCCAACAATGTCAGAGAATGAAAGCTCTGACTGAAAGATGAACAACTTATTCCAGGAGCCCAAGGATGGTAAAAGCAAGTCAACATGAGGGTTCCTGAATGAAGGCTTAGGATAGAGGTTTTAAGGAATAAATAGAAGTTCAACACGCAGGACAGAGGGAATTGACATTTAGGAACAAATTACAGTTTTTGAAGTCAAAAGCACATGACTAAGCTTCATTTGAGCTCCCAGCCAAGAGTCAGCATCCACCACCAGGGATGTGTTTGAATTATCCTGGACACACAGTCCAGTCCAGCTGATGCTTACATAACTGGTAAATAGCAAAACTGGAACTTAAAATACAGGTCTTATGACTCCATGTCCAGTGCTCTATCCTCTGCTCCACTGCTGCCCACCCGATGGAACTAGATGATGCAAACATAGAGTTTAAGATCAGTAGAGCAGAGGAGTGAGGCACTCACATTACCAAGTTACCCAATCTTGGATTAGAATCTCAACATTGTCACTTACCAGTTCAGTGAAGTTAGATAAGCTTGTTACAGTTCTAGACCTCAGTTTCTCTATTTATAAAATGAAGTTAATAAAAGTCTCTACCTACCTCATGGATTATTATGAAGGCTAAATGAGTTAACAAATATAATATCTCTGGTACATAATGAGCACATAAGAAATTATAGCTATTATGAAAATGCTATTATTTTATGATTTTTTAACCTTTATAACTCTGTCAACCTAATTTATAGTTTATTATCCACCATTATGTTCTCAAAGAGTGTAACGTCCTTCACTTCTAAACAGCCCCAAATGTTTCTTTGTTCCTTGCACACACCATCAGCAAATATCTCACAGCCAAATGCATGAACTTGACTATAGTGAAATCTACCAACATTACAGGTATTGCTAGAGATTGAAAATTCATCTAGATAACACAAAACCAGTGTTCATTATAGCTTTAATTAAATTCCATTGGGGTGTTTTATCTACCCACTTATCTGTCTTTGAAGTCTCCCGTAAGGTCATAAACTTTATCTGGACATAAAAACTAAATAGATTTTGATGACTCTGAATCAGAAAACACTAATGCCATTTCCTTATCTCTGTGAAATAGTCTTTTCTATATACAACCTCTAATGACTGCATAAAGCAACTTTGGTTCTATGTCCTCAATTTGCTTTTGAGTAATTTCTTTTTTTTCCCCTGTTAGCTTTTCTGCTAAAACCTTAGTTTTGTCCTCCATGTAGATATATAGTTTTTAAAAGCAGTAGAACAAATATTTTCATCTCTTCCTCTTTGTGGGTATTGAATTAAATATTATTTATTGTACTCATAATGCCCACTCTATAATATTTAAAATTACTATCTGGAAATTTCTTTTGAGAAGTAGGTAAAAGCTAGCACTATATGTTTGAGTACACAACATATTTCATATGTCTGAGGGGAAAACAGAAAACAATACACTCTCTTCCTCTTTTGGGTAACAATAACAATATTTATGTGCAGTATTTATTTGGCAGCTATTTGCTGCCTTGAAAAATATTTTGTTTTATTTTTGCCAAAAATCAAACTGTCTTATAAACAGGTTCTAAAATACTATATGTGTATAAGGAGACTGTGTCTTAGGATTTCAGAATTTGTTTATTTGAAAAGCAATAGGCATCATGTCATGGTAAAAAGAATGTGGACTTTGGCATTGCCTAGAATTTAAGTTCAAAGCTACTATAAAAATGTGAGAATTTTGGAAATTTAATCTTCTCATACTTCTGCAACTGTAAAATTCTGTGAAATGAGAATTTCAACATTATGAGTACAATAAATAATATTTAATTCAATACCCACAAAGAGGAAGAGATGCAAATATTTGTTCTACTGCTTTTAAAAACTATATATCTACATGGAGGACAAAACTAAGGTTTTAGCAGAAAAGCTAACAGGGAAAAAAAAAAGACATAGAAACCATAAAAAAAATTATCTAGAAATGAAGACTACCCTAACTGAAATGAAAAATACATTACAGGGATCAACAGTAGAATACTGTAGATGAAGCAGAGGACCAACTTGGAAGATAAGGAAGCATAAAACATTCATGCAGAACAGCCAAAAGAAAAATAGAACATTTAAAGAACCTCTGGGACAAATTCAAACAACTGTCATTTGCATGATGGGTGAGCCAGAAGGAGAAGAGAGAGAGTAAGAAGTCAAAACCCAATTTGAAAAAGTAATGATGAAAAACTTTCTAACTTGGTGAAGAAAATAAACATATAAGTCCAGGAAGCACAGAGAGTCCCAACCAAGATGAACCAAAAGAGGCCCACACCAAAACACCTCATAATTTAAAAACCACAGGATAAAGACAAAGAGAGAATCTTAAAAGCAGCAAGAGAAAGACAGTTAGTTACCCACAAGAGAGCTCCCATAAGACTGCCAGGTTATTTCTCAACATGAGCATTTCAGACCAGAAGGAATTAGAAAGAAATATTCAATGTGATGAAAAACAAGGACCTACAACCAAGATTACTCTACCCAGCAAAACTATCATTTAGAATCAAAGAACAGATAAATTATCTATAATAATAAAAGCATATATGCAAATCAACCAAATGGTTGAACAGTGGAATGACCGTCCAGATGCCCTTCCAGACGACCTTCTGAGTGACCTGGATAAATCCGGGACTGTGAGGGCCAAGGCAGCCGGGGCTGTGAAGGCCTACTCTTACACAAATTTCATGCATCGGGCCTCTAGTAAATAATAAAAGATAAACAGATACATACCTATCAGCAATTACTTTAAATGTAAATAGATTAAATGCTCCAATCAAAGGACATACAGTGGGCAGATAGATAACAAAATAAGATGCTTACATATGCAGTCTACAAGAAATATGTCTACATATTGAAAGACACACACAGACTGAAAGTAAAGGGATGGAAATAGATATTTCATGAAAGTGGAAACAAAAGAAAACAAAAAGCTGTGGTAGTAACACTTAGACCAAACCAAATAGACTTTAAAAACAAAGTCTATACCAAGAGACAAAGAAGGACCCCAGCAACTTTTGGGTATTTATCCAAAGAAACCCAAAACACTAACTTGAAAAGATAAATATATTCATATGTTCATTGTAGCATTATTTCCAGTAGTCAAGATATGGAAGCAATCTAAATGTCCATCAATAGATGAACTCATAAAGAATATGATTTGGCCACAAAAAAAAAAAAAAAAAAAGAATGAAATCTTGCCATCTGCAACAGAATGGATGAACCTGGAGGATATTATGTGAAGTGAAATAAATTATATAGAGGAAGACAAATATCAGATGATTTTACTTTTATGTGAATCTAAAAACAAAATAAACAAGCAGAACAGACAACAGATTCATAAATACAGAGGACATTTTGAAAATTGCCAATTGGAAAAGGTGAAGGGATTTTGAAGTTCAAGTTTGTAGTTACATAATAGTAATGGGATGTAAAGGACAGCACAGGAATCTATATCACAAAAGGCCTGTGGTCATGATGCCATAATGGCATCACAACCAAACCGGTCACTAGGAGGTGCATGGAGCACCTCTCATGGGCAGGGACTCATGGCTCATGTGGCAAGGCAGGGCTTGCACGGGGCTGGCGGCGGGGGGAGGGGGGGGTTGCGCAGGGCTGGTGGGGGAGCCGCACGGTGAAGAGGGCACGGGAGATGGGCGCTGAGCGGGTGGGCGCAGGGAGTGCGGCGTGGGTCCCCAGGTGGTGAGCAGAGGTGCTCCCACCGTGGGAGGAGGGGTGGGGGCACACACGGCTGGTGGAAGGGGGAGGTGGTGCGCAGAAGAAGGGCGGAAGCTAGGAACTTTGTGGGGCACCAGCAGCATCCACAGAGCATGCAAGGCATCGTGGGATGGCGAACATGGCCCTCATGGCAGGCTAGGCCTAGAGGACCCTACATGCACATGATTTAATCATGCACTGGGCCTCTACTATAGTTAATAATATTGTAATAACTTATATGGTATCAGATGGGTAATAGATTCTTTGGGGTGATCACTTCATATCCTCATATATAAAGAGCCAGGGTCTGTCATGACCTAAATGACCGGACAGACAACCAAACACTGAACACCAGGCTAGGGAGCTGAGGGAATGGGAGCTGATCAATTGCTGGCAGCGGTGACTGGCGAGCGGCTGGAAGGCAGACCTCTTGGTCCCTCCTCCTGGCCCTCAGACTTCAATTAATCAGTGGTGGAGGCGTGGCGGAACTGGGGACTGGCTCCCTTAGTAGTGCTCCAGGTTCAATCTCAACAGGACAGGCCAAGCACCAATGGGCCGGCGCTGCCGGCACAATCCTGACAGCACTGCCGGCCTCCTGGAACTCGGCCTCGGGCACTGCAGCCACTTCCCCTCCTTAGACAATACACAAGGAAGAAAGGATACCGCCAGCAGCGCCAGGTCACTAGAGCTGGCCCCCACCCACCCCACTCCAGATGAAGTGTGATCACTGTACACAGTAGGAATGTAGTAAAAAAAAAACAAAAAACAATGACCAAGGGCCCACCTCCACGAGCTCTCGGGAGCCTCCAAGCACTGGGCACCCCGACTATTTTAGGGGCTTCAGGTGAGCAGGGGACACAGAGGGGACAGGAAACCTCCCTCAAGGTTGGGCCATCAGTCTGATTGTGGATCCAACCATCCTTCTGTCTGCCAACAGCCGCCTCCTCAGAGAATGGGAGAATAAAGGGAGGAGGCAGTTATGCAAACCCCAGAGGGAATCTAGGGTCCCAGGTACTCTGTCCTGCCCGCTGACACTTTTGGTTTCTCCATGAGTCAGAGGCACCGCCTGAGAGACCCTGGGCGGGCGCCTGGCGCAGCCGCCTCTCCGCATTTGCCTGTTCATCTTTGTGTTTGTCTCTGCGTCTGTCAGGCTGTCCCTGAGCTTGCCTCCATTTCTAGAACTAAGCTTCCGGTATAGCAATAACCTGTGAACCCTCATCCCTTTTCTATGGCAGGATACTTGCCCCCCCACAGGCTACACCCCTTCATCCCCTCCTCCCTACCCTGTGACCGCTGGGTACCTGGAGCAGGTGCAGCATCCTGGGCCTGACTGGTACCAGTGCCCGCCCATGTGCCTGCCCCTGCACCCAGCCTCGCTCTCTTCCCCTCGCCCGGCCCCAGTGCCCTGGGGCCTGCTGCCGGGCCTGCTGCCCTACTCTTGCCACTGCCCGGGGTGCCTTCTGGCCTCGAAATGTTGGTGCTGATTGATCAGATCCTGATTCACCTGAGGGCTGTGCAAGTGGAAACGCTCCTAGGCTGGGAGACAAGTAACCTGTATGAACTGCGCTCAGGGGCTGGACAGACCCTGGGTCAGGCAGCTGAAGAGAGCAACTTCTGTGCACATCTGTGCTGCTGGGCCTGCCAGCCCCTTCACGTCTGTCTGGTGGACTCGGGGGACCGAGAGATGGAAGTACAGTCATCACCAGGCACCACCATTGGCCATGAGCTGCAGACCTGGCATCCCTTCCTCCCCAAGTTCTCCATTCAAGATGCCGATCGCCATATGATCCTGAGAGTGGTGGGGCCCTGCTGGACCTGTGGCTGTGGCACAGACACCAAATTTGAGGTGACGATTCCGGATGAGTCCCAGAGTATGGGCCGCATCAGCAAACAGCGTGTGTGTGTGGGGGGGGGGGGGGGGGGCGGGGGGCGCTGCTCCAAGAAGCCCTCATGGATGCAGATGACTTTGGCTTGCAGTTCCCGCTGGATCTGGACGTGAGAGTGAAGGCTGTACTACTGCGAGCCACATTCCTCATTGACTACATGTTCTTCGAGAAGCGAGGAGGCACTGGGCCCTCTGCCATCACCAGATAGACAGCATCTCAGGGTGAGGACCATCACCTCAGCCAGAACTCAAGATGGTCGCCTGCCTGGCCCCTCCTCGGTGGCAGCCCCTTTCCTCCGTGTAACTGCAGAGGACAGACAGGGATGCCTAAGAGGCTGGGGCCATGGTGCCCCATCCCTACCCTCTTCCTCTGGCCTCCTTCACCTGTGGCCCCCACAAAGGGTATGTATGAGAGCTCTTCCCCTGCTACCTCTCACCACTGTCTCCGGCCATCCCTCAGCCCACAGGCATATCAGCTTTCAAACTTGCCCTACTCACTTTCTCTCACCCCCTTCCAGGGCCTCTGCTCTGGATGGGGCCTTTGGAATCCAAGGCTCTGAGGTTTTACAACAGAGCTGGGGTGGGAAAGGGTAAACAGCACCAAAGATGGCTGATATGGCCACCCACCTCTGCCTCAGCTTGACCAATTAGTTCAGCCTCAGAAAGTGGCACTCAGAGGGGATCCCTACTTCCGGCAATGACTCTAGGGTCTCGGCCCCAGTGCCAACCTCCTCTCCCGCTTAACCCTCCCCACAGCTGGTGCTTGCTGCAGCTCCGTGTGCCTTACTTAACCACCCCTTTCTTCCCTGTTCCTACAAAGGAGGTTGCATCTTTGTATGTTATATTCATATAAACTTTGTAACATTTTGGGGAAAAAAAAAAAAAAAAGATGACCAAGAGAATGCCGCAGTCAATGTCCAGAGCCCGGCTCAGGAGAACAGAAAGAAGAGAGAATTCCATAAGTTGGCCGATGCCAAGATATTTCTGAGTGACTGCCTGGCGTGTGACAGTTGTGTGACCACAGAGGAAGGAGTCCAAGTTTCTCAGCAGAACACCAAGGACTTCTTCTGTGTTCTGAACCTTAATGAAGGAACCTTAAATGAGAAGGAAGAGAGCAGTTGACCCACAGACGACTACACAGAAAGATAGGGCTCACGGCTGGCAAGCACAGTGGTGGTGGCGGGAGCCTCTCCTGCCTCCATAGCAGCGCTAAGGAGCCGTGAGCAGAGTGGTAAGGAGCGAGTGGTCCCGGACTGTGAGAGGATTTCCAACTGTTAGCTTAGATGTGAGCCAGCAGGCAGACATCCCCTGAGGGGTCCCGGACTGTGAAAGGGTGCAGGCCGGGCTGAGAGACCCCCCACCCAGTGCATGAATTTCATGCACCAGGCCTCTAGTATTATATAAATGTCTAATCATGAGGTTGTACACCCAAAACTAATATTGTACATCAACTATAATTGAAAAATAAAAAAAAACATTTTAATATATATAAAAAGAATTATCTTCTCACAAAAAATCTTGTACAGAAATGTTTATAGTAGTGTCATTTATAAAATATACTATATAAAATTGAGCATCTTTCCATATAGCTATTGGCCATTTGTATGTCTTCTGTGGATAAATGACACTACTGGAAATTCAGATATCCTTCAATGAGTGAATGAAATGGCTAAACAAACCATGGTTTATGGAATACTACTGTGCAATAAATTGAACTATGGATAGATATACCCTAAGTGAAAAAAAAACAAGCCCAAATGGTTACATACTGTATTACTTTATATAATTCTTAAAGTGACAAAATTATATAGATTATAAATAGTGGTTACCAGTGTTTAAAGGGATGGGGGCTGGAGATAAATAAGTATGGCTATTAAAAAGCAATATGAGAAATCCTTGTGATGATGAAAATATTGTTTCTTGACCATATAAATGCCAATATACTGGTTGTGATAATTTTTTAAGTTGTTACCATTAGGAGAAACTAAGTGAAGGGAACATAAGAATTCTATGTATTTTTTAATAGAACTGCATGTGAACCTATAATTGTCTGAAAACAAAAAGTTTATTTTTAAAAAGTCTGAATAATCTACTAGTTTTATTTTTAATTTTTCAGGAACTTCCTGATTGTTTTTCACTGGGAGGAAACCATTTCACTTTTCCACCAAAAATTTACAAGGATATTAATTGCTCCAAATCCTCATTAATAGTTGTATTTTTGAATATCTGTCTACCTATCTGTATATCAGATATGTATGAGGTAATATATCACTGTGGCTTTGATTTGCATTTTTCTGATGATTAGAAATATTGAGCATTGTTCTATATACCTGTTGGCCATTTGTATGTCTTCTTTGGATAAATGTATATTCAAGAATCTAGTCCATTATATAGTTACCAGAGGCCCGATGCATGGAATTCGTGCAAGAGAAGGCCTTCGCGTCCCTGGCTGCCTCGGCCCTCGCAGCCCAGGCTTCGTCCAAAGGTTGTCCGGAAGGGCATCTGGACGGTTGTTCCACCGTTTAGCTGTTCTGTCTATTTGCATATTATGCTTTTATTATCATAGATGTTATTAGTTTTTTGTTTGTTTGTTGCTAATTAGTTGTAATCGTTTCTCATATATTTTGGAAATTAATCCCTTAGCTAATACATAGTTTGTAAATATTTTCTCCCATCCCATGGGCTGCTTTTTTACTCTGTTAATTGTTTTCTATGCTATGCAGAAGCTTTGTAGTGTGAAATAGTCACACTTGTCTATTTTTGCTTTTGTTACTTGTGCTTATGGTGTCATATACAATGAAATCATTGCCAAGACCAATGTCGGGGGGAGGGGGTGAGGAGGGAGGAAATGGGGACTTGCTAATCCACAGGCAAAAATCTCAATTATGCATGCAAGTTGAATAAGTTCTAGAGATCTTCTATACAACACTGTACCTATAATTAACTATGCCATATTATATGCTTAAAGACGTTTTGAGAGACTAGATCCAATGTTAAGTGTTCTTAAGTCAAAATCACATGTCACTTTGCCTTCTCTAAATGTCTCCAACTTATACAATAGAACACGTCTTATTATAATTAAAAACTTTCCTTGATGAAACAGAAACCTATCACTTTGTGGTGAGTAGCTTTCTGGAAAAATGAAAGTCATAATGAAAGTTGTTACAAATGACTGTTCCATGGATACATCATCTGAAAAAGTAGAGAAATGTTACTGTCTGAAACTTGCTACCATCTGTATTTTCCAATTACAAAGTCATTTATTAGAATCATATTATACACTTTTTTATAATTAGTGACTTGGACATTTTGGGTTCATGCAATTTTGATCACTTATGGAGAGTCTATTTCCCAGAATATCTTTCCACTCAACATTTCTTGGTAATAATAGAAATGTCACATCTCCTGTTAAATTATATCAACCACTGTTAAGTCAAAGAACTTTAGGAGAGAACTGAAGATCAAAGACTGAAACCAACAATCTGTTAAAGTCACACACACACACACATACACACACACACACACACACACACACACACAGTTCATTAGGCTGTGACTTTGTTTTGCTCCTTTCACCCAGGATGACATACCCAATAGAAGAATGTGAGGTGAACAACCCTAATTATTATTTTACCATTCACTAAGTAGAGATTTCTATGTGCCTAACAATACACTGTTAACGAATCGTAATGTAAATATCTGTGTTTTCCGATGGTCTTAGGCTCTACAGCAGCGGTTCTCAACCTGTGGGCCGTGTCAGATATTTACATTATGATTCATTAACAGTAGCAAAATTACAGTTATGAAGTAGCAACGAAAATAATTTTATGGTTGGGGTCACCACAACATGAGGAGCTGTATTAAAGGGTCGCAGCAACAGGAAGGTTGAGAACTACTGCACTAGAGGCTAAAGACATTGTAAATTACCAAGCCAGAGGCCCTGTGGTGCTGGATTTTGTACCAGAGGAGTTTGTGGCTGAAGTGGCTGCCGTTGGGATACATGCATCTGTTTGTACTCAGCACCAATTCTAAGTTCTCCCTTGTACACAGACTCGGGGAGCCTGGAAAGCTTCTGTTCCCAGATTCCAGAGGAAGCAGGATTGCATGGCTGGCTAAATACTAACAATGGAAGGCCAATGCAGAAGACTCAACTTGGTTAATTTTATCTAGAGTTTTGTTTTATATTTCACTGATTTTTGCTCATTTTTTTATTTTCTTCATACCCATTTTGAATATACTTTGCCATTGGTGTATGTTTGTTTCTAGCTCCTTAAGATGGAACTTTCAGTCATTTATTTCAGATCTTTACTTTGTCATAAGAGCATTTAAAACTATAGATTTCTCTCTAAATTTCTAACATAAGCATTTAAGGTTTAAAATTCCCTCTAAAGCCTGATTAGCTACATGTCACAGAACTTGATGTATTGTATTTTTAGTACCATTCAGTTCAATCTATTTTCTAATTTCCCTTGTGATTTCTTCTTTAATCCACAAAGTATTGACAAGAGCATTGGTTAATTGCCAATATCTGGGGTGGGGAGAGGGTTGAACATCTAATTGTTATGGATGGTAATTTATTTAGTGGCATTGTGTTTTCAATATTTTGAAAAATGTATTGTAACTTTTTATGGCCTGTCACAAGGTCCTTTTTCAACATATGGACCACTCATTATTCTGGTCTAATTATTCTATCAACTTCTTAGGACAGAGTGTTAAAATATCCAGCAATGATTGTGAAATTGTCTATTTTTTCTTTTAATTCTATTTTTTGCTGCATGCATTTCAAAGTTCTGTTGTAAGATGCATAGACTTTTACAATTGTTATGTCTTCCTGGCATGAATTTTCTTTTATCATTGTGATATATATCCCTTGGTCTCTGAATATACTCGTTTCAACAGTCTACTGTATGTAATAGTAATATTGCCACGTCAGCTTTCTTAAGCTTACTGTTTTCAAGGTATATCTTTTTCTTCTATTCACTTTCACCTAATGTATCTTTGTGTTTAAAATTTATTTCTTGTGAATAGCAAACACTGAGATCTTTTTTATCCCCTCTGACAAGCTCTACCACTTTATTGCACTGCTCAGTCCTTTACCACTCAATGTACTGTTATATTATTTGACTTACTTAGGATTTTCTATTTATTTTCTCTGCTTTCTTTGTTGTTTTGCCAATGTGTCTACTTTGTTACCTTATTTTGGATTATTTAAATATATTTTAGAATTTTAACTTATGTATTTGTGTTAGCTATATTTCTTTGCAATATTTTATAATGGTTGTGCTAGAGATTATATTATACATTCTTAATTTTCACATTCTGCTTAGCCAATTTTATATCATTTTATATAAAATGTAGAAAGTTTCTAACATATAGTTCTATTCACAACCTCTTCATCATATATATTATAGCTTTTTTATGGAATATATTTACACATATTATAAGCCAACAATAGGATGTTGTCAATTTTGTTACATTATTATATATAAATTAAAGAAATTAAAAGTAAAAATAGCTTCTCATATTTAGCCATATTTTTACCTTCTCTAATATTCTTGATCCCTTCCTAAAGACTTGTTTCCATCTAGCATAATTTTCCTTCAACCTGAAGAAATTCCTTTAACATTTATTTAATGCTGGACTAATGGCAACTACTTCTCTTAGATTTCTTTTATCTGAAAATGTATTCATTTGCTTTCATTCTTAAAGAATATTATCAATGAAATATTCTAGGTTGGCTTTTATTATTTTCTTTCAGTCACTTAAAGATAGTTGCCCATTGTCTTATGGCATTCAACGACTCTGTTAAGAAGTCAGTCATCATTCAAGTCATTGTTCCCCTATATCAGTGGTCGGCAAACTCATTGATCAACAGAGCCAAATATCAACAGTACAACGATTGAAATTTCTTTTGAGAGCCAAATTTCTTAAACTTAAACTTCTTTTAATGCCACTTCTTCAAAATAGACTCGCCCAGGCCGTGGTATTTTGTGGAAGAGCCACACTCAAGGGGCCAAAGAGCCGCATGTGGCTCGTGAGCCGCAGTTGCCGACCACTGCCCTATATGAAGTGTGAATTTCTTTCTCTAGCTGTTTCAAAATGTTTTCTTTATATTTTATTATCATCAGTTTATATATAATGTAACTAGGTTTTTTGTAGTTATCACAATAGACTGAGCTTCTTTTATGCCTTTCATCAAATATAAGAAATTATCAGCTGTTGTTTCTTCAGATATGGTTTCTGTCCCATTTTCTTTCTCCTCTCTTTCTGGCACTCTCTTTACATGTAAGTTAGAGCATAAGCATGTCCGATCTGTCCTTAATATTCTTGTTTATAAGTGTGTGTGTGTGTGTGTGTGTGTGTGTGTGTTTTCAATTTAGTTTGTTCTGTTCATTATGCTGCATACTTTTTTATAGCTTCAAATTCAATGAATTTTTGGAATCTTCATTCTTTTCTTAATCCTAATATCCAGTGATTTTTTTAACTTCAGATACCATATTTTTCAGTTCTTCTCTTTGATTTTTTTGATTGTTGGTAGTATTATAGATGTCCCCCCATTCCCCCCCAGCCTTTACCACATTATTATCTGTGTCTATGGGCTACGCTTACATGCATATATATTCTTTGATTAATCTCTTCCCTGGTCCCCCCATCTGAGATCTGTTGGTCTGTTCCATGCATACATGCCTCTGGACCTGTTATGTTCATCTCTTTATTTTGTTAATTTGATTCCACATATAAGTGAGATCATGTAATATTTGTCTTTTTCTGACTGTATTATTTCACTTAGCATAATAATCTTCAGGTCTATCCATGTTGTCTCAAAGGATAAAAGATCCTTCTTTTTTTACTGCTGCATAGTATTCCATGGTATAAATGTGTCACGGCTGTTTTATCCACTCATCTACTGTTTCCAGATCTTAGCTATTATAAATAATGTTGCTGTGAACATAGGGCTACATACATTCTTTCTGATTGCTGTTTTGGGTGTCTTAGGATATATTTCTAGAAATGAGATCACTGGATCAAATGGCAGTTCCATTTTTAATTTTTTGAGGAAATGCCATACTGTTTTCCATAATGGCTGCACCAGCCTGCATTCCCACCAGCAGTGTACTAGGGGTCCCTTTTCTCTACATCCTCTCCAACACTTGTTATTTGTTGACTTTTTTCATGGTAGCCAATCTGGCAGGTGCTAGGTGATACTTCATTTTAGTTTTAATTTGCATCTCTCTGATGATTAGTAAAGTTGACCATTTTTTCACATGTCTATTGGCATCTGAATGTGTCACAGATCATGGAATCAACAGTATTAGTTCCTTCTGTTGGCTTCCAAGAATGTGCCCCATGCCTTTCTCTAGCTTCTGGTTGTTTACTGGCAATCTCTGGCATTCTTTTGGCTTATAGATGCATCACCCTAGCCTCTGCCTTCATGTTCCCATGGTGTTCTTCCTGTGTTTCTGTCTATCTGGGTCTAAATTTCCTCATTTTATAAGGATATCAGTCATATTAGATTAGGGTCTACTCTAATCACTTCATTTTAACTTGATTACCTCTGTAAAGACCCCATTTCCAAATGAGGTCATATTTGAAGATTCTGGTGGTTAGAACTTCAATATGTTATTTTTTTAAATATTTTTTCAGAGTTACTGCTTGTTATCTCTACAAGGGTTGATCTAATAATATGCACTGATTTACCAGAATCCTGAATAATATTTGAACAGCAGAATCAGAGCAGGAGCTATTATTTCTGCTAAAAAATGTATTTTAATTTCTTATTGCTTTGTAACAAAATCCTCTAAACTTTGTGACAAATATCAGGAGAGATCTATACTCACTTTTTTGGGTAAATAACCAAATACCTGTCAAGACCTAGAGAAGAACTCCTTATGTAGTATATTTAGGGCAATAGCCTAGACACCCTCAAGAATAAAATCCATCATCATCATTATGGTATTTCTACTGTGATTTCATGTGCAACTTGCTTTTAGAAGACCCAGAGGAGTGACTTCTTGTTTTCCTTTTTTACAGTTGACATTTCTCTAGAGTTATACATACTTATACCCTGAAACCTTTGTGAACTCCTAAATTTATAAATAGATTATGTTTCAGGCTCTCTCCTTTGCCTCAAATTGTATTTATGATGAGAGTAATGAGTTTCCTGGCATAGCTTCAAATTTTAACCACAGTTTTCAACATTTACTAAAGTTTTATCTCCCCCCTGTCAGCAATATTTCATAAATAAAACATTTTTACAACCTTAGGAGAATTTATAAGTATATGAGGAGAAGGCGAAAACAATCCAGCTGCACTGAGATGTGATAGACTATCATCACTCACTATCTTAGTAATTCACAGCTCAGCATTCAGGTTTGTGCTTTTAGCAAGGGAACAAATTGTCATTGTAGCACTTATCGAGTATTGTAATTGCATGATTTTTTTCTCTGTATCTTCTACTAGATCACAAACTGAACTGACATTGCATTTCTAGTACCTAGCACAGTTAGCCTTCATTAATATTTTTTGAATGAATTAATAAAAAGATAAAACTAAGAATACTAAAGCTCTACTGAATTTACGTGTTAAAATAAAATCCCTGCTTTCCAACATGAGCAATTGTTATGAGACCATATATAAATGGGGAGGTGGGTGAGTATATGTGCATGCATGTGAGTGTGTGGGTGTGAATATGATAAGTACAAATATATGCAAGCATATGAATAACTTTACAAACCATAAATGTTTTGGATGACTACATTTTCTGAGACATGGGTTGCTTATACTTTAAAAACTACTTCCTATGTAATAATCTACAATATTTTCTTTTATCTTTTTTTAAATATATATTTTTATTGATTTCAGAGAGGAAGTGAGAGGGGAGTGAGAGATAGAAACATCAATGGTTAGAGAGAATCAATGATTGGCTGCCTCCTACATGCCCTACACTAGGGATTGAGCCTGCAACCTCAGCATGTGTCCTGACCAGGAATTAAACTGTGACCTCCTGGTTCATGGGTCGACGCTCAACCGCTGAGCTATGCCGGCTGGGCTTCTACAGTATTTTCTTGATATGCCTATCCTCTTCCCTGTATCTCTTTTTAAAAACACAACTTAGACAAAGGAAGATACTCCTAAGCTGAGTTTTATATATAATTTATTAAACTCTAAAATACTCTGAGATTTAATCACTGACATCTGATGAAAACTCTTCCCCTTGCCAAAGTCAAGCCATTCACCAATCCACCCCCACAAGAAAACTTTTCCTCAATGCTTTGAAAGTACAGCTATCATCATGTACTTTCTTGTTTGGGATGTTTACTCCCCACTGTCCAATATATACAATTCAAACTTCTTAAATATTAATTCTCCCTGGGGATCAGTCTTCTGCTTCAACCATTCATTAGCTGAGTAACCTTGGAAAAGGTACTTTCCTTCTCTGAACTTCAGTCTCCAGTTTCATAAATGGATACTAACATCTATAGGCATCAAATATAGGCAATATAAACATGGTAGGCAATCAATAACTGTTATTAACTTAATATAATGGATTTAATTTTTTCACAAAGCAATCTGAATTATGAGCCATTCCTCAAAAAAATATGCCCTTGCCGAAACCGGTTTGGCTCAATGGATAGAGCGTCGGCCTGCAGACTGAAGGGTCCCAGGTTCGATTCCGGTTGAGGGCATGTACCTTGGTTGCAGGCACATCCCCAGTGGGAGGTGTGCAGGAGGCAGCTGATCGATGTTTCTCTCTCATCGATGTTTCTAGCTCTCTATCCCTCTCCCTTCCTCTCTGTAAAATATCAATAAAAAATATATTTAAAAAAATTCATTTAAAAAAATATATATATGCCCCCTACCCCTAGCACTGTTATTAAAATTTAGACCAGTGCTACCTGACAGAATTTTCTGTGATGTCAGAAATGTTCTATATCTATTGTCTAACATGATAGCCTCTAACAACATGTAGCTATTTGGCACTTGGAATGTGGCTTGTGCAAAAGAGTGAAATTTAATTTTATTTAATGTTGTCATTTAAATATAAATAGCCACATGTCTTTATTGGTTACCATATTCGATAGCACATATTTGTACTTTCCTTGAAAATCTACATGATTCCCTATAGAGAAATGCCATTCTTTCCTGAGATGCCATATTTTCTCAACCTTAGTGAACTACTATTTGATCACTTCCACTAAAAAGCCTGGGGTGTTTGTTTGTTTGTTTGCTTATCGTATGTGGGCTTTGTGGTGTGGTTTTTTATGTTTTGTTTTGGTGGGGTTTTTTTGGTAGGGAGGCAATATCCATCTCTCTCCTAAGATAGTTTGCATTATTTTTTCATCCTTAGAAAATATTTTATGTCTCTATCAAAATTTCTTGAATCGTGTTAAAATTATTTATTTACTTCCATGAATTGTCATTACATTTTTTTTGAAGATAGGGTTTGAGTTTAATTTTTTTCTATCTGCATTGCCAGAGAAAGGTCCATATATAATAGAAACTTAACAAATATCTATAAGGTAGAAATACAGGGAGGAAGAAAGGAAGGAAGAAAAGAAGGAAGGAAAGAAGGAAGGAAGGAAGGAAGGAAGGAAGGAAGGAAGGAAGGAAGGAAGGAAGGAAAAGGGTGACGTCTATGTAGGCTGGCATAGAGTATGTGTCATAAAAGAGTGCATTCACTCACAACTAGACTGAATCAACATTGCTAATCAGGTTACCAATTTTGAACAACTGTTACCTAATATTTTCCCTGAAGGGCCATCTAAATAATTATAATCAATAGACAACTGAATATAATGTCACCTTGGTTTTATTTATTTGGTTGAGAGCTTATTATAAGGAAACAGGTGATCAATAGAAATAAGAAACATTTATTATTGTTCTTTAAAAACTTCTCATAAAACAGGTAAAATCTGATACTTCTCAGGAGGAGGCCCTCAGTCAGGTTGTCACCAGAAAAATCATTGACAAAGTAGACACAGTCTGCATGCATCTTACAATTGCACCTTTTCCACTTATACTCTCTGGAACTGAATTTCTGTGAGTCAGTTCTTTCCCCCACAGAAAGATCAATCTACCAAGCAGCTCCTCCCCCACAGGATATGTGAGGATGAATGAACTTTCTCTTAAAATTCAATCAATAGCAGCCATGTAACATGTAAACGTTATGTTCTTAGTATTACTCACTGAACCCTAACCCCAGACATCTTAAAGTTTCTTCAGAAATCTCCATAGCAATGAACTCATTTAACAAAGTTTAGGTGTAGATATGAGAAGAACACCAGTATGCAAAATAGGATGGAAGGATTCACTCCTTTGCCAATAATTCACTAGATACATGCACAGAAGAATGAAAGAAGTGGTATATTTATTTTTAAAATAGTTGTAGTCATCCCCTATCCTGTTCTGGCTAAGACTAGGCATAGGAGACATAAAGGATCTATATATATAAAAGGATAATATGCAAAGTATCCCTTTAGTGAGTTCGACCAGGAGACCAAGAGTTCAATCACTCACTATGACATGTGGTGACCACCAGGGGGTGGCACAGAATGAAGGAAGGCTCCAGCCGGCAGCCAGGAGGCCCGATCAGCCCTGATTGCTGGCCAGGCCTAGGGACCCTACCCATGCACGTATTTTGTGTACTGGGCCTCTAGTAACAGGATAAAATTCTTGAGCTTAAAGAGCTCACAGGCTAGTATGAAAAAAAAAGTGAATAATTTAAATGCAGTAAGATAAATATAAGATTTGGGGTGAGGATGGAGGCAGTCAATAGGTAAAATATGGCACTGAAAGGGTATTTAGGGGCTACCCAGTGAAGTGTATGTGCTTGTATTAGTATAAGAATAGGACAGGAGGTGGTAATGGTAGATAGTTTTGAATTGAATGTTCTATTCAGAAGCAACAATATGTGCAAAGTCTTAGAAGGTGATATTCTGCCATAGATAAAGAAGAAATGAATAAGAAACAAAGATAATTTCCTTGGGGAACTCCCAGTCTATTTCTTCTCTATGAATGGATGAATTAAAATGTGACAAGTTGAGTTCTATAATAGAGAATTAATAAAGTTCTAGGGGTCTAACACTCTTTGGAAAATCACAAAAAGTTTTACAGAAGATGGTAATATTTTATCTATATCTTCAACCTTCAGATTTTCTGCTCTCAAGTGGATTCCTTTAGAAAGCTAGACAAAGACCCTAATATTTCTAGTACACAAGTGCCCTAATATGATTTCAGAATAGCTTGAAAAAGAGCATGTGTTTCTAAAGTATTTAGAGGCCACTGTTGACCCAATGGTGTGAGAAGTGATATATTCCTGTTGATGTCTGCATCAAAAATGTGAATTTGTTGAACCATAGAAATATAAAATATTGTAAGTATCAGAAGTAAGCCCTTTGGCTGAGTCACTCGACTGATATATAGTGCATGCCTATTTCATCACAGGTATTTTGGACATAGGGCTAAAAATACATAAGATGAAAAGGTAACACCCTTCCCTCAAGGCTAACACAGCTAGTAGGGGAGAGAGTCATGAAGTAGAATAGGATAAATAAGGGCCATGATGGGATATGTACAGGAGACGTGGGGGCACTGAATCAAGCTTTCTGGAGTGGACAGAAGCAGAGTTGGAGACACTAGCATAAAGGAACCTGAAATTCTACAGGTAGCAGATCACCAAATATGAGGTTGTAAAAGAAATCTATCATTTTCTACATTCAATATTTTGGTGTGAATATGGAGTCAGTAAGCCAGTGATCAGGGCCCAGGTAGGTAGTAAAATAGTCAAGACTCTGCCTGAAGCAAGTATCGGTGGTCCTTCCCTTGAAGAAGATGATCTACAGGTTTACTCTGAGAATCAGTGCCATATATGACAGAGAAAGCAAAGCTTGTGACAATGGAAGCAAATCATATTTATTTGCATGGACAATCCCCTTTATTCACTATTTCTCCTGAACCTTGGAGAAATGATCATTCAGAGACATTTTAATTTCTGGTGCTCAATGTATTCAATAGAATAGGAGACTGCTTAATGTGGGAGAGTCCTAGGTGATCATTTAAGTGTAATTAAAAATATAAAATTTTATCTCTATTATTCCCCTAAAGACCATGCACAAAATGAGTAGATGACCTTAAGTTAGTGTTTATCCAAGACAAATATTTCAGTACAGAGACTGCTCTGGGGTAATGTAAGAATATGGAAAGACACTGACTTGTAGAGCCACAGGCTTAACCTTACCTTTTAACCTAGAGAAAACTAATCTGTTCAAAAGTCACCTCATTTAAACTAAACATAATTAGATATAAACTTATTCTGTAACAAAGAAACTAGTATTTTCATCTGTGCATTCATTTTCACATAAATTTTCAGAACCATTCTATGATATAAATGTCTACCCATTTGTAGATGTACAAATGAGACAAATAAACCTCTGATAGACTAAATGACTTGTCCAAGAACATACAGATATGAAATGACAGAACTGAGATTTAAGTCAAAATTTTTCTCTATCCAAAATCCAAATTACCTCCCTAATCCAAAAGTCATCCTCCTGAAGAACAAAATCACCAGCAGCAATGTGTTTTGGAACAGGGATTCAAAGCAGAATCATAATATAAAATATCACCAGCTTATCTTCTTAGGAAGTGATTGCTAGTAATATTAAGGAAAATTAAAGTAGCAAAATTATGTTACAAGATTAAAAAATACAAGTTAATGCTATCAGAGCAACTCCATACCAAAAATATGTTGCTTGGGCCTTAGGAAAAGTCTATTTCAATAAAAAAAATAAAGAAAAAAAAATTAAAGTCATGGATCTCTTAGATCATCCAAAATAATATCCCATAAATGGATATAACTATATCCAATACAAAGAACCCCTTTAAAACCCAATCTTATTTTTTAAATGTAGCCTATGAAGCATTTTATTCCATGCACCACTTTCTCCTACTTGAAACCATCTTGGTGACATCACATTCCTTATTCCCTCTTACCACTTAGACCATTTGCTTTTAATCTCCTTATTTGACTTCCTTCTGCCTCTTTCTCTCCCTTAAGTGCATGTATTCTTAATTCTCTCTTGGTATATTGCTTATTCACAGTGAATGATTTTGTTAAATTGTTTCTTCTACTGCCAAAGTCTTACCCTACAGCAGCATGCTATTGTGACCCAAAGTCCTACCTCCAACCCAAGGCTAGAATTCCAGCTCCTCTCTCTGAATTACCATGCTGCACTCTTTCCAGTACAACATTCTGGTTCTAGACAAAATAACAGCAGGTTAAGAATTCCACAGGGGGTTCCTAAAACCTCAGTGGATCATCGGTAGGTGATGAAAAAATCAGAAACCAGATAAGACCGACCAAGTATGAGATAAGGGCCTCATGAATTCATGAATTCATTGAGCCTAGACAGAGTTGGTAGATTTAAGTTTGTGTTTTCTTCAACTGCCTCCCTCTTCTTAGCCATCTATCCATCCTCGGCTATGGTTTCTGTCTTAAGCGATTCTTTATCTCCCTTTACATCAAAATGCAGCTGTTGAACAAATTTCCCTTTGCTTAGCCTATGTCTCTAATTCCCTGTTCTCATTTTTCAGCAAACCAATTTTCTCTTTACCGTCTGTCTTCTACAAATACATTTGAGAAATCCTTTCTTGCTGATTGAATTAGGCCAGGCAAATTAACACTCTGGTTTTTCTTCTTTCACTTCCACATATCTCATAAAACTTTTTTTTCAACGTATTTGCCTTTGAATCTTCCCAATTCTTTCCATCACTGAGGAGCTGAGGTTTTCTTTTAAGGCACCCTATTTTCTAAGACTTCTTTGTGGAGAGGGGCAGAGAAAAGAATCTCTCTTCAACTGTTTTATCAGCAAGCATGATTGTTTTTAGCTAAAGTTCAATGATTTTGCACTTTAATATCAGTGGTCTTCAGCCTTACCATAATTAAATACACATCAGCATACTTGTTCATGAATTCATTCAAAAACCATTTATTGAACCTATAACATGCTAGAGACTATATTAAATCTTAGAGATGTTCAGGTGAACTACACATGAAAACGTCCTCAAAACGCTTAGCCCATTGAGAAAAAAATGTGAATACATTGTGTGATAATAAGTATATTTATTAATAATACAATTATAGAGCAAAATCACCTGAGAGTATACTAAGAGAAGTAGTTGGGCAGAGATGATATCTAGAAGAAGGAATGCCTGATGTAGAACTTTCTGTGCAGACCAAAGATAAAAGTGCAATAAAGGTCAAGGAAGCAGCCCTTGTTAAGGCCACATATGTTTACAGTGGACCCTTTAGGGATGTCTGGCAGGCTCAGAGCAATCCACTTTTCTCTTGGAAATGTCTCCCTACTCTAGCATAGTGACACAGGTGTGAACTTCTAGAGCCAAGTTTGTACTTCAGGACCCACACTACACTCAGCTATAACTTCTTGGGCTAGAAACACACATTTAAATTGAATTAGGCCAATACAATTTACTTCCTAAATATTTTGAATGTGGAACTTTAAGAAAGTCATTTCACTTTTCTTATGTGGCTGTAGCTTTAACACAAGAACTCAGTAGCTTGGAAATAACAGCAACGTCCCATGATGCAGCCTAAGCTTGCAGAAGAGGGAAACAAAAACTAGACAAAGAGCGTAAAGCAAAAGAGAGAAGCAGGGGTCCTGATCTCCTTGAACATATACATTTCAGTCCTCTTGGACCCAGATGTGACCTAGCTTAAAGATTCTGGGATATGTTATATTTCCTTAAAATAAATTTCCATTTTGTGGCTTAAGCAGGCCTAAGCTGGTTTTATTACTAGTAGCTAAGTTTTCCTTACCAATTCAGGAATGAACAGGTTTGAGCCAACCATTTCAAGCTCCCAAAGGCCAAAGCTTGAACATGTACAGCAACAAAATAAATAAGGTAGTATTCTATTATAGTCCAACCCTTAAAACGAATATTCCTAGGACCATACTGCTATACATACGTACATACATATATACATAAATGTGGCAAATGAGATAAATCCCCTTCACAGAGAAATTCAAAATAATGTATGTTAATTATGTTCCCTACAGGAAGTGGAACTGAGTCCTCCACTCACCCTGAGTATAGGCTAATGCAGTGACTCACTTTCAAAGAACAGGGTATAGAAAAGGAAAAGGAAAACCAATAAGGTTACAGCAGAGAAACCTGGCAAACACGACCTGAACCAACAATCAAAGTTAACATCACAGTGACAATTCATGTTGATAGCATGTTGCCCTTCATATAACTTAATGACAAGAACATATCACCTCTGTGGAATTCTTCACATACACACACACACACACACACACACACACACACACACACAACACCCAGAACTTCAGTCTGTTCATGAGAAAAAACATTAAATGAACCCAATCTAAAGACATTATATAATATACCTGACCAGTCTCAAAATTCTCAAGATCATACACACACACGCACGTGTGCATGCACACACGCACACACAAACAAGGAAACTCTGAGAAATTGTTACATACCCGAGATGACGAAGGAGACAAGATGATTAAATGCAGTGTGATGTTCTGGATGGGATCCTGGAACAGAAAAAAAGGCATTAGTGGAGAAACTGGGAAAATCTGCATGAAGTATAGAATTTAATTATTAGTAATATACCAATATTTCTTTGTTGGTTTTGACAGATATACCATGGTAATGTAATGCTAAGTATAGGAAAAAATGGCTGGGGATTTATGTAAACTCGAAATTATCATTGCAAATTTTCTGTAAATCTAGGATTATTCAAAAGTAAAAAGTTAAATAAAAAAGAAGATTATTCCAGCCTGGTCGGCATGGCTCAGTGGTTGAGCATTGACCTATGAACCAAGAGGTCACGGTTCAATTCCTGGTCAGAGAACATGCTCCGGTTTCGGGTTCAATCCCCAGGGCAGGAGGCAGCTGATCACTGATCAATGATTCTTTCTCATCATTGATATCTCTCTCTCTCTCTCTCTCTCTCTCTCTCTCTCTCTCTCTCTCTCTCTCTCTCTCTCCCCCTTCCTCTGAAATCAATAAAAATAATATTTAAAAGTAAATAAAATCACAAGGAAAATTTAAAAAGATTATTCCAAAGTAAAAAGGATGTAGATAATGCCTCTAGTGCAGAATTCATACAGGGCAGGGCTGCAAACATTGAGATCAAAGAAGTAAGTGAAGAGCCAATTTTAGAGAATTGTCTTTCGATAAAGGAGTGAAACTATCAAGCCTGCCTTTCAGAAACAACATTCTGCTGTCTTTGCAGAAAATATCTTTCAGGGGAGGCAAGGCTTGGAGAAGAGAGCACAGCTGCAGAGGCATCACAGAGTCCAGGTAAAAGATTTCAGGAACTAAATCAGGATGTCTGTTGATATGGCACTACCCACTGAGATCCCAATAAAAGCCCATTCACTCAACCAGACATGCGTAAAATCACAAAAAGCTATTCTTCAAAGGCCAGAGACACCTGATATACAGGGACTAACTTTATTACAGACTCTGAGACTGTATTACTGGTCCGAGATCATTCAGGAGGTTTAATTTTCTTTATTGATTTGTAAGAAGCATTTCAATTCACCTTTAAATATTCTTCCCCTCTTCCCTTTTACATTATAAAATTTCCATCAAAGGTCCTTAGAGCTTTCCACAGGTTCTTTCAAAATCAACTTCCTTTAATGTTTCTTCCACTTAGCATTTAAAGTCTAATAATATTATGGTCACTGCCATTCCCCAAAGTCTAACCCATTATCATAGTTGGCTTTTTTCCTAGGATGCGCTTAGAATCGCAACTGACCGCAGCCTGGGAAGAGCAGTCAGGTCCCCCAGTGTAAATGTAAGAAACCCAGCCCTGTTCTCAAACCCTCCTCTCTGTAGCTGGTCCCTGGGTGTTCTGATCAATATCTGAGTAATTAAAATTTCTCATGATCAAAGTTCTGACCTTTGCATTGGCCCTGCTTATCAGTAAAAACATGTCTTGATCTCCTTATCAGTGGCCACCTGGATGTTTGTACAGCAGTATCTCTAAGCCCCTGCCTGCCTCCCCTGTCCTTGACTTTGGTTCATGCTGTGCCTGCTGTGTCAGCCAAAATCATGCTGGAAATGCCCTTGGCTGCCTCTGCTACTCCTCCACCAGCACCACCTCCCTTCCCTCTTCTGCAATGCTCCTCACACACTTGCTCAACTACCGTTTTAAATTGTCTGATATTTTGCTGGTTTGGATGTGTGTCTGGTTGGTTTTCCTTTTATGAATCCTTAAAAACATGGAATTCAAATCGAATAATCCAGTTTTGTATGTTTTTGGTCTCTATAAATAAAATGTATTTTTTTTCTTTATTCACAGAGATAGAAACAGTCTTCTCTTTGTGATGAGTATCATCACAACTCTGAGTGCCCACCCCCTACGCATAAATAAAGGCTTCCTTCAATGCTGAAGTTTACTTGACCCCTGACTAGGGTTATTACATACAGGGGTGAGCAAAACTAGGTTTACAAACTAGTTGTTTGTATGGAAAACAATACAATAAATAATAAATAATAATCTATATATATAAAAGCCTAAACTATGACGCACAATGACCTCCAGGGGGCAGGAGCTGCCGAGCAACAGCAACTTTGCAGAGTGCCCCTTGCACTCTGGGAGCCCTCGGGGGGATGTCGGACTGCTGGTTTCAGCCCAATCCCTGCAGGCCAGGCCAAGGGACCCCCACTTGCCAAAGGGACTTCACTCCGCAGATGCCCTTAGAGCCCCACTCCCTTAAGTAGTTCCACCAAGATGGCACTCAACTGCAAAGGAGGCTTCAGGGAACCAGAAAGTGCTGGGGAGGTTACAGAAACCAGACGAGCTTGGGGAAGTAACCTGATAAGGTGATTTATGAACTCGGGGCCCAAACCCATGCCCAAATACATAGATATGATACTAATGAGCAAACTCTAAGACACTGACAACTGAACTAATGGATCAACTACTGCCCAGGTCCCAGACCGTCCACTGGGTGGCACACATTGGAAACAGATGCTAAGCATGCTACAAAATCTTTGAAATCTGAACTGTGTGTTTCCTTGTGTGTTTGTTTTGCTTTTGCTTTAAGGAAAAATGTCTCTTTTAATTATTTTTAAATATATCTTTATTGTTGAAAGTATCACAGATGTCCCCTCTCCCCCACTTCCTGCATTGATCTCCTCCCCGCAGCTCCTTCCCCCTCTCAGGCCTTCCCTGCACTATTGTCTGTGCATGAGCTATGCATATCCTATATAATAAAAGAGTAACATGCAAATTAACCATCACTCCGCTACACCCACCAGCCACGCCCACCAGCCATGCCCACCATCCAATCAGGAGTGAATATGCAAATAAACCCAACCAAGATGGCTACGGCCACAGAGAGCAGGAGGGAGGCTTGGGTTTCCCTGGCAATGGAGGAAGCCAAGCTTTCTGCCTGCCCTTGCCGGCCCAGGCCTCCACTCAAGGCTACAAAGTTTCAATGATAGAAGACACATAAACGCAAACAGAAATGGTGGCAGCCATGGAGCTGGAAAGAGCAGGAGGCTAGGATTGCCCCCAGTGATGGAGGAAGCCAAGCTTTCCACACACCCTGGCCGGCCCAGGCCTCCGCTTAAGGCTACAAAGTTTCAATTATAGAAGATAAATAAATCCCACAAAAAATGGCTGCCACCACGGAGCAAGCAGAAGGCTTGACTCCGCTCCAGGCTACAAAGTTTCAATTGTAGAAGATAAATAAACCCCAGATACCAGGGCCTCTGCTTGGGTCGCCAGGGGGCATGGCCGGCCTGCAAACCACCACAGGCCCCTCACCCAGGCCACCCCACACCCCAAGGGAACCCCCACCCTGATCCGGGACACCCTTCAGGGCAAACCAGCTGGCCCCCACCCATGCCTCCATCCTATCTAATAAAAGAGTAATATGCAGATTGACCATCACTCCAACACACAAGATGGATGCCCCCATGTGGTCAAAGATTCTGCCCCCATGTGGACACAAGATGGCCACCACTAGATGGCCAGCAGGGGAGGGCAGTTGGGAGGGACCAGGCCTGCAAGGGAGGGCAGTTAGGGGTGACCAGGCCTGCAGAGGAGGGCAGTTAGGGGTGACCAGGCCTACAGGGGAGGGCAGGTAAAGGGCAAACAGTCTGGCAGGGGAGCAGTTAGGCATCAATCAGGCTGGCAGGCGAGTGGTTAGGGGGTGATCAGGCTGGCAGGCAGAAGCGGTTAGGCTCTAACCGTTAGGGGCAATCAGGAAGGCAGGCCGGCGAGCAGTTGGGATCCAGCAGTCCTGGATCGTGATAGGGATGTCTGACTGCCCGTTTAGGCCCGATCCCACCAGGATAGGGCCTAAACGGGCAGTCGGACATCCCTCGAGGGGTCCCAGATTGGAGAGGGTGCAGGCTGGGCTGAGCGACACCCCCCTCCCCCATGCACGAATTTTGTGCACTGGGCCTCTAGTCCTATATAATAAAAGCCTAATATGCTAAGTGTCCAGTCGTCCACTCGGCCGTTCAACCAATCAAAGCGTAATATGTTAGTTATATGCTAAGACCACTCAACCACTCACTATGACATGCACTGACCACCGGGGGGCAGATGCTCCAACCAGTAGGTTAGCTTGCTTCTGGGGTCCGGCCAATCCAGACTAAGCAAGATGGGCCGGACACACCCTGGAGCCCTCCCATGGTCCCTCCCCATTCCTGATCATGCACCAGTGAGGTCCCTCGGCCTGACCTGTGCCCTCTCACAATCTGAGGTGAGGGGAAACCCCCTCCCCCCAAGTGCATGAATTTCATGCACCGGGTTTCTAGTATGCATGTAAATTCATGCACCGGTTTCTAGTATGCATATAAATTCATTGTGAAGCAGAATTTTTGGACCGGGCAGGATGTCTGATTCTTTGTCTGCTGCAGTCAAAGTATGAATCCACGGACAGAAGGTGGCATAGCAAAGGTGGAAATTTATTAAAGAACAAGTACAGATTCCCACATGGGGAGGGGGAAAGAGTCCCACAGGACAGACTCCCAAGTGGGGAGGGGGAAAGGGTCCCACTGACTTCCTGTTTCCATGGTTTATAAAGGCTGCAGTTCCTGTGTCCTGATATCCTCACTATTCCCTTTGGAATTGGTTACTATAGTAACTCCTAAGGCCCTCCTCCCTCACTGTCCTCCTATACCTTCTGGGCTTTCTTTCTCCTTCTTTATTTTGTAAATATAGACCACTTGGCTACTCCCAGTTCCCTTATCTTATGTAAATGTAACTGCTGCCTCTCCCTTGTCTTATGGAAATGTACCTTCTCCCAGTTTGTAGCCCTGTGTTTTTCCCATGGACCCCAATTCTAAAAATTCCCTAAACCTGCCTATATTCCCCTAAAATTCCTGTTTCAATTGGTTAATCTCTTCCTGTCCCTCCTCCCTTTCCCTATGAAATATGTCAGTCTATTGCAGCTATGGGCAAACTACGGCCCGCAGGCTGGATTCGGCCCGTTCGGCTGTTCTATCCGGCCCGCGGAGCAGAAAGAGGGGAGGGTTCTCTTGCTCTCCCCTCCGCTCCTTCACCAGCAGCAGTGTTAACATGGCAACGTCGGGAAACACGGCGCAGCTCCTTCTTCTGAGTGGGCAGATTTATATCCGCCCATTCAGTAGAAGGAACAACCTCTCAATCTTCCAGAGGCTCCTTGTAATGCCCGCAGACGCGTCCCCCGACATCACCCTGGGAATGCGTAGACATGTTATCGTGGTGATGGAGGGAGACACGCCCCTGGAGAGCACAGTATCAGAGCCTTTCTGAGGTAAGATTAAGAGCACTACTCAAACACAATTTTTTCCTGTTCCCACATTCTGTACATCACAATGACTTGTTAATAAAACAACAAAGACTTTCAGCTTTTAGGGCTTGTATCCACTGCAGTTTTTTTTCCCACTGCGGACGCGCGCAGCAGGGAAAAAGACACACAGAGGACATGTCACACTAGCCATGCTGCGGCTGCATTTTTTTGCTGATACGGATGCAGTATCAGTAACGCTACTGTGGCCACTAACCACATGTGTTAGCGGCAAAACAAATGCATTTTGCGCTGCATTTGCTTCTCCCCCTTGCGCCTGTAAAAATGCGTGCTACAGGGCATATGTGTTAACATGCACCACTGCACATTAGCATCAACGCTGGTGTTAAAATGTTTGAAATGAATAAAACTATTGAAATAAAAAAAAAAGACCGTACACTTTTATGTAATGATGTTTACTTTGAATTTATATTAGTTCACACAAACACTCCATCCATGCTTTTGTTCCGGCCCTCCGGTCCAATTTAAGAGCCCATTGTGGCTCTCGAGTCAAAAAGTTTGCCCACCCCTGGTCTATTGGAATCCCAGACCACAGAGGATATTTGGAAAGTGCATGCCCTAACTGGTTTGGCTCAGTGGATAGAGCGTCGGCCTGTGGACTGAGGGGTCCCAGGTTTGATTCTAGTCAAGGGCATGTACTTTGGTTGCAGGCACATCCCCAATAGGGTGTGCAGGAGGCAGCTGATCGGTGTTTCTCTCTCATCGATGTTTCTAAATCTCTCTCCCTTTCCCTTCCTCTCTGTAAAAAATCAATAAAATATATTTTTAAAAAAGCAAGTGCAGCATAAACGTGGGTAAATTGCCCATTTTTCATAGGATTTAAACAAGACCTAAAGTCTCATAACGTAATAGTTTAAATGTCCAAAATTCAATTTAATATTATTCAGCATTGGAAGAGCCTTGAAAATTCAAACTCCCTTGGAAAAAGATAACCAACTGACAACAACCTCAAGATAACACAAATATTGCAATATTGTTAAAATATTTTAAAACATCTCTTATAAAAATAATCAGATGAGCAATTGCAAACATTCTTTAAACATTTTAAAATAGAAAATTTTATCAAAGAAAACCACAATGGAAATTTAAGAACTGAAAAATACAATAACTGAAATTTGAAAACCTCATTGGATAGACTCAATAGTCGAATGAAATGATAGTAAAAAGAGTCAGTGAACTTGAAAACAAATTGATCTAAATTGTCTAATCTAATCAATAGGGGGAAAAACGATTTTTTAAAAACATGAAAAACATAGCCTCAGGAACTTTAAAGATAATAACAAATGCTCTAATATTTGTGTCACTGAAGTTCCTGAAGGAGAAGAGAGAGTGTGGTACTAAACAAGTATTGACTGGAAACTGCCTAACAAGTTGAGAAAGTAAAACTTCATGAGTTGAGAAAGAGCACAATGAAATTTTTTTTCTTTACTCCTCTTCACTTGGCTAAAAACCCACTCTTAAAGGGAGAGATGGAAAATGTGTTCCTTCAGCTTAAACACCTCTTGTTAATAGCTCCTAGATAAAATAAAAATGAAGCTGAATAGGAAGACAGAATCGGGGAGTCTGGGTTTGCATTTTAGCTCAGCTACCAGTAGCTCTGTGGTTTGGGGAAAGTAACTGAACCGCTCAGAGCTTCAGCGTCTACATTATGAAATGGTACATAGGGTAATTTTTGAGAAACAAATGAAATGAAGCATGTAAAATCACCAAACACATAACCTGCCATGAAAAGGAAAATGGGGGGGGGGAGGGGGGCAGGCTTGCAACCTAGTTCAGGATCTGGTTAAAACTGTAGTCTTACCTCCCCACTCTGACTGACTTGGGCGGAGCTGCGGAGCATGCCCCCAAGGCCCCACCAAGACTGACTTGGGTGGAGCCGTGGGGACCCTCAGGGCCCACCACAGGAGGAAATATATAGGTCAGAGCCTCCCCACTAGTTTAGTTCAGGCTTTGGATCCAGAATTCCCTGGACTAGCAGATCTGCGAATAAAGGTTAAACTTTCCTCCTTCGGGGTGCTGGCTGACCTTTCTCCCGTGCATTTTGCCACAACAGCCAAAGTTAATATGTAATACATTTTAATTGAATTAGTTGAATAGGGATATGTGATATAGTTCCTCCTTAGAAATAAACAGAAACTGTCATTTTTAGGACTTGGAAAATTTTTCATCAGTCATGAAGATAATTTATTAACCAATTAAAGAGCAAAAGAAGAGGGAAGAATAAAGATTTCTGGTACTTCAGGAACGGAGTCATTTCTAGATAACAATTTCCAGTTATAGCCTGCATTAACTCCTGCTCCCTCCTAAGACCCTACTACAATAAGGGTAAAGAATATGTTTGAAGTCATCCATCCATGGGGATCAAGAAGATGTAAGGGAACACAAGAGCAATGAAACATTGGTATCTGAAAAGCAAATGAATAGCAAACCTGGAAAGGTAGATCCTGAGTTAAAAGGAGGCTAAACTTAGAAGAAACCTTATTTTCCTTTTGATGCCATTGTAAAAACCTGGCTATTATTTAACAGGAAAGGTAAGACTAAAGAATATAGCCTGGCCATTTATACAGCTTTAACACTTTAGAAGCTGCATTTAACACCCTCTAAGTCTGTTCTCCGCTGATTAATGGAGTGAGGGACTGGACAAAGGTAGTGTAGATGCATGCCCCGTGAGGTCTGAGTGATGTGAAGGGTGCTCATCTGTCTGTCACATCTGGGAACAACTTAGTGGCCAGAATGGCATGGCCACTGCAAGCGGTGAGAAACCTGAATATTTAAACTTCTGAGCCAAGAATTGCGCTTTTGGTTTTTACTCTCTGGTGCACAGGGTGCCTGGCTCTCCTGCGGCAGGGGGATGCATTCCCCATGGTTCACGGCCATGTGGGACACCCACAATGGCATGGACTTTAATTAGCTTGGACGCTGAATTGGACCCAGCTGCAACATGGAATGGAATCTCTGGACACTGACCTTGCTTTGGGCTCAACTGGAACCCCAGCTGCACCTTTTCTAGGGCTGCCTTAAGGGGCAGGGGACTTTGGAACCTGAGAAATGTAACTTTTACCACACTCCATCCTCCCATAGGGACTTCTGTTTCAGTGGTACCCCAAGAACCTCACTCTAACAAGTGATGGGGAAATGTGATTCTCCAGGAACATCTTCAGGACTCACAGAAGACTCAAAACTTGGTGGCCCTATAACCTCTAGAAAAGGAGACAAAACAGGTTTAAATCAGCAGAATTGTCTGAAAACATGTTTAATAAATGCAACTCCAGATCCTCTCCTTTGTTCTCTACAGTTAGATAACTATCTATTCCCATCCCAACAGAACTCAGGTTTTTTTTTCTGAAAATGGAATACAAAAGGTCTCCAAACTGGGAAAACCAAGCACAATGATTTCAGTAAACAGGGCTACGAAGTAAAAATCTCCACACTAGATTTTCATACTTATCTATGCTTTCTTCCCTCATTCAGCTCCCAGATTTCTGGTAGCCAAGATTATGTTCTATAGGTAAAAATAAGACTAGTCCATGGAACATCACCTGGAGCTACTAACATCTGAGTTTCCCCAACAAAAAAGAGTACACAGGTCACTTTACTATGAAGTCCAGAGTAGCCAAGCACCACCCTCTTACACAAAAATTTTAATCACTAATGTTGATGTTGCAATTGCTCTAATAAACAACAGATACCTATATTTAGCCAGTGGGATGGAAAGAGGAAGGTAGCAAGAATATAAGTAGGGGAGCACTTCCTGTGTGTATCAGGTAAACTAAATTCCTCAAAATAAAAGAGAGTGAGAGGGTGATACATTTAGAAAATGGAATATATAAAACAAGGTAGAAGTCTCTGGGCAGTAAGAGCATACTAGAGTTAGGCTTTTAGAATATTTAGGCTTGAAAGACAGGCTACGGTAGAAAACTGGATTTTAAAATTTTTGTTCAAGAAGTGTTATTGGAGATGGTAGTGCATGATATGGCCATGACCATGGGTAAATTTGAATTATTAGGGAAGGAGGAAACTATGGTTGCAGTTAATGAGGTCATATTGCAAATGACAGATACCTATCTTAAGCTAAACCAAACTATATTAAGCAAAATATAGGCACCATGAGTGAAACTAATATCCAGGAATTGCTCCCAAAATGTTATTAAACTCATATCCACTCTCTTTGCTTTGCTTTCCTCTGTGATGGCTTATTCTCAGGCAGCTGACTCCCAATAAATATTTAGTAGGTGATTAAGTGGATAACATAAATTTTATCAGCCCTCTTCCCTTTCACTTCAAAATATATTTTCCTTTTTCTCCATTGCTTTCTCTATTTATTTTTTTTAAAAAAAAGCATGCCTATCTTTTACTTTCTAACCTTAAGTTCTATGTGTATAATATAAATTCTCATTTCTTTCCAGGACCTTTAAAACTACTTTCTACAAATTGCCCTCTGATCATTTAAGCATCACCCTCTCTTTTTGATTATTCCTTTATTGGCCCACAGCCAGATTCTATATTTTCCTATGCTGAAAACAAAAACAATAAAAGAGCTTCTCTCAAGACTGCTACACCTTCATACCTCTCTCTCACTCTCTCCTTTACTTGTCAAATTTAAGTGCAATCTGTATTTTCTACTTTTCCTACTTTTTAATCAACTTTATCACATAACTCCTTGCAATTCAACTCCAGCTCCCACTACAGTCATAAAATTGTTTTTTGGAAAAGAATTATTATTATTGCCACATATATTCCATGGGCTTGGTCTAACCGAAGTTTCCATCTCATGACCCCAACCAGCCTTATCCGGCTGATTTCAAACTCTTATTCTTAATATCCTGTCAAATCTACTTCCCCTTTGACTCACCCATTTCTGTCATTCGTACTTCTAATTTCCCAAGAACAAAGACGGAAAACTCAGAGTCAAATGTCAAGAGTCATCTTTCTTCTTCCCTTGTCACCACTAACCATTTGCTAAGTAATTTCCTTTCTGCCTCTGGCAACTGCCCCTTGTGTCCTTTCTTATCCTAATATATAAACAGTCAGGTGCCATCACGACCAAACGGACGACTGGTCACCATGAAGTGCATGGAGCACCTCTCGGTCTCCCCCAATCCCCCGTTCCCCCAGCTCCCGAGACGCTCGCCATAAGGTGGAGTTGCAGCAGGCGGGACTGGGTACTGTTGAGCGGCAGTGGTGGGCTGGTTCCCGGGGCAGCAGTGAGCTAAACGGAGCAGTCACCAGGTGGCAGCGAGTTTCACAGAGCAGTCACGGGGCGGGGGAGTTTTGGGGAGCAGTTGCGTTGTGGGGGGGCTTCACAGAGCAGTCACTGGGCAGCAGTGAGTTTCGCAGAGCAGTCGCAGGGTGGGGGGAGTTTCATGGAGCAGTGGCGGGGCAGGGGGAGCCTCATGGAGCAGTCATGGGGCAGGGAGAGTTTCACGGAGCAGTGGTGGGGCAGGAGGAGCCTTGCGGAGCAGTGGCGGGGTGGGGGGAGCCTTGCAGAGCAGTCGAGGGGCCACGAGCATTGCAGAGCATCCTGGGGCAGGGAGCTTCACGTAGCGTCGCAGGGCGGCAAAGGCCAGTGACAGAGGTCAGGCAAGGCCTAAGGACCCTAACCATGTATGATTTCATATGCACTGGGCCTCTAGTTTGAAATAATGTGTTTTAAAGTCCTTGTGTAGCAACTAAACAATTATATCTAGTAAACTGTCCCACATTTAGTTCCAATTCACAATGCCACCAATGTACATCATTAAGGACACCCAACACCATACCTCTCCTCTCTTTAAAAATGTTCTTTAGCTCATGCCCTACAGACAAACATTTCCAAAACTCCAAGTATTAATATTTTTTTTTGCTATGGATTTTCCTCAGCTGCTATAGTGAAATCAGATGACTATAGAAAGTGAAGTCAGAAGAGCCAGTCTCAAATCTAGTGTTAACATTTCTTTTAAATAATACTTGTTAAATTAACATTGTGTAGATAGAATAGAATAAGATATGTTATTCTTTATTTATTACATTTCAGCTTCTGTTTACACCAGGGAAAGATCAAGGACTTTCCTAATAATGCAGCTTCAAAGCACCAGAGCCAAAGGTCAGGGTCCCTCTCCAGCAATCTGACGTCTGGCCCTGCCAGATGGCTCTGCGCTGCCTACAGTGTAATGGGAGACATGGGACTGGCACATTTTCTACTGCTCTGTCTGCATGAGTGTTTTCCAATAAAAACTGCTCCAGCAAGTCTGGTATATACTGCTTGGGTATCTTCCCTTATTGCTTGATAGCCATGCCATAAACACGTATATAATCCCTATGCTGCTCTAATGCTTTCCAAATGGGATACTTTTGAAAGTCACACAACCTCTTTGGGCTTCAATATCCTTACCAAAGTAAAATAAAAATACAATGTTTTGTGATTAAAAAATATAACGTGTATGAAAGTGCCAACTTCAGTACTTATTACAATATTGAATTCAAAATGGTTATTGAGTCTGAATTGTACAAAATTCAATTCTATGCAATTTTTCAGGTCATCAATAAAGAAAATAGAGTTTAATCAAAAAAATTAATGGACTTCTTACTATAAGAGGGCAGAGCATACCAAATTAATCAAAGGCAAATAACATGATCTGTCAAGGTACTTACTTTCACCACCATTACTAGAATATAAGTGTTGTCCAGTATGAATCAGTGACTAGAGTGTCAGCCCATGCACTGAAGGGTGTCAGGTTTGATTCCAGTCAAGCACACGTATCTGGGTTGTAGTTCACTTCCCGCCCCGAGTCAGGGGCGCGTGTAGGAGGCAACCAGTCGATGTGTCTCTCTCACATCTATGTTCCTCTCTCTCTTTGCCCCTCTCTCTCCCTCCTTCTTTCCATTCTTTCTGAAAAGAAATGGAAAAAATATCCTTGGGTGAGGATTGACAACAACAAAAAACAAACAAACAAAAAACTTTTTAAAATCCTATATAATAAAAGGCTAATATGCAAATTGTCCCCTCAGGAGTTTGACTGACTGGGAGTTTGACCAACCTGGAGTTTGACCACTCACTATGATGTGCACTGACCACTAGGGGGCAGCGCAGAATGAAGGAAGGCCCCAGCCAGGCCTAGGGACCCTACCTGTGCACAAATTTTGTGCACTGGGCCTCTAGTAGAATATAAAAGAAAAACAAGGGTTATTTGCATTTATGTACAAGCTGTTTTTTGGTGGAAGTGGAGTACCCACCAGGTATCCATTTCCTGACTTAGCATTGGGGTCGGGTTCTTATATCATAAGAAAAAGAATTTTCTGAGACTCACATGGAGGATGAGTGATTTTTTTGTGTGTGGAATTATTTCCCTGGGTTTCTAAAGTCCCATTTTCCTTAATCCAGTCCTGGAAGAAGGGCAGCTAGGGATTCAGTAGAGTTAGAAGCAAAACCAGTGTCCAGAGTTTCTGTTCCACAGTGGAGTTGATTCCAAGGTAGTTGTAGTCCATTAGTCCCTTGTGTGTGGGGTCCAACATGGCTGTGGGCCACGTGGGCAGATGTAGGACTGTGAGAGCCCCACAAGCCAGGAGGGCAATACGCCAAGAGGCAAGAGAGCAAGACAGAGAATCCCTTTGTTTAGGAGCTTATGTATCTCCAATCTTCCCATGCCTGCAGTGGCCATGCCTACTCTGGCCAATGACCCTGTCACCAGGTGTGACTGACAGTCAGGTACCTTCCCTATTTCACCTAGTCTTTACTGGGCATGTGTTTAAATTGCAGTTTCGTAGCAAAGTTGCACAAATGGCATGCATGGATTTATTTTAATGGTATCAAAGAGACATAATAAAAAGCAGGTTTCAATGCAGATTACAGGGTCATCAGTAAGCATCTTTTGTTATATTTATTGTTCCATGTTCAGAGCTGCTGCCTCCTCTAAGCAGTGAACAAACAAAACACCAAAATCACATACTACCTGAATTAAAGAGCTAAACTTTTACCAAATAAACAACTTTTTCCTTTCTTTCTTTCTTTTTTTTTTTTTTTTTTTTGGTAATGTTTTTATTGATTTCAAAGAGAGGAAGGGAGAGGGAGAAATAGAAACATCAATGATGAGAGAGAGGCATTGATAGTCTGCCTCCTGCATGCACCTTACTAGGGATCGAGCCTGCAACCTGGGCAGTACCCTGACCAGGAATTGAACAATGAACTTCTGTTTTATGGGTTGATGCTCAACCACTGAGCAACCATGACAGGGTTAAACAACTTTTTCATTAAGAGCTTACTCTCTTCATTTCCTGGGCAAGGAGTTATGGGGGATACAGATATATATGAAATGTAAAATGGGCCACACTCATAAAAAAAAAGAAGTTCACTGTGGCATCCCAACTTAATCTGTAGATTTAAAGTAATCCCCAAGAAAATCCCAGCAAGTCATTTAGTGACTATTGAAAAACTGATTCTAAAGGTTATATAGAGAAGGGGGAAAAAAAACATAATAGCAAGTGCAGTATTGAAGGTAAAGAAGAAAGAGAAACAACACTACTTACTATAAACCTCCCCTTTTCCAAACTTCTGGTGACTAAATGCTCTGCCAGCTCTGGCCTTCTAATTGGCTGAGGATAATTTAGAACTTTAATGGCCTCTGTGGGAAACTTAATATCTCCCCAAATTGGCTCCTCTAAGACCTCTCTACCATTGCTTTCACTCTTCGTTCTTCTTCTGACCACCTTTCATCTTCACTTCAGCATCTTTGATCCCTTTGATTTGTTTGCCCTCTGGTGATGTGCTACATGAGTGCAGAGGAAAGAAGAGAGGTAGAGATAGGGAAGCCTTCAGTGAGAAGTGGGATATGATCTATCCCCTGAGAAAGGAAATGTCTTGGAAACCTATAAGGAGAATTATATTAATCAATGTAGGGAATAAGTCACGATGGAGAAGAGAGTTCATATAGGCAGATAAATTACCCAGCATGGGAAATTTTTTAAGGCAACAAAATTTTACTTCTTCTTCCTGTCCCTGTATCTCTTCTGTGTTTAATGCTTCTTTTTTAGTCATGCCTTTTAAAATATGGTATGGATCCCTTGTTTCCAACTATCTTTTCATTTATTTGTTTATGCTACTCATCAAAATAATCTTATCTTCTTGCATGAGTTGCAATGATTTATTTCTGTGATGTGTTACATTTTTTTAATGTCTCTACTGATGATATAGCCAAACTTTATCTCTTATTGGTAAAGTATTTTTGTGTAAGTTATCCTCCTTTTAAAAAAAATTAAATATTACATAGGTTCTGAGACAGCACAGTTTTTCAAAATTTATTCAAGAATGCAGTGTGAATGGGATTATCACAACAAGAAGAAGAATATCTGTGTAAATACATAAGTAGATAATGGTTATTTGTGAGGTATTGCCAAGTAATTCATGACATTTCCCTTTACATTTACAAAATCAAATTCCTAGGAAAGGTTTTATTTAAATAGCTTATCATTTCTTCCAGGAGACTTTGGACAGTGAAGCAGACCTTTGTTTTGTTTTTCCCTTGAGGATGTTGTTTTCAGGAACAGATCCTTCAGAAGTTCAGAAATAAAAAGGTAAAATAAGCCTCTTCACAGCTCACTTTCATAATCTATAGACTCAGGCAACTTAATAATCAGAATATTCAAACTGGATTGTGTTAAAGAAGAGACAAAATGAACCAATTAAGTCAATAAGTACATACACAAATATGCAAATATATGCGTAGCGGGGGACATATCCTGTAACCCAACCAGTTGGGAGGTAGATCAATTCAATGAAAACATAAAGAGACATAATAAAAAGCAGGTTTCAATGCAGATTACAGGGTCATCAGTAAGCATCTTTCATGCATTTTCAGAGAAAATAATCAAACTTTTTCTCCCATTTATTAGTTGTGGGTTCTTACATAAACTACTTAACTGCTAACTTCCAGTTCTTCAATCTACAATATGGGAATAACTTCTTCATATGTCTGTGAGGAAAAATAAATATAATTGGTGTATATGGTTGCTGGCACATAGTATTTACTCAATAAATTATTTCCTTTTCTCCGAAAGAGCCCTGAAGTTTGGTTGTGCATTTAACCTACTTCAACAAATATTTATGTGAACACTATTATGTGCAAGGCAATGTATTCAGTGCTTGGGATTCAGGTTGTAAGGATTAAACTTCTATGTCTTCCAACATTTTTGCACTAAGACAAAGCTATCACATTTCTATAATTCCATATACAAAGTTGTAACAAGTTCTGTAAATTGGCTCATTCTGCAGTCATTTCAATCTCCTTCTAGCTTGTACTCTTGTACTGTGGAGATAAAAAGGCAAAACTACATTTCTCAAACTCTGTTGCAACTACAGTACAGCCTATAACTTAGTTTCTACCACTCAGTCCCATAACCCCATGATCTAGCTGCAAATGACCAAGATAAGAGAATTAGTATTAGCTGGTAGTCATGTTAAGGCTCTTAGAAAAAGAAATAGTGAGTCACATGTGTGCTACAGATTCAGAGAAAACCAATCTGAATTGCCATACAATCCCACTTTCCTTTTTTTACCCCCTAGGTTCTGTGCACTGTCAGTGACAGGGAACATAAAGAGATTGAATAAGGCACCAATGTACAGTTGCCAAACAACAGTCAGTGGTGAAAAGCAGAAAATGGGCCTATGGAGTGTATTCAGAATACAAGATGGAAGTGAATATCATCACCAGAGAGGTTTAAAATACTCTCCACTGGTTGCTCTGAAGCCTGAAACCAGGGTTATAGCTAACAAAATCAAGTGCAGAGGAAATAGAAAAGCAGAATCCGATAGACCCGATTTCAATCATTAGCTAGACCATAATTTCTAACTGGTTATCCTTGGGAAAGACAAATTACCTTTAAGAAACTCAGTTTCATCTTTAAGACTCAGATAATAATGATAGGAATTACATCTATCTTCGATTAAGTGTAATAATACATAGAAAGTACTTTTTACGAAGTCTGGCAAATTCTACCAATATCGATATCATCATCATCACCATCATCATCATCACCACCATTATTATGAGCAAAAATATGTTAATGTGCATAGATACGTATAGAAAACTAAAACTATTTTCTATCAGTTATAATAATTCTAAACAACCCTTCATTAACTTTCCTCTTAAACTTGGAGGTATATATGAACATAAATTTTGGTTAGGACTCTGGTGCTCAAAGCAGGAAAACAATATTCTCAAAAATGTTTCTTACTGATGCCAATTTCTGTCTGTGGGGTTGGGGTTCTATGTTATAACTTCTTATGAGACAATATGCGGTAGAGGAGCATTGATTTGGTCCTCATCCCCCCACCCTGGGCACATATGATAATATCTGAGGCACTTTTGATTGTCATATTTGATGTTGGGGATGCTACAGGCACCTAGTGGTAGAGGCTAGAGATATTGCTAAACTTTGGATAATGCACAGATGGTCCTTCACATCAATTATTCAGCACAAAATGCCAATAGTGGTGCTACTGAGAAACTCTGCAGGACGCAGTGATTATGAGCAAATTCTACAGCAGACTGCCTGAGTAAGTTTTCTGCTTATTAGCTGTGGTACCTTTGGGCAAGTTCTTTCTGTGGTTCATTCATCTGTGAAATGGGAATAATGATAATACCTATCCAAAGGGTTGTTGTGAGAAATGATACCACTTATTAAATGTTAGCACATAATTACCATTCAACAACATTAGTTATTAGCATTATTTCACATACATGCTCTCTTTGTCTTAACTTGTGAAGTATTACTGTCCCGTTTAATCAATTAATAATAGATTTTCAGCAAGCTTAAATTATTTGCACAAGGTTACCTAGTCAGTGGAAGAGAGAACAGAATATAAATTCAGGTCTCTAACTCCTCTCTGCATCTAACCCAATGCATATAATTACAATATTTTTAGATGGGTTAAATCTAGACCTGATTTTATGCTTAGAATTTAAAATTAATAGGCTCAATTTTAAAACTTTTTTTAATCTGACTTATTTTTGAATTATCTATGTCTGACAACACCATCACACCATCCCTTACCACATTTCCTCTATAACAAGGAAATAATAAAAAATCATTAATCAAATATCCAGCAAGTAATTATTAAGAACCTCCAGGAAATACAGCAGCAAACAAAAGAAAATGATCAAATCAATTCAGATCAATTTAATCACCTATTTTACCAAATAAGAGAGAAAAAAGAAAAATTAAAATATAGATATTAGTGATAATTATGCAAAGGTAGAAATAGTCACGTCAGAAATTTAAAAAAAAATGGCCTTTGAATGTAAACTGAGTATGTTCAATTGTGAAAGAAAATAATCTACTAGTAAAGCATATGCCAAGTGCTGTAAGTTAATTTCTGAAGAATTTTTCTAAAAGAAGCAATGTAGGTGTAGGGAAATACATGGTGTGATTTACTCATATGCTCATGAAACAAACAGCAAACATGATCCAGGAGGGAAGGGGTTGTTAGCTGTTTTGTTTACTAATGTATCCCACGTGCCCAGAAGTGTGCCTTCAACGTGGTAGGTGCTTAATAAACAATTGTTGGACGCATGGATTCACTAATATGGGCTTAACTCTTATTTTCCAAATGAATTACTAATTTCTCCCTGGCCTCATGTCAGAAAGTGTAGTAATTCACTCTGAGGGCATGTTCCTACAAACTGCCCAGGAAGTCAGGAAGGCAGACCTGATTCCAGAGGTCAATGGGAGAAAGAACAGTGTGCTTGGTCCCATCTAGTCCTTGCTCTTGTGTCATGTAGATATGAACTCAAGGACTCCGGTCATTCCTCTACCACTGTCAAATCCTTGGTAATCCAACTCCCTGTCCATAAATGGGCTTCCAAATACACTCTGTTCATATTCCCATTTTTAGCTCTTTGTCTCTAAGCGCAACCACTTAGCTCTTTCTAATTGCAACAGTGGTGGAAATGGGAGCTGCTACAAACATCAGCAGCAGGAGATACAAAAACTAGGCCTATCCACAGTACCTTAGACTCATGCAGTAAACCCACTTCATCTACTCAGACGCCCTCTGAATTAGTTATAATGTATTACCCTGAGTTTATTCACCTTCCTTCTCACTGGATCTTAAACGCAAATGTCTTGATTTGCACTAAGCGATTTCCCTTTCTGAAAATTTGAGTAGTAATAGCTTAGTCTTGATCTCTTTCTCTCAAGAAAACCTCATATAGAAAATCTACTTTCTTCCCAGTGACTTTTGCACCAAGTGATGTTTAAGCTTTTGTTCAGCAACTCAAATAAAGTAAATACCTTCTTGCCCTCTTTTCTCAAGGTTAATGGATACCCTCTAAACCTACCTAACTACAGGGGAGCACTTAAGAGATTCTTCGTAGAATGAGTAATATCAGGTGTAATCTGGTGACTCCGAGTGTCCACCCTAATGTTTAAGCATAAATAACAGGTGTGGGGGTGGTAGGGTGCTGGTAAAACTTTGGTAAATGCCACAAATTAGGAAATTGTTTTGAGAGCTGGTTGTTAAAAGTTTTGGCATTTACCAATTTTCATGATGCAAGTATTCCCATCATGGCCTGCCAACATGACACCATGGAAACACAGTCCAGAATAGATATGGACAACAAACTTCCTCTTAAGCACAAGCCAATTCAGCATACCTGCTTCAAGGAATGAGTAATATAGGGGGAAGGAATGCCAGAAGCCCCCCCAAGACAAATTGCCACAACACTTGAAATTATAATTTGACAGTGAGCATTACAAAAGCATCCCAAAATTTATATGCACAAGAAACTCATATCTTTCTAGAATAGAACAGATTTCTTTATAAAAAGAATAAGGCTGGTGATCGATGTTACCTTCACAAAAATTCCCAAAGTTACAAAACAACTTGCAAAATGATGAGCAGCTTGCCCTTGCTTCTAACATTAAAATCAGTATTTTTCATTGCCTTTTCAAAAAAGCTGAGCAAAACAATTTGAAGAAAGAAAAAATTTACACTATGTTTCTTGTTTGTATTTCATATTTTAACCTGTGCTTTAATTACACTGTATTATATTTAGCAGTAAAATAGGGTATTTAAATTATAATTTGTGGGACACCTATATAATATCTTAGAATGGAGCTCTTACAATAGTTAAATATACACTCTATTTTGCATCTGTGACTTTTATACAAGGTTCCACAGGACAGCCTAACGTAGAAAACAAAGGCAAGCTAGCATTGATGACAACCTTGCTAATATGGAGATCTGTAAGCACATGACAAGGCTGAGCTATAAACCTGAAGTTTAGGAGAAGGCTCTAGTTTTGAAGTTGAATGGATAAGAGAAAAGGAAAGAAAACAGAAAGAAACCAATAATTCTTTAACTAAAAATGCTAAGAACTAGTTAATTTCTGCTCTTATTTAATCTTCACTACAGCTCTTTGAGTAAGGTACAATTGATCTTAGTTTACAGATTAGATAACTCATTTTTATAAAGGATTATCTAGGGTCACAAAGCAGGAAATGACAGAGTAAGAAATTCATCTGGGTGTGCATGATTGCAAATCCAATGTTATTTCCAATCTGCAGTGCTACTTCAAAAGAGAAAATGATACCTTTTACAGAGAGAATGGAGTAATGGAAAGCTATCAAGGTGGAAAATCAGGAAAGATCCTACAATGTAGAAACTTGATTTGGTAATAAGACAGAAAGCTAGAGAGTTTTAACTGGATCCAAAAGTCAGAACTAATTCAGAAACAAGCGTTCTTAATGCTGAGTCACCTGATTTTTTAATAGACAGAGTTTCCCCAAACTCCTCTCTGCCTGATGCTAGAATTGTCCCCAGAACCTTGGTAGTAATGTGAATGGAGATTTAGATAATGGTCAAATGGTTGTGGGTGCATGAAGAGGCAAACTGCTATCTCAGGGCATTTCCAGATCATATGTTGCCTAATAGTTTGTTCCAATTCTGTAATTCCAAATTCTTATACCAGCACTGTGTAAAGTGGTGGTGAGAAAATATGTAGAATAAAACTGATACTGTTGTAATTTGCTAGTTATTAATAATAGGAAAGGAGCAAAGGGGGAGGCCAGACATTATAAGTGTGTAAGCATGCCATTTGGGCAGCTTCACCAGGAAGCTGCAATTTCACACTCCCCCGGGAACCACCAGCCTATTCCCTGTAGATCACTGAGGGAAGGGGTCCAACAAAAAGGAGATGAATTCATGCCCAATGAGTCAATGTGACCAAGGAAAGTGCCTGTCAGTCAAGCCTGAGGAACCATGGATTGGCTAGAGTAGGGAGGGCCATTGCAAGCCCATGAAAATCTGTGAATACATAATTCCCCAGACAGAGGAGTTTGCTCTCTTGCATTCGCCCATGTGGCCCATGGCCATGCGGACCCACATGCAATGGACTGATGCACTGGAATGGGGAACACAAACTAAGCTTGCCTGATGCTGGACTGGACACTGGTCCAATATGGAAAGGAAACTCTCGACACTGGCTCTGATTCTAGCCCTATTGGAACCATAACTATACTTCTTCCTTGGTGGGACAAGGGGAAATAAGACCTTGGAAACTCGGGAGTTTGATTCCACAAAAATAGAGTTTTCTACAAAACCTCATCCTCACATGGGGGCCTCCAGAACCATGGGGGCCTCCAGAAATTCTTATTCCAGCAGTAGACGAACCCCACTTTCAACAATAACAAAACCATAAGACATATATAGAAAAACATATAGCCTCTGCTCCAAGAAATGTACAGACCCACATATATGAAAGAATCACATATGAAAAACATATTTCCACAATCATTTTTATAATTAGCAAAAATTAAAAGAAGGTAAACAATAAAATACCATATATATCTCCCTAGAGTGGAAATAAAACCTTATCAGAGCCTAAAGTCTTCAGGGAGCCAGATCAGTCACCAACCATATCTCTCTGGGTCTGGACACCTCTAAAGGTTTTAAATGAGTGATAGAAAAAACCATACTAATATTTCAAATAAGGAAAACAAATCTAATAATAAATTATGCCCTTTGTTTGAAGCTGACTTCAGATACCATGACCACATTTTTTGGCTTTGATGTAGAATGCCATTTTAAAATAGAAAAGAAATGTAAATCTTTAAAATAAAATTCAAATTTTCTCATTATTTGTCACTAGCAATAAATTTTAGGTGCACCCACCATTCACTTATTTTCTTTGCAACCATTAGCATCTACCATTTCTCACATAGGTTCCTCTTTTGTATACGAATGACAATAATTAGTTTTCAAAATGCTTTCACATATATTAACTTGATGCTCTTTACTAAAACCCTGAACTTGGGAAATGTACCTAATCCCTGAGTCTGTGCCATCCCTCCCCCACACCTCCTCTGAACAAATGGGTATACAACAAAAAGCAGAGATTACTTGGAGGGTTGTGCAACATAGATTAAAGTTCTCCTCTCACACAGCACATAATTAATAAATAGTAGTAGACTCTAAATCTGAATTTTCTTGACTCCATTGTTGGAGCCACAGCCTTAATTGGCTCAGTCTCCTGACTACTCTTCCAGAGATCCTTTTTCTACAGCACACTGACATTCATGTACCCAGGCAGCCCTGCTCCTCAAATAGCTACTCGATAGTAGGCAGGGTTCCCAATTGCAAATGTGAACAGAGAGCAGGCAAAGGATGCTTAAAAGTCTTTTCTAATTTTCAAAGTAAAGTGGAATGTTAAATTGTTTTAATTTGCATTTATTTGATTTCTAAGATAATTGATCGTTTTCAAAAATTCGGTAAACACTTGTACTTTCTATTTGGGGAATTATCAGGGTTACCTTTGTAATTGTGCAGGAAGACCAAGAATTTAATAACAGTGCTGAACAGACGTGCTTAGAGGAGTGTCATAAGAATAGCTTCTTGGGATTTGGACAGGCAGAAAAGATAGTAGAATATAGTGTTTTTTGTTGCATTTCTTGTTCATTTTTACATAGTATCATCCTTGTAAACTTTCCTTATTTCCACTTATTTTTTTCTTCTACAGGTAACTAGCCTGTCTTCTATTTGTAGGCTAATATTTTTTGGACTTTATTAAGATTCATTATAATTGCAATCTCCTTAATTGCTTCCTAATTGGTTCCTTCCTCCCCTTGGTGTATTTTTCATGCATTATTAAATTCCAACTGGCTTTCCGGAACTCATTCTGTATTCCTTCCAGACAGCTCTTCCAAAGTTAAGCTCCTGGTCTCTTGGTCACACAGGAAAGAGTACTGGGGGAATTGAGAGGATCATTGTTTAGAAACTATGTGCTTCCTGATATTACTAACAATGAGAACAACAACATCAGCATTCCAATCATTCATTGTTATTCCCAAACACATTTACATACAGCATTTCATTTTATGTTTCTTTATTATTCATTTTCTTTTCTTTCAATTACAGTTGATATTCAGTATTGTATTAGTTTCAGGTGTACAGTGGTTAGACATCCATATAACTTACTATGTGATTCACCCCAATAAGTCTAGTACCTACCTGACACCATACATAGTTATATTACAATATTATTGTCTACACTAGAGGCCCAGTGCATGAAATTCGTGCACTTGGGGGGTCCCTCAGCCCTGCCTGTGCCCTCTCACAGTCTGGGAGCCCTCAGGGGATGTCTGACTGCTGGCTTAGGCCTAGGGAGCAGGCCTAAGCCATCAGTCAGACATCCTTAGTGCTGCCGTGGAGGCAGGAGAGGCTCCTGCCACCGCCACTGTGCTCGCCAGCCATGAGCCTGGCTTCTGGCTGAGCAGCGCTCCCTCTATGGGACCAAATTGACCACCAAGGGGCAGCTCCTACATTGAGCATCTGCCCTCTGATGTTCAGTGCACATCATAGCGACTGGTCGTTCTGCAGTTTGGTTGATTTGCATATTAGCCTTGGATTATATGGGATTCCCTATGGTGTACTTTACATCCACATGACTATTTTGTAACTGCCCATTTTTACGTCCTAATTCCTTCACCTTTTTCACCCAGCCTTATAAACATTCTTCCAATTGGGAACCATCATTTTTTTTTTCTCTGTGTCTATGAGTTTGTTTCTGTTTTAATTTTTTGTTTGTTTTTTGTTTTTAAGTCCCTCCTATAAGTGAAATCCGTATTTGCCTTTCTCTGACAACAGATTCTTAAAACATGTATTATTATCTCCACTCACCATGAGAAGCAGAGTTTAAATGTCTTTCCCAGAGTAAAAGAGCTGCTCTGGGACTTAAATCCAAGTCCTGTGCTCATCCTGGCATCATCCCCTGCTTGTATATTAAGGTAAATGGAAGGCTTATAACCAATTAACCTCATCAGCTCTTCTACATATTGCACAATAAATTATTTTCCTCTTCCATTCATGAAGTTCTTTAATAGGAAAAAATGTGTCATGGAAAGATTAAGTCATCTGGACTCAGAGATCTGATTTTGAGAATTAACCCTTAACTAGGTAAATGGCTTACCCCATCTGATCTTCAGTTTTTCCATCTGTAACACGAATCCTCATTCTAGTTATTTTATAGATTTATTGTTAATTTCTCATGCATGTAAGTTATTTTTTATAAGAGTATTGCTAAGAGGTATGAGATCATCAGGCTATAGAAATTTTAAGGTTCATTTCCAATCCAAAACTTTATTAATCTCTAAATATCTCAAAATGGCATACCAACAGATGCTTGAAAGACTTAGAGCTTAAAATACTTTCTGAAAAAAATAAAAAACTAGCAAAAATCTCAAGCCAGCCAACAAAGCAATTGAGATCTATTCTGGAACTCTGAGGAATTTCAAATTCTAAGGTCAGTTATTGTTTATTGTATTCATATATACATTAGTATATATTAGTATGAATAAGTCAAAAATGACATCAAACTTTTGCAATTCAGAAGTAACAGTCAAATTTTAAGACTAATGAAAAAACAATTGTGAATTCATTAGAAATTTTTAATTTGCTAAACCCTGAATCTGAATCATGCATATGCTCTCTCAATTGTTAGATCAAGTTACTTAGGTAGTAGTTGTGTTTAAAGCCACCTCCTCTAAAATCACCTTTGATATTTTCCATATGTTGATATGTATCTTCTTTATCAAAGTGAACCATATTCTAAATTGGTATTGAAAATTTTACAGAAGTCTAAGAATACATCTGGTGCAAGTGTGAAGAGTTCTTTGTATTTATTGAGTAAATACACTGCTTTTTGCATTCTAAGGCATAGAGGAGAAATGGGAAGCCATGCCTAGACTAACAAATATGGAGAATCAATATAGTAACACCACAATGTTTTTAATCAGGAAGTAGATGAATGATGTGATACTAATAAACATAAGTATTACCATAGAAGAAAGGTAAAAATGGTACAGGTTCCATTCCAAATGTGCCTCTTAATCTTGAAATTCACTTAATTATCTCCTACCTTTCATGCTTCTCCAGGCCTTTTATTGATGGACTCCCCACATTTTCACTCATTTTTCACAACACTTTTCACTTTAAGAAGAAAGTTATGAGTTCATCCTTTTTAACAGACACTGTACCTATCTCACTTTTAAATAAAGGCCTTGCCTCACCTGAGGATTTCTTTGTCTTCACCAGAGGAAACTACTCAATTAGTTCTTATTACCAACACACTTGTGTTCAGGGGGATCTTAGTACTCTCCTGATTTCCAGATCATTGTTATTCCTCCTTTCAGTCAAAACTCATCATCTTTTGAAACCAATGACATCTCACCTCTTCCTTTACTCACACTATCAATTTACAACATGTTAAGAATTCTCCTTTATTCAATGAAGTCTCTAGGTTTTGTGGTACAATTTTCCTTTCTACCCCAGCTCTTGCTTTCATCCTTGGAGATTTCAAAATTCATTTAACTGGATCTTAAAACTGCAGCCTTAGCTTTAAGACTCTTTCAGTCCAATTCCTTCACCTCTTTTTAACTTCAGTCCCTAATGCAGAGGGGCATATAATAAATAATATAATCTGCAGACCTGTTCCACCTTAGAAGTCACCTGCTTCATTATTCTATCCTTAGCATGACTCCCTAGCCTCCTCTTTCTCTCAGGTCCTCATTTTCCCTTCCCCTATACTTGAAATTCCTAGATGCTTCCAGTCTACTGACCCCTCCCTTTTCTACCCATGGGTCTCCTCCCAGATCTCTTTTCTTTTCTGTTGAGCCTGGGCCCCATAAGGTTTTATTTCCATTATCTTCTTACACTATCAACAAAAAGGTCACTGCCACCAATCCAATGCCAACAGGAGTTCCCAATCTGGGATATAGTAAGGAGAGATTTTATTCAAGTGAAGAGTTTGTAAAACAGGAAAATACAGCCTCCAGACAAGACAAAGGGAAGGCTGCATTTTTTAGAGAGAGTCTTTTCTGTAGTTTTTAATTGGTCCATTTTTATGCAAATAAATAATTTTAATTTGTATAGTCTGATTGGTCCAAATAGCACTGTTCTGATTAGTCAAAATTGCAAGGTCTGATTGGTTGCTATAGAGTTGCTCTGATTGGTCATTAAGGATACAAAGAAGTATATAGCTGTGCAGTTATTATTGGACCAGGCAGATCTCAGGCTATTGGTCCAGAGATGATTTTAGGAATTTCTTTATAAAGGTCAGCTCAGCAGAAACAGTGCAGGAGACTTGGCAGCCCAGTCTGTGACTTTTCCCTGAGAAGCCCCCGACAGCAAGGGCTGCTAGACTCTGATTATAAATTGGTGCCCAATCAACCACAAGGAGTCCTTCTTAGGAGGAATATTCCTTCTTGAGGTCATCAACACCTACATGTCCTGATGCCCCTAAGCCTTCTGTCATTCAAAGGCCTCCAATCCATTGATCTTTGTGATGCCATTTATTTTATAAAGCAACTGGGTAACTTGTCTTGTAAAATGTCCAATAACTTTTATTTAGCTCATTACTTCCCAATAATGTTTAACTTTTTCCTTTATCTCTGACATTTCATTAGTAGTTAAATCTATAAGCTTGACTGGATTGGGGGAAGGGGTCACAAGAATATCTCATACCTTATAGATATGCTGTACATCTATTTTATAACATTAAGAAACACATGATTTTTTAGAAGTATTAAGATTTATTTTTAGGCTCAGGTGTTGTCAGTGTGATCCATCCATTATTAGGTATTCTTCACATACCGGTTTTAATACTTATGATAATCTTTGCATAGAATTATTTTTCCCATTGGGAATTTCAAATGATAATTGTCTAAATAAATCATGTATCCTGCATTGATTAGCTATGATTTTTCTACAAATAAAACACATTTCCTCCTCACCATTTCATTGCCATAAAATTACATTCATGTATGTGAACAGGACAATTGCTTGATTCATTTATTCTTTTTACTAATTTTGATGTGAAGTTGGTGCCAAAATAACCTCCAAATAGAATCATTTTTTCTTTTGTGAATTTTATTATAAAAACAATTTTCCTAGGTTTGATATATTTTAATTAATTGAAGTCATTATCCTCTTGGATATTTAATTTATCCCATCTTTAGCCAGTGGGGAACGCTTTAACTAAATATTGGATTTTTTAAAAAACATTTCTAGGATTTTATGAGAGTTTTTCTTATTTTCTGGAATAATAACGTATGTCAGGTTCATTGTGTATATTTTCTTACCTGGACTCAAATCCTAGTTTCTGCTTTGTGTGTGTGTGTGTGTGTGTGTGCGTGTGTGTGTGTGGGAAATAGTGTTTAGCGATTACAAACAAAGCACTAGAAAAGATTATTGCTAAGTGGGTTTTCTATTACTATTTATAAGCCATCTTTTAAGCAGACAAAGATAAGAAAAAAAACATTTTTAAGAGAAAAATAAAAAAAGAATTCATGCTGATATTTCCAATTCAAATGTAAGATTATAGGAAAATTTCTTAAATTTTTATTTTCATTTTTAGGTTTGTATTTCTTTAATCTTAGGTTGAAAACCTTGGTTGCTCAGTTATTCACAAAATCACCATCTATTGCTTTATCACCAATAATAAAAGAGCAAAAAAATTATGTTTCTTAAACTTAAAGCAATTGTTTTTATCCTTAGCATATATCAAAATATATGTTTTATAATTATTTAATATTATCTCAGTTGCATATGATAATTATGTTCAAAATTTCAGCTTTCGTAATTGCTTTACTTTTTTTTCTAATTTACTTTTCTTTTAATTATGTGAAATATTTACATGTTTCAATGTCTACATCCACCACTATCCTCATTTCCTTTTCTCTAGGAAATGTGTTTCTCCTTTAAAAAAAAAAAATCCACTATCACCTTCCTCTAGAGCACTGCTTTTATCGTCTGGTATTGCTACATCGTCAGTCTTCTTCAAAGGAATTCTCCCCCTTTAAAACTATACCCTGTTCTTTCTCTCTGCTTATAAAAGTGTTCATATCAATTCCAACAACAACAACGAATGATACTCACTTGACCCCTGAAACACTCTGAGCACCTGACAAGCTATTTATTACACAATTCATCAAAACTGGTCAACAGAATTCACTGCCTGCATGTCCTCATCTTCCGTGTCTTCATGCAACTGAAATATGACTTCTAAAGGGGCATTTCCTTTCAACAAAGCTTGGAGGTGCCTAATGTGATGAGAGAAACTGTGTGAATGAAGTTATCAAAATGAATTGGATGAATGAAACAAAACTCCACACGTTTCCCTATGTATTTTAGCACAGATCTATTTATTCCTGCCAACATAGTGACACCTGCTTCAGATTCTTAACATAACAATGCACACATACACACACACACACACACACACACACACACCAACCTGGATCATGGGTCCATTGATGATTTTTGAATCACCACAAAATACAGAGGCTGCTGTTGCAGACTGCATTTTCTTTTTCTTTTTTTAATTGACTGCTTTTTCGAATGAATATGTCCAGACACATGTCTATAAAGTTCATACAGCTTATGTTACACCAAAGCACACACTATACTGCCTTTTTCTAGGAGAACCTCAGAGTCATTTCTGGATTACATAGGCCAGCATTATGTATGAGTTTTCTCATGGCTGCTTTCTCCTTATCTCTGGTATCCAAGACTCCTCATGGTTTTACTCCAGGGATTCAGAGAGGATCATGTCTGGGATTATAAACCAAGGAATGAATTTACCACATTGTACCTTCCAGACAGAGATTAAAGGTATTTTTTAAACCACCAATTTATCTGTTCATATGAATCAAGGATTGGGTACAGAAAACAACGAAGTTGTTCTACATTCTATCAGAAATAGTTCCTACCTCTATTAGAAAGGTACCTGCTAAAAATCACTAGGGCTTCTAAAGGGGAAGGGCCTGGACCACTTGCATAGCCTTCCTAGTCTCCTATTCAAAGAGCTGTGCCTCTGCCCTATCTGGTTTGGCTCAGTGGATACAGCATCAGCCTGCAGACTGAAGGGTCCCAAGTTCGATTCTGGTCAAGGGCACATGCCCGGGGTGAGGGCTCAGACTGTGCAGGAGGCAGCCAATCAATGATTCTCTCTTATTATTGATGTTTCTATCTCTCTCTCTCCCTCTTCCTTCTTCTCTGAAATCAATAAAGATATTTAAAAAATAAATAAATACGTGATGTTGAAATTAAAAAAACAACAAACACAAAGAGTAATGCCTCTGTAGAAAGATAAAAACAACAATCAAAGGACCCTTACTGCATTGTTAAAACCATGAATTCACAGCCCCCCCCCCCAGCCCACCCCTGTGTGTCTTTGCTCAGGATGTGACCCTTTCCACTGATCGCTCTGTGTTCAGTCATTAGAAGATCCTACTAAATTGTGAATATGCTCCCTCAGAGGGGGAGTGAGATAGCTTGTCATTCAGATGACCAAAATAATTTCTCATGCATATTTGGTCTTTGTCCACAGTTCCTGACTCATAGATCCCCAAACCCTTGGAATTTTCTGAGCAACAAGAACAATAGGAGCATCCTTCATAATAATATTTGGTCTCTTGTCCTCAGTTCCTGAAATTGCTTCAGTCATAAAGGTGAAACGAATGTCTTGTTATTTATAACAACACCCTTTCACCATACTGGGTTTATGTTAGGTGCTTTTGAAAAGCACCTAAGGATTGGGGCTGGTTGCCAGGGGAACCAACCATGCATAGAGGATTGGAACATTCAGTACCCCCCCACACAGACCCCTCACCTGATACCCTAGGAGGGGAGAGGGACTGGAGGTTGAATCAATGACCAATGTTCAATAATTTAATTAATCATGCCTATGTGATGAAGCCTCCATAAAAATCCAAAAGGATGTGGTTTGGAGAGCTTCCAGGTTGGTGAACCAAAACATTTCCATATGCCATCATGTGGGGTCCCAAGCACCACAAGGACAGAAGCTCCTTTGTTAAGGAACTTGTCCCATGTATCTCTTCATTTGGCTGTTGACTCTTTAATGTCCTTCGTACTAAACCAGCAGTCTAGTGAGTAAATAAGTTACCTGAGTTCTGTGAGCCATTTCAGACAATTAATAGAACCCAAAGAGGAGGCTGTGGGAACTTCTGATTTATAGCCAGTTGGTGAGAAGCACGGGTAACAAGTTGGACTTGTGATTGGCATCAAACGTGGAGGACAGTCTTGTGGGACTAAGCCCTTAACCTATGGTATTTCTTTTTTTATTATTGATTTTTTACAGAGAGGAAGGGAGAGGGATAGAGAGTTAGAAACATCGATGAAAGAGAAACACTGATCAGCAGCCTCCTGCACACCCGCTACTGGGGATAAGCCCACAACCAAGGTACATGGCCCTGACTGGAATCAAACCTGGGACCGTTCAGTCCATAGGCCGACACTATCCACCGAGCCAAACCAGTCAGAGCCAACATATGGTATTTCATGCCATTTCCAGTAGTGCCCGGATTAAGCTGAATTGTAGGATATCCTGCTGGTGTCAGAGAATTGCTTTTTGATGTGGGAAACCCCCCTACACACACACACACACACACACACACACACACACACACACACTGGAATTGCTTGGTTCTTAACCATTAGGAAGTAAAATAATCTTATTATTATGATGAATATTTTATTACAAATGGGCAGGTAAATAGCATGGCCTAGTTGACTGAAGTATGTAAAATGGTCAAGCTTTGACCAGAAGGAGAGAGACTATTGTGAATGTTTGGGGTTATGGTCAGAGGAATAATCATAATAATGACCATAATATACCATTTACTGAATTATTTCTGTGCCAGATTTTGGTAAAAAGCAGTTTAACATATCAACTTATTTAATCACAAAACACTATGAATTAAATTTGATTATAATCCACAATGAAGCAAGAAGAATCAAGGTCCTATAGAAAGTATAGGTGGACAGGGGCAGACCCTGAGGAGCTCTGAGCAGCCAGCATATCACAGGAATCTGATACCTGAATGAAGGAAGGTGGAAAACATGGAAGTAGCTTCTCTTCTCAGAAAAAGTTAACTTTTTACCAACCAAGGCTGGACTCTCAGCTAAAAGAAGTCTTGGCAATTTTTCTTGTCAAAAACTCATTTAAACTGAGGTCCAAAGAGGGGAGATAATTTGTCACTGACAACTGGGTCAGTGACAGAACTTGGACCAGAACAGAGCTGTAGTGACTTCCCAGGCCACTTCTAAATTCTTATACCCCTTTCCCAACTTTCCATGTGCATTTTCCTGTCATCCTTCTGAATTTTACATAATTAAGATTTATAATTCCAATGGACAGTGTAGTATGGCAGGAAGAATGTGCTATCCAGAGGTAAACAGGCTCACATTTGGATGCCACTCCACACTTTGGACTACGCACTCAGCATTTCTTGATATCCCTCTTCTCATCAGACCATAACTGGTTTCATGGGATGATCATGAGACTCCATCCAATGTATGCAAATGTCTATAAGACTAGCATCTGATTAGAACTGAATTAATGTTTTATTACTTTTCCCTCCAAAACTTAAGTTGTTCAAATATATGAAATTTAGCCACGTACTAGTATCCTCCTGATAATTCCTAAAGAGAGAAAGAGGGAGACTTTAAGCATGCTGTTTATTCTCTCCTGATTTCTGCTTATTATCTTTGCATCTGGAAAGACGTATGTTCCTGTCATTACCTTTATCTTATTATCCAAGAATGTTCTTTGAAACATCTTGCTGTTTATCAGGAGAATTCTTTAATGCATGATACATTAATTGATGTCAGGCATGCTGTCCTAGTTTTGATTTCTAAATCATTTCCTTGTTTTATATTCCTAAAAGGAGGGGTTTGGGAGAGTTTCAAGAACAAGTACAGGAAGTATTCCTCTTCAATCTGATTATACTTGTCCTAGAACAAAGTTCCATACAAAATTCTCATTTGCCTGGGAAGGTAAATCTGACTTAAGATACCAAACTAGCTTCCTTTCTGCACAGTCCCTGGGATCTTAAGCAGCCCCCAACCCTGTGCCAGGCACTCATGACAGGCAGCGCATCACAGCCTCATTTTTGAACCATTTCTAGTCACTTTATTCTGTTCCCCTCCTTCAAACTTTCAGTCTGCTTGTTCTCCTTACATTCGGCACTATTTCCCCAACTATATTCAGCCATCCTTCCTTTTGCCCACAATTCATGGTCTGCCTTTGATAGAAGTATACACCAACTATTTTAGTGCCTTTACCTGAAATACTCCAGGTGGAACAAGAAAAAGGATGCTGAATTTATGAAAAATTCAAATTAAAGGAATTGAATTTGTTGGAAATGTTTCCCCATTACACCTTGTTTCAAACCATCATTATTCATTTATGCTCCTCTCTATATACTTAGAATGCATTTTCTTCCTATTTGTTTACCTAGCCAATACTATTCCTCCTTAAAAATTCAGATAAGGTTTAACCCCTAACTTTTCATACCTCTATAGAATGTATTAGGTGTCTCATGTTTGCACTTCAGTAACTTCCGTGCATATTTCTACTATAAGATACAACATAATTTATTGTGATTATAGTCTCATACTGCTAACATAATCATCACAATTTTTGCACTAGACTGTGAACTCACTTAAGATAGATTCTTGCTCTTTTTTATATTGACACCACTTCTACTGCATTTGCCTAGCACAAAGCAAATTCTCTGTCTTTATCAAAACTTGACTAAATTTTAATAAAAGCTCAATATAGAGAAATGGGACAGCAGGCAAGAGAGGTCCACAAACATAGCCCATTCAAACAGATTTCCAATTAATGCAAAAGCCTTAATTCTTCATTAAAAAGTAGAATTTAGAGATTACCTTGATAAGTCTAATTTTCTTTACCTGTAAAATAGGTATAGCAATAAATAAATACCTTATACAAATGTTAAGGATATTAAATTAAATATATGAAAGGACCATATAGGACTCAGCACAGAGTAGGTGACTTATGCTAATCTAGCTAGAATTTCTCCAATAATTTTTATTAAAACAGAAGAAAATATATGGGAAACACAAGTTAATATTTTTTAAATACGTAAAAAATTTCCTATCCAGGAAATTCTTATGAAGGAGACTCTCATCTAATGGAATGAATCCCTGAGACATACATGAGAGACATACATGGCCTCTGAGTATGTCATACCAGCAGAAGTCCTACCAGCTTCGATTAAAAGGTACAGGGAAGGATGAAATAAAAGAAGGTTCCTAGACTCCCAAAATCCTACAGGCATGAAACAGGTTGGTAAAACTAACCACCTACAAATAGTTGCTACACTTTATGGAGAGGGAAAATGTACTCCGAGGGCAGCATCACAGCCCAGAGAGCAAAACCACATAGTTCAGAGAGTAAAACTGTGAGCCAAGAGTTTTGGGTAATTTATAACAGCAGCAACAAGAACCTAATACCATGTCAATAATTTAAATTATTTTATTCATTTAATAAAGGCCCAGTGCATGAAATTTGTGTATGGGGGTTTGGGGGGGAGAGGTGGCGGCTCAGCCTGGCCTGCACCCTCTTGCAATCCAGGACCCCTTTAGGGATCAGGCCTAAACCAGCAGTCGGACATTCCCCCCACAATCCGGGACCACTGGTTCCTAACCACTTGCCTGCCTGCCTGATTGCCCCTAACCACTCTGCCTGCCTACCTCATTGCCCCTAACCACTAGCCTGCCTGCCTGATCACCCCTAACTGCTCTGCCTACCTGCCTGATCACCCCTAACTGCTCACCTGCCTGCCTGATTGCCCCTAACTGCCTCTGCCTTTATCAAAACTTGGACTAAATTTTAATAAAAGCTCAATATAGAGCCTCCACAGCTTCATCCAGAAGGACGTCTGGAGTAATGTCCAGAAGTTCGTTCGGCTGTCTGGTCTAATTAGTATATTATGCTTTTATTATTATAGATTTGTTCAGTTGTTAAATTCTTCCTTTTAGAAAGTAAGTTCCATGAGAATCAAAGACCTTGCTTGTATTGCTCACCACCGTATCTGCAGCACCTACAACAATGTTCAATATATTGCATATATGCAATAAGTATTTGTCAAACAGACAAATTACTATATAAATGAGTGTGACATATATTAATGGTACAACAATGGACATAGATAAACAGGCTAAGAGTTCCATGCAATTCTAAGACCTAAATGTAAGCATTTCTCTTCATCTCTAAAGAGTATAGCAAAATGTACCATTAACATAAAAATATATCTAAACTCATTATAATTAACTTAAGAGCAGTCATATGCATATGTTAATATTTAACCATGATAATGGACAAATGTATTATGTTATACCTCACAATGAACTTGATACATCAGCGTGTCACACCACCAGATTTTAGTGATATTTGGGATAATGTCAAAAGTCATGGGCTTTTTGAAATCATTAATGGTATTTGAAATAGTTCTGGGTTTGCTAAAAAATTCTGAAGCCATTTACTGTTGAGCTGCTATTTTTGTTGCAGATTTTATCATAGGAAAGTTTATAGGATGGTGTGTACGATTGTGAGGAACCCAGAAATAATCTGGATGTCAGATCATTTTAAAACTGTCCATACTACCACCCAAATGAAATTAAAATGGAGTCTTCCACATCCAATTTTATTTATTTTTTTATTCTGGTAGCTCCATCTGTGGGCCATTGCTGATATCTGCTTGTGTAGTTTTCTGCATTCAAATCACACCAGCTAATGGCCAAAATCACCTCAAGAACCATGCATATAAATTTTTTCATAAATTTTGTTAATATAAATGGGCTCAAAGTACACCTGAGACAAGAGTAAAGTCTCAAATGGCATGTTCACCTTTTGAGAAAATTATTTCGTTGTGAAAAGTAATCTAACTGAATATCTTCCAATTAATTTATAGCATGCATAGGAGAATTTTCCAATTATGTGAAGAAAAGCTGAATTTCAAGAAGAAGCTGATTTTGATTTCAAATTGTATTTTCAATCACTCAGATTGCTTTAAAAGAAACAGAAATAAACATGGGTAGGCATTTAGAAATTTCATTTCCTAGCCTTTTTAGGTATGTCATTACTAATTCTAGTGGTTCCTGTTTCTATTTTCTAAAAAGTTCTCACTGAGTACCTATCAAGTGACCTAGACTTAGCAATACCTGGTTAAAACCCAACAATACAAGGTATTTTTTATCCTCTATCTCTCAACGGTATCTCTACATTCAGCAACAAATCCTCTCTAAAAAGCCAGGATTGGAAGAAAAAGGAATCATTCTCAATCACATCTCTGATTTCCAAGCAAGACAGTGATGGAACTTGTATTACTTATCCATGGCTATGTGACAAATTACCCCAAAATTCAGTAGCTCAAAACAATAAACATTTGTTGTCTTACTGTTTTTGTGGCTCAGAAATTCAGGTGTTACTTAAATGAGTGGCTCTACCTCAGCATCTCTTATAAGGCTACAGTCAAGTTGTTCCCCATGGTTTCAATCACCTCAAAACATGACTAGAATAGGACCAGCTCTCAAGCTCAATCATGTTGGTAGGTATAAGGTCCTCAATGGCTGTTGACAGGAGACATCAATTCCATGCTACAATACTCTCTCAATTAGGCAGCTCACAACATAGAAGCTGGTTTCCCTCAAATTAACATACACAAAAAAAAGAGAAGGCACCCAGGATAGAAACAATAGTCTTTTTGTAACCTAATATCTGAGGGGGCATCCAATCATTTTGCAGTATTCTAGTTGTCAGAAGAAAGTCACTAGTTCTAGTGCATACTCAAAGAGGATTACATAAGTCATAAATAATAGGAAGCAGGAATCATTGGACAGCACCATGAAGGCTGCCTACCACAGCTCTCTACTCAGAGATTTGAAATTCTCATATTGTGATGGTTAATTTTATGTGTCAACTTGACTAGGATACAGTGCCTGGTTGTTTGCTCAAACTCACATCTAGATGTTGCTGTAAATGGACTTTTTCAATATGATTAACATTTACAATCAGTTGAATTTAAGTATAGCAGATTACCCTCCATAACATGGGTGGACCTCGTCCAATCTGCTGAAGGTCTTAAAAGCAAAGATTGAGGTTTCCCAAGAAAAAAGGAATTCTGCTCTCAGACTGCAGCACAAAAACCCTGTCTGAATTTCCAGCCTTCAGACTCAAGACTGCAACATTAACTCGCACCTGAATCTTCAGCCTATTGGCTTGCCATACAGATTTCAATTACAATTCTCACAATCATGTGAGCCAATTTGTTAAAAATATCTCTCCCCTTTCTCCCTCCCTCCCCGACCCCGCTTTCACACACACACAGAGAGATTTACATGCTATTGGTACTACTCTCTGGAGGGCCCTGTATCATACTAGTATATATAATGAAAATAAGAATACTTCATCCAGTTACCACTAAGGATTATTGTGAGGTGAAAATATATTAGCATATTAAAGAACATTGATTTTGGAGTTAGTCAGACAGACCTACCCAGCTTTCTCCCTTACATAAAAATTTTTGTTCTTTAACGAACTACTTTTCCTGAATTTGTATAATCACCTAAAATAAAGATAATGGTACTTATGCAGTAGAATCAAAATGAAACCATGCAATAAAAAAATGGCTTGAATATGATAGTCATTTAATTAAAGTTAGTTATAAATATTTTATGTTGCCAAATATAAACAACATAATTATTTTAAATATAATTATTGTTTCTACTCCTATCATTGTTTGCCATATTCAAGTAATAAAGACTCCCTGTGGACAAAACAAGTCAATACTAGTTCTCTTTTTATTATCTATATAATGTGCTTCCTAACCAACAAAAAAACACAAAAATTAACAGCAAATAGGGCATTTTCAGGTGGGAGGGATAAATTGCAGTTAAAAATCAGTCAATTAATGTGATCATTTCCCGTGAAATCAATGTTTTCTCAAATTTGTTAGTATGTAATTATTGTAGCAGGGTTTTCAAAGTTGCTTAATAGATTTAACTGCATTTCGGGCCATATGTGGGTTTGCCATAATACATTTTATATGTAAATATTGACAATATTTCTTTGGGGGCATTTTGGCAGTGCTATGTTTCTGCTCAGGTTAAAAGGGTATTTGTTCACTTTTTCTCAGCTAAGACAGTGCTTCTGCTTGTAAATCATAACATGGGGTGATAAAAATCATAGAATGGGCAGAGAATGAATGGGATTGTAAAAAACTCTTTATTTAGTCTACTGGACAGGGGTAAACATCCCACCTGGGGAATATATTTATGATCCTGCCTTTATGAGTAGAGGCTCCAAGTCTTCTGTTTGGTAACTCTGTTGTCCAATATATATGATTTACTAAAAATGGTCCTCAGTATTTCTGTTGGCAGTCATGTGTAAAAGACAATGCAGCATTACATGGTGTGCTGAGCAAAAGAACGAAGTCTTGAAATGCAAATGCAAAGTATATATATATATATATATATATATATATATATATATATGGTTATTTTAGAATGATTTCAAAAACATGCTTTATAACTAATAACTGCATTTTTAAGAACTAAAAACAAAAAAGATGAAATTAGGATTTTCCAGTTCTATTGGGCCTCTCATGACATCATTTTTTAGCAATTAGTGATTCCACAGCAGCTTAAGATAAAAGATCTTGCACCATTGGGGTTTTCCACACCTTCTTACACAAAAACCCCCAGATCTAGCCATCCAAGGATATGAAAAATAAATAACCTCAATATTCAAAGGCACAGTTTTCATGAAAACCATCATGAACTTTATTGCATTATTGATAAGAAGGACTGAATGGTGTTTACAACCAGACCCCAAATGTCCCTACACTCTTTTGGGGACGTAGGGCCTGTCTAGCAAGCATGTGTTCCAGGTGTTTCCCATTGCAAGTAACCTTGTCAGGCCTGGATGGCTCCCAAGATTCCATGAGGACTAAAATATCCAACAAAAATACAACACCCACTGCTAATAAAAACTCTTAAACTAGGAATAGAAGGGAATTTTACATTTGTTAAAGAACATCCACAAAAACCCTGTAGTTAATGTTATATTTAATGGTGAGAAACTGGATGTTTTCCCACTAAGAACAAGAAGACAAAGTTGTACTCTGTCACCATCCCTTCGCAATATTGTGCTGGAAGTCCTAACTAGTACAATAACACAAGATGACAAAAAGGGAACCAAATATATATAAAACTGGGAGGGAAGAAATGAAACTGCCTTTGTTCACAGATGTCATGAATGCCTATGTAGAAAAACCCAAAGAAGTGACCAAAAAATTTCCTGAAACTAACCAAGTGTGTCAAGTTTGCAGGATACAAAGTTAATATCCATAAGTAAATTGCCTTTCCATATGCCAGTAATGAACAAATGGAATTTGAAATTTTAAAAAGAATGCTATTTACAATAGCACCAAAAAGTGAAAATACATAGATGTAAATCCAATAAAATATGTATAAATTTATATATAAAATCCTATAAAGCACTGATGAAAGAAATCAAAGATCTACATAAATGGATAAATATTCCATGTTCATGGATTGGAACTTGATATTTTTAAATGTCTTTTCTTCCCAACATGACCTCAAAGGCAATGCAATGCCAGTCAAAATCCCAGAAAACTATTTTACAGATATCAACAAACTAATTATAAAGTTTACATATAAAAGACCTAGAAAAATCAATTCAATACTAAAGAATAAGAACAAATTTGTAAGACTCACACTCCCTAATTTCAAGACATTGTAAACCTATAGTAATCAAAACAGAATGATATTTCTCAAAGAATAGATGCATAAATGAATGGAACAGAATACTAAGATCAGAGATAGACCCATACAAATATAATCAACTGATTTTTTACAAGAAGCAGGTAATTCAGTGGAGATAGTTTTTCAACAAATTGTTCTGAAACAATGGAGGTCCAACAAACAAACAAAACCCCACAAGAATAACAAATAAAAAAACTATACATGCCTATATACTTTTCACAGACCTTATACCTTTCACAAAAAGTAATTCAAAATGAATCATAGGCCTATATATAAAACTGAAAACTATAAAGTTTATAGAAAACATTGGAAAAAATTGAGATGATCTTGAGTTTGGAGATGAATTTTTAGGTATACCATTAAGTGCACAATCCATGACAAAAATTTTAAGTTGCAATTTGTTCAAAATTTTAAATTATTTAAAAAATACACTATTAAAATAAAAAACAACCAAAATATAAGAAAACATTTGTAAATACATATCATTTAAAGAACTGGTATTCAAAATATATAAAGAACCTTAAAAACTCAGCAATAAGTAAGTAATCCATTTTAAAATGAACAAACTACCTGAGTAGACACCTCAATAAAGAAGCTATGTAGATGAAAAATAAGCACTTGAAAACATTCATTGTCATTGGGGAAATGCAAATTAAAACAATGATTAGATACTACTATGCACCAATTGTTAAAGTTTTTGTTTTTTTAAACTTACAATACCAATTGCTGGTGAGTATGAAGAGCAGTTAGATCTCTAGCTCATGTTAATTGTTGGTGGGAATTCAAAATAGTTCAGCCACTTTGAAAGACATTTTTCTAGTTCCTTACAAAACTAAACATAGCCTTACCCTATGATCCAGCCATCATGCTCTTAGGTATCCATCCAATTGATTTGAAAACTATGTCCACACAAAATCTAGCATGCAAATCTTTATACTTGATTTATCTATAATAGCCAAAAATTGAAGCAGTCAAGACATCTGTTAATAGATGAATGCATAATCAAACTCTAATACATCTATATGCAATTGAATTTTATTCACCAACAAAAGAAATAAGCTACCAAGCCACAAAATACATGAAGGAAACTTAAGTACATATTGCTAAGTGAAAGAAACCAGTATGAAAAAGCCACATACTGGCCGAAACCAGTTTGGCTCAGTGGATAGAGCGTCAGCCTGTGGACTGAAAGGTCCCAGGTTCGATTCTGGTCAAGGGCATGTATCTTGGTTGCAGGCACATCCCCAGTAGGAGGTGTGCAGGAGGCAGCTGATTGATGTTTCTCTCTCATCGATATTTCTAACTCTCTATCCCTCTCCCTTCCTCTCTGTAAAATATCAATAAAATATATTTTAAAAAAAAGAAAAAGAAAAAAAAGAAAAAGCCACATATTAGACTATCCGATTTGTATGGCAATTCAGAAAAGACAAACTCTAAAGATGCCAAAAAGATCAGTGGTTGTCAGGGATTCTGGAAGAGGGGAAGGGGGGTTAATTGGAGAAGCACAGTGAATTTTTACAGTGGTGAACATACTCTGTATGATATTATAATATAGGATACATGACACTATGCATTTATGCATTTATATTTATTGAACATTACAGAACAAAGAATAAACCTTAGTGTATGCAAATTAAAAAATTATTTAGGAGATCAGGGGAATCCCAATATGAAATAAAAAACTGTGATAAAACAGCCTCGTTCTATGTATGAAATAACATCACTGAAGGGGTTGGGGAGAAAAGGTTCTGACCTAAGTACTTTGGAAATTAATGGAGTCTGTGACTACAGTAAAAGAAACAACATAAGAATCATACTGCAGATGATAAATTATTTCCACAGAACTATGGATCAAAAATTCTAATACCACTACACATGAATACTGAATGGAATAACCAAATAATTGAATAGTAAATGGTGGTCACCAGGTTCCTTGCTGTTTGAGTGGAAATTTATAGATAAGTAAGAAAAGAGGCTAGATAACCAACATGGTAATATATCAGAATTGGAGACATGAGTACAAACTCATGTTTAAGTTTATATAAACACACATTATTCTGTATATAAATACTAGTAGTTGTAGACATAATTTATTAGGTACATATACATGTATGTATGTGTAACTGCACTCACATACATTTCCTTGCTGTGTCAGCTAAGAGAGCTAGAAGCAGTGACACCCCAGGAGTAGATGCACACCGACTCCCAGGGCTTGGTTTTATAATACCATTCTCCAATAAAACCAATTGTTCATTCTAGAATTGGAGCAGAAAATATACAAGATGAACCTAAAGCATCTTGTAGTGGCAGGGAGTTAGTAAACACACACACACAAAAAAAAAAGATGTTTCTATGAATATAGAAAGGAACAACACAGGAATCAACTGAAAGAGCTGCCTAATCTAATCATGAAAAAAATGAGGCAAATTTCAATTGGTAGATATTCTACAAAATGAAAGTACACCTCAAAACCACCAATGTCATCAAAAAGCAAGGAAAGTCTAAGAAACTGTCTCAGTCAAGAGGGGAGAAAATGTAGCATGGTATCCTGGTTAGAATCTAGGATCATAAACAGGACATTAGATAAAAAACAAGGAAATCCAAATAAAGTATAAACTTTTTATTTAGTAATACTGTGTCAATATTGGTTTATTAATTATAACTAAGGAACCATTATAATGTAAGGTATGAATAATAAAGAGGAAACTGGTTGTGGAGTATTAATGGGAATTTTCTGTACTATATTCACAATTTTTCTATAAATAAAAAACATAAAATTAAATTTTAAAAGATAAATAAACCATGCCAAAACCGGTTTGGCTCAGTGGATAGAGCATCAGCCTGCGGACTGAAAGGTCCCGGGTTCGATTCCGGTCAAGGGCATGTACCTTGGTTGCGGGCACATCCCCAGTAGGAGGTGTGCAAGAGGCAGCTGATCGATGTTTCTCTCTCATCGATGTTTCTGACTATCTATCCCTCTTCCTTCCTCTCTGTAAAAAATCAATAAAATATATTTTAAAAAAAAAAAGATAAATAAACCATTAATACTATATTATTTCCTAAAATTTTGTTTCTTTATCTTTTTCTGACCTATGATATAACCAAATCTGGAAACTCCTATTTTAGACCTTACAAGCATTACCCATTTTGATATTCATTATAATTCTCTGGTATATCTAAAATAGCTATTGTTGTTATTCTCAATTTATAGCCTAAAAAAATAAAGTCATGAGATATTGTGTGCTTTTCTTCCAGCATGTATCCAGGAAGTCATAAAGATAAATTTCTGACTCTCTATTCATTCCTCTTTAATTACACCACTGTGTTACACACTTAGCTTCACAACAAATTATTGACGTATTCCTACATGTATCACCAGTACCTTGCACAGGGTCTGATTAATAATTTATATTATAAAAAGCCAGTGGCTGTAACGCCAGAATGACCAAAGGATTGGTCACCAGGAGGTGCATTGATGGGTCCCAGGATGGTGATGGGAGGGACTCTGGGTCTCGTAAGATTTCGTGTGCTGGGCCTCTAATAGAATCAATAAAGAAGATGTTGGGGGTTAAGGAAATTTATAACTTGAATAAGATTCAGAGATAATCTTTCTAGATCAAGTCTTTTCATTTTGAGATAAAGAAAATAAAACTCAGAAAACTAATTGTCCCAAGCTCATTGCATAACTAATATCTGAACCAGAGGTGAAATCCAGCTCTGATTCTATTCATTCATTCATTCATTCATTCACTCATTCATTCCTCATCCAAGGATATGTTTATTGATTTTAGAAAGAGGAGAGGGAGAGAGAGAGAGAAAGAGAGATATGAATGTGAGAGAGAAGCATCAATTGGTTGCCTCTCGTACATCGTACATGCCCCAACTGAGATCAAACCAGCAACATAGGTATGTGCCCTGATCAGGAATTGAACCTGCAACCTTTTGGTGTACAGGACAACACTCCAACCAACTGAGCCACCTGTCTGGGCAATTCTGATTCTATGTCTTTGTTTCTTCCTTTAGCAACATTCTAATTAATATACCACAGTACTGAAAAATAACTCCTTTATCTATGGCAGAAGACTTATGAAGCAAATTGCCATTAAAAAATTGTAATGTTCTTAAAAGTTCAAGAAAACCTCTAAGCAGATGTTCCCTAAAGATCAAGAAAATAAAAATTAATATATACCAAGAAAGAACAGCTGTAGACAAATCTCAAGGGCATTAGGTTGAGCCATATAAAGTTGCTTATTTTAAAACTTTTGTTCTGCAATAATGGCAGTTTCATGTGGTTTAACTGAAGAGGTCCTGGCAATTGTTTTAACATAGGATACTGTAGTAAAACCTGCCTATCATATTGGTCTGCATATTAAAATGAATCCAATTGCATGAACCTTTATGTGTTTATTTACAACAGCATTTAGCCCTGGCCGGTGTGGCTCAGTTGGCTGAGCACCATCCCATGCACCGAAAGGTCACCAGTTTCATTCCAGGTCAGGGCACAAGCTCAGGTTACAGGCTGAAACCCCCGGAGGCAGCCGATGATGTTTCTCTTTCTCAATGTTTCTCTCTCTCTCCCTCTCCCTTCCTATCTAAAAAATCAACAAAAACTAATTCCTTAAAAGAATTCAAATTCTTCACAAACTTTTTAAAAAAACAGCATTTATTCATTTATTCTGATTTAGTAAATATTTATTGAGCATTTTTTTATGTAAGGCATTGAGTTTCATATTTACAGTGTTAAAAAGATATGAACCTGGGGCTGAAGGAGAATGTTAATCCAGTATTAGGACAAAACATGGACATTATCATCATAAAACAATAGCTTCTCTTCATTAATCAAAATGCAAGAGTAACTACAGTAGGTCCTCAGGTTACGTCGGAGATCTGTTTCTACTGCACGACATAACGCGATTTTCACCGTCGGAACCCACCTACATAAGCACCTACGTCCCTCACATGGAGCACATACACAGCAGTAATGAAGTGAAACAGTAAAAGAAACTTAAAAGAAAGATAACAATTCCTGACCTTTACTTGTGGTAAATAAATAATAAAAAACATAAAGCACATATGTACGTATGTTGAAATGACAGAACTTTTTTTAAAAAATAAATGGGAGATGGTGACCTAACCACAAAATGACATACGTAGAGTCTGATGTAACCGGAGGACTGCCTGTATATTATATCCTCACATGGATGTTGTATTTTAACTCTCTAATAGATTTCAGGTTAGACAAATATGACCTCATTTTCCAAATGAGGAAATTGAGTCTAAAAAAGATGAAAAGACCCAAGCAAATCAGTTTATAAGTGCCAGAGCCAGTACCTGAACTCAGATTTACTGCCTCCAAAACATATTAATTCTCTTAGTCATGTTGATTTTGTTGATCAAAAGGTAGAAAGTGTTGCTGTTAACAAATAAAATGCTTCTATACTACTGAGAACTCAAATTGGAAAACTGTTGGTCAATATTTATTCAATACATACTCTATGATCCTTAAATTTCATTTCATATTTTTATAATCAACTTTACCTTAGGTTTGTCTAGTTTTTTAAACTTTACAAAGAACCAATTTTTGGTTTTGCTTATTCTCTTAAGTTTCTCTTTTGATTTTTATTATATTAACTCTGCTTTTGTGTTTACTACTTTTCTGTTCTTTGGGTTTGATCTGTTATGCTTTTATAAACATTTTAAGTTGAATGCTTGAAAAATATTTTCAGTTTTTCTTCCTAGTTAATGAGCATGTATGTCTAATATTTTTTCTCAAAATAACATTTTTATTATATCCACAAGTTTTGATTTGTACTACTTTTGTTAGTATTCAATTCTAAGTGTTTTCTAATTTATTTAGGATAGCTTCTTTGACTTTAGATTAATGTAAAAATGTGTTTTTAAATCTCCAATTGTTTGGGATGTATTTTTATTTAAGTTGTTTTTGATTTTTAATTTAATTTCATTGTGTTCAAAGAATACAGTCTAAATTGAAAAGTCTGACATTAAATGAAGCACTACAAAAATCATGTCAATGACTACCTTTGGTTTGTTGGTGTCAGGAAGAAAGAATGATCATCTCTGCAAACCAAAATGGAGGTGAGAAGCTAGGCAGAAACCCCAGAAGTTGTTTGTTAGATTAGCCAATTTCTAAATTAGAAGGCAGAACAGAGTTTCAACCTTAGCTGGAGTTCTCATAAAAAGCAGAGCAAGAGACCATAATATGCATGATTTTAGTTTATTGGGGAATGTGATCCCAAGGAGCAAGAATGCAGGACAGGGAGAGGGAAAAGGGAAGAAAGAAAAGGCAATACTGAAATGTGTATCAGGTTGGCTACCCCCAGGGCCTTTAAAAGCCTCCTGTAGGGACTTTTATAAGGTTCCTTAGAACCCATGTACACTGTTAGTGAGAAAGTAAATTGGTGCAGTCCCTGTGAAAAACTGTATGGAGGTTTACTAAAAAATTAAAAATTAAACTACCATATTTAGCAATTCTACTTTTCAGTATATATCCAAAGGAAAGAAAATCAGGATCTCAAAGAGACATCTTTACAACTATGTTCATTATAGCATTACTAGAGGCCTGGTGCACGACATTCATGCACTGATGAGGGAGGGGGGGATCGCTCAGCCCAGCCTACGCCCTCTCGCAGTATGGAACCCGTCAGGGGATGTCTGCCTTGGGGTCCTTAGTGCTGCCGCGGAGGCAGGAGAGGTTCTTGCCACTGCAGCTGTGCTCGCCAGCCATAAGCCTGGCTCTTGACTGAGTGGTGTTCCCCCTATGGGAGCGCACTGACCACCAGGGGGCAGCTCCTGCTTTGAGCATCTTCCCCCTGGTGGTCAGTGCACATCATAGCAACTGGTCGTTCTGCCGTTTGGTCGATTTTCATATTAGCCTTATATAGAACTAGAGGCCCGGTGCACAAAATTCGTGCACGGGGCGGGGTGTGTCCCTCAGCCCAGCCTGCACCCTCTCCAATCTGGGATCCCTCAAGGGATGTCTGACGGCCCGTTTAGGCCTGATCCTACTGGCATCGGGCCTAAACAGGCCGTCAGACATCCCTTTTACAATCCAGGACTGCTGGCTGGCAACTGCTCACCTGCCTGCCTTCCAGATTGCCCCTAACCCTTTCTTCCTGCCAACCTGATCACCACCTAACCACTACCCTGCCAACCTGATTGCCCCTAACTGCCCTCCCCTGCTGGCCATCTTGTGGTGGCCATCTTGTGTCCACATGGGGCCATCTTGTGTGTTGGAGTGATCGTCAATTTGCATATTACTCTTTTATTAGATAGGATAGAGGTCTGGTGCATGGGTGGGGGCCAGCTGGTTTGCCCTGAAGGGTGTCCCAGATCAGGGTAGGGATTCCCTTGGGGCGTGGGGCAGCCTGGGTGAGGGCCTGTGGTGGTTTGCAGGCTGGCCATGCCACGCAGCAACCCAAGTGGAGGCCCTGGTATCTGGGATTTATTTATTGTCTATAATTGAAACTTTGTAGCCTTGAGCGGAGGCCAGGGCCAGCCAGGGCAGGCAGGAAGCTTGGCTTCCTCCATCGCCGGGGGCAACCCAAGCCTCCTGCTTACTCCAGCTCCATGGCCGCTACCATAATTTTGGATTAATTTGCATACTTGCTCCTGATTGGTTGGTGGGCATGGCTTGTGGGCGTAGTGGAGGTACGGTCAATTTGCATGTTTCTCTTTTATTAGATAGGATTCTTAAGAGCCAAGATATGGAAATTACCTAAGTGTCCATCAACAGATGAGTAGATAAAAAAATGTGATATACATAGTTGTATATATGTAAAACAGAGGACATACATAGATAAATAGATATAGAGATAGAGGTAGACATAATAAAATGGAATATTATTCATCTTTTAAAAAATGAAATCCTGCCATTTGTGACAACCATGGATGAACCTGTAGGACATTATTCTAAGTAAAATATGTCAGACACAGAAAGACAAATATTGTGTGATCTCACTTTTTTTTTTAATATATATATTTTATTGATTTTTTACAGAGAGGAAAGGAGAAGGGGAGAGAGTTAGAAACATCGATGAGAGAGAAACATCGATCAGCTGCCTCCTGCACACTCCCTACTGGGGATGTGCCCACAACCAAGGTACATGCCCTTGACCGGAATCGAACCTGGGACCCTTCAGTCCGCAGGCCGACGCTCAATCCACTGAGCCAAACCGGTTAGGGCTCACTTATATTTAGAATCTAAAAAATCAAACTCACAGAACTAGAGAGTAGAATAGTTGTTGCTAAGGGCTGAAGAAAATAGAGAGATGTTAGACAAAGGATATAAACTTAAGTTATAGATGAATAAGTTCTGAGGAATTTAATATAGAGATTTTTGAATACTGCTAACAATATTCCATTGTATACTTGAAATTGGATAAGAGAATAGATTTAAGTGTTTTCCTCATGCAAAAAAAAATAACTATTTGAGAAAATGGATTTGTTAATTAACTTAATTGTGGTAATCATTTCACAATGTATATATATATATTAAATCATCATGTTGCACACCATTAAAAATTACATTGTACAACTTAAATTTACATAATAGATACTTATTAATCATACCTCAATGAAGTTAGAAAAAAACAAATACATAAACAAAACAAAACAAAAAAAGAACCTTCCTTGGAAAATTGTTATAGAATTGTCTGCCTAGGTAGACTAATGGGGAAGTAGTATTTATTACTGTCCAGGCTCACCCTACATTTTCAGTTTGCACATGTCACAGAAGAACATGAAAGATACATGACACAGGCATGAGCCAAGGCACTGCCTCATTGCACCAGGAAAAGTCTGGTCAAAAACCTCAAGGTATCAGTTGACAAACATTCCTAGGGTAAAAGCTGTGGCTGAGAGGATACAGAAGTGCTACAAAAGAGGTGCCGAATACGCTCCTAAAGATAAGTAAATTTCACTTTGCTTTTCTTGTCCTGTTTGTGCGGATCATTTCTTTGATTCTTCCTGAGGAAAAAGGTTGATTAGACTAAAGAATTCAAGTATTCCTAGGTCCTCTGGATAGTTACCTCTTGGAAATTCAGATGTAATCATGTCATCTTCCCCAGTTAAACAATTTAATAGATTTCCATTTTTCTGGGAGTAAAGACCAGAATTCAGGGCCTTCCAACCTCAGCCAAGCCGCATTTTGTGCCAATCCTCCTATCTCTCTGTGCTCCAGCCACACTGATCTCTCTTACCCCAATAGCCATGCTTCTTTTTCTTTAGGGCCTTCCTGCACACTGTTTTGTCTGCCCCTTCTCCTAGTTAACTTTTTCACCTTTCAAATCATATCTCAAATGTCTAAGAATTGTCCTCCAAGAATTCATTTGTGATTCCACACACTTTCCTAGGTCCTCTGGTTGGTACATGCCCTCATGATGTTTAACGCCATTTTAAGCTGTGTTTATTTGTATGCTTATGCAACCCATAGCTATCTGCTCCATTAAACTGTTATCATCAGGGCAGGAAGTGGGTCTGCAATTATCATAATACACCTAGTGCCTGCAACTTACTTATATGTACATCAAAGGAACAGAAATATTCATGAACTCAAAGATTTCTTAGAAAATAATCATTTTCCTTCCCATCCCTACTGGGTATAATATAATGTTCTTGGCTCTTATCATTCAGTAATCCTTTCTAGGAAACTCCAAGTGTTCAATACTGCCTGCATTGCGGTTCCCTTGAATACACTTTGTTAGTTTCTACCTTCAAACTGTCTTTCTCACTGTGCGTCCTCTATAGATGCCATGTTCCTCTGTGCTCTACCCATCATAATTCTTCTACACTTTGACGCCCAGCCCATGTTACTTCTCTCAAACTCCTAATAATTATTCTTCCCACAAAATTCCTAAAGCTACTTTTATCTCTTCTGGGTTTTATTTGTGTGTGTGTGCACCTCTGCATTGCCAGTTCTCAAACCTAATGGGCAAAATTTATTTTAGAACATAAGTCAGAGATCTCCAGCCACAGCCTTCAGATTGAAATATACTCATGGTTATCTTTTCTTGAATCCAATACACTCTATAAATAAATTCCAATAATAGATAAGAATTGGCAGAAATACATAATATAGAAAAATGGGAATAAACTAAACATGATTTACTTATCTAATTATATAAAACTAGTGGCCCGGTGCACAAAATTTGTGTATGGGTAGGGTCTCTAGGCTTGGCCTGCGATCAGAGCCAATCAGGGCCTTCTGGCTGCCAGCCAGGGCCTTCCTTCACTCTGCACTGCCCCCTGGTGGTCAGCACATGTCATAGCAAGCGATCGAATTCCCGGTCTCTTGGTCAAACTCCCAAGGGGACACTTTGCATACCTGGTATTAGCCTGTTATATATATATATAGATAAAATCAGCATAGTCAGGCTACTTGGCAGAAAAATTAGCCAGAGTCTCCAACACAGAGAGACATGTATAGATATCCAAAGCCTCTCAGTTGCAGATGACCACATTTGTATGAGCAAGAATCACATCAGAACTCTTGAAAGCACAGCAGTCAGCTTTGGTGCATAAACTAATCTGCATTTTTGCCAAGGACTACCTCATCTTGGCCTGGAGCATCTATCAATCTCAAATATCTATAATTCACAATGTAAACACAAGCTATACAATATATAGCCAAGGTCTCACATGCCACACTCAGACCTTCCAGGCTAAATCAGGACTGCTCTGGTAATATTCCTGAACTCAGTGCCATGAAACAAGGAAAGAAATTAGTTTGCTGGATGTCTCTGGGGAATGATAACAGGTTCTACTCATTCTATCTGTCCCTAGATTGCTTGGTTGTTGCTACCATTATTACAGTATTTTTAGTATTTAATATCTAAAAAATAAGAAATAACATAAAAAATTCAAATTTTCTGAGTTTCTTTAAAAATCAGAAGGCAACAATGGATACAGTTTCACCCATGGCTATAAAGTAGCAACTGTTTTAAAAGAAAAATACATTCTCCAATTTATCCATTTCCTACCATCCACCATCACATCTCCATGGACAGCTACATTCAGTTCCTTTACTGTCCAGGAGGCTATAGACCTTTGCCTTTCTGAAGTGTAAATTCTTTTTAGGCAGGGGCCTTGCCTTACTTAGTTGAGCTTCTTCCACATCATCTAACATGTGGTGTTACCTATAAGCATTGAAAGAGTAGACTTTGATAAGATTAACGGGCATGGAGTTCAAATCCCAGATCTTTCCTTTCATAGTTTTAAGATTATTTCTTCATTTGTCAAGTAGAAATAGCTAACATTCATTTGATAGGGTTACTGTGAATTAGATAACATTATGCAAATCTCATTTGTCTTTTTTTTTTTACTTGATTGATTGTGGAAAACATGCAAAGAAAAATGAAGACTAGATCATCGGGCCAGCAAGAGACACATTAGACAGATGGCAAGGCAACAAGGAGATGAGGCATGAGAGAGTCATCAGGAATGGTGAGGTTCAATCACATGAAAATGCAAGCACAAAAGAGCCTGGATGGTGCTGAATACATTTTCTCCTCCAATAATGAGGACACAAGCCACCCAGCAGGCTGTGCAGATTTCCTAGTTTATTATACCAGGTCTGTTCCCACTTGGTGCTATCCTGTAATTTACATGGCAGTTGGGTAATTTAAATGAAAGTCGGGTCTGAGATAGGGACACAGAGCTAGTTAAGGCTGGTGTACTCTCACAGGCTGGGTAGACCAACACAACATTATAGACTCACACCTTTCCTATCTGCTGTTGCTGATGATAACAATAATTGCAAAAACATGATAGTTACTATATTTAGTTAGTTACTATCACTCTTATTCAAACATGTATTACTTAGTTAAGTTACAGGGAGCACTTGCTATGGTTAGGCTTTATGCTAAATGCTTTACATATTTTGCCACAACTAATTCTCAACACAACTCTATAAAACATGTTGGAATATGTACTATTATTAGTGCTCTTGTATAAATAAATAATCTAGGGTGCCCGACCAGTGTTGCTCAGTGGTTGAGTGTCAATCTATGACCAGAAGGTCACAGTTCAATTCCAGGTCAGGGCATATACCAGGGTTGCAGGCTCAAATCCCAGTAGTGGGCATGCAGGAGGCAGCAGATCAATGACTTTCCCTCATTAATGTCTCTATCTCTCCCTCTCCCTTCCTCTCTGAAATCAATAAAAATATATTTTTTTAAAAAAAGAATCTAAGGTTCATAGGAATTAAATCACTTGAAATTTCTCATATAACTGGCAAGTGTTGGAGCCACAGATTGAACCAACATCTTTCTAATTTCAGAGCCCTTGCTTTTAACTACAGTAAAAAATAAAAGGAAGGAAGAGAAAAGAAGAAAGGAAAGAAGGAAGGAAGGAAGGAAGGAAGGAAGGAAGGAAGGAAGGAAGGAAGGAAGGAAGGAAGGAAGGGAGGAAGGAAGGAAGGAAAGAAGGAAGATTTTTTCTTTTCTTTATGATAAAAAAACACCCAGGGAACCAAAAGGCTAATTCTAGCTATCTATGAGTCATGTAAATTTTAATTTACATTTTCTCATTTTCAAGAATAGACATAAATTATATATTCTTAATTTTTAAGAGGCACTAAAATTATTTTTAAAGATTTTTTAAATATATTTTATTGACTTTTTTACAGAGAGGAAGGGAGAGAGATAGAGAGTTAGAAACATCGATGAGAGAGAAACGTCAATCAGCTGCCTCCTGCACACCCCCCACTGGGGATGTGCCCACAACCAAGATACATGCCTTTGACTGGAATCGAACCTGGGACCCTTCAGTCCGCAGGCTGACGCTCCATCCACTGAGCCAAACCAGTTTCGGCACTAAAATTATTTTTAAAAACCCTTTCATCATTGTTACCATCAGCATCGGTGTCATAACTGTCATTGTTGTTCAGAGATAACAGTTTAGTCACTGCCCTTAATTGGTTTGTGATCTAAGAAAGAAAAAGCATGGGAGAAACCAAGATGGTGGCATAGGTAAGCACCTAAATTGTTGCCTCGCACAACAATTTCAAAACTACAACTAAAAGACAGAACGGACATCATCTAGAACCACAGGAAGGCTGGCTGAGTGGAAATTCTACAACTAGAAGGAAAGAGAAAAGCTCACGGAGAATCAGAGGAGCGGCAAAGGAGGGCTGAGGTACGAAGATGCGCGCAGAGAGGAAGGGCGACTGAGTGCCTGGCTGACTTTCTCTGGCGGGAGGGGGAAGGAAGCCCCCGACTGCACTAAGCTCCATTTCTGACTGCACTGAACCCCAGTTCCGGGTGAAACCCCGTGGACCCAGGCTCATACAGGGGGAGTCTGGACTGTCAGGGAGAAAGAAAGGCACATGGAGACTCAGAGACTCGGAGACTCGGGGAAGCCGCGGCGGGCAGGGGTCTTGAGGCGCACGCGCGCGAGTGCTCACAGAGAAAGCTAATTACAGAGGTTGCCACAGGCATTCCCTAGCGGAAGGGACTCGGAATTTCCTGACTGCACTGAACCCTAGTTCCGACTGCACTGAACCCCAGTTCCAGGTGAACCCCTGGGGACCCACACTCTTACAGGGGGAATCTGGGGTGTCAGGCGGAAACTCAGGGGAGCCGCGGAAGGCAGAAGTCTGGAGGTGCGCACGCAAGGGCAGGGATGACGGGAAGCCAAGACTGTCTGCTCCCCCTGAGACTCTGCCCCATCCAAGCTGAGCACAGAGGCTTTTGCAATTTTGCAAGTCTAATCCTATAAGGCTGTCTCCAGCACGGAACTTCTTCCATGGTAGACACAGCTGATCCTCACAGCCAACTGGCCTGGAGGTCTATTCCTCCCAGTGATACCAACAACAATCAAGACTTAACTACAACAAGGCTGTACACACAGTCCACAAAGGGGTGCACCAAGAGTGTCCACCTCAGGTTAACTGGGGAGGCCCACCCACTGGGCCATATAGGAAACCTAGCACACAAAGCTACCCTACCAACTCAGGGAAGCAACGAAAATGCAGAGGCAAAGAAACAGATCACAAATGAAAGAAATGGAGGAAAACAAATGACTGAATATAGAATTCAAAACCATGGTTATAAGATTTTTCAAGAATATCCTAGAAAAGGCCGATAAATTTAGTGAGACCCTCAAAGATATGAAAAAGGACCAACTAGAAATTAAACATACACTGACTGAAATAAAAAATATTATACAGAGACCCAACAGCAGACTAGAGGAACACAAGAATCAAGTCAAAAATTTGAAAAACAAAGAAGCAAAAAACACTCAACTGGAAAAGCAAAAAGAAAAAAGAATCCAAAAAGTTGAAGATAGTGTAAGAAGCCTCTGGGACAACTTCAAGCATACCAACATCAGAATTATGGGGGTGCCAGAAAAAGACAGAAAGTAAGATACTGAAAACCTATTTGAAGAAATAATGACTGAAAACTTCCCCCACCTGGTGAAAGAAATAGACTTACAAGTCCAGGAAGCGCACAGAACCCCAGACAAGAGGAATCCAAAGAGGACCACACCAAGACACATCATAATTAAAATGCCAAGAGCAAAAGACAAAGAGAGAATATTAAAAGCAGCACGAGAAAAACAGTTAATTACCTACAAGGGAGCACCTATACGATTGTCAGCTGATTTCTTAACAGAAACTATGCAGGCCATACAGGAGTGGCAAGAAATATTCAAAGTGATGAAAAGCAAGAACCTACAACCAAGATTACTCTACCCAGCAAAGTTATCATTCAGAATGGAAGGTCAGATAAAGAGCTTCACAGATAAGAAAAAGCTAAAGGAGTTCATCACCACCAAACAAGTATTATATGAAATGCTGAAAGGTATTCTTTAAGAAGAGGAAGAAGAAAAAAATAAAGATAAAAATTATGAACAACAAATACACATCTATCAACAAGTGAACCTGAAAATCAAATGAATTAAAAATCTGAGGAACAAAATAAACTGGTGAATATAATAGAATTAGGTGCATAGAAAAGGAGTGGACTGATAATTCTCAGGGGGAAAGGGGTATGGGGGGTGCAGGAAGAGACTGGACAATAATCGTACACCTATGGATGAGGACACTGAGGGGGAGGTAAGGGCAGAGGGTGGGGTGGGAACCAGGTGGAGGGGAGCTATGGGGGAAAAAGGAGAAACTATTGTAATAATCTGAACAATAAAGATTTATTAGATTAAAAAAAAAAGAAAGAGAAAGCATGGATAAAAATAAATGCCTCTATTACTATCTTGTCTTTCATCAATATTAATGGGTGTGTCGTTTTGGTATCTTTCTGTCCTCCTAACCCTATGAAGCTAGGTAAGAGGATCAGTTAACCTAACCATCTAAAATAAAACTCCAGTGCTTTGGTCCCTCAGTGTAACATTCCAACCAGTGTTCCTCCAACAATGGCATTACTACTGACAGAGTCCATACCACCTGCTGATGCAGGCTAGTTATTGCTAGAAAGCTCTGACTTCTAGAAAGCATTTTGTAAAGTTCAGACAGAATCTTTCCCCATACCTCTATCCATTGATGCCTGTTCTGTTTCCCAGAGTTTCACAGATCAAATCTCACTGTACTAAAATGGAAGTAGAGGAAAAACCATGCCGGTGCAGAAACTAACGCAATCCTTATAAAACTACTACCTTTTGCAAACCAACCCAAGAGTACTGATTATTAGTGGTCCTCTGTAGGCATTGGTTGGAGCAAGCAAGTAGTTCTTGGACAACCACAATGAAGTTTTTGGCTTTGAAACCAAAACTAAGTCTGCAATTCAATGTCATTCCCTGATTTATGTTCTTCTTCCCAAGATCAGGTACCAATGTCCCCAATATTCCAAGTATGCCCCCTTCCTGAGACAATCTTGTAGTGAGTACATTAGTAGGCTTTAATTCAATTAACAGCAAATACCTATTGTGTCAATCACGTGCCAGGTTCTGTGATATGTGCTGGCAAGGAAACAGTTAAAAAAGAAAATTCCTGCCATTGTTAGAATTTACATTCTGACAGGGTGGACCAGGTATCCTCAAACTATGGCCCCGAGGGCCACATGCGCCTGCTGAGGACATTTATCCGGCCCACCGGGTGCCGCTGCCTATCCTGCTTAGCAGCCAACTCATCCTGGGCCCTCAGTGCGCATAGGAATTTGTTCATAGTTGTTTTTTTAAACTATAGTCCGGCCCTCCAACCGTCTGAGGGACAGTGAACTAGCCCCCTGTTTAAAAAGTTTGAGGACCCCTGATGGACTAACAATAAATAATAAATATTTAATTTTGTAAGTGCTATAAAGGAGAATAAAGGATGCAAAGATATTGAAAGAGATTAGGACAGGAAATGACATTTCACAAGGTATAAGAGGAACTTCCCTTTGATGATTCAGCATTTGAGCAAAGACTTGCAGGCAGAGAGAGAGAAATTTCTGTGTAACTCCAGGCAGAATGAATAGTAATGTACATTTCCTAAGGTAGGAACAAGCTTGGAATACTACTGAAACAGGAAGGAGGAAGCCAATGGGAGAGTGGTGCAAGATAATGAGAGATCTGTACCTAAAAGAGGGTAGAGACAAATCTCATAAGGCCTATAATCCTGAGTAAGGATTTTATATTTTATTTGGGTAAGCCATGGCAAGGTTTTGGGCCTAGCCAAAACCATTCTGGCTGCTGGATAGAAGTAATTAAAAGATAATGAATGAAAGTAAGGATTTTTGCTGAGAAGATATTAGGGTAGCCAGATAAAAGTTGTGGTGACTCATATCATGATAAGATCAGAGGAGGTAGTGGGAAACAATCAGATTTGGGATATATGTTTTAAACCAGAAACAAAAGAATTTACTGATGGATTGGATGTTATATCAGTTTTCCTGGGCTGCCATATAAAATACCACCGACTGGGTAGTTTCAACAACAGAAATGTATTTTCCCACAGATCAGAGCTTGAAGGTCCAAGATTAAAATGTTGGCAGGGCTGGTTCTGCTGAGGCCTCTCTCTTTGGCTTACAGATGTCAACATCTCCCTGTGTCCTCACTTGGTCTTTACGTGTATCTGTATTCTGATCTCCTCTTCTTTTAACAACATCAGTCATACTGAATTAGAGCCTATAAACATGACCTCATTTTAGTTTAATTACTTTTTAAAATAAAAATATACTCACATTCTGAGGCACTGGGAGTTAGGGCTTCCACACATAAATTTTGTGGAGACACAATTCAGCCCATAACAAATGTAGAATGTCAGAGAAGACAGGATGCCAGAATAAAATTACTTTTTTTTTTTTCTATCAGGAGCTCTATAAAGTTGCCATTTACTGAGAAAGGGAGACCAGAAATCAGTAGGTTTGAAGGTAAAAATCACCTAGGTGAGCCCATGGTGAGTAGGCAGTTGGATATGATAACGAATTTAAGGAAACGTCAAGGATGAATATATACCTTGAGATGTCTCAGAAAATATATGGCATTTAAAACATGAAGTGGTTGAAATTGCTTAGAGAGTATGTTTGGATAAAGAATAAAATAAAATAAGTATGCAGACAGAGACCTAAGCCATTCCAATATAAAAGGTGCTACAGTTGCCCTAACCGGTTTGACTCAGTGGATAGAACATCGGCCTGCGGACTGAAAGGTCCCAGGTTCGATTCTGGTCAAGGGCATGTACCTTGGTTGTGGGCTCATCCTCCGTAGGAGGTGTGCAGGAGGCAGCTGATTGATGTTTCTCTCTCATCAATGTTTCTAACTCTCTATCCTTCTCCCTTCCTCTCTGTAAAAAATCAATAAAATATATTTTTAAAAAAATAAAAATAAAATAAAAGGTGCTACAGTAAAGGAGCCTGAGAAGTGTCCATTGAAATAGAAGGAGGACCCAGAAAGTATGCACCTGAAAAGCACAGTGAACAAAATGTTTCAAGAAGGAGAGAAGGATCAAATGTATCAAAGTTAGAAAATACAAAATGTGTAAGTGAGGACTGAGAGTAGACCATGGGCTTTTTCCACCTGAAGTTGATCGGTGACTTTGACAAAAGCAATATTGGTGACATGGTAGAAATGAAATCTTAATTCCCCACATATAACAGGTGGTTTCTGCAATTAATTCTGCTAAGTTGCTCCTGGCATCTAGAGCATGTGGAGTAGACAGCAATTATCTGCATGTCCACCTGGACCCACTGTCTTCTGACTCCTCTATGATTAGGTTCCTCAGCTTCATTAGATACCTGATAGCTCACCTACCTCGTGCCACCTTATCCTTGCCATGAGATGAACACAACTGCTGCTTGGGATCCACCTCTAAATCGCATTAACCATCCGAACCAGAATTCCTTCACCTCCTCAGACCAACAATCCCAGTTGCCTGCCTAGAAATTCCTGTTGTCATTTTTAAATACTCTATGCTAGCCTATGTGTATCATTAGGTAAGTTGCAATCTCAAGAATTACCTACAGGTCATGCAGCCAGGAGAAAACTCCTAGGGAAAAAAATTACTACATATCTAGGAGGCTATCTACTGAAATAATTCAAACCAAATTTTTTCCAAAAGAGATCTTATATTCAAAATTATCTGTTTTATAACTTAAGTCATTTTAAAAAATAAAACATTATTTGCTATAGTGCATGGTATTTGAAAATAGTTAGATCTACTAGGCTGTGAATACCCCATTGATAATGCTGTGGTAGTTATCTATTACATGGATATAATAGCAATGATTTCTAACTGATAACACATTAATTGTGGTTATTATTTACCATTTTGTGTTCAGGCCAGTAAAATCTATTATAGAAAATAAATTTTAATCATGCAAGTATGCACAAATTATATGATTTTTTAACAAACCAGGCTTATGGAATGCAATCAGAAAAAGAAGTGTTATCCTTTTCTTCCTCATTGCCCATTTAGACATCCTCTGTAGGCCTATTTCATAACTGCCCCTTCAGTGCTATTTCTAAATCACAAAACACTTACCACTCAGTGGTTATATGTCAACCAAGTATAAGATTAAAATAAAAATTTAGACTTCATTTCCAGTTAAAATGTCTGCCTTCTTCCAGTTTAGACTTGCTGTAAATGTATGTGTTTGGTTGGTTTTCCCATTCTTCTGTGCTTTTATTCTTTTTTTCTCCATTTTCTAGATTGCTTCTGGTGTGTCCAGAATTGAATACAGGGGAATGTAGAAGAGTTTTGGAGGCAGAAACTATCTTAGTTGACTGGTATACCATATGCACATGTCTGGGTTCTCTGAACTTGAGATATGTAAGCTGACTCTCTCATAGCATGCTTTCACAGGTTCTTTGGAGAAGCCCCTTCAATCAATCGTTCCTACAGTTCTCTAACATGAATATGCCCTCTTCCAACCACTGGTCATATGTGACAGAGAGCAATGAATTAAAAACCTATGTAAAAAAAAATAAATGACGGAAAACTTTTCTAACCTGGTGAAGGAAGCGGAAACACCGATTCAGAAAGTGCAGAGAGTCCCAAACAAGATGAACCCAAAGAGGCTCACACTAAGACACAGCATAGTTAAAATGCCAAAGGTTAAAAACAAAGAGAAAATCTTAAAAGCAGCAAGAGAAAAGCAGTTAGTAAATCCTAGAAGAAACCATAGGCAGTAAAATATCATAGCAATATGCTTACAGATTCATCTCTCATAGCAATATGTTTACAGATACATCTCCTGGGGCAAAGGAAACTAAGGAAAAAATAAACAAAAGGGACTACATCAAAATAAAAAACTATACAGCCAAAGAAACCATCAACAAACTGAAAAGGGGATTGACTGTATGGGAGAACATATTTGACAATGATACATCTGATAAAGGTTTAATATTAATATATATAAGGAACTCATACAACTTAACAAAAGAAAGACAAACAATCCAATTTAAAAATGGGCAAAAGAACTAAATAGACACTTCTCCAAAGCAGACATATAGCCGGCCAAGAAACATATGAAAAATGCTCAAAGGAACTGATCATCAGAGAGACGCAAATTAAAATAACAATGAGGTATCACCTCACACCTGTCAGAATGGCTACCATCAACAAACCAACAAATGACAAGTGCTGGTGAGGATGTGGAGAAAAGGGAACCCTAGTACACCGCTGGTGGGAATTCAGACTGGTGCAGCCATTATGGAAAACAGTAAGGACTTTCCTCAAAAAAATTAAATATAGAACTGCCATTTGACCTCACTTCTAGGAATATATTCTATGGAATCTGAAATACCAATCAGAAAGAATGTATGCACTCCTATACTTAAAGCAGCACAATTTATAATAGCTAAGATCTGGAAATAGCCCAAGTGCCCATCATAGATGACTGGATAAAAAAGCTGTGTTACATTTACACCATGGAATATTATGCAGCAGTAAGAAAAAAATATCTTACCCTATGCCTTTGAGACAGCATGGAAGGTAGTATGCTAAGCAAAATAAAGCCAGTCAGAGAAAGACAATTATCACATGATCTCACTCATATGTGGAATCTAAGGAACAAAATAAACTGATGAACAAAATAGATCCAGAGACATAGAAGCGTGGAACAGACTATCAAATCTCAGAGGGAAGTCAGAGGTGGGTGAATGGGTGGGTGGGTGGGAAGAGATCAACTAAGAACTTATATGCATAACCCAGGAACTCAGACAACAGTGTGGTGAAGGCCTGGAGAGGGGACTTATGTGGGGATAGATGGGGTCAATGGGGGGAAAAAGGGACATATGTAATACTTTCAACAATAAAGATTTAATTAAAGATTTAATATTCAAAGTGATATAAAGCAAGGGCCTACAACTAAGATTGCTCTACCTAGCAAAGCTATCATTTACCAAAGGACAGATAAAAAGCTTCCTAGACAAGAAAGAGGTAAAGGAGTTCTGTACCACCAAACCAGTATTACATGAAATGTTGAAAGGTATTCTTTAATATCGGAGGGGGTTTGTGGGGATGGATGAAAAAGGTGAAGGGATTAAGAAGTACAATTTGGTAGTTACATAGACAGAATAGTCACATGGATGTAAAGTACAACATAGGGAATATGGTCAATAATATTGTAATAACTGTATGGTATCAGATGGATACTAGATTTATCGGGGTGATAACTTAATATGTTATACTAGAGGCCCAGTGCTAGAAATTCATTCATGGGGGGGGGGTGTCCCTCAGCCCAGCCTGCATCCTCTCCAATCTGGGACCCCTCGAGGGATGTCCCAGTGGGATCGGGCCTAAACGGGCAGTCGGACATCCCTCTCACAATCCAGGACTGCTGGCTCCCAACTGCTCGCCTGCCTGCCTTCCTGATTGCCCCTAACTGCTTTTGCCTGCCAGCCTGATCACCCCCTAACCACTCCCCTGCCAGCCTGATTGATGCCTAACTGCTCCCCTGCCAGCCTGTTTTCCCCTAATTGCCCTCCCCTATAGGCCTGGTCACCCTTAACTGCCCTCCCCTGCAGGCCTGGTCACCCCTAACTGCCCTCCCCTGCAGGCCTTGTCCCCACAACTGCTCTCCCCTGCAGGCCTGGGTCCCTCCCAACTGCCTTTCCCTGCAGGCCTGGTTGCCCCCAAGTTCCCTCCTCTGCCAGCTTGGTCACCCCTAACTGCCCTCTCCTGCAGGCTTGATCGCCCCCAACTGCCCTCCCTTGCAGGCCTGGTCCCTCCCAACTGCCCTCCCTTGCTGGCCATCTTGTGGTGGCCATCTTGTGTCAACATGGGGGCAGGATCTTTGACCACATGGGGGCAGCCATCTTGTGTGTTGGAGTGATGGTCAAACTGCATATTACTCTTTTATTAGATAGGATAGAGGTCTGGTGCATGGGTGGGGGCCAGCTGGTTTGCCCTGAAGAGTGTCCCGGATCAGGGTGGGGGTTCCCTTGGGGTGTGGGGTGGCCTGGGTGAGGGGCCTGTGGTGGTTTGCAGGCCGGCCACGCCCCCTGGTGACCCAAGTGGAGGTCCTGGTGTCTGGGATTTATTTATCTTCTACAATTGAAACTTTGTAGCCTGGAGCGGAGCCAAGCCTTCTGCTTGCTCCGTGGAGGCAGCCATTTTTGGGGGGATTTATGTATCTTCTATAATTGAAACTTTGTAGCCTTAAGCGAGGCCTGGGCTGGCCAGGGTGTGCGGAAAGCTTGGCTTCCTCCATCGCCAGGGGCAACCCTAGCCTCCTGCTCTTTCCAGCTCCATGGCTGCCACCATTTCTGTTTGGGTTTATGTATCTTCTATCATTGAAACTTTGTAGCCTTGAGTGGAGGCCTAGGTCGGCAAGGGCAGGCGGAAAGCTTGGCTTCCTCCATTGCCAGGGAAACCCAAGCCTCCCTTCTGCTCTCTGTGGCCGTAGCCATCTTGGTTGGGTTTATTTGCATATTCGTTCCTGATTGGCTGGTGGGCGTGGCTTGTGGGCGTAGCAGAGTGATGGTTAATTTGCATATTACTCTTTTATTAGATAGGATAATGTCTAATCACTGGGTCGTATACCTGAAACTAATGTAATATAGCATGTCAACTGTAATTGGAAAATAAAAAATTATTTAAAGTCAAAAAAGGCCTAATTATACAATAGAATACTAGTAAGCAAAATATGAATGAACTAGAGAGATACATGCAACAAGATGGATGAATCTCAAAAACACTGCACTAAGCATAGGAAGCCAGACATAAAATAGTACGTATTTATATTTGCATTAAACTCGAGAAAAGACAAAATTATATCTTTAGTGACACAAAGCATATTAGTGATGGCTTAGAGGGTCTGTGGGGGTTTCACTAAAGTGGGACAAGAATTTTAGCAGTGACAGAAATGCTTGTGGTGAATATATAGATATATGGGTATATAATTGTCAGATCCAAGCCAGAGCACTGCTCAGCACTGCTGCTCTGAGTTGCTCTGAGTCCATATATTCTTCTAAATTCTTCCCGACTATGCCAGAGCAGGTTCCTTCTCGAACCCTGCCTACTGCACTAACTGTTGGGAACTTAGTCGAAGTTCCTCGTTTATCCTTCACTCACTAGTTACATGTGTTGGGTCCGAGCCTCTCTGCCTAGGGCTGGACCTACTAGGATACTGGGTCTTAGATGGAGAAGCCATGAGAGGTTGTGGGTGTATAATAATTAGTCTTTATTGCAGAAGCCATTGGCCATATAGCCATCAGACAAGACAGTCCTTCATAGCAGTGTCCATACGGGCAGAACAGTGTCCCAACTGGCTGCTTAATATGTACATCTTTCCCAGAAAGCAGCATCAGTCTCTGTACCCACAGCTATTATCTGAGCAGCTGCACCCTGCCCCCCCTAGACTCACCGCCTCACATTGTAGCAGTACCTAAGCTCTCTGCCTCCGCAGCTTCTCTAGCCTCTCTGGCTCAGCAGCTTCTCCTGTCTCTCCTGCCCAGCACACTCTCGCTGGTTTACATGGTAGCTATAGCTGAGCTCTCTATGAGCTCTTAGCCTTACATCATGGCAGTATCAGCTCTCAGCTCTGAGCTCTCTAGCCATTTCCCTTCCTAGCTGCTCTCCTTCAGACTAGCTGGTCAGTAACCTGTATATTACTCCAGATACAAAGAAGGCTTCGTGCTAATAGTTACATCAATCTTATTTTGGCTACAGAAGGGCACGTGAGCACAGTGTAAGGCTTGCAGCGACCTTACACCTGCATAAAACTATTTTGGCCTTGAGCACCCTGATTAGGCTCATGCTTTGAACTGCCTTGAATATCCAGTGTATTCTTAGACAGGGCCCCACAATAATTTTGTCAAAAGTCCATAAAATATATACTTTAAATGGCTATTTATAAATTTTATGTAAATTTAAATATACACACATGTACATACATTCCCTAAAAGAGGGATGAGAGCTACACATCTGGGCTGTATCATATTTACTCTCATAGAACTATTTTCATTGAATTGTTCTGTAATTTAGTGAAGAATCTAGTGAAAAGAATCTAGTGAAAAGTAGCTTCATCAATACCTCTGTATTTTCTGAAGGGATGCTTGAGTGAGTTGCTTACCATGTTATATGATATTCTTTCTATAAGGATAAACAAGAGAAATTTTAGTAATATGTGAGTCACTTGCAAACAATTTGTTTGTTTTCACACTAAATCACATAAAGGATAATTTTTTCCCTCTTTTGGGTTACTTCTACCAAAAACAGAGCTTTGGAACTTATAGGTTTTATGGCATGAAATCTGTGTTATTAACTATTTAATTCTCTTATTTTTCCTCATTGAGCTTAAAGTCTCCTGTGTTGGCATGGATTTATTATTGCAGAAAGAATAAAGAAAGTTAGGTTAAAAGCAAATTCTTGAAAACATCTGCAACCGAAGGGAAATACTATAAAAGCAACCAGACCAATAATTAAAATTCAAATGCTAAAGACCTTCCCAATCCTTCTCAGTACATGTAAGTAAGACACAAAAAGTGGAATCTGTTTTACACCATGACTATTGATAAGAAATCTGAGCTGTGGGTCAAGGAAATAATGCTACTGGGAAGACTCAGAAACTTGTCTTGCAAATCAAAGGAAAGGATTACAAGAAAGTAACTTCAATTTTATTAACTAGAAAAAGGAGGATTAAAAATGCCCATTTCTGCCTGGCTGGCACAGCTCAGTGGTTGAGCACCGACCTATGAACCAGATGGTCACAGTTTGATTCCCGGGTTGCAGGCTTGATCCCCAGTACGGAGTGTGCAGGAGGCAGCCAATCAACAATTCTCCCTCATCATTGATGTTTTTATCTCTCTCTCCCTCTCCCTTCCTCTCTGAAATTAATAATTAATATATATACTAGAGGCCCAGTGCACGAAATTCGTGCATAGTAGGGGGTGTCCCTCAGCCCAGCCTGCACCCTCTCCAATCTGTGACCCCTCAAGGGATGTCTGACTGCCCGTTTAGGCCCGATCCCAATAGGATCGGGCCTAAACGGGCAGTCGGACATCCCTCTCACAATCCAGGACTGCTGGCTCCCAACTGCTCGCCTGCCTGCCTTCCTGATTGCCCCTAACCGCTTCTGCCTGCCAGCCTGATCACCCCCTAACCACTCCCCTGCCAGCCTGATTGATGCCTAACTGCTCCCCTGCCAGCCTGATTGCCCCTAATTGCCCTCCGCTGCAGGCCTGGTCACCCCTATCTGCCCTCCCCTGCAGGCCTGGTCCCCCCCCAACTGCTCTCCCCTGCAGGCCTGGGTCCCCCCCAACTGTCCTTCCCTGCAGGCCCGGTCGCCCCCAACTTCCCTCCTCTGCCGACCTGGTCACCCCCAACTACCCTCCCCTGTAGGCTTGATCGTCCACAACTGCCCTCCCTTGCAGGCCTGATCCCTCCCAACTGCCCTCCCCTGCTGGCCATCTTGTGGAGGCAATCTTGTGTCCACATGGGGGCAGCCATCTTTGACCACATGGGGGCAGCCATTTGTGTGTTGGAGTGATGGTAAATTTGCATATTACTCTTTTATTAGATAGGATAGAGGCCTGGTGCATGAGTGGGGACAGCTGGTTTGCCCCGAAGGGTGTCCTGGATCAGGGTGGGGGTTCCCTTGGGGTGTGGGGCGGCCTGGGTGAGGGGCTTGTGGTGGTTTGCAGGCTGGACACGCCCCCTGGTGACCCAAGCAGAGGCCCTGGTATCTGGGATTTATTTATCTTCTATAATTGAAACTTTGTAGCCTTCAGCAGAGGCCAGAGGAGGCCAGGAACTTGTCTTCCTCCATCGCCGGGGAAACTTAAGCCTCCTGCTCGCTCCGTGGCTGCAGCCATTTTTGTGAGGATTTATTTATCTTCTATAATTGAAACTTTGTAGCCTTGAGTGGAGGCCTGGGCCGGCCAGGGTGTGCAGGAAGCTTGGCTTCCTCCATCACCAGGCAACCCAAGCCTCCTGCTCTCTCCATGGATGTAGCCATTTTTGTTGGGATTTATTTATCTTCAATAATTGAAACTTTGTAGCCTTCAGCAGGGGCCTGGGCTAGCCAGGGTGTGCAGGAAGCTTGGCTTCCTCCATTGCCAGGGAAACCCAAGCCTCCTGCTCTCTCTGTGGCTGCCGCCATCTTGGTTGGGTTAATTTGCATACTCACTCCTGATTGGCTGGTGGGTGTGGCTTCTGGGTATAGCAGAGGTATGGTCAATTTGCATATTACTCTTTTATTAGATAGGATATTAAATGCCTATTTTACTATGTTGTTTTAAGCATTCATTTAAAAAAATGCATGTAAGAAAGCCTGTTAGTCTTAGTGTTAAAACAGTTAGTGAAAATTAAGTTATACAAATAGTATCTAAGAATACAATGTTGATGGCTTATTAATGAGGATAGAGTCCAACAAGTAGAGTGTGAAAACCACATACAGCTGCTTTTCAGACAATAGGGGCTTGAGATGAAAAACAACATATAACAATTACTGTATTTTCTCCTTCTGGAAATTTCTGATTATTATTGTTCTGTGTTCATTCCTTTCACAGCTGTTCTCAAGCTTACTAGCCATCTTGTTGTATTTTATCCTGTCAACATGTTTATTCCATCTTCTTTCATCTACCTTTCTCAAGCCTTCCCAGTAGAATCCATACACAGGCAACATTCTTTTCACATTTTTCTTTTGTTTCTAGTTTTGTTCCCAGCATGTCTTCATAGGGAGGAGGAGAACATTGCCAAGACTTTCTCTAACCTGAGTGACAAACATTGCTAAGTAAGTTTCAATTTTTCCTCGTGGTCCACAGGAGGTTAAAGCCTTTGTGTTTATCTACCGGCTCTTGACAGAGAATAATTGCACATCTTTTATGTGATAACTGCTCTGTAGCCAATGGTTGCAAACTGAGTTCACAAACACTACCTTGACAATCCTCAGCATCACTTTGAGGTGGCCTTATCAGTGTCTCCATTTCACATAGGAAAAACTAACTCTGACTAAATGAGGTGTGGTAACATTCCAGCCCAGGGATCAGACTCTCATCAGCCACTTTCTGCAGTATGGCAGTCTAGAATAACGTTCTCATGACAATATAACTAATTCTTTTTTTAAAATTGATTTTAGAGAAAAGAGAGAAAGAGAGAAACATTGATTTGTTGTTCCATTTATTTATGCATTCATTGGTTGCTTCTTGTATGTGCCCTGACCAGAATTCAAACCTGCAACCTTGGTGTATTGGGACAATGCTCTAACCAACTGAGCAATCCCGCCAAGGCTATAACTAATTCTTCGATGTATTAAAACAAACTTCATAATTGCAAACATAATAAAGGGGGGAAGAAAGGGAGAAAATGGAAGGAAGGAAGGAAGGAAGGAAGGAAGGAAGGAAGGGAGGGAGGGAGGGAGGGAGGGAGGGAGGGAGGGAGGGAGGAAGGAAGGAAGGAAGGAAGGAAGGAAGGAAGGAAGGAAGGAAGGAAGGAAGGAAGGAAAAATGGAGAGCTAGAGGGAGGGAAGAAGGAAAGAAGGCCAATAACAACAGCAACAGAAAACTAAAATAAGATTTGAGAATGGTGGGTGGCAAGAGAATGTGGAAGCCAGGTTACTTCAGGATAAATGCCTACATCAGTGTTTTATCATCTTTAACACACAGGGATTTAGAGAAGATGAATCTGGAAGTTTCCCAATCTAAGAGGACTAATATGGCACTAAATCAGCAGTGCCCACAGTTCCAATAGAAACAAATGAAACCCTCTGGAGGAAAGCATGATCAATGTATACCCTCAGGGGTGTGCTCAGATTAAATTGAACCAGTAAAATATTAACTAACACAAAAGGAAACAAAACACCATAGTATTCAGCAGAAATAACAAATGATAAATTTCTTTAGATGACCAAAGATCTCACATATGAAATTTAACAGTATAAAAATGGTATATTCAATATTTAAAGAAAAACAGTTATGTTGAAATTAAGAACCTAGAAAATAAAACTAATATACTTCAAAGAAAGAGGAGAAGCAGTAGCAAAGGTCGTACTGGAAGGTCAAGTAGGTGATGGGGGAGGACAGACCCACAGAGGCAATGGCATGCCCATGGCTGAGGTAGCTGAGCAGGTAGCAATGGGATGGCAAGGAAAGAGGGAGGACTATAGACACCTCAGCAAGCACAGTAGCCTTTAGCATGTATTGTGGTACAGATATTTCCCTGACAAATTCTTCCAACTTTTGTGTATTTGAAAATGCCTCTATCTTACTTTTATTTTTCAAAAATATTTTCATGTTTATAGAATTTGAAGCTAACAAATTATTATTTTTCAGCATTGTAATAATGACATTTCACTGTCTTCCATCATTCAATGTTTCTTATAAAAAATCATATGTCATTCAGATGTCCCCTTGTTTGTAGTTTCTTTTTCTCAGGTTGTCTCTAAGACACAGTCTTTATCTTTCATTTTAAATTGTTTGCTTACTATATGGTTTTATTAGTATTTATCCTGCTTAGTTTTCACTGACTTTCCTGGGGCTGGGACTGGCTTTATTTTTTGATCAAATTTTTAAAATGTTAGGTGGATGCCCTAACTGGTTTGGCTCAGTGGATAGAGCGTCGGCCTGCGGACTAAAGGGTCCCAGGTTCGATTCCGGTCAAGGGCATGTACCTGGGTTTCGGGCACATCCCCAGTAGGGGGCGTGCAGGAGGCAGCTGATTGATGTCTCTCTCTCATCGATATTTCTAACTTTCTATCCCTCTCTCTTCCTCTCTGTAAAAAATCAATAAAATATATTTTAAAAAAAAAATGTTAGGTGGATGATTTTCCAAATAAGTTGCCCTAGCAATTCTACCTTGTAATAACCCAAAGGGAATGGTAACATAACTCCACAAAAAAATAAAATAAAAAAATTATACATTAGCATTATAATAGCAGAGATCTGCAAATAACCCAGGTGTCCATTATCAGATGAATGAACATACTGTTGTATATTCAAACAATGGAATGCTACTCAAAATAAAAAAGAAATAAATACTGACTAACACAGTAGTATGCATGAATCTTAAAATTGTGATGCTCAGTGAAACTAGCTGGTTATAAAATAATACTAGTAGACTCCATCTGATACCACTTAAATAACATTTTAGAGCAGAACAGACAAAATTAAGGTGTTGTGTTTTGTTGTTGTTGTTGTTGCTGTTGTTTTTTGTGGATAGCATTGTGGCCTGGTGAGGGGATCACTGACTGGAAAGAATTATAACAAAACTTAGAATTTACTGAGATATGGAAACATTTTAGATCCTAATCAGGGTGGTGATTGCATGAGTGTTTACATCTGTCAAAAACTCATCAAACCATACACTTAACGTCTTGGGATTATATGGTAAGGTACTTATATGAACCCTCTCCACACCAAAAACAGTAATAATAATGATAATGGGAACGCTGGACAACTGATTAAACATGTTTAAAAGAAAAGTTGAGATATGGAATCTTGACCAGAAATTACACAACGTGAAACACAGAGAGAACAAGAAAGGAAAACTAGAAAAAAAGTGTAGAGACAGAAACGTTCCCTCTTTCTGTAATTTGATAGACCATGTATTTGTATCTACCTCTGCTAACAAATAATTAAAAAATCAAGTTAAAATGTTTGTAAATCTTCCTAAAAATAAGTTGGACAAGATACTTATGAATCATTACAACAAAATCTAAGCAAAAGCAGGAATCCAAGATGGTGAGTAGAGAACTAAAACCACTTTAGTTCTGATAGCTTTTGCCACCTATAAAAAAATTAAATTTTCACAGTTTCCCAAGGCTTAGAATAGAGTGATAAAAGCCTAGGAGCAACCCAATGTGTCTTGAAAGGCAATTCACTCACATAAGAATGACCTGACTTAAACTCACCCTGTTCTGTCCCAGTCCCAAATACTATTTTAAAAAAATTACCTGACCTATCAAATTAACAGAACGAGTAAATGGGTTTGATCAATTGTTCAGTTTTCTCATTGGCCCCACCATTGGTGGAAATGTTAAGGGTTCAGGCACTATGGAAATCAATATGGAGGGTCTTCAAAACATTAAAAATGAATTGCCATGTTTCTATGTCTCTGGATCTAGTTTATTTTTCCATTGGATTCCATGAATCTCAGAGGGAAGGTGGGGGTGATTGGAGGTGTGGGTGGGAAGAGGTTAACCAAAGAATTTATATGCATATGCATAACCCCTGGACATAGACAATAGTGTAGTGAACTCCTGGGGTGAGGGGTGGGTGCAGGCTAGAAGGGGTCAATGGGGAAAAAGAGGGGACATCTGTAATACTTTCAACAATAAAGATAATAATAATAATAATAATAAAATGAATTACCATATGATTCAGCAACCCCACTTCGAGGGATATATCTAAAAGAACTAAAATATGGATCTCAAAGAGATAGCTGTACTCCCATGTTTACTATAGCATTATTTACAAACTAGATTCCCAGTGCACGAAATCTGGGACACCTCGGTTCACTAGAGGCCTGCTGCACTCCAATCTGGGACATCTCTCTTACAATCCAGGACTGCTGGCTCCCAACCACTTGCCTGCCTGCCAGCCTAATCACCCCCTAACTGCTCCCCTGCCAGCCCAATTGCCCCCAAATGCCCTGCCCTGCTGGCCCACTCGCCCCCAACTGCCCTCCCCTGCTGGCCCGGTCATCCCACTGCCCTCCCCTGCTGGCCCAGTCACCCCCAACTGCCCTCCCCTGCAGGCCTGGTCCCCACCAACTGCCCTCCCCTGCTGGCCTGGTCACCCCTAACTGCCCTCCCCTGCCAGCCCGGTTGCCCCCAACTGCCTTCCCCTGCCAGCCTGGCCTCCCCCAAGTGCCCTCCCCTGCAGTCCTGGTCACCCCCAACTGCCCTCCCCTGTAGGCCTGGTCCCCCCCAACTGCCCTCCCCTGCCGGCCATCTTGTGGCAGCCATCTTTGACCACATGGGGGTGGCCATCTTTGACCATGGGGACAGCCATCTTGTGCAAGGGTATGAGGGTCAATTTGCATATTACCTCTTTATTATATAGCAGGGGTCCTCAAACTTTTTAAACAGGGGGCCAGTTCACTGTCCCTCAGACCATTGGAGGGCCGGACTATAGCTTAAAAAAAAAATATGAACAAATTCCTATGCACACTGTGGGCCCGGGACGAGTCAGCTGCTAAGCAGGACAGGCAGCGACACCCGGCGGGCCAGATAAATGTCCTCAGCGGGCCGCATGTGGCCCGCCGTCCATAGTTTGAGGACCCCTGTTATATAGGATGCCAAGCTATAGAAACAACCTGTATGTTTGTCAATGAACTAATGAATAAAGAACATGTGATCTATGAATACAATGGAATGTCATTCGTCCTTTAAAAAGAAAGAAATCCTGCCATTTGCCACATCAGTGGACCTGGAGGACATTATGCTGACTGAAATAAGCCAGGCTCAGGAAAAAAAATATTGGATGATTCCACTTACATATGAAATATAAAATAGTTCTTTCAATATTAATTACGGTGCTCAATTATTTTTATCATAAGCAATGTTGCTTAGCAATATAGTTGATGTTCTACCCTTATCAGATTACCAAGAGAACAAGGATAGAAAGTTTTAAAAAGATAAAAATGTATTTGCCTACCATGTTAAGTTACCGTTTATAAGTTTAGAATGGTCAAATATTAGAAAAAATAATAATATGGTTTAACTTAATATTATGTTTTTAATTAACAAATATATGGCTTTCAAATTTCATTAAACTGAATTGAACTTACAAACTCAGGGTTGGGTCAGTTAGATATCAAACAAACAAGGCAAATCTAGGAAAGAAAATAGGATACAAATGTTGACTTTACTAAAGAGGGAGCAAGGAAGACCAATCAGCTTCAGGGATCTAGCTCAGGTAGCTGACTGAACTTCTCACACTCTGAAGATAATTAAAAGAAACCAGCTGCAGTGGAAGACAGGTATCAAACTCAGAAAAAAAAAATATTTAACTAACATTTATTCCTAAGGAAGATCCCAGTTCAGTTCAAGTTGTTTAAACAAAATTTCTTGCACACACAAGATACTAGGAAATGTGGTAAAAACTAGAAATAGAAATGTATGAGGCATGTCATCTGACCTCAATATTGCTTACATTTATTGAACTTCTATTATATGCCAGAAAATATGCTCATAGCTAAGGAAAAAGAAATAAATTAGATACACTCTCTGCATAAGCTATTTATAATCAAATGTAAATAGACAAAAATTACCATTAAATATACCAGGCAGAGAGTAGCAGAGATGAGGCTGAAGAGGCAAGAAGGGACTAAATAATAGAGAGCCTTGAAAGTCATGCTAAGGAAGTCAATGAAAGTCATTGAAAGTTTTGATGACAGTACATAGGGCATAAGTATGATCAGAAATGTAATCTTTGCTGCTGTGTAAAAGATGGCATAAAGGGAAGTGAATGTAGAGCTAGAAAGGAAGAGAATGAATTAAAGTGATGGCTGAAGAATGAATACTTACTTTACTTCAGCTCCTACTTGCAGAGATATCCCATTCAATGTGACACCACCACACCCCAATTGCTCACTCTGAACAAGCATTGCTACTTTAGCCCTCCTCACATCACCCTCATTACTGCTTCCCCCATTGATGGCAAAGACCCCTCTCATGATTCATTCAGGTGGACTTTTTGCCCACTGCCTGATAAACACCAGATACCTAAGGCATTTGTGTTTGCTTGACCACATGAATCAGGAAAGCTGCTACAGAGTAGAAACATGCCTTGCCTCCTGTTTTGTTGGCTTCCTGCTAACTTGGCAAAGGAGGGACTTGAGCTAAAAAAACTGAGGAGCATCTGTGCTCTGTGCACACAGCACTGTTTTGAAATCTCCTGTCCCTGCATCAAAGAGCTTGACAGCAGCCAGAACCAACTGTTTGGTTAATGAAAGTACAAAGGCTAAAGAAAAATAAACCAAACAACCTACAACTTCTTTTGAAAATATTCAGTGTTTAGAACTCACTTTATTACTCAGAAATCCTTTTATTATTCAGTTATTTCAATACCTACTATGTACAAGATACCACAGGATAAAAAAATATATATAGCTTACACCTAAGATTAACTCATATTTCAATAAGAGAGGATGATAAATAGGTGCTAGATGAGGATAGGTAGATAGATGATGATAGATGATCATAGATGATAGATAGATGATAGATAGATAATCAATAGATAGATGATTGATAGATACATAGATAGATAGAAAGATAGATGATAGGTAGATGATGATGATAGATGATAGATAGATAGATAGATAGATAGATAGATAGATAGATAGATAGATGATAGATAGATAGATGATAGATAGATGATAGATAGATAGATAGATAGATAGATAGATAGATAGATAGATAGATGATAGATAGAAAGAAAGAAGATGGGTAGATGGATAGACAGACAGACAGTCAGCATAGTAGATTCTAAAACAAAAGAATAGAGTTTTGTCAGAGATGATGAAGAGGCTAGATCATCAACCTCTGCCTGGGACACAGAGCTGAGCTTCACAAGTGAGGAGCTATCAGATTGGGCTATTGAAAGATGAAGAGGAGTGTAACAAAGAAGAGAATAGGAGGCAATTTTAAATTTGTTCAATAAGAGGCAGAACAGTATACAAATACACACAATTGTAATTAAGGAAACTGTAAGCCAGATTGTGGGCAATGATGAATGAACCAAGGTAATGCCCTTCCTTTTGAAAGTGTTTTTTATGGGGAAGAGATATTTCAGGTATATGTATCTTTTATTTATAATCAGCTTGTGTCTAAATTGTAAAGCACAATGGCCTTTGTCTTAGTTGTTCCTGTATTTTCATCCTATTTCTAGATCATCAGACTATTTTTGAGATACTCAAAGTTCCCAGGGATGAAGAATATAAGAAGTTTTACTCTTTCCCACTCTATCAAATGGTTCTGGGAAACACCACATCTTTTCAGAGAGAATATAATTTGTTTTTCTAGGTTACTAGTGCATTAAACGGGGAGGTTATACAAGAAGTTGTCATCATAAACTCATTAAAGCCTTTTGTTTTTCTCTGCTTGCAATGATCAACATTTCTTAATCTCCAGTGTAAACATTGTCATAAAATCTAGGGCACAGATTTGGCAAAGGTAGCAAAACCCCTACTGTGTGGGTGGTGTGGGATATGCAATATACATCTCCAAATAGGTCTTTGAGTCCAGCCTCAGATGGTGTGACAGCTCCAGTGCTGTCAACTGACCAGCCATGTGCTAAACCTGAAATGTAAATAACGCCTCTGTGATGACCAGAGAGCCCTTCTCTGGCATTCAAATGTACTGCAGCCCACGGATCAATATGGTCATCCAGCTCTTCATGAATAGAACATTAAAATTGTGTTATTTAAAAATTCCAAATCAGCGCTTGTTATTTTACCACTATGAAAACATTGAGAATTGTTCTAGTCAATTGGAAAGTAGCATAAAAAATTGAAGGATGCCATACCCTAAACTGAGGTGATAGGATACGTTGAGATATTATCAAATCAGCCTGCCAGCCTTCAACCTTCACCCACATACAAGACACATGAGGGAAAATTAGGGAATTGTTCAAGAAACTTTGAAGGTACTTTGGGTGTTTTCTCTAATGGTAGCCAAGGGAAATTTTCCTGGGCCAGCTGGCAGAAGGTACCCTGATCATGTTCTCTGGTGTACCTGTGGTTATCATCCATTGAAAAAATCAAATGCATGGTAATGGATTTTTTTTAAGGGAAAATTTAAGGGGGAACAATGAGATTTTGGTGTCCAAACTAAAAAAATAGACAAAGTCGAGTCACTCCTAAAATTATGAGGGAAATGTGCAGGTATGAGAATTGGTAAAGCAATGGGCCCCATCTGGAGATTTGTGAGAAGAAAATAAAAATGTGTGCTTTCAACTACAGAGACATGAAGGTGAGAGCAGTGACCATGCGGGGGGAGAAGGGGCGCGTATGGAAATGACATCCTTTTCTCAAGTTGTTGAAGTGTGACTTTTCCTTCATTCCATTATAGCTTAAGACCTCAAAGGTAGAGAAAATTTCAAGGCCAAGCACCTGCACTCACCTTTTAGGGAAATGGCAGAACCCATAGGCAGGACATACTATGAGATTAAGAAATTTGTTCTGCTAGTATTCACCCATCATGCACACCCAAGCTGCATCATGGGAAGATTAATGAGAATGACAGCAAGGAAATAAATGTTTAGAGGGAGTTGTCAGTGTGCTCTCTTTGTATGCATGTACATAGGTGCATGGGAAGGGAAGGACATAGGGATAAAGGAAGATGTTTCTCCAAAATGATGGGGGCTTCTTGACAGAGGGCTTCAAATTCTAGAATTTAAAGGGCCTGGGAATTGGTACCTGACTCATTCCTTGAAGTCTGAGGATGAGAGGTGGTGGCTAGAAAAGGTTTGCATTGAAAGGTCTAAATTTCCGCCAAAACCGGTTTGGCTCAGTGGATAGAGCGTCGGCCTGTGGACTGAAGGGTCCCAGGTTCGATTCCGGTCAAGGGCATGTACCTTGGTTGCGGGCACATCCCCGGTGGGAGGTGTGCAGGAGGCAGCTGATCGATGTTTCTCTCTCATCAATGTTTCTAGCTCTCTATCCCTCTCCCTTCCTCTCTGTAAAATATCAATAAAATATATATATATATATAAAAAGAAAGGTCTAAATTTCCCCTGAAAGCAAAAGTATTAGTTGAGACCCAAGCTTGGCCATCTACACTGAAACTGGAGGTGAGAAGTGATGCAGCACAGTGGTAAAATACTGAGAGGCAGAGGGCCAACAGGGGAGTCATAAACAACCAGCATGAAGAAGCAAGAGACAGTAGGTGGGGTCCCTCCAAAGAACAAACAAAACACACGGTGAGAAAAATTAATTAATATTTAGCATCCCCCACATCTCAGTCACTGTGTCAGTTTTCATTTCATTGTCTTAGCCTTGAATGCACCCTTCAGTATATGCTCTGTGATGAACAACAAATGTCCTCATTTCTTCTTTAAAGTGATAAAGATGTTAAGCTTTCTCAGCACAGGGCGTTGGAAGGAGACTGCAAGAGGAAGAGGCTGTCCTGCAGTTTCCACTAAGAGTCAGGGGTGGGAGGTATAGGTGTGATGTCATCTAGTAGACCACTGCCCCACACACCAGCTCAGATTACTGTCCCTCTGACACCATGCAGCCTTGCCAAGCTATAACCATTCCATAGGCCGCTCAACTGCAAATCAGAGCCCCACTCAGCCCACAGGCTCTAAAGACCTCTTGCCTACACCTGCACTGGGACTCCTTTGTCCTGCCATTCTGCTTGCACTCCTGAAAGCTACCTATTGCTTGCCAGCAATGCCCACCAGCTGCAGGCTGGCCAAACAGAAAACTTCACTCTATCCAGTGGGCTGACCATTCCTCCTCCTGCAAGAGGGCCTGAATCCCTTCCAAGCTTTTTTTCCTTGGGTGATGTCCCTTAGTTCTAGGAGGCCCTATAGTTTCCATTTATCTTACAACTATAGGCCCGGTGCACAAAATTTGTGCAGCAGCGGGGGGGGGGGGGGGGGGGGCGGGGGGGGAGGGTCTCTCAGCCCGACCTGCACCCTCTCCAATCTGGGAACCCTCGGGGGATGTCCAGTTGGACATCTCTGTCCCAATCCAGGACCTCTGGCTCCTAACCACTCACCTGCCTGCCTGATCCCCCTAACTGCCCTCCCCTGCCAGCCTGATCCCCCTAACTGCCCTCCCCTGCCAGCCTGGTCACCCCTCTTAACTTTTTTTTTTTTAATCTTATCCCCTTCACATACAATTGTATTTGACTTCCTTATTGGCTTCTCCCTCTCACACAATTTTTCTCTCTCCTTTATGTAACACTTTTTCCTACTGACTCATCATTTATAAACTTTTCTTTCCTCCTTATTTCCTACTTCTGTTCCATCATCCTTCTTCCCATCTTTCTCCTACCCTCCCTCCCTCCCCACATTATTCCTTTCTTTTATCTTTGCCCTTCCCTCCCTCCCCTTTTCCTTCCTTCCCACCTTGTTTTCTTCACTTCCTCCCTTGGACCTGCTTTGCTCCCTCCCCCATTTCTTCCTTCTTCCCATTCTCCGTTTAAGCTCTACCAGCTCCCCTTTAAAACTTTTCTTCTCTCCCTCTTTCTCTCTCATCCTACCTTTCCCATACATTCTTCTATACTTACTTCCACTGTTTTAATATCTATTTACCTGTCTAATCATTCACTATAATTTATCTTTTTTTCTTTTCTGACTCCTACTTTTAAAATCTGTCCCCAATACACAACTATACTTGATTTTCATTATAGCTCTTACAGTTCACTCATACATCCTCTTTCCTTCTTTAACCCTGCTCTCTACTGACTCCTTTATAAAGTTCTTCCCTCCCTCCGTCCCTTCTTAAAGCTTCCGTTGGGAGGGCATTAACCCCAGCCCAGGGCTCAGCCCCACCCAGGTGTTCACCATCCCCCTTGCCCCAGCCTCCACGCTGCTGTCCTGCTCCCATTCCCTGCCTGGGACACTTGGCCCAGCGAGGGTGGCTGAGGCCCACTCAGCCCAGGCACTGCTGCCGGGAAGCAGGAGCGCCTCTACCCAGAAGGCCTTGGACTGTCCTCTACTCTGTCCAGGACCCATGGGCACCTCCCATCAATGGTCGCCACCGCCCTCCTCCTGCATCTGGGTGGGGATCCCTGTTCCGCGTTGCCTACGCCCCGCCCCTTGCCGGGCACACCTGCTCCCCCCACCCCAAGGTCGCCACCCCCTCCCGCATGCAGCCCCATGTTTTTTTCCCTTTTCCATTCCTGCCTCTTTTTCCTGTTCCCTTTCTGTATTTCTGTTTCTCCTCTCAGCCTGTCTGCATGCAGGCCTGCCTTCCTCTCCCTCTCCTTTTTTATCCCCTCCTATAGTATCCTATCCTACCCTGGGCCTTGCAGCTGCCTGAGCAGAGGGCAGGGATGCAGCCTGCTGATCCGGTGGTGACATGATGCTGTAATGGACAATTTGCATATTCCTCTATTATATATATAGATTGCTCTTTTATCATACTTAATAATTCTTTAGAGTAAACTTCCTCTGTTTAACCTATGGTGTAATTTCTATCTCCTGAATAGACCCAGATGGCTATAGTCATTGATACAACTCTATAATTACACAACTCTGACCTCAATTTCGTTCCTAATCCCCTCCAACTCTGGAGGAGCCAGATTAGCACAATGAGGGTAGATGAGAAAGGTGATAGGAAGCAGTAGAGAAAGTTGATGAAATAAAGAAAGTGCAAGCTCCCTGCCCTACTTCAGGCTTCTGGGATCACTGCAGTCCTGATACAATATACTACCTATTAAATTGTCTTATTGTGAGATAGGGATTTCACAGGAGTATTAGAATTGTACCCTGTTAACCTGTAGACTACATGAACTGTGCCATTGTTCCAACTATGAGCAAAGAAGATTCTCAATTCTCAATAACTTATATTTGTAATATTATTAAGAGAATTTTTATGGTCAAAGACCAAAGAAGGTGAGAGGAAGATAACCATATTCAGTCAGAGAAGAGCAACCTTATTTGGAAGTAGGAGTTTTAAATTGAACCAGATTCAAAAGTGAAATAAAATATTATTAAGCATAGGGCATTTCCTGACCAAAAAAAAATCACAAAATTTTATTTTATTAGACTTAGGATATCCTTTGATCTTTAACCCATTTCCTGACATTTAAATTCACTCCGAAGCATCCCTATAGGTTATTTTCAAACAAACAGTAACAGGGAACCAGTCCCCTCCCAAAAGGAGCTCATTCCAAATTACAGAGTACAAATGGTCAGAAAATGCTTCCTTTCACTGAGTCAGGAAACGCACAAAAAGCCAAAGTGCTCTTTCCTCGTGATAGCCCTTCAAATGCTTGAACATGATTATTATATCCTTGGATATTTTCTTTTCTCTAAGCTGAAGAGCCAACATTTTATTTATCAGAGGGCTTGGTTTAATGTTTTCTCTCTGTCCTCATCACTCTCCTCTGAAACACACCAGTTATAACTGTCTGTTTCAACTCATTTTACATAGTGTCCTCTACATGTAATGAGAACCTTACACTCCAGTTGGCACATGGTATGAGCTACGTGGCAGAACAGAGGCAGACTATCATCTCCCAGGCTCAATATAATCTACTTTGATGAGAGTAACCAAATCACCTCACCCTCTACTCATACTCCCTTTGCAAGCTCCTTAGTTTTGGGAGGTTTTAACCACCACAAATATGGGCCCTTAATTCCTAGTCCATATCATCCGCTCAGGACTTTTCTCCAAGCTTCTCATGCAATTACCCCACTATCTGCACATCATCTCTCCTGGATAGCTCAAAGATGCCTCAGCTTCAACAGGATGAACACTAAAACCTCCATATTTCCCTAGAAATGTGCTGTTCCTCCTGTTTTCTCCATCTCAGTTAAGAGCACAATTGTCGCCCTAGCTGGTTTGGCTTAGTGGATAGAGCATCATCTTGCAGACTGAAGGGTTCCAGGTTTAATTCCGGTCGCATGCCCAGGTTGTGGGCTTGATCCCCACTGGGGGCCATGCAGGAGGCAGCCAATCAATTATTCTCTCTCATTGATGTTTCTATCTCTCTCTCCCTCTCTGAAACCAATAAAAATATATTTTTTAAAAAGAGAGCACAACTGTTATGCCAGCCACACTAGCCAGCATGCACCACGCAGAGGCAAATATTAGACACATTTTCTCTAATACATATTTTCTTTTTCCCATCCACACTGCTTCATAATCCATATTCTTCACTTTGTTTCTTCTGTCTCTCCTATTAACCCCTGACATTGTTATTTCCTGTTCCTCATTTAATACTTCATTCCTAGAAGCTCAGAGGAAACAAAGTAAGGACCTTGGCTGAATCCAAAATACAAATACAGAAATATTATGGTTATATCTACCACATCCTCTCCAAACCACCCTCTCCTGACAAATACACAGCACCCACTCCTCTCACTTCACACTAAATTGCATTTAATTTCTTTGATTTTTAGATCAATTCTCTTTTATTTTTCTTCAACTATTTTCTAAGACTTCTCTTAGTTCCTTGTTACTTCTTTCATCCAAAATGAGATACCCCACCCCCACTCATTTTATAAAATTTGACTTCTACCTATTTTCTTGACTCAAATAAACTGGCAACCTTTGACAACTATGTTCTCATCAAATCTTAGGCAGAAAGGGTCCCTTCCTAGTATTATGGGGACTAACGTCCCGAATTGCAGAGATTCGGTAACTCCTAGTATATGTGTCAACCCACCTGGGCATCAAGGAAAGATTTAAAAATGATTCAGAGACACACAGCAAGTCAGTAGAGGGTCCTTGGAAATCAGTGATTCCAACTCAGACCCTCTCTTAACATCTCAGGGAATGAGAGGAACCATGTTTGAGCCCTGGGTTAAATATGTTTCTAAGCAAATGCCTTAATTTCTCTAAGATTCCGTTTCTTTGTCTGAAAATTTTGTATAACTGTACCTAATGCATAAGATTTTAATGAGTATTTAATATAAAGTATTAGCTCACAGCTCAAAAGTATTAACTACTCAAGATCAGAAAACTAGTTGGGAATTTAACTGGGACTTTGTCTCAAATTTCCTTGTTAACAACCATACTACCTTTAGAAATGTGTGGTCTATTTTGAAAAATAAGACATATGGCAAAAAATGACTGATCCTTTTGGAACTGTCCTTTGCATGATTGCTTCAGCTACATTTTAAAAGACTCGTCAAAATTTTTCAAGGAAATTGCACAGCCAGAAACATGATCTTGGCCTGTAAAGTATGGCACATACAGTCCATAGTCCATCAAACCGTTAAATGGAATAAATCTTTAAGGAGCATAAACCTTCTTCATCCACCTTCATGGGCCTTCCCTTCATCTTGGTCTCTTTAAGCAAATGTAACTGTTAGAAGAAAATCCTGCTGACTTAAATCTTTATTTTTTTTCATATGTTTTGCCTCAAAAAAAATCAGTGTTTGTATAACAACCGTATACCTTAGACTTCACTTTTCAACATTTTTATTCTTATTCTTATTTTTTCACAGTTTGATCGTTTATGAAATATTTATTTAACACCTACTATATACTAAGCACTGTGGTAGGTAATGGTTTAGATATAACCACTGATCCAGAAGAGTCACAATTAAGTAGGGGTAGATGGCAGTCATTAAAAAAAAAAAAAGTAGTGTAGGTTTTGATTACTTATTTTACTCATTTTAGCCATTTTAATCAAATTAGCTATATTATCTTAAGATAAGAGTTCTTTCTTATTTTGAGTTATCTTTAGCAAACCCTAAATTTAAAATGTTAAACTCTGTAAAGCCTCAAGGAAGGAGTGTAGTGCCCAGCACAGTGCCTTACACATAATTGGGGTTCAAATGTTGGTGGAATTGAGATAAATAAAATGACACATTTCAAAAGTTATATGCAGTTTTTAAACTAAAACTATAGCATAGTATAGTAGTCCCTTTTTCTAATGTTGGTTATGTTTTAAAGGTCCTTATCTTATAGAGATTCGTGCTGAAGTATGATGTATTAATCCAATGGTGGAGAGCAAATAAGGGGGAGCATAAATGAAACTACATGGGCTATGTATTAATAACTGTTAAGACAATTGATGGATACATGGAGGTTCACAAAGCATTTCTTCACTTATGTATAAGTTTGAAATATTATATTTAAAATGTTAACAAAAAAAAATGCCTTTAGAAGACTTTCAATTTTTAAAAGTTCTACAATCCGATATAATAAAGAGCTACTATACAAAGGGTTGTCATGCCCTCACACCCTTGTGCTCTCACGTCAGGGGCCAGGGGACCTGAGGCCACGACCCCTGCCCCAGCACTGGGGCCAGGGACCTGAGGCAGCCTCCCCGACCCTAGCGCCAGGGCTGGGAGACCTGAGGCTGAGTTCCCTGCCCCAGTGCTGGGGGACCTGAGGCCAGGCTGGGAGACCTGAGGCCGTGCCAGGGGACCTGATGCTGTGCACCCCCACCCGGTGGGGCTTGACAGGGGTCCTGAGGCTATGTCCCCCACCCTGCAGGGCTTGATGGGGGTGGAGCCAGCCGGATCTGGGTCTCACACAATTTCAAGGCGTGCATGCGGGTGGGCGGGGACTTGACTCTAGGTCCCGCGGCATGCCCCAGACTCTGACAGGAGGGAGATTTTCATATACATTTTACTAATTTTCTTTCCTCTCTGACACTTCCATTATAGAGAAAGGGCAAATAGCAATATTAAAATATTTCCTCTAATTAATTCCCTTTTAATGAGCATGAATTTCATGCACCAGGCCACTAGTAAGTTCTATAATAGAGTAGAATTTCTACAAGTTTTCACCATGTAAAACTATCTCTTATATAAATGATACCAGCAGACTTTATCCTTACCTGTAGTATTTTATTTTTATAAAAACACTTCCATGATTTCTATGAATTATTTTTATATGATAAACATTTAATTTTAGAAAATAAGCTACCCAATCTGAAATTGTCATGTCACCTTTTCTCCAAAATATTTCTCAACCTTCTTTATATGTTTTTTAAATGTTATGGGTAGTTAAATTAAGTTTTGGCCTCAGTCATTAATATTCACTCAATAAATATATATTCAACACTGTCCACATGCCAAGTACCTGCACCATGAATAAGACATAGCTCCTACTTTTAAGGAATCCATCACATAGTGGAAGAGCTTATTGCCTATTGGTTAATTATAGGTTTGTTTATTTTAATGACTAGATTGAGCATGCCCCTCGATTCTTACAGTTGTAACCAGAAAAGATGGTATTAATAAAGATTTGTCATCAGAATCAAATGAATGTCATCTTTTAGTGGAACTCAGGAATCAGATATCTAGAAAAACTTCTGAAAGCATATAGGTGGTAATTTCAACCTATAAAGTTTAACAACCTGTAACCATTAAAGAGATATTTTTTGGAATATTCAGGATACTTCTTAGGCTGCTTTTATGTAAAAGGTGGTATTTTAAGCCTCACTAACTCAAATAGACATCCATAAAAAAACCAAAAATTAAACACTGAATAATATTACTTTCCTAATTTAATTTTGACAGCTTGGGGAAAGTTTATGATTTTAGTTCAAATCTATTGAGGGGAAATTATTCTTTCTAAAAGAAAGGATAAAAATAAAGCCAATCAAAACCCAAATGTTTCAGTTGTTCCAAATCCTATACAGAATTACAGAACTTAACAGCATGTCCCTATCTCTCTGCTGTCTGCCTTTTTTTTCCTCCCTTAAGAAAAAATAACTTGCAATATTTTATGTGTGTTTTTTTTTAATGTCCTTCAGCTTGTTAATTTGGAGGCACCACTATTCAGAGTGATTCATTGCAGCCGTGAATAAGGAATGTCACCAAAATAGTGAGATGGCCTGAACCACTTTAGAAATTAATGGACTGACTGTGATATACTGGCGCCTCTTTCATGCATCTGTAATTGGAGTGCCAATTTATTCCCAATCATTTTAAGCACTGTAATTACACAGCATCATCGTTGCCTGTTTAACATTCATATGGGAAGCTGTGGCAAGAATGCTGGCCAGGGACCAATATTTTGCAACTGAGATACATGAACTATATAAGGAAATATAAAAAGATCTAGTTTGTCTTTCAAGGCCTGAGCCTTGACCATGGTGGGAAGAATTGAATAAAGCAATAGAGCTGATAGGTATTTTTCTTTTTAAATTAAATTTATTGGGGTGACACGTGAAAGTCTCTTTTAAATATATAATTCAATATGGGGAGAGAAGAAAATCAAAGAGTGGCAACAGGTAATTGTTGCACTGATTCAACGACGACATTCAACTAGTCATTCCTTGAGCATCTGCTTAGTGCCAGGCATTCTGCTAGACATTGGAGATATTAAGGTAAAAATGAAGCAACACCCACCCACACACATATTCAGAACATAGTGAAAGGTAGTTATGCACTTCACAGCAGGAGGATACTTCTAAAGAATCTGCTGGATACTATTGTTTTCATTTTAAATCTACTGATGAAAAGGCATAGGCTACATAAGAGAAGTATTTAATAATTTTTTCATAATTCTGGATGCCAATAATAGTTTGAACTTCAGATTCAAACCAAGCTTTAAGAGAAGAAATATTTAGACCAATCTATGAGCACTGCTACAGGCTGATGTGTGCCCTCATTGGTCCCCATAATAGCAGCCTATCTTAACCTCTGTTAAAACACTAACATCATCTGACCTCCACTTCACACAACTCTAAAGCAGCAATGTTCAAACCCTTTTCATCACATGGCACATATCAACTAATTACAAATTTTATCTAAGAAAAAAAGAGGTCTGTGCTTCTGCCTAAATAGTCAGGTATTGCGTGTTTTAAAAATTCGGTTGAAAATTGCTGCTCTAAAGCAAGGCAAGGAACACATCTTAATCACTGGAATAAATAACTTCAATGTCAATCATAACACCAGGCTCAATAATTGTTTTTCTGAAAACTGAATTAATAAGTGCATGAATGAAATTCCCTTTGTAATGCCATTCACATTTTTAATTTCTTTTTTCCCCATTTCTGCTACTTAGATAAGATCTTTAGCCTAACTGCCCTCCAAAACACCTTTAGGCATCCACAAAAATTTCTCTAAAGCTTTGATTATTCTCCATTATATAATAAATCAAATATCTCCTTAGCCTGATATTCAGAGCCCTCCATCATTCACTTGTGACTTACTCTATAACCTTATTCTTACTATATGCTATTAAGTCAATAAGAAAAGAGAAAGCTTATATGAAAAGGTATAGAAAAGGTTGCCAGAGGATGTGCAGAAGAGGGGGGGAAAGTATTTTAACCAAATTGCATAGCCAAAGCTCTCATTCCTCCCAAGGAACAGCAAGACTGACTAAGCACTCCCGACCCAATCGTGGCAACTGAGAAGACATGACAATCTTTCTTTTGAATTTGGCTGGTAATCATCAACCTGTGTGAGCACTTCAGAGCTGAGCCATTAGTGTGGACTAGGTAGTGGTCGGTTTATGTGGGTAATTGCAACAGTGATTGTTGATATCATTTATATGAGGAATTTTATTACAACTATAAGTAAAGCACAATGGCAATTATGAAGTATAATTAATATGAGTAAATCTGTAATGGGACTTATACTGGTGGTCTATTTAGACAAGAAAATCTGAAGGTATGAATTTGCTGTGAAAGGGAAAGAAAAAGGAAACAAACTACTATCTAGCTCTTGTTATGTGCCCCCAACTCTGCTACATACTTTGCATACGTCATTTCACTTTACCTTCACAAAATTCCTAAAATCAGTATTATTATCAGAGATGAGTAAAAAAAGCTCAGAAAGGTTCATTTGCCCAAGGTCAGTCAGCTAGCAGAGTCAAAGCTGGTGTCTGGACCAAAGTCTCTCAGACTAAAAAGTTCCATTTCACTAAACTGGGCAGGTGGCAGGGGGGTGGGGGGAGACCGGAGGGGAGTAGCAAAAAACAACTGAGGAAAAAAGATATAAAGCGAAATTTGGAAATCTCACATTTCATGCAACAGTAATATGAGGAGTCAAGTATTTTATAAAGAAGAACATTGACCTTATTTGGACCCTGCCTCCATCGACACTACCACTGAAGCTCCCATCTGTTCCACTGATACAACAACTGGCCACTCTGAGAGAATTTTGGCAAAAACTGAGCTGTTCATGAAAAGGAAGTAGTTTTGTGTTTAGATGTGGATGTGAGTATGAATTTGCCTATAGATAAAAACAAGTAAAACAACAACTGTTGGAAATCAGAATTCCAAATAGTTCTATCTCTTAATCTATGCTTTCTTCATCAAGGTATTGCATCCTAAAAAGAATGAATTTTTACTTGACATTAGGTATTATATATTCTAATTTTCCAAAACAGAGAACTAATAGAGCATCTTTGGGCACAAACACAGACTCATAAAAAAAGAAATTAGTAGTTACTTGCATTTTTTTAAAAAAGTATTAAAAAGTAGAGTTCCAGTGTTCACTAGAAAAAAATTCTATTTGAAACAATCTTTATTTTGAAAGTCCAATAAGATTAGGAGAAAGGGAATACCCTTAACTAATATTCCATCAGGATGTCTATTGTGTCTCACATGTTATATTATTAACATGACATAATAATATGAGAGGATGAATAAATAAATAACCACATTTAGAGTGTTAATTAACATATTTATATCCAATTAGATTACAAATATGTCTGTGCTTGTTCTTTGCTGGTCAATTTTTTTAATCAACCACTGGGGAAAAATTTGGAAGACAAGATTATCAAGCAAATTAGGAGGATGCTACCGAGAACAATAGAATCAAACATCTCAGCAGCCTTGTATGACAGGCCAAATTACCATGATGAGATTCAATGAAGATAAATGTAAACAATCCACTGAGACTAAAAATCAAATACACAAGTATAACATGATTAAGATATTAAGTAATTGCCATTTATGTAAAAAAAAAATGGCCTAGACAAAAGCTGACAGTAAACTCAATATGAGTCGATACTGTGACATTGAAACACTTAATTTATTCTTAGACTATAATACTAGAAGTGTAATATACAAATGAGATATGAGAGCCCCACTGTACTTTCAACTGATGGCATACGAAGTATTATTTCCTCTTATGGATAAAAGATTAAGTGAAGAAAAAGGAAGTTGAAAATAATACCTAGAAATAAAATCAAAGGACAGCCCGGCCAGTTGCTTAGTGGTGAGTGTCAACCCATGAACCAGGAGTTCACAGTTCAATTCTGGGTCAGGGCGCATGCATGAGTTGTGGGCTCAATCCCTGACCATGCAGAAGGCAGCCACTCAATGATTCTCTCTCATTGTTGATGTTTCTATCTCTCACTTCCTCTCTTTTCCTCTCTGAAATCAATAAAATTTTTTTAAAGAAAATTTCTTTAGAGAGAAGAAAAAATGGTCTAGTTCAGAAATTTGTGTGTACATAAAAAAATTCATTGAAGAAGGAATAAGTAAAGATAAGCACTTATTTTTCTTACTCTTAATTGATGTAACACATAACAGTTTATTCAAAATAGTAACAGCACCAAAGAAATGCAAAACCTGATAGAAGGGGAGGAGAAACCAAGATGGCGGCATAAGTAAGCACCTAAACTGCTGCCTCGCACAACAATTTCAAAACGACAACTAAAAGACAGAACGGACATCATCCAGAACCACAGGAAGGCTGGCTGAGTGGAAATTCTACAACTAGAAGAAAAGAGAAAAGCTCATTGAGAATCAGAGGAGCGGCAAAGGGCTGAGGTACGGAGACACATGCCCAGAGAGGAAGGGCGACTGAGTGCCTGGCTGACTTTCTCTGGCGGGAGGGGGAAGGAAGCCCCCGATTGCACTGAACCCCAGTTCTGACTGCACTGAACCCCAGTTCTGGGCGAAACCCCATGGACCCAGGCTCATACAGGGGAAGTCTGGACTGTCAGGTAGAGAGAAAGGCACATGGAGACTCAGAGACTCGGGGGAGCCACGGCGGGCAGGGGTCTGGAGGCGCACGCTCTCGAGTGCTCACAGAGAAGACTGAATGCGGAGGCTGCTGCAGGCATTCCCTCGCGGAAGGGAGTCGGAAGTTCCTGACTGCATTGAACCCTAGTTCCAACTGCACTGAACCCCAGTTCTGGACGAGCCCTTGGGGACCCACACTTTTACAGGGGGAATCTGGACTGTCAGGCAGAAACTCAGGGGAGCAGCGGAAGGCAGAGGTCTGGAGGTGCGCATGCAAGGGCAGGGCTGACAGGAAGCCAAGACTGTCTGCTCCGCCCTGAGACTCTGCCCCATCCAAGCTGAGCACAGAGGCTTTTGCAATTTTGCAAGTCTAATCCTATAAGGCTGTCTCCAGCACAGAACTTCTCCCAGCGTAGACACAGCTGATCCTCACAGCCAACTGGCCTGGAGGTCAATTCCTCCCAGTGATACCTACAACAATCAAGGCTTAACTACAACAAGGCTGTACACACAGTCCACAAAGGGGTGCACCGAGAGTGTCCACCTCAGGTTAACTGGGAAGGCTGACCCACTCGGCATATAGGAAACCTAGCACACAAAGCTACCCTACCAACTCAGGGAAGCAGTGAAAACGTGGAGGCAAAGAAACAGATCATAAACGAAAGAAATGGAGGAAAACAAATGACTGGATATAGAATTCAAAACCATGGTTATAAGGCTTTTCAAGAATATCCTAGAAAAGACCAATAAATTTAGTGAGACCCTTGAAGATATGAAAAAGAACCAACTAGAAATTAAACATACACTGACTGAAATAAAAAATATTATACAGAGACCCAACAGCAGACTAGAGGATCGCAAGAATCAAGTCAAAGATTTGAAATACAAAGAAGCAAAAAACGCTCAACCAGAAAAGCAAAAAGAAAAAATAATCCAAAAAATTGAAGATAGTGTAAGAAGCCTCTGGGACCACTTCAAGCGTACCAACATCAGAATTATGGGGGTGCCAGAACAAGAGAGAGAGCAAGATAATGAAAACCTATTGGAAGAAATAATGACAGAAAACTTCCCCACCTGGTGAAAGAAATAGACTTACAGGTCCAGGAAGTGCACAGAACCCCAAACAAAAGGAATCCAAAGAGGACCACACCAAGACACATCATAATTAAAATGCCAAGAGCAAGAGACAAAGAGAGAATATTAAAAGCAGCAAGAGAAAAACAGTTAATTACCAACAAGAGAGCACCCATATGACTATCAGCTGATTTCTCAACAGAAACTATGCAGGCCAGATGGGAGTGGCAAGAAATATTCAAAGTGATGAATAGCAAGAACCTACAACCAAGATTACTCTACCCAGCAAAGTTATCATTCAGAATGGAAGGTCAGATAAAGAGCTTCACAGACAAGAAAAAGCTAAAGGAGTTCATCACCACCAAACCAGTATTATATGAAATGCTGAAAGGTATTCTTTAAGAAGAGGAAAAAGAAAAAAGTAAAGATAAAAATTATGAACAACAAATACATATCTATCAACAAGTGAATCTAAAAATCAAGTGAATTAAAAATCTGATGAACAGAATAAACTGGTGAATATAATAGAATCAGGGGCATAGAAAGGGAGTGGACTGATAATTCTCAGGGGGGAAGGGGTATGGGGGGTGCAGGAAGAGACTGGACAAAAATCATACACCTATGGATGAGGACAGTGTGGGGGGAGGTAAGGGCAGAGGGTGGGGTGGGAACTGGGTGGAGGGGAGCTATGGGGGGAAAAAGGAGAAACAATTGTAATAATCTGAACAATAAAGATTTATTAAATTTAAAAAAAACTGATAGAAGGGCAATGAGAAATACATGAATCCACTATGATAGTTGGAAATGTCAATCTCTATCAAAAATGAACAGATCCAACAGTCAGAAAATTATAATTAAAAGAGAAATAAGGACATAATTGAACTTTACCTTCAATTTACTAGATATACTTTTACAGATTACTTCATTCAACAATAGCAACATACACATTCTTCTCAAGTCTAAATGAAACATTCACCCAGACAGACCACATTCTGACCTTAACAAGTTTAAAAGAATGATTTCCTTTGAAAATGGAGGAAGAAGCCACAGTCAAAGAATAAAGACTAGAAGCTGAAGAAACAAGGACACCTTCTCCCCTCCGCGCCTCCAGAAGGAAACAGTCCTGCTACACCTTGACTTTTTTTTGTTTGTTTGTTTGAAGTATTACAAATAGTAGTACATATGTCTCCTTTTTTTTTACCCCCATTGACCTCCCCCCCGGCCTCCCCTACCTCCCAGTACATGCCTTTACCTGCCCCCCCCCCCCCAGTGTCTTATATCCATTGGTTATGCTTATATGCATGCGTACAACTCCTTCGGTTCATCTCTTACAGCCCCCCCAGCAACCTCCCCTACCTTCCCGCTATAGCCTGACAGTCTGTTCAATGCTTCTTTGCCTCTGTATCTATTTTTCCCCATTTCTTTCCTTTAAAAAATCTTGCCTCTGCAGACTAGAAATAAACATATAATAACAAAAAATGTTTGAGTCCCAATTTCAATGTCCAACAGTTCTGAGTCCCTGTTTCAATGTCAAACAGTTCCTTATGTGTACATGTCAGCAATGATATCTGGATGGTGGGCACATGGTGGCAATGCAGGTCCAACCCTCTCTGGTTTGGTCCTAGGCAACCTGCTGCGACACACAGCTGCTGACTGCTAGCGTGGCAAGGTGTCATCAGTGTCTTCCTTGACTTTTACTCCAAATGAAACTGACTTCTGACCCCTGACCTCCAGAACTGCAAGTCAATAGGTCTGTGGTGTTTTAAACCACTAATTATTCATTACAGTGGCAAAAGGTTACAAATACACCTTTAATTTTGGGACAAACTTCTAGCACAATCCTATATAATGAAAGCCTAATATGCAAATCGACCAAACAGTGGAACGACCGGTTGGCACAGGGCAAGGCCAGTGAACAGGGCAGCACCAGGCCAGCCAAGGAGGATGCCAGCACGCAGAGGGAAGGGACGATGATCGGGGGCAGGGGTGCAGCGGCGACCGGTGGTGGCGGAGGGGTAATGGGGGGTGGGGACCAGACATCCCCTGAGGACTCCTGATCTGTGAGAGGGTGCAGGCCAGGCTGAGGGACCAAGGGACCCCCCCCAACCCCGAGTGCATGAATTTTCATGCACCAGGCCTCAGGTGAAACATAAAGTCCAACCAACAAAACAATGCAATGATGATTGGGGAAAATCATTTAGGGCTTAAGAAACGATGAAATCAGACAGCTGATCAATGATTCTTTCTCATCATTGTTGTTTTTGTGTCTTTCTCTCTCTCTCTTCCTCTCTGAAATCAATAATATATTAAAAAAAAAAAGAAATTATGAAATTTGGCTTGATCATGCATCTCTCTCAGAACAGAAGGAATGTTCTCTACTGTTAGTCCATTGCTGAGTGGTAGGCCTCGGTACTTCCTACATTACCTAAAAAAAAGAGAAGTTTCTCTGTAAAGTTAGCCTGTGATACATAATTGATTTTATTTGTTTTTAGCTGAAGCTCATTTGAATTGTCTACATCTCCATCAGTGGGAGAGCTCATATTGATTTCTTTAAAATTTAAATGCACCTCCTGCGTACCCTCTAGGTTTCTTAAAATCTGAGATGAATATTGTTCTTTTATCTGTTTGCAATGAAAGGGATATTGATTTGGGGATTTTATGGTTTGAGGTTAAAACATGGCTTGCATGTGCAAATACTAAAAGTCAATTAAATCTATTTACTTTACAACAATGGAATTCTTGTCTTGTAAATACCAGTTGCTTTGCACCAGCATTTGAGGTCTGCCACGATCTGCAAAATACTTCATCTCATTCCGCTTGGTATTCTATACCCTGGGCTTCCCAAAGAGTTGCAATACCGCAAGTGTACCCTACCTTTCTTGCCTCCACATCTTTGCAAAACTCCCCATTCATAGAACAGAGGATGCCTGTTCATTCTTTAGGGCCCAAACATAAAGTATCAACTACTCTGTAAGTTGTCAATTTCTCTAAACTAAGGTTCACTATTTTCTCCTTTGTGTCCCACTGTATTCCATACACATTAGTATTTTTATTGTTATTTTACTTTTAATTAAAATTTACACTTAATATTATCTTGTATTAGTTTCAGGTGTATAATCATATACTTTACAAAGTATCCCATATGCTCTGTTCAGAACTCTCGTTTTTAATTTGTTCATCATTTGTGGTTGATAATCTAACTGTTGTTCTGAACTCTAGCATATTACTCACAGAATTTAGGTTTCTCCATATATAGCATATTTGTGAAAATATTGAAAAACTCATCTTTAACCCATCTTGTGTTACCTTTCCTATTTTGCTTTATCATGAATTCATGAATCATTCAAAAGATTCACTTGAACCCTATTGACTTGTAATCATTGTTTCTTTTTTTTTCACATTATGATTGTCCACTAGGAGTCCTCTTTTCAGGCTGATGTTCTTCCCCCAAAACAAAATGACTTAGACTCATCTTGATATATTCTGCTTCAAAATGTGAAACTGATCCATAAGGTGTAGGAGTTTCTTTAGTAGAAAATTATATAACTAGCCCAAATCTATGGACCAGAGGTGCACATGACATTGTTACATACCATTACTGGCAGAAGAACAGAGGAGAGCCTGCTGAAAGCTCTAGGTGACAGAGGAGAAATTCCTTAAAGAGAGAGGAGTTCACAAGTTTATGTTGATGTCTCAAATTAATCACATTTTTATTAACTTTATCCTAAAATAAAAGTATGTGAAATCCATTTCATCCTTTTGAGAACTGGTGTCCAGGTTTGCAGTTCTCATTTGCACAAATGCTGGAAACAAGTTAGATTCAAAATTATTCTTTAGTAGGTTTCATAGTTGACTTAAATGGGAACACTGATAAACTGTTAAATATCATCTAGCTGGACTTTATTTATGAAATGTGTGTGTGGTGACTATGCCCTGGCTAGGCGGTTGCCTATGTAAAAATTTTAAAAATAAAAGATTCATTATTTTCAGGAAGGCACATAGTTCCCTAAAATAGTGAATCAAGATGACCTTAGTACAATTTAAGAAGAATATTATCATATCTTAAGCTTTATTTGATATCACAGTATTTTATTTCAGATTCACATTTGTAATGTGAATAACAAATTTGCTGAATTAGGAGTGTATGGGCAAGATTAAAATATACCCAGATAATTACATATCTATCCATTGAATGAATTCCTTGCAGGTTTCTTTATGTACATGAAAACTACATGCATTTCCAAAACCAAATATGTATTAAATCAGATGCATATAGCTTCATTCCTGTATGGGTTCAGATGGATGGATTAATTCCTGAAGTATCTGCATTCAATTCAACTGCATCGCCAGCATCTCAGGTTAGTTGAGCTGGGGTAACAGTCTCTCCCTGGCGATCATCTCACACCCTACTCAAACACCAAATCATTTACTCCAGGATCTAATCATACACCCCTATCCAGATGATATCAGCCTTCTAGGACAAAAGTCAGAAATAAAGAAACCAATAAAAATAATAGGCTGCTAAAAGTGATGATTTCCCAAATGGTACAGGAGTAACATCCCAGAACTGTCCAGACCTTCTGTATTCCCAAATCCATTCCAGATGCCAAACACAATGGGGAGAATAGGCAAGAGCACATATATATTTTACCTGACTTATTGACATCCATGTACCAAATCAGTAGGAGAAGTAACAAGGAAACACTATACATAAAAGCCTCCTAGTGGTTAGTCAAAATTTAACCTTTCAATAAATGATTCAAATTCATCCCTGTCCATAGTGTCAAGTGTCCATGCCAAGTGTCTCATAAATCTTTCTCAGACTTCCCCCAAAGGAGAGCTACTTTTAAAACATCACTTCACTCTCTTGTATTCCTCATTTGTACCTCGTTTTTCTTATTTTAACACCAGAGGCCCATGCACTGGAGGGGGGCATCCCTCAGCCCAGCCTGCCCCCATCTCACAGTCTGGGAGCCTTCAGGGGCAGGAGGCAACCCGTCGATCAGAGGAAAGCGATGCCCCCATCACACCTCTGGTGATGCCACTGCCAGCAGCACAAGCCTCAGCTGGCCTTGGTTACCTGAGCCTTGGGTGGCCCGGGGCAGCTGGGAAGCCACCATTCCAGGCTTGCCTGTGCCTCGGGCATTGGTTGGGCAGCCACCATCCGAGGCTTGCCTGCACCTCAGGCCGGCCCTGGGTGGCTGGGCAGCTGACATCTGAGGCTTACCTGCACCTCGCTGGGGCTGGCCCTGGGTGGCTGGGGGGCTGAGGGAACTGGGGGACTCTGGAGGCAGGTGTGCAGAGTGGCCAGGCCCGCGTGGGGGCAGGCCCTGCCATGCCATGTGCCTGCTGCCCCAGCGGGGCTGAGGAGACTGGGCGCCACCATCTTGTGGCTGTGGGCCCCACCATCTTTGTGAGGGTGTGACATTCAATTAGCCTATTCCCTCTTAATTAGATAGGATTCTTATTAGAAGTTGCAGGGCCCAGGGCCAGGGCAATCAAGAATGGTGTATGGAGGTGGTCAGCAAACTCATTAGTCAACAGAGCCAAATATCAACAGTACAACGATTGAAATTTCTTTTGAGAGCCAAATTTTTTAAACTTAAACTTCTTCTAACGCCACTTCTTCAAAATAGACTCGCCCAGGCCGTGGTATTTTGTGGAAGAGCCACACTCAAGGGGCCAAAGAGCCGCATGTGACTCTCGAGCCACAGTTTTCAACCACTGGTGTATGGCAATTTAGGTATTATGGAACTCTTAACTCTAGCAAGTAAAACTCTGATGTTCCCTTCATTCATAGAGTTTAAGGAATGTAAGATATCCTTTAAGCTTTGTTTTTATCTGTCTTTCTACTGTCTTATCAACCTGTTCTTTGTTTTAACTTACTAACTTAATTCACTTTATTTCTACTTGATAAATTTAATGTCCTTCCTTCCCTACTACAAAAGTGATTCTCTCTCTGAATTTCCTCACTGATCAATACAGTATAGTCAACATCTGTCCCCAATTGAACATCTGTTATAATATGTTCTTATGGGTTGCTATTGGAACAACTTGATAAGAAGGGTCATGCCTTATTCTTTTTTTATATAAATAATATGCAAAATTGATTATTAAAAATATTTTAATGTATTCATTAGTTAAGTGGCTAATTTTATAGAACTGTAGGTGTGAGTATAGTGGTAGCAAAAAATCCTAATGTAAAATTTATAGGAGGTACAATATTGTCACAGTTCACAAACTCAGGGATGCAAAAAATTACACTTTATTTTCCCAGTTCTAAACTTTATTTTTATCTCAAGTCCCCATTTAACTAAAGGTGAAGAATGAATCTCAGTTCAATTCTTGCTGCTTTTCCCAATGAATTCTGGATTTGAATGGCAATTTGAGATTCCCTCCATCTAGCTTGCTCTGAACAGCATCTAAATTACGGGAGGAATGGTGAGAAGATTTCAAATATCAAGGCATTGCAGGCACGCAGTGTCTAACCTGGACTTATTCTGTCCACATGGATGTTCACTGAGATGTAAATCATTGCACCTGGCTTTTGGCTATTGTCATCTGCTCACTTAGGCATCTGCAGATATGTCTGCATTTGCAGCTGGTCAATGGTCATTAAGTTTGCTCTGACATTGAACTCTTCCTCTTGTCCTGACCAAGCACTCTCTAAGACCCAGCCAATCTTAGCGGCCTATGTCTCTTCTACTCAAGGCTGCACAAGGTGAGGAAGGGGTGGTGCAAGGCCCCTTCCTGGAGACAGACAATGGCATTTAATGATATTCCTTTCTTCTGGGTGTAAGAGAAGGAACTAGTCAGGGGACAGTAATAGATGTTTCAAGGGGAAACACACATTTTATCTGCACAAATAAATGTGCCAGTTTAAACTTTAAGCAAACTTAAACCATTTCTCTTTGCTGTGACATTGCTTAGGAGCTTTAAAATACAGGTATAAAATCATGCATCTCCAAGAGGGGTTGTGGGGGTGAAACAAGTAGCTGTTTTATTTGAGAAGCTCCCCTAGAACAAGTGGTCCCTAGAATTCTACTGGGGAAGCATTGTTCAACATGCCATGCAATTATCGGCCTGTTGTTGTTACCTAATCACTAAGGTAGCTCAGGGTACAGTCCAGGGTGTGAGGGTAGCTTAACTCTGTGCCCGAGAATTTGGCATTTCATTTCAATTTAGTCTAAGTTCTCCTTTATACCACCTCAAATGATATGGAAATGTCAACCTCCAGGGATAAATTAAACTGGGCAGGTTGAATGAATGTCCCATCTCTCCCTGCTCCTCCTGTTCTAACTGCTAGAGAACTGCTAATCATTTAACAAGCTTCTAAGCAGGGCGTCTGAGAAAGAATGCTGGACAAGCAGTAGACTCTCCAGTCCTGGCTCTGCCGCCGACTAGCTCTGTGCTTTCCTTAGTGCATTCACCTCTCAGGGCCTTAGTTTCCTCATTTCATATTGGGGGTTTCTGAGTGAAGAAGGGAAGAGGTTGGGCTGACCTTTCTATTCTAATGACATTCTGTCTAGTGATCATCATCACTAGGTGGATCTATCTAGAAACCCGGCAGGTAAGAATTCATTTCTCACAGTGCATCAGCAGCAGGAGGCATTAATATTGACAGCCCCATATTGCATTTGCAGTTATTCAACTTTTTCACAACTATTACTTTAGTTGATCCTTAGAACAGCCGATACACAGCAGGGATTGTTATTCTTTTTTCAGACATGAAAACCAAGTTTCAGATATTGGTCCAGTCACCCAGCTGTTAAGTGACAGAACTAGGCTTGAACTCTGGCCTTCCCATGAAGAGTCCCATGTGAATTTAATGACACAGTGTTTCCTTTCTGAAACCCCAGCAGGGAGTAATTCTGCTTCAGCCTCCATTGCTGCCAGACAATAACTCTAGGGAAAGTGCTACTCATTAGTTTTCTAAAGGAAAAACACAATGTTAACTCAGACAACATAGTAATTTTATGGTTTGAATGAAAAAAAAGCTTTTGGCTCCTGTCAAATTCAATTTATATCACAAGAATAAATTGTATGTACTGGATGAAGGAAAAATAGAGAGAAAATGTCCTGTGTGGACGAGCTTAAATTATCTACCATTTGAATGAGTTCATTTTCCAGAGAGAATTTCATCAGGCTTTTTAATTATGAGCAAATTGTTCATCCAGAGTCAGTAATTTGCCAGTGACCTCTTCTTAACACTCCCATCTAAAGTGGCATAAATGACAATGGGACTTTCACATTAAAAATATGAAGGTCATGCAGTTACTGGGCCCTTCAGTTCAGTAACTGAGTCAGGGAAAAGAGGTGACTTGGGGACATAATGACATTTTTTCCAAATATTTCCCCTAAAACAAAGGCTAGAGATTTTTAAGAGGTCTTAAGTGTGGCAAAAATTAACACTGGGAATTGGTGACATCCAATAGCATGTATACACTGTATGGAAATATATAAAAATGTATATTTATATTTTATTAATGTGATATGTTATCAATGTGATGTTATTACAGAGGTTGATGGTAGCTGGACATGGGATGGAAGGAAGGGGAGATGGGAAAAGGGAGAGGGGAGCAAAAGAAAAGGAGAAAAATTGAAAGATATACAGCATAAATGATATGATAACTTCTATCTTTTATGTGTGCTTTTATAGAAGTGTGTACAAATCAAAATTTTAAGGGAACTGATACCACAGGAGATGTGCGATATTAATTTTTGCCAAAGGAAAGCATTTGAGAGCTCTGAAGAAATCCTGGCAGGGAGTGGTAGGAGGCGAAGCTGGAGACCTAGGCAGAGGCTGAGATGGAAGCCCCACTGAAGAATGTTAAGGATCCTAGACTTTCTCCTGAGGTCAAGGGAGAGCCAAGGGGGGTTGTAGATAGGAGAGTGACTGGCTCAAAATCTGTTTTAGGCATGTCATTGTCAGTGGTGTTGTAGTTGGACAGGGTGGGAGAGGAGGGAATGACCTAAGAGGGAATGAATTCCTACTCCAGGGCAGTGGTAATGGGATTGCTTGGAAGTATAGAATTCAGAAAATTTAGGTGCTACAACCATCATTATCGCCATGAGTGATACTTTACACATATACTATTACTATACTATTCCTACCACTGCTACTTAACTGCCACAATTTAATCAGCACTTACTGTGGGCCAGGCACTGTGTCAAGAACTATAGTTATGACAGTAACTGTGAAAAATAGGCACCTGGCTGCTGATTGCTGTACAGAGCATCAGGTGAGACATGAGAAGGTAACCCTGGCAAACAGAAGAATAAAACAGAAACTACCCTTTACAAGACGAGCAAGCCTTGCAAACCAAACCAGCTAAACTCATATTATTTTAATACTAACACATTCAAACCCAAATGTCTCGAGAAAAGACGACAAACTCTTTTGACAGTAAACCCCACAGACTCTTGCATTCCCAAGGTAAGGTCTCTAACTCTTTCAGCAACTCACCTAGCTTACAAATGCTAATGATGCCCAGACACATTTATTAATTTATACCATGAAACCATGTCTTAACTCCAGCTACTAAGCCCATCACGAATCATTAGAGACATTCAAATGAAAACTATGAGATATCACTTCACATTCATTAGGATAGCTACTATAAAAAACAAACAAACAGACACACACAGAGAAAATAACAAGTGCTAGCAAGAATATGGAGAGCATTTGTGCACTGTTGGTGGGAATGTAAACTGAGGCAACCACTGTTTGGTATACACATACAATGGAATATTAGCCTTAAAGAGGAAGGGAACCCTGTCACATGCTACACCATGAATGAACCTTGTGGACCTTATGCAAGTGAAATAAGCCAGTCATAAAAAGACAAATACTGTGTTTCTACTTTTATGAGGTATCTGGAGTACTCAAGTTTATAAAAACAGGGAGGAGAATGGTGGTTACCAGGGACCTTGTGGGTAGGAAGGGTGGAGAACTGTTGTTTAAGGGATAAAGAGTTTCAGTTGCAAGATGAAAACATTCTGGACATCTGTGCACAACAACATGAAAATATTGAACACTATTCAACTGAATACAGCATTTCAAAAGGGTACATATCGTTACATTTTCTCTGCTACAATTAAACATTTAAAGACAACAACAGAAGGAGAAACCAAGATGGTGGCATAGGTAAACACCTAAACTGCTGCCTCGCACAACAATTTCAAAACTACAACTAAAAGACAAAATGGATATCATCCAGAACCACAGGAAGGCTACAACTAGAAGGAAAGAGAAAAGCACACTGAGACTCACAGGAACTGCGGAAGGCAGAGGTACTGAGGCGCGTGTGTGGAGAGAACTGGCAACTGAGTACGCGGCTGGCTTTCTCAATCAGGAGGGAGACAAAAGCTCCCAACTGCTCTGAACTCCAGTTCCAGGCGAGACTCTGGGGACCCAGACTCATTTGGGGAGAAACTGGACTGTCTGGCAGGGGGCAAAACTCGAGGGTGGCTTTCTCTCAGAGGTGCTTGCAGCAATTACCACAGGACGTTGAGACCCAGGGGCCTCTAAGGGCAGGGCTGACAGGAAGCCATTGCTGTCTGCTCCGCACTGAGACTTCGCCCCATCCAATCTGAGTGCAAAGGCTTTTGCAAGTCTTGTCTCATAAGGGTATCTCCAGCACAGAAGTTCTCCCAGCATAGACACAGCTGATCCTCACAGCCAACTGGCCTGGAGGTCAATTCCTCCCAGTGATACCTACAACAATCAAGGCTTAACTACAGTAAGACTGTGCACACAGCCCACAAAGGGGTGCAGCAAAAGTGTCCACCTCAGGTAACTGGGAAAGCTGAGCCACTGAGCCCTATAGGATGCCTAGCACACAAAGCCACTCTATCAACTCAGGGAAGCAGTCAAAATGTGGAGACAAAGAAACAAGTCACAAATGAAAGAAATGGAGGAAAGCAAACAACTGGATATAGAGTTCAAAACCATGGTTATAAGGTTTTTCAAGAATTTTCTAGAAAAGGCTGATAAATTTAGCAAGACCCTTGAGGATATGAAAAAGGACCAACTAGAAATTAAACATACACTGACTGAAATAAAAAAATAATATACAGAGATCCAACAGCAGACTAGAGGATCGCAAGAATCAAGTCAAAGATTTGAAATACAAATAAGTAAAAAACACCCAACTGGAAAAGCAAAAAGGAAAAAGAATCCAAAAATATGAAGATAGTGTAAGGAGCCTCTGGGACAACTTCAAGCGTACCAACATCAGAATTATGGGGATGCCAGAAGAAGAGAGAGAGCAAGATACTGAAAACCTATTGGAAGAAATAATGACGGAAAACTTCCCCCACCTGGTGAAAGAAATAGACTTACAAGTCCAGGAAGCACACAGAACCCCAAACAAGAGGAATCCAAAGAGGACCACACCAAGACACATCATAATTAAAATGCCAAGAGCAAGAGACAAAAAGAGAATATTAAAAGCAGCAAGAGAAAAACAGTTAGTTACCTACAAGGGAGCACCCATATCATTGTCAGCTGATTTCTCAACAGAAACTATGCAGGCCAGATGGGAGTGGCAGGAAATATTCAAAGTGATGAATAGCAAGAACCTACAACCAAGATTAATCTACCCAGCAAAGCTATCATTCAGAATTGAAGGTCAGATAAAGAGCTTCACAGACAAGAAAAAGCTAAAGGAGTTAATCCCACCAAACCAGTATATGAAATGCTGAAAGGTATTCTTTAAGAAGAGGAAGAAGAAGAAAAAGGTAAAGACAAAAACTATGAACAACAAATACATATCTATCAACAAGTGAATCTAAAAATCAAGTGAATTAAAAATCTGATGAACAGAATAAACTGGTGAATATAATAGAATCAGGGGCATAGAAAGGGAGTGGACTGACAATTCTTGGGGGGAAAGGGGTGTAGGGGGTGCAGGAAGAGACTAGACAAAAATGGTACACCTATGGATGAGTACAGTGGGGGGGGGGGGGTAAAGGGCAGAGGGTGGGGTGGGAACTGGGTGGAGGGGAGCTATGGGGGGAAAAAAGAGGAACAATTGTAATAATCTGAACAATAAAAATTTATTTAAAAAACCAAAAACAAAACAAAAAGACAACCCTCTATGCCTCCTTTTCTTTTTAATGGGTATGGTGGGAGGGGTAAATTGGATTAGACATTGACATGTTTTAACATATTTTTATTAATCTGAAAGAGAGAGAGAGAGGTAGAGGGAGAGAAACATCAATGATGAGAGAGAAACATTGATGGCTGCCTCCCACATGCCCTCCACCTGGGATACTCAATGACCCAAAGAATGTTGAATATATAAGCTTCTCAAGTTCTTATAACTAGCCCTGACCGGTTTGGCTCAATGGATAGAGCGTCGGCCTGCGGACTGAAGGGTCCTGGGTTCAATTCCGGTCAAGGGCATGTACCTGGGTTGCAGGCACATCCCCAGTGGGAGGTGTGCAGGAGGCAGCTGATCGATGTTTCTCTCTCATCGATGTTTCTAACTATCTATCCTCTCCCTTTCCTCTCTGTAAGAAATCAATAAAATATATTTTAAAAAAAAAGTTCTTATAACTAAATAGATCACAAAAGAAAATCTGTTATAAATATTACAACAAGTTCAACTTTCTTTCAAGACAGTTTTGAATTCCATACCCATGAATATTGAGAAAGCGGAAACTGCAAATGGGTATCCACGCAATGCGGTGTTAACATTCACTGCTCATTCTCTCTCCTGCTTCAGTGGTGGAAAAGATTAATATGTCATTTGGTTAATACAAAGTGTAATTTATTTCCAGAGTGGTGTGTTTCCTTTGCAGCATCAAATCTGGCAGCTCTAAGCAAGTGCTGTTCTGTCAACTGGAATAATGTCGTTAATGAACTTGTCTGAAACATCTAATGCATAGTCTGCTTCACAACGTGCAACCCTACTGCTGAGACCCTCATCGACCTACTGACTTCCACATTAAAAAAAAAATATGACAAAGAAGAATGCATTCCAGGGTCTTGACCTCGATAAAGTGCCAACCAGCCACTAGAATCTGCAAGATTTGTTTCAGTTTGCTCATGTCCGATCCTGCAATTATGCTATTTAACCCCTTGGGCATGCAGAAGGCAGAAATATTTCACCAATCCTGAAGTGGGGAAGTGTCAGACAATATTCTCCAGAACCATGAAATTCAATTTGCCTCCCCCAAAGAGAAGGACATTATTCTCATGGACTCCTAAATCCCTCTCCTTGGGGCCTTCATTTGGGTAATGTTTAGAGGCTCCAAAGCCAACATCTTGACCAGAAACTAGGCTTTGCCATCCTGCCATATTGCCCCAGTCCTTTAAGAGAATTTTATCCACCTAGCCATCATGCTTCCGAAAATCAACAAAGATAAGTCAAAAATATCTGCTCTGCCAATAGCACTAAGCCCAGCCCTCTGCTTCCATGTAGTTCACTCCTGAGCTGCTCTCGTTCTGAACTTTTTCCCAGCCAGTTACCCCTGGACCTCAAGATTTGCCTGTGGCTCCTGGAGTGTAAACTTTGTGTTGCTGTCTGATCTCTCCTAGTGGAACCTCAGGTTTACCTAAGGACTGTGTAAATGTGGGTTATCCAATTCGTTTAACAAAAACTTATTGAATACTTATATATGCCAGCAGTATTTTAGGTGAAAAGAATAACAAAGAACAGGGCAGGAAAAAATACATATTTATCTTTGGGATGGAGTAGATAACAAATGAGTAACTCCATTATATAAAGTGATGCTAACAAGAAAACCTGCAGCAGGAAAGTGGATGGGGTGGGTAACTCAACTGCAAACAGGGTCCTCAAAGAAGACCTCACTTTGGAAGTTGCATTTTAGCAAAGACATGAGTGAAGTGAAGGAGAAGGGTGCTAAGTTGAGCTGCCTCAGGTAAGAATAACCTGCCAGATGGAAGAGTCAGGGAGTGCATGTGTGTTAGAGTCAAGAGGCTCTACCACTTGCTAGTTTGGAGTGGATCAATATATCATTTGTCTTCTCTGAGCCTCGATGCTCTCAACTGTAAAACAGAGGCAACAGTGCCTTTCTCAAAAGATTTTTGAGGAGATTTCAATAAGATGCTATATATAAAAGACTTGTCATTTTGAATCAGCTCAATCAATGTTAAATAGATTATACATGTATATGTATGTAGACAGAGATGGGAAGATTGAAAAAAAGGATGTGATAAATTAGGGTAGGATTAGATAGGGTAAGATGAGATAGAAGAGGACCAGACAGGACCGGATGGTCACATGCATAGCTAGAAAGAAAACAGATATGCAGGCCCACAGACACTAGCCTCATTACTCACCCACCCTCAGCTGGGCACCTAGCTCCTGCATCCATCATTTAGGTAGATTTTTTATGTGTCCTAGACTTAGCTCCAACACTAAAAATTAGTATAACCTTAGGCAAGCCATTCAGAGTTTCCAGGTTTTATTTTCACCATTTAACGTGAGCAAGGTATCCTATCTAATAAAGAGGGAATATGCTAATTGACCATCACGCTGTTGCAAAGATGGCGGTGCCCACAGCCAATAAAGATGGAATATGCTAATTGACTGCCCTGCCATCAAAGATGGAGGTGCCCACAGCCAATAAGGAGGGAATATGCTAATTGACTGCCCCACCATCAAAGATGGCGGTGCCCACAGCCAATAAAGAGGGAATATGCTAATTGACTGCCCCACCTTCAAAGATGACGGAGCCCACAGCCACAAGATGGCGGCGCCCAGTCCCCTCAGCCCTCCAGCCGCCCAGGGCCACCCAAGGCTCAGGTAACCAGGGCTGGCTGAGGCTTGTGCTGCCAGCAGTGGCAGCAGCAGAGGTGTGATGGAGGCGTTGCCTTCCCCTGATCGCCGGGTCACCTCCCATCCCTGAGGGCTCCTGGACTGTGAGAGGGGGCTGGCCAAGCTGAGGGACGCCCCCTCCAATGCATTAATTTTCATGACCTGGTCTCTAGTACTAAATAATTGCTGTGCCTTCTCCAGCTCTATCACTGTAAGATCCAATAAGATCCTAAACTCATTTTGATGGGCTTTACCACATCTAAATAAAGGAGTTATAATTATTTATCAAAGGGATGCATGTTTTTCACCTCTTAAAAACAATGAGCTATTTAACATTTATTGAGCCCCAGCTATATTCATACCCTCCTTGTGGGATAATAGGAAGAATCAAAATAAAGAAACACACAACAGTGAAAACAGAAAAAAATATATATTTTTTAAACAGAAATATATGATCAAAGGCCTGAAAACATTAGGCACTTAAAATCTATGGCAATCTTTACCTCTTGTACTTGTAAAATTCAGCATTTAAAAATATCTTCTATATCAATTTTTGTTATTCCTACAAATATAAACTTACCTTCATTTAAAGCTTTAAATTTTATTCCAAACAATAAAAATTAATTCCATTTAATTCTAGTGTTATCCAATAAGCACAAAAACTTTTTGAATGAATATGTAAAATATGGAATTAATGAAAAAATATACAAGCCCAAATACCTTACATACATGAGATGACACTATAATTTATAAACTGGTGACCATTTATTCATTCATACATTTGGGAGAAATTATTGAGAGACTAACTTGTATCAGGTACTGTGTCTACATGCAGGGAATACAAATATGTCAAGGTCTGTGTCTTGGAAAAGCACAATTTAGTGCAAGAGACAGGAAAAAAATTGCTAGAGTACTGAATGATAAATGCATAAGCCATGTGAATACATGACACAGGTATACCATAACAGAGAGGTAGATTAATCACCTTTGGGCAATCAGAGACTTCAAAGCAGAAATACATTCAAGGAGTTTTAAAGAATGAATTTTTCAGGAAGACAATTTTTCAACAATGTGTATCATACTCATCACCAGAAAAATATTGATTAGTCATTATTTCAAGGTGATTGGGGTTAGAGGTAATTATTTTTCTCTCTGTCCTCTTTTTTTGGATCATGTCTAAATTATGTTTTATATCTGTAATCAGAAAGTGATGTAATATTAATACTGCAAAATGAACTATGTGTTGTTTATGGTACAGGTTCTTAATTTTTATAAAGCTAGGGCTAACTTTTCTCTAGTTGATCAAAAGTGACAGCAATCTGGAGATTAAACAAGATTAAAAAATGTAATCTTTAGTTTCATGGTAGAGATAATATAGTCAAGATTTACTTCCTAGAAAACTGTCCAGAAACAATTACAAGTTCCAATGAGCAACACCACTTGAAGAGTGGTCAGACTTTATGCATAGGTATAAGTCATTCCTGCCTCCATATCTCTCTCCTCCATTTCACACGGCTCATGCCCCTTACCTCTCTGGTCATCTCTGAATGCACCTGACCAATTGGTGCTGTCTCCTACACTTGCCCTTCCTTGATTGTCTGCCAAACTTCTTCACAATTCAAGACCTATCTTCTGACATTTCTTCACTGATGCCTTCTAATAGAAAGAAAGAAACCTAAGAAGATTTATCTATTAGTTTTCTTTCCAAAAAGAAAATCAAAGGGTCTGAAGAAAGGGCATATATAATTTTAAGGCCTCCTCAGCTTAGGCTCTTTAGACATGTTACTCCTGCAGTTCTGCCCCTGAAATATATTGTTATTCACCTCTTGTCTCACTCAATTTCAGTTATTGGTAAGATACACTCATCCACTGACTTGGTTTTATGGATCCCTTAGATAGCTAAACTCTTCATGAATACAGAGGCATTGAGCAACTTTAGCCCAAGAATATTGATTCTGTGCAGTGATATTGATTCTATCATACTGACCAGAATCTTTGTCTGGCTAGAAAATAATTTAAAGTAATTTTAATTCATGCCTTGTTATTTAGGGCCTCAATAAAAGTGTAAAAACTGTAGTTATTATTCAATAAATACGATTTGTGAAACCAAGTGTTTTTGAGATGTATTCAATAAATTTTATTGAATTCTTACTATATGCCAGGTGTTATACTTCATGGAGCTAGTGCTCTAATATAGGAAACAGAGTAAGTACTTCTAAATTAAAAAGGTGATAAACTGCTAGATAAAGAACTGCCTCTGGCATGAAAAATGAACTCTGTGTATTCTAAAGAAACTCCTCAGAGTTTAATTCATAAATGCCATCTTGATAATACTAGTCACTATGCTACCAAGGTTCCCTTTAGGAGCACATTTCTTATTACTTTGTAATTATTTATATTTCTGTCTTTCCTATTACTGTGAGCTCCACAAGGACAGGAGTCATAGCTCATATCTTTTTGGGATTTAACATAAATTAATCATCCACCAATATGTCATAAAAGCAAATATACAATTATTATAAATCATCAAAATAATTTACAATAGTAGAATTGTGTTCCAGGCTCTACAAAATGTCCACAAACCTCTACAAATATTGGTTGAACATGTATCCTCAAAAGACTGTGAAAAAGCATACAACACACAAAAAATGAACAAACATTGACCTAAATTATCAGAGCTGAGTACAAAGAGGAGCTCTTTGGTCAATCCTCTTTGGACTTCCTGTTCCAAACAGGGATATGGCTACCTACAAAAACCTACATGAATATGCACAAGGGATGAAAAACACACACACACACACAAAAAAAAAGATAAATAGGGTGACTCTTCCTGTACCTAGGAATTCACATTAATTTCAAAATAAAGTAGAATTCAAAGTCTGAGTAGAATTTAAGGTTTGCATACATTCTGAAGATAAACTAGAGATTTAAAAATAGTTATGTTTTCATGGGATCATATTGAATCACACCTTCCAAAAAAAGGATGTGGAGGTTTGGAGGCAAGAAATAGGGAAGAGCCACACTATACTCTGCATTGAGATAATTCTATGAAAAAAGCTTAAGAATGATCCTCTGGTCATTCTTCATAGGGAGTCCAGAATAGGACCAAAATTAGAGGAGGATCTTGAGTGTAGTTTTGGACATGTTCATTTTGAGGTACTTTGGGGATATATAGCAGTTGAAAGCAAATTAACAATGGATTATAAGGATCTAGAATTCAGATAGATGTTCTTGGCTGTAAATATAAATTAATCTACTAGCTAAAAGCAGATAGCCATTGAAACTGTAACTATAAATGAAATAACATGTAGAAAAACTATAACAAGAAAAGTGACAAGCCTAGGGCTGAGACTTGAGAGACCCAGCATGCTGGACAGAGAGGATTGGAATGTAGAAAATGAGTAGTCAAGGAGGCCGTAAGAAAACAGAGACTTCCATGTCAAAATAAAAAGGCAAGAGAGAGCGCATTTCATGGAGGAAGAAGCAAGCCAACAGTTTTGAGACTGCTGAGAATTTAAGTAGGCAAGGATTGTAAAACAGGCGTTGGGATAGTTGAGACTATCTGAAATGCAGCATAACATGGTGGGTATCCAATCTAAGCTCTACCACTTACCCCTTATGTGACCTCAGGCAAAACCATTAACCTCTGTATATCTCAATTTTTTTACCAATAAAATGGGAGCAATAATACTCCAGAGGGTGGCATTAAAGATAAAATGAGTTAATTGTGCAAATTACCTAAGACATTGTCTGTCACACAGTAAGAGCTATGTGTTAGTTATTGGTACTGTTATTTCTAAGGAGAATCTAGTTCTGAGAATGAGGTTGAATATAAATAGAAGAGAAGAAATAGTAATTTAAGATTTTTGAGAGGTGGAAGGGTTGGATGCAAATCATAAGTGAATGGATTAGCCTAAACTAGGAGTGCTATTAATGTCTCTCTTTAAAAAAAAAAAAAGGAAGGATGGGATACATGCAGATATACAAAGATCTGTAGTTTATATTGGTGAATAAAATAGTTCCATTCAGAAAACTTAAATATATTTTCTATTATACTAGTAAATGGGAGCTAATGCTATCTGCTGAAAGTATATAGAAGTGTTTAAGATAGTTACTATGGGGAGTAGATGGTGAGTTGACCAGAAAAACATAACATGATTGGCCTGAAATACCAAAAGCCTATTTGGTGAGACTGATGAACTTAACTTTATAAATAAATAAATCTGTGTCTAGTGGTAATTTTTATAGGACCATTAGAGGATCAGATGTAGGGATGGAATAAACAAATGATAGGGTTTGTGTGATACTTAGATAAAACATACAGAGCAGGAATATAAAGTCCCCTCTAAATTTGATGTTCTCTCATTTGAATGACTTAACATGTCTTCTGAGATGAATGAGTTCAATAAGCTTGACCAGTTTCCATGGTCGTAGAAAAATCTAGGCCCAGACATTTCCTGAGGCCCTTAATAACATAATTGATAATGCTTCAATGAAACATCCTCAGAAACATAATAGAAACTTGTATGTCACTTAATTTTTTGGTTATCTTTTGTCATCACACTACAGAGTTTAATTCCTCCTTGGACAGTTTTCAAAACCATAAGTTAAAAGAGAAGAAATTTGATCTTGGTCCACTGAAGAAAATGATTCTGCACCCAGAATTAGATTCCTCGCTTTGCATAAATCCTATTTTGTAAGAGTGAATTAATTATCCATAAAAAGAAATGAGTAGCTTCAGTCCTGTTTTAAAGTTTGATATACCCTCACCAGCACTGGAAATTGAAAAGATTAATCTTGCAACAAATGGGACGTTGTCTTCAAGCCATAAAAGATGTTTTTAGAATGACTGAGTATCTCAAGGAGACACAAAAGAAAAAAGTGAGTGGAATGTCACAGCAAATTGGCACTTGCCCCATATTTTCTTGGGTCATGATCTTGCAGAAGGAAAGAATTTTTTTAATTTTTTAAATCAATCTTTATGTTCTAGAGGCTTAAAAGTTATCATGGTTCATTTCATTCAAAGACCTTCATAATCAGAGAATATAATAGGTATTTGTTGCATTTTTGCCATCAATAGTTCATTCACCCGGACTCATATTTGGGGATTCCATTCTCCATTAATAGACCACATGCTTCAGATGAAGCCTCCTGTGGTTTATCTCCTGTGAGAGTTTGGGCCAGTTACATAACTTCATTTTCCTCATTATAGTAAAATGATATTGATAATCCCTACACTCTAATAATTTTGAGATCATTAAATGAAATAATATAAATGGAAGAGTGCTCTGAAAACTCTTTAAAATTGTGTTGGTAATTATAATTAATGCTTTAAATTAATGAGGAAAGGACTCATTCTCTTCTTTTGTGTTGGATACAATTGATCATAATCTTTAACTTTCAAATTTATTATTTAATTTCAACAGTTGAAAAAATTGCATGACTGCCCTAGATGGTTTTGCTCAGTAGATAGAGCATCGGCCTGTGGACTGAAGGGTCCCAGGTTCAATTCCATTTAAGGGTGCATGCCTGGATTGAGGGCTCCATCCCCCATATGGGGCATACAGGAGGCAACAGATCAATGATTCTCTCTCATCATTAATGTTTCTATCTCTCTCTCCCTCTCCATTCCTCTCTGTAATCAATAAAAATATATATTTTTTAAATTGCATGACTAAGTCACCAACAGCATAGACATTGACACACACACAAAAGTAAAGGATGCATGATTGTTGAGTTGAATGAAAGCATGTATTAATCACATATTATCTTATATAATAAAAGCCTAATATGGAAATCAACCAAACGGCAGAGTGAATGGTGGAACAACCAGTCACTATGATGTGCACTGACCACCAGGGGGCAGACGCTCAGTGCCAGGCCAGCCAAGGCGGGTGCCAGCGGGGCCCCGCCGATCACCCCACTGCTCACCCTGCAGAGGGAAGCAACCGGGGATGGGGGCAGGGCCGGCTGGCGAGTGGGCTGGTGTTACCTGCCCATCGCCCCACCAGTTGCTTTCCATAGAGGGAGGCGACCAGTGGCCTCAGGGGGCAGGGCTGGCTAGAGGGAGGTGCCAGGCCAGCCAAGGCAGGTGCCAGCGGGGCCCCCTCGATTGCTCCACCAGTTGCCCCACAGATTGGCTCTGATCACCAGCCAGGCCTAGGGACCCTACCCATGCAAGAATTTTATGCATTGGTCCTCTAGTCTATATATATAAAAGCCTAAGTGACCATTATGGCAGAACAACCAGAACGACTAGTCATTGTTATGCACACTGACCACCTGGGGGCAGACGCTCAATACAGGAGCTGCCCCCTGGTGGTCAGTGCGCTCCCACAGGGGGAGTGCTGCTCAGCCAGAAGCCAGGCTCATGGCTGGCAAGCACAGCTGCCATGGCAGGAGCCTCTCCCGACTCCGTGGCAGCAGCAGGCGCAGCAGGGCCCAGATGAGCATGAGCGGCATGGCTCCTGACCCTTATTCAGGCTCCTCCCTGGCTGCTTGCCACTTGGTGCACTGCTACATCCCCCAAGGGGTCCTGGACTGCAAGAGGGATGTCCGACTGCAGCTTAGGCCCAATCCTGGTGCTGTTCTCTACAGAAGGCAGTCAGTCTGAACAACTCAATGATGCAGGGAACTCAGGGTGAGCTTGCCTCTGCGCTTGACTCACCCACTCAATGGTATTCGCAGGACAGACCATGGAGGCCTGGCCTGTGCACATGCAGCAGCTGCTGAAGCTCAAGCAGCAGGCCGTGCAGCAGCAGAAGGCCATCCAGCCACAAGCTGCCAGGCAGATATCTGCTGAGGGGTCCCGGACTGTGAGAGGGTACAGGCTCGGCTGAGGGACTCCTCCCCGCCTTGAGTGCACAAATTTCATGCACCGGCCTCTAGTAGATTATAAAACACTAGGTGCTTTACATGTGTTACCTTCTTTCATCCTCAAAAGAATCCAATGAAATAGATATTCTTCTTACCATTTTAAAATTCAAAAAACTAGGCCTTAAAATAACCCAAAGTTCATTCCATAATCTTCTGGGTGAGCTAAATTTCAAACCTATGCACATTAATAAGAATATGAATTATAGAAATGTAAGAGCTAAACCTTTCTCCTTTTTATCATATGACCTGCAAATAACCATTGAGATTAATAAAGACCATTCTCAATATTGTGAGTGTGCCTAGACCTGTTGATTAGCCAGAAAAAGAACAATCATTTATCAGATTTTATGTCATTGAAAGTCTGATCATTCCAGACTGCACTGGAGGAGCTATTTCTGAGACAGCAGAGCAAATAAATGTAGGCATAGAAGCTCTGTCTAAAAAATCTAAAAGCTAGTCATGTCTTTTATCTAGCAGAGAAGAGTAGTAGTTAATCAATTTTAGCTAGAAGCTACAGGACCAAGGCTCACCAATAAAATAATGGTACCCATGGCAATAGAGCCAACAATGAAGCATAGGGTAGTAAAAGATAAGAAAGACATATTCAGATAACAGAACTGTAATTATAAATGACTTCTAGCCTCAGCAAAATTAATCTAGAAGCTCTTGATAAATGGTTAAGACTGAGCCCTAAATGACATTGACTATAAGTTATGCCTTTCTGGTACAAACTCTGAGAGAATTTCCCTGAAGTGAGTTAAAGCAAGATCTATTCCAATGATAATGCAAGAGATAAATAGAAATATGTCAAATGATTGATCATATGCTTGACCACAGGGTTGCTGACTATAATTTTTAAAAATTGAAAAGTAGTTTTTACAAAAAAATTGGTGCTAAACTAAATCATCTAAAAAGGAAAAAGAAAGGTCACAGAGAATAGGTCTCATGGGAAATGATTAATTAGTCTCTGAATTAATGTTTTAATTTTCCATGATGGCTGATCATCACCACCTTCTGATCATCCAATCCAATGTCCACCTTGCCACTAGCATTATTATTTTCAAACACAGAACCACTTTTAATATTTCAGAGTTCTCAATTTCTACAGGATAAAGCCCATCCTTCCTTGTATGTTATGTATTGTCCTTCTCCACCAGACTTTCATTTGCAGTGCTACTCCCTCATTCCTAAAACATTCCATACACTTGAAAAATATACCAGAGACCTGGTGCACGAAAATTTGTGCACTCGGTGGGGGGATCCCTCAGCTCGGCCTGCTCCCTCTCGCAGTCTGGGACCCCTCAGGGGATGTCCACCTGCCGGCTTAGGCCCACTCCCTGGGGGATCGGGCCTAAGCTGGCAGTCAGACATCTCTCTGGCAGCCCAGGAGCCCTCAGGAGATCTCTGACTGATGGCTTAGGGGCCCTGCCAATCACCCCACTGCTCGCCCTGCAGAGGGAAGCAACCGGGAATGGGGGCAGGGCCGGCTGGCGAGTGGGCTGGTGTTACCTGCCCATCGCCCCACCAGTTGCTTTCCCACAAGGAGCAGGCCTAAGCCACAGTTGGACAACCTTAGTGCTGCCGAGGAAGTGGAAGACACTCCCGCCACCACCGCTGTGCTTGCAGCTGTCAGCCCGGCTTGTGGATGAGCTGAGCTCCCCCTGTGGGAGTGCACTGATCACCAGCGGGCAGCTCCTGCATTGAGCATCTGCCCCCTGGTGGTCAGTGCGCATCATTGTGACTGGTCGTTGTGCAGTTAGGGTCAATTTGCATATTACCCTTTTATTATATAGGAAAGCATCTATTGCATGCTATTTCTGAGATGCTTTTCGCCTTCATGCTTTTTGGTGAATCCTAGTATCCCTCAAGACCTACCTCAAGTGTTGCTTCCTCCTAGAATGTATCTCCAGTTTTTGTAGGTAGGATACTGATGTCATCAGAAAACTCATCTGTATAGCAGTATCCCCCTCCAAATGGCAATAGAGACCATGAGTTATTAACCCTTGCATATACTGCAGGGCCTAATACATTATATTGTGAGGACCATTATGTTCTCAAGACCCTGGAACACAATACTAGGCAGAACATATCTTTGCTTAATTACATGGCAGTAAGAAAGAAAGGAAAGTATAAAATAAACAAGTATGTGCCAGATGATAATTGATATAAAGAAAAATAATAGAGGAAAAGAAGATTAAAGTGACAGGAGGGTAATGTCAGGAAAGATCTTCTGAAAAGCTGATATTTGGTATTTATGCAGAGATATTTCAACAGAGACAGTGGGAAAATAAGGCAGAGCATGCCAACATCTGCATGGTACCCAAAAAGGGGAGTACTTTAGGAGAGTTATTCAGTGTTCAGGAAAAAGAAAAGTTGGTTGGAGAAAACAAAACACATCCTAAGAAGGGCTGAAGGTCAACACTGGGGAATTAACATAGTATAGAAAGATTTTACTCTGGTGTCTGACCAACCCAAGTTGGTATCCTAGCAACACCGTCAGCTGTGTGTGTGTGTGTGTGTGTGTGTGTGTGTGTGTGTGTGTGTTGCAGATACTTCTGGGATTCTGAACCTCTGCTACTCAAACTCAGAGTACAAGTAGATCTGAATGTTATTTTCCTGTGTCCAGTACCACAGCTAATTCCACATGGTAGGCTCAAGGCTAGGGATAAGCTAGAGGATCAGAATCCCTATAGTCAAGGGTTTCTCAATAGTGGCACTAATGACGTTCAGAACAAGACAATTCTTTTTTTGTGGGAGGCTGTCCTGTGCCTTCAGGATACATAATAACAAAGATAGCTATGTATTTGGAGACATTTTCTTTTTTGATTATTTCATAACTGGGGTGAAATAGTAAGGACTGCTGACTTCTTTTCCTGTGCATTGGGAGATGTTTAGTGGCATTGCTGCCCTCTACCCAGTCTCCAAATATTGCCAAATGTCCCCTGGGGGGAAAAGACAAAACTGCCCCAAGTTAAGAAACACTTGGGAAGAGTGGAGAGAGAAGCAGTGGAAGCCATGGAGGCACAACCACACACAATTAAAGCAAATAGGCTTGTGGAGTCTAAAACAAATTTTCATTTGAGTTTCCATCTATGAGAGAGGTACAGATAACCAGAAATGTTCTCATAATCATGTTCTGAACCCTTGAAAAGCTTTAATCTAAGAGTCAGCTATGCCTATTTAACCAAACCAAACAAATAAAAATAATTTATTTATTATTTAGAAGGATTTTGAAAAACCAGTTTTGAAAAGATAACAGGCATTCATCAAATCTGTCTTTCTGACATACTACAATTAATCAAAATCATGTTGACTTGTAATAAAAGTTGTTTGTTTTTGTATTCCCTAAGGATTGGACTTTTTTAAGGTGTTGCTTTTATTTCTTCATCAGACAGCCTCTGTTGAGTGATTACAGGGTGTTTATATTTGAGTGCTCAATAGGAAGGTATAGTCTCTGGCCTTCAGGATACATAATAACAAAGATAGCTATGTACTTGGAGACATTTTGTTTTTTGATTAGTTCATGACTGGGGTGAAATAGTAAGGACTGCTGACGTCTTTTCCTGAATCTTGAATTAGAGATACCACAGAAGTGATAGAGAAGTTGGCAGATCCCATATACTAACCTAAAATGTATGAATAGACAGTGTCTAAGTTTTTTTGAAGTGTGTGTGTGTGTGTGTGTGCGTGTGTGTGTGTGTGTGTGTGTGTGTTTAGGGAAGACAGGATGAGAGCAATGACATTCTAGAATAAAAGCAGGTTGGGTGCCATATGATTTAATTCCTCTTTGCAGATATAAATCACTTATCAAAGTAGGTGATATCAACTGTCAAATCACAGAAAGAAAGTGAGGGTGGGTGGGTGAGTGGGAAGAAATTAACCAAAGAACTTATATGCATATATGCATAACCCACGGACATAGACAATAGTGTGATGAAGGCCTGGGGTAGGGGTGGCGGTAAAGGGGTGCAGGCTAGAAGGGGTCAATAGTGGGGAAAGGGGGACTCTGTAATACTTTCAACAATAAAGATTTTTAAGTCACTTATATCTTCAGTAAAATATTCACTCACAAAAATAGATCATGGAATATTTACAGAATATAAAATTTTTATATTTAATTTTTTTAAAAAAACAGAACCACCTACATTATCCAAACCACCTACTGATGAACCAATCAAAATAATAATTCAAAAGAAGCATAATAAATATTTTCAAGTGTATAAAGGAAGATATGGAGGGACATGAGCAGAACAAGAACAATGAACATTAGGAAAACTATAATAGTTGAAATAGAGTTCAAAAGATCGATTGAATAATAGAAGGGATACAGATAAAGAATTAATTAGTGGGCTTGATTATCAGGATGAAGAACTCTCCCAAAGGGCATCAGGAATAACAGAGATAGATCAATTTTTAAAAATTAGTCTCAGAAAAAAAAATAAAGAAAATACTTTTTAAATCATAACTGAGAATTTCACAGAATAACAAAAAACAATTTAAAATTTCTTACTAAGTACAGTGATATAAATGAGTTAAACTTACATCAAATGGCAGAGACTCTCAGATTGGCTAAAAAAGCAAAATCCAGAAATATATTAACTGTGTAAGATAATTTTAAAACAGAGTAATATGCAAAGTTGGAAAAGGGAAAGATACAAAAATATACAAAATATAAATAACCCAAACTAAATGTCATGGTTGCAATTTTATATGTCAAAATATAATTTAAGATAAAAAACATAACAGTCAAAAGAGATGTCATATACCAATAAAATGAGCAATAAGTTACTAGCAATTGTACTTTTTATATAAATTGTAATACTATTATGTTAATTTACATAAAGAAACAACTGACAGAAATATGTAGAGAAAAGATAAAATTGTAGTTGGAGTTTTTAACACAGAGTCACTTAGAATTTGATAGGTAGGCCAAAATATATATATATATTTGCAGCATCTAAAATTAAGCAAAGATTGATGTCTTGAATATATAAGAAATTTCAACATAGCAGAGTGAGGCAGGAAAGTTAAAGGGCAGTGACACAGGATCTAAATAGTTAATAATCACATAAGGAGAAACCTAAATAACTACATGTATAAAAAAGAGATGCCAAAACATTCTAGTAATCAGGGAAATGCTAATGTTTTACCTATAGTTCTCCATATTTCTTTGTAAAGCAATGAATTGTATGAATACAACTATACAGCTAGATAGTAAACCCTAATTGTACAGTGAATGTGAAAGAAAAATATATTTTAGTATGCTATGGCATGTGAAAATTTAAATATATTAAATATATACAATCTTCATAAATTTGTGCATAATTAAGGAGATAAATTCACTAGAGTAACTATCCATGTTGGGTAGAGATTAGGAGTAAACAGCTGGGATGGAGAATAGGATAATAAAGTAAAAGAAAAGGGCTCTGGCATTGACAAATGATTGTAACCCCATGAATGAATGAATATGACTTAGTCACTCTATGAACCTGATAAAATATAAATTACATTGTTTTGGAAGGATAGATTTAGAAAAAAACTAGTTATATGAAAAGTGGGTGGTAAATATTTCACAGAGACAAGAACAACTAAACTGAGTCTTCAAACAGAAGTGGGATTTTACTGCATGAAGAACACAGAGGGGAAATCCTTCCAAGATTATGAAACCTCACACCCTAAGACATGGTCAAGAAAGAGATCATCATGTTCAGGAGCAACAACTTATCTGGTGGGTAAAGAATATAAGATTTGCTGGATTGGGGAAGATGAGGAATAGAAGATGCATGGCTAGTGTCAAGGCCAGCGTGATAGATTGGATCCAGATTGTGAAGCCCCTCTGATGTCCTACTAGGAAGCCACTGAAAATCTACAGAGGTGGGAATAAGGGATAGATTGACCCTTGGTGGCTCGTGAAAGCCACAGGAAGAATTTCCAAGCTGTCACAATCTAGCCAAGCTGTCGAGATTCCAGCACTGGAGCAGAGTAAAGCAGTTAGCTACAATGAGGCTCCCATGAAGAATGTCCCTGTCACTCTGTCTGGGGTGGCATCTGCTGTAACTAGAGACTAGCAAGTCAACAGACACTTTGATCGTCAAATGATTTATGTCAGCCATCATGTGGCGGAGTGGCAGCCACACATCTGTCTTCAGGACAATGTTGTATAAAAGTGATTTTAATTGCCTCTGGATTATAAATAAAATGAGCAGAACATCACAGAGATAAATTATGAGATCACAGTGCATTTACAGATTGTATTATGAAGGACAAAGCAAACCCCCCAACGGGCTAGTAGGAAAAAAAGTTATTTCACGGATAGAAGGTGTAGGCAGGCGTGTTTTAATAACAAATGGCAACAGTCATCCTATGACAAGAAGCTCGACTCAGAAAAATGTCAAGGTGATGTATTCTGTTTTCTGTCCTGTATTTAATCAACTGCAGAAGGTATTGATGGAAAAAGCAGACTGTAAAAAAAGGACTTGTGAATGTCAAGTGTTGAAAGAAATTTAGAGTTTTAGGTAATCTCTTCCAATTTGCTCTGCATACTGGCCACAATTTAATGTCTCCTCACTGCTTTGCACCTGCCTCTCTCTGACATTTCCCTCCCACCCATTCCCTATTGCTTCTGCTCTCACATTAACCCTTATTTTCCTCTTCCTCACTTGGGTCTCTCTCCTGCCACTGCAGAATGAATCCTCCTGAAATAAGATTCTGATTATCCAAGTCCCTTGCTCAGAACTGACCACTTCTTACAGAATCCAGTTTCTACTCCTCTTCTTGAGGTCAAGGGCCTTCATGATACCCATTGTTTATTCATTCAATGAATACTTATAGAATACCTACCACATTCCAGGCACTGTTCTGGACATGTGGGGCATATCAGTGAACAAAACATGACAAATACCCAGGCCGTCATGGAGCTTACAGTCTGTAAGGAAACCAATTTCCTATCAGACCATGAAGAAAACACAAACTAGGTTACTCAGTAACCGTCAAACACTTTCCCAACTTTCTACTTTTGTTTGACTTTTATTTATATATACAATAAATACTTCTTTTCTATTAAATGAATCTTTGGCAGTTCCTTGGGCTCTCCAGTTCCTCATCTTTTTCTTCAAAGATCCCTTTCTCCTTTCCACCTCAGCCAACTCTTCCTTCCCCATGGCCATTCTTATCAAGACTTGCTTGATAAGTCCTCCCCCTACTTCAAATCAATAAGAAGGGAAAAGAACCTTTGCTAGTTGCCTCATATAAATTGCTTCATTTGAACCTTGAAAACAACCCTATTAGGTGGGCATTATGTTTATTTTACAGATAATAATAGCAATAATGGTAACAATAAGCATTTTTTTATCTCAAACTATATTCCAGCACTTACTAAAGAGCTTTCTATCTACTGACTCATTTAATATTCACAATATCCTCATAAGTATTATTATTATCCCCATTTTATACATAAGGAAACTAAGAATTAAATGTTTTAAGAACCTAGTGATAAATAATTAAACAATAACTTCTAAATACAACTGTAGCTGTTCAGTAAATGTATAATAAACTAGAGGCCTGGTACACAAAACTCGTGCACTTGGGGGGGGAGGGTGGTCACTCAGCCCTGCCTGTGCCCTCTTACAGTCCCAGAGTCTTCAGGGGATGTCCAACTGATGGCTTAGACCCACTCCCGGAGCAGGCCTAAGCCAGAGACTGGCCGCCCTCTGCAGGAGGCGACCCGGTGGGCCGATCAGGGGACGGCGCCACCCTGCTCCCCCCATCGCCCCTCTGCCACAGCTGGTCACCACCACCCCCCTCCATCACTGTCCCCTCCCTCTGCCCACTGGCACGCGCCTTGGCTGGCCTGGTGCCACCTGCTCGCCGGCCCCTCCCTCTGCCAACTGGTTGTTCCGCCTTTCGGTCAATTTGCATCACGCTTTTATTATATAAGATATAATTAAATTCTGATGCAATTAGAAACTGCATTCATTTGTGAGCAATCAAAGCATTTTAGTGTTTGTCCACACCACAATCTTTTCTGACTTCTGCAAATTTATTACAGTGTTGACACCAAAACCATCATGAGAAAAAGTTATCCAGACTCCCTTAAATTTATCCTGGTGTGGGGTTTAGCCCATATTCCACTCCTATTGGTCTAGAAGTAACTACATCATAATTCAGAGATAACAAAAAAACAAAGCCAAAGATTGATCCAGCCCATTCTTCTTTAGGAACATGGCGATGACAAATGCTATAATGACTTTGAGGATGATCCTCAAGATTTCCCAGAATTCTTAGATTCCTGAAGATTAATATACTAGACAGAATAATGTACATGAAATCAGAAACCTAGAATTCAAGTTCTGGCTCTTCTGTATGTCCTCAGATAAATTGAGTAGCATTACTCTCTTTCCTCATCTGAAAAAAAATGAGACCAAGTATGTCTACCACATAGAATTACTGTCAGGGTTATTTGAGCTGAACATTATACATGGCAGCACTTTGTAAACTATAAAACACTTTAACCACTTAAGAGATTACCTGATATTGATAATCCATAATTCCAGTCCACCCAAAAAGATGCCTAGCCACTAATCCACCAAGACATAAAAACTTCTTTCTTGAGTCTGTAGAGTTACCAGAGAATCAGACTTCTTTCCTTCTGCTCTGCCATCTTTTGCAAATGGATTATATCCTCAAACTCATAATATGGCTGCTAAAGATACTACAATCATGTCAGCATTCCTGACAAGAAGAAAAATGTCAAAGAAAAGAAGAGAGGACATTTCTCATAGCTAAAACAATCTGAGTTAAAGTATTCTAAAACACTCCCAAGACAATCTCTACTGATTTCTAATATGGAAGGTTGTAGTTGTATAGTGTACCCAATATTAGCATAAAGGAATCATGTAGGATAAACTCTTTTGTGTCCAGCTTCTTTTACTCCACATTAAGTATAAGAAATTCATTCATGTGCTGTATGTAGCAATAGCTTGTTTATTCTCATTGTTGTCTAGTACATTAGAAAAATATATCATAATTGATTTAATCATAATAGTTTTGACGGACATGAGTTATTTCCATTTTTGTTATTACAAAAATGTTATAAACACTCCTTTTGGTGACCATGTGTACAAATTTTTGTTGGGCATATAGCAAGCAGCTGAACCAGGCCCTTTTGGATCTGCATGCCATGGCTTCTGCCCACACAGACCTCATCTCTGTGACTTCATGGAGAACAATTTCCTGGATGAAGAGGTGAAACTCATCAAGAAAATGGGCAACCACCTGACTTACCTCTGCAGGCTGGTTGGCCCTAAGGCAGGGCTGGGTGAATATCTCTTCGAAAGGCTCACCTTTAAACGTGACTGGGAACCTTTGGAGCCCAGAGGCCTTTGAAAGGTCCTTCTGCATTCTCCTAGTGTCTGGCTTTTGCAGCCTCTCCCTAAAACCACTAGGCATCCTTTTAACCACCCTGGAGCCCTCCCCTATGCATTGGGCCAAATGGAAACAATAAAGATTTTTTGCAGAAAAAAAAATATTTGTTTAAAAAAAGAATGTGCTTGGGTGCTCTAGGTCTTAGCAGCTTCCCAGAAGAAGCAAACTCCCCTAGGGAAAAGTGGTCCCAAATGACAGGCTCACATTTCTGGGCTTTGCTTTTCTGCAGTTTCTGGTTATTAATCTTCCACTGTGTTGTTAAATTTCTAATATCTGTAAGCAGATATATTTTTGTATGTTGTCTAGATCTTCTAGATGTCCTCAATTGTAAAATTAGTCCAAATTACCCATTCTATTACTGGGAACTATAGTCATAAACATCAGTAGGCCATAGTTTAACTAATGCCCATTTGTTGTACATTTATACTATTTCCCAATTTTTTACTATTCCAAATCCTCCAAATAATAAAATTAATAATTATTATAAATATATAAGTGATTAAAATGAGCCATACATTATAATAAATGATACATATTTATCATTTTATTTATCTCAAAACATCCTTATTCTACAGATGAAATATTGAGGCTCAGTGAAGGTTAAATGACTTGCCTAAGCTCACTCAATTGGAAGGTTATGGGGCCAGATTATTTAATTGCCATTAGATGAGGTACTTCCTGGAAAGTTCTGACATCCAGAATATACACTGGTCCTATGGTACCTACCTGATTCTGAGGTGATTTCCTATCAGAATAATGAAGGAGAAATAGAGAGACCCTCTAGAAGAGGGAATAGGTCAAAAGAAATGAAATTATAAGACTAGATATCAATTTAGATGTAGATGTAGGTGTAGATATAGATGAATCTATAAATATAGCTAGAGGGAGTGATAGATTTTAAAAATAATGATAGATGGAAATACAAAGGCCAATTTCCTTTCAGAAAATTTGCATCAAATTATCTCTACACTAGAGTATATATAGTGGCTGTTTTAACATCTTTTATCAGTTGAATTATCTTCCCTTTATTCATTTCTTTTCAGTAGATGTCTTAGTGTTTTCACATATTTTTATATACATAGTAACTTTTAGAGTAATAAAAACTGTTTCTTCACATAAATTGGCCTTTAAAAAGAGAGCCAACTGGAAGGAGTCATCATAGAAATAAAGAAATCTAAGAAGTGGACAGAGCTTGGCCAGAAAATAGAAGTTTAATAGCAAATTGCCTACTGTGATGGGAAACAGAGATGTATGGCACTGCGGGGGAGGGGGTTACCCCTGATCAAGGGAGAGGATGTGAGCTCTATGCTTGGAAACAGGGAAATGATGGAATGAGTGAGTAGGTGATACCAAGTGATAAAAATGAACAAAGGAAAGAAATCTGTGAGTAAGTAGATTCAACCCCAGTTCCATTGTAAAGATTAGGAATGACTATCATTAGCCCAGTTATTTGGTTTTCCTTCCATTTTTTTTTTAGCAGCTTGAAAGACTAAAGGTTTAGCAACTCCCTTTGTGTCACCTTTCATGCACTAGAAGTGACAACACATAGAAAGGGAGCAAAAAGAAAAAGCGTTTTCTGGAGACTAGGAACACACATCTTCCTATTCAAAGGGACTTGGAGGTCAAAAAACTCAGGTCAGAGTGGAAATTATACTTATTAAAATGTATATTTAAAATAATATAATTGTATTACCTGTAAAATATTCCTCAATAAAGCTGATTTTTAAAGTAAAACTTAATTGGTTTCTATGCTATCTTAAATTGTCTACAAGGTTCTAGAAGATCCATGCTTTTGCCTTTTACATCCCTGATATTATCCCCTACAGCTCTCCCCCCATCCATTCCCATCCTGCCAGCCCTCTGGCTAGTTATTGAAAACATTAGACAGTGCCCTCTGCAGACCTTTCACTTCAGCCTGGTATTTCTCCCCAACATCTAGCGAGCTCATGTCTCACCTACTCAGGCCTTTGCTCAATTTTCACCTCAGTGAGGCCTCTCTTGGTCATCAAATAAAATTACCTCCTTCTTGCCCTGCTACCTAAAACACTTTTTTCTCTCCTTTTTTCAGTTTTAATTTCTTCCTTTAAACTTAGTTTTCATTAACATACTATGTATATTTTCATTATTAATCTTGTTTTTGTCTATATTTCCCCCTAGAATGTAGGTTTTTGAAGAGTAGATTTCTTTTTTATTCAGGGCTGTGTCTCCAATGCCTGGAATAATACCTGGTTCACAATAAATGATAAATAAAATTAGCATTCTTTTTTTTAAAAAAATTTTCTTGCCCAGCTATGGTGGCTCATTGGTTAATTGTCAACCTGTGAACCAGGAGGTCACAGTCTGGGTACATGCCTGGGTTGCAGTCTTGATCCCCAGTGTGTGTGTATATAGGGGGAGCGGGGCATGCAGGAGGCCGCTGATCAATAATTCTCTTTCATCATTGATGTTTCTATCTCTCTCTCCCTCTCCCTTCCTCTCTGAAATCAATAAAAATATTTTTTTAAAGTTTTAATTTTTTCTTGGATTTTTCCATCAACTCAAATGTCCTCAAAACATTCAAGATGTACTATCAACTTCTATTAAGGTACCAAGATTCTTTCCACAAATCCTCTACTACCTTTCTGGGACCCATTCCTAAATGTCAGAGGCCATTTAGAGCAGAACTCCAAAGAACAGAGCCAAAGGTCTTAATGCTAAAATCAGAACTCATTTTTGGTGTCTCATATTCTCAACTTTTGCTCTTATTCTATCTGAGCTCAAACTTGCAACTTGGCCTTTGCTTTTTTGTTTGTTTGTTTTTTTATTGTTTAAAGTATTACAAATAGTAGTACATATGTCTCTTTTTTCCCCCATTGACCTCCCCCACACCCTGGCATATGCCTTCACCCCCCCCAGCAGTGTCTGTGTCCATTGGTTATGCATATACGCAAGCATACAAATCCTTTGATTGATCTCTTATCCCCCCAACCCTCCCCTGCCTTCCCACTGAAGTCTGTCAGTCTGTTCAATGCTTCTTTGTCTCTGTATCTATTTTTGTTCATCAGTTTATAATGTTCTTTATATTCTACAAATGAGTGAGATCATGTGATATTTATCTTTCTCTAACTGGCTTATTTCCCTTAGCATAATGCTTTCTAGATCCACCCATGCTGTTGCAAATGGTAGGAGTTCCTTCCTTTTTACAGCAGCGTAGTATTCCATTGTGTAGATGTACCACAGTTTTTTAATCCACTCATCTGCTGATTGGCACTTACTTTGTTTTCAAATCTTAGCTATTGTAAATTGTGCTGCTATGAACATAAGGGTGCATATGTTCTTTCTGATTGGTGTTTCTGTTCTTGTGATATATTCCTAGAAGTGGGATTACTGGGTCAAATGGCAGTTCTATTTATAGTTTTTTGAGGAAATTCCATACTGTTCTCCACAGTGGCTGCACCAGTCTGTATTCCCACCAGCAGTGCAGGAGGGTTCCTTTTTCTCAGCATCCTCTCCAGCACTTGTCATTTATTGATTTGTTGATGATAGCCATTCTGAAAAGTGTGAGATGGTACTTCATTGTCATTTTGATTTGATTTACATCAGATGATTAGTGACTCTGAGAATGTTTTCATATGTCTCTTGGCCTTCTGTATGTTCTCTTTCGAAAAGTGTCTAAGTCCTTTGCCCATTTTTTGATTGAGTTGTTTATCTTCCTTTTGTTAAGTTGTATGAATTTCCTATAAATTTTGGAGATTAAACCCTTATCAGAGATAACATTGGCAAATATATTCTCCCATGCAGTGGGCTTTCTTGTTTTGTTGATGGTTTCTTTTGCTGTGCAGGAGCTTTTTATTTTGATGTAGTCCCATTTGTTTATTTTCTCTTTAGTTTCCATTGCCCTCTAGGAGCTGTATTGGTAACGATATTGCTACAACAAATGTCTGCTATTTTGCTGCCTATGGCTTCTTCTAAGATTTTTATGGTTTCCCATCTTACATTTAAGTCCTTTATCCATTTTGAGTTTATTTTTGTGTATGATGTAAGTTGGTGGTCTAGTTTCATTTTTTTGCATGCATCTGTCCAATTTTCCCAATACTATTTATTGAAGAGACTGTCTTGACTCCATAGTATGCTCTTGCCTCCTTTGTCAAATATTAATTGAGCATAATGGCTTGTGTCAATTTCTGGGTTCTCTGTTCTGTTCCATTGGTATAGATGTCTGTTTTTATGCCAGTACAAGGCAGTTTTGAGAACAGTGGCTTTGTAGTATAGCTTGATAGCTGGTATTGTGATCCCTCCAACTATGTTCTTTATCAAAAACTACTAGACTTAATAAATGAATTCGGCAATGCAGCAGGATACCAAATTAACACCCAGAAGTCTATGGCTCTTTCATACACCAATAATGAATTCACAGAAAGAGAAACTAAAAAGCAATCCCTTTTACCATTGCAACAAAAAAAAATTAAGATACTTAGAACTAAATTTAACCAAGGAGGTAAAGGACCTGTACTCAGAAAATTACAGGACACTGAAAAAAGATAAAGAGAAAGACATGAACAAATGGAAGAATATACCATGTTCATGGACTGGTAAAATTAACATCATTAAAATGTCCATACTACCCAAAGCAATCTATAAATTCAATGAAATCCCCATTAAAATATCAATGGCATACTTCAAAGACCTAAAATAAACTCTCCAAAAATTCATCTGGAATAAAAAAAGACTCCGAATAGCTGCATCAATCTTGAGAAAGATGGAACTCGGCCTTTGAATAAGCCCATAAGCCTAAGGTAGGTTCAGATTCTTCTCAGCAGCAACCAAGTCCCCTCAGCCAACTGATGGCCTCCCTTCTGAACCTTGGTACTCCTGCTTCTAGGATGTTTCTTCCTTACCCTTTAACCAACAGTGGCAACTGGACAGACTCTGCTTGAGATAAAATGCCTGGCTCAGGCCCTTCTCATCCTTCATGTAAGATTCTGAGGAATCCTTTAAGACAATTCATAGCTTCAGAAGGATGCATCTCTTTATTCAAATATATGTATAAAATGTTGCATAGTACCTGCCAAAAACAAAGTATATTAGTGGTTTCCTAGGACAGGAGAATGTATGTAATTGTGGAGAATAGGGGCATAAGGAATGACTGCTAATGGGTATGGAGGTTTTGTTTTGGGGGAGGTGATGAAAATGTTCTAAACTTAGATTGTGGCAGTAATTGGATGACCTTTTGAATGTACTAAAAATCATCAAATTGGATGTATGAATATTATGGTATGTGAATTATACATATCCCAATAAAAGGTATTTTTTGTTGTTAATTCTCACCAGAGGATTTTTTTTCCATGGATTTTTAGAGAGAGTAGAAGGGAGGGAGGGTTGGGTGGGAGAGAGAAAAACATCAATGTAAGAGAAACACATCAGGTGTTTACCTCCTTAACATGCCTCAACTGGAGCTGATATAAAACCTGTAAACAAGGTATGTGCCCTTGATCTGGAATCATAGCCTCGACCCTTCAGTTCATGGTCCAGCATGCTAACCACTTAGCAATACTGGCCAGGGTTCAATAAAGATATTTATAAGGGCTAATTTATGTATACCCTACTTTTGCTTCCTTGAGTATCCATCTACCACTATTCTGATCTTTAGTTCCCAAGCACGATTTTCACTTATTCAGTAAGTATTTACTAAATGCCTGCTACTTAACAGATATCATGCTAGTCACTAGGGATATAAAGAGAACAAGGAAGCCATGGCCCCCACCTCTATAACTTATAATCCATAAAAAAAATTAAGCAACTGATAATAAAGAGAATAAAATAGGAGTTCTGAGAGGCCATGTACAGAGGGTTATGCCTAATACAACAGTAGTCTCTGTAGTAGTTACCATGGTGATCAGCACAGCAGTTACTCAATAAATGCAGAGAAAATGTTGTCACTCATATCCACAATCAATTCTAACTCTGTTTTTTGTTTGTTTGTTTTTCTTTTTCCTCAGGTCTTAGCAACTTCCATACAGACACCTGGATGTCTCGTCTTTACCACTGCCAGAGATCTGATGTGGCTCTGTGTGTCCAAAAAAGAACCTCAGGGACAGTTTTTTCTATGGCTGATACATAAATCCTGGCATCTCACAAAGTCTTCCATTTCTCTATGTAAATTCCCATTATTTGAGAAGAACATCTTTTCAAAATATAATTCCCTTTCAACATTACCCAAAAAGTCAAGCTCAGTATATCCCATATTGTTGTACAAGTCAAATCCCAGTGATTTGGCATGAACTATTTCCTCCTGACACTCTGTTTCAAACAGAGCATTGACTTCTTGTTAAGGGGCTGAAAATAATGTTCTCTACACAATCACCATGAAACAGAATCTTTCACTTCAAAGAGGATTGAGAGACCAGAGGATTCGGAATAGAGTTCTTCCAGAAAAAATACTACACTTACGAGATTTGAAGCCGTTTTCAAACACCAGCATCATGGTGCCCTAAGTCATTTCATTCAGTTCCAATTAGTGAAGAAAACTACACTGAAGTCTCATGTTGCCTCTCTAGTTGTGTTCAGCTGTGTGCCCTTATTTATGAACCTTTCTAGCTGTAGTTTGAGGCAAGTTTTTTGTTTGTTTGTTTTCTCTTTATTGGCTTCTTCTCAGCTGGAGGAATCAATAAAGAGATGCTTAACAAAATCCTCAAGAAATTAATCATAATTCATCTAAGTCACCCTTATAGTCTGACTTACTCAACAAGAGCATATGATTGTTTAGACATGAAAACATGCTATAGGAGGTAGCCATATTATAGTGGGAAAACATGATATTGGGATCAAAATACTTACAGTTGCCCCAGTCAATTTGGCACAGTGGATGGAGAATTGATGTCTTTCTCAAATGGATGTGTCTCTCTCTGTCTCTCCCCCTTCCTTCCACTCTCTCTAAAAACCAATGAAAAATATCCTCAGGTGAGGATTAACAAAACAAACAAAAAATAGACCTACAGTTGAATCTGGCCTTAGCAAAACAATGCTCCTCTCTGGACCTCAGTGAAAAGGTATAGCAAGCAATCTGTAAAGCACAGTAAAAATATAAAGTTTTATCCTGAAGATATTTTAATAATTCAGAGTGTTTTGATATTACTTCATGTTGATTTTCCAGACACAATGTTATATGTATGGAATTACTGGTAAATATTTACGTTTAAAATTATGCTATTAGATTACAAAGTAAATACTGCCCCATTTGTGACCCCAAAACTTTATTCTGGCTCATCCTTTATTCGTATCGGTCCAGTTTCTTCCCTGCTACTGCCTTCTGTCACCTTGCTTCCACTCCCCCAGTCTTTGTGTTTATATTTATGCTGTTCTTCCTGCCTTTCCTCCTCCTTGTCACCTATCTTTCCCCCGTTTATTCCTCCAAGTCCAAAATAGATCCATGATACTTTATCTTCTCTAATATGTATAATTAACAAAACAAAACACACACACACACACACACACACACACACACACACACACACACACACACACACCTTCTCTATGCCTCCTATTCATGTTGTCCTCCAAATAGGTTAGGCTGCTGCTTGGAGGGGTGGTGGAGAGCAAGCCTGGAGAGGTCAGCTGGGATGAGATTGTGGAAGGCCTTGAATCCCAGGCCTCTCTAAGCAACTTGGAGATATTAAAACATATTAAGCAGAAGAGTGGCATGACAGGGCTGTGTTCAGTGCGAACTGAACACAGAGGCTGCTGCAGTAATCTAGATAGAAGGTGATGAGTACAATAAGTAGAACCTTGACAGCGGAAGTGTGGAGAGGCTAATGGTGAAAAGGCAAGGCATGGGGTTTTGTGAAAATGTCCTGTGTGGTCCTCATCATCCCATGAAACCTGCTCCTACTGAGTGTTCTCTGTCTCAGGACCTGAGGTCAACATCCACTCAATCCTAGAGGACAGAAAACCATGCCTACTGGATACCTCCGAGTCCCTCACTCCACATCCCAGATATTCAACCTCCTAGATAGCATCCTCCACTTATCTCCAACCATTTACCACCACCTGGGACCAGGTCTTTGGCATCTCCAACCTAGATTACCTCTACCTGGTATTCCTCCACCAGTACTATCCTTCCAATCTACCCCCAACTCTGTCAGACAGGTCTACCCAAATTGCTACTCTGATCCTTTCATTTTCATGCTTAAAACATGTCAATGATACCTTCTTGCCACAACATTAATTCCAATTACTTTAACATGACTGATAATATCCATTGTGGTCTGGGTCTTTGTCAATCCTCTAGAGTTAGACTCTTCCCTCACCTCTCTGTGTTCTACTTGCTAATTCAAACTTTCCTCAATCTGAATAGGATCTACCATTGAACATCTCCATGCCTTCATGCATGCATTCTCTTTCCCCTTCCCTCTTTTCTCCCTCTCAAAATTAATTACTTTATTCCTCAAATATTCAAGGAAACACTTGTTCTTGATTGGAAATCTTTTCTAGCCCTTCCCTTGCTCACAGAGCACCATCATGATGCCTGCTGGCTTCACAAAACATTATAAATTGTAATTATCTTTATGTGACTCTATTTGGCTTAAAGTTCCTTGAGGACACTGACAGAGATTTTTATCCTATTGTCCTCAGCACCTATTATAATTTTAAGGCACATAGTTGACATGACATATATGTTGAACAAATTAATAAACAAATCAGTGATTGTGTAAGAGGGTGCTCCCAAAATGAAAAGGTAGAAAATAAGTCAAATGTATAAAGCCTCAGATGTTCATAATCTGACCCAGGTTTAGACTCATGCCTGAGTCAGGGCTGGGTCTTAATCAAGGGTAAGGACTCCCACTAAGATCAGAGCTGGTGTTTGTCAAACTAAATTTATGGACTCAGACATGCTGCTAATTTTGAAGGAGGAGCCAAAGTACTGGAGTGAGTGTGGCCGAATTGTCTATGTAGTGAAGCAGAAAAATAATTGGGCTTATTATCAGAAACTCTCAGTTCATTCCTGATCCTGCCTTTTACTAGTCTATAAATGAAAACTATAATTTCTGTGACTAAGTTTCATCATCTTTAAATGAATAGGACAATCATGCCCATCTTAGAGAACTGACATAAAATTTAACCAAGGTATTCAAAGTGCCTATTATAATGGCTGCAAGGGATAAATGGAAATTATAATAATTATTACTATCATGTGAGAGCTTCATACACAGTAAATACTTTGCATTTGTTTGTTTTTTAAGGATTATAGACAGCTCCAGGCACATTAAATTCTAATGAACCCAATTCTGCAGAGGATTCTGACTCAGGCTTAATCCATATTAGAGGCACATCTTGATTGGTTGATGATCAATCTATAGGATACAAGACATGCATAGAGGATTGAGGATTTCAAAGAGTGAATGCTGTTCTCATCTGTACTAGCCATCAGTTATAGAAAAATGATTCTATGTCAGATGCCATAAATGCATTAACACCTTTATTCTTCTCCACAATTGTAGAAGGTAGATGCTGTTATCCCCATGTTACAAATGAAAAAAATAATGTCCCAATATGTTAAACAATATGCCTAAAGTCACACACAAAAGTGGCAAAATCATGATTTCAAACTGGTCTGTTGGCTCCCAAATCCATGTGCTTTCCATTCATGTTGCTTCCTTTCACTGAATTTGTCTCACAATTTATGGAACACAAAGCACTTTCATATACATGATGTCCTTTGACCTGGCCCAATTTCCTATAAAGTAATCAGGACATTTAAATTGCTTGTGCAGGATCATAAAACCAGCACACAGCAGCCTTAGAGCTCAAACTCCTATCTTCTGAATCATATCTACTGCACTTTCCTACAGTGAAGTAACTGCCATCTGTCCAGACTAAAGAGTGTAGGAATAATAAGGAGAGAACTGCTTCTTCCCAAACCTATAGTCATAAATTTACATAAAACTTCCTCCTGGTGGAGTAGTTACACTAGCTACACTCACATGAAAAAAAAAATTATACCACATTATACATAAATTTCTTCCTAACTTCCTCCTCGTACTGGAAGAAATTAACTAATATATGCAAAACCATGCATTTACCAAAGAGCACACCTGGGATTGAAGGAATCTGCTCATAGATCATGAGGGTGTAATCTTTTAAAATGGGGTTCTATTTATTCCAAAGATGAAACTTTATGAAAAACTACAGAGATTTGGACCAAAATGTAAACACATTTTAAATGCAGTTTTAGTGATCCGTGTTGTATTAAGTGAATTTTAAAAATCTAAAATACAAAAACAGCTTCTATTTCATTTGTTTGAAAGCTTATCAAGCATTTATTGAGCAGCATATAGTCTTAGGCAGTAGGATACAAAGATAAGTAAGACATGGCTGCACCTTAAGGAGTTTCTGATCCAAGAGGAGAAACTGACCTATAAACAAATGAGTATAATGAATTAAGTTTCATTTGCCTCCATTATCATGCTACAAAGAGGAACACAGTGCATGGGACAACCAATATTATGTAAAGATATAAACAGACTTCAGAAAATAAGTAACTCTTAAGTGGAATCTTAGAAAGGAATAGTTAAACCAGGGGAACAATAACCTTACAGATTGGCTTTATGTGGGTCAAATCATTAGTTTCTTTTGTCCTTGTGTTTTGGGGACAAGAGAAGCAGACATGATAAAACATTTTTTAAAAATTTTATTCATTGAATTTGATAGAGAGAGCAACATCAATTTGTTGTTCCATTTATTTATGCATTCATTGGTTGCTTCTTGTATGTGTCCTGACTGGAGATCAAACCTACAACCTAAGCACATTGGGATGATGCTCTAATCAACTGAGCTACCCAGCCAGGGAAAACAAGGAAACACTTAGTAATATCAAGTCATATTAAGCACCTAATCTATTACAGTAGCAATTAAGATTAAACAGATGATAGCTCACAGTTGTCAGGGATTTTTAGGCCTGTTAACATGTAAAGAGTAACTTTTTGCTTTGGTGGCATCATGATGTCAATAATTGGGATAAAGAGTAAAGAATAAATATACTATGGGAAATAAATCAAGATAACTTTTTAATAATTGTCTTGAGAGTCTACATAACATTCATGCGGAGAAAGGAAGTAAGTAGGCAGACAGATACAGGAGACAGGATTCAGAAGAAAGGTCTAGACTGGAGATAGAAAGTAAGAATCAATCATATTTGGGAGACTGATAAAAATCACATGAAGGGATAGCTTTGTCCAGAGAAGACATATAGAGAGAGAAGAGAAAAAAGGATGAGGACAGGGTGCTAAGAAACAACACTTAAGATGTGGCATAATGGTCAGAAAGAGGAAAAGAGCCCTAGCTGGTTTGGCTTAGTGGGTAGAGCAACCCAACCCAACTTGCCCCAACCCAACTTGCAGGCCCACCCAAGCTGTTTTCAGTGACTTTTCTATACATAGGGCCTGTCTTGACTCATGCTTCAGAGCCTGCGGACTGAAGGGTCCCAGATTCAATTCCAGTTAAGGGTCTATGCCCAGGTTGCAGGCTCTATCCCCAGTACAGAGAGTGCAGGAGGCAGCCAATCAATCATTCTCTCTCATAATTGATGTTCCTATCTCTCTCTCTCCCTCCCTTCCTCTCCAAAATTAATAAAAAAATATTTTTAAAAAAATAAATAAATAGAAAAGAATATCCCAGATGAAGATGAAAATGAAAGGTCATCTTGGTAAAGGAAACCAAGAGACAGTGATTTTTAAAATTCAAGGGGAGAAAGAGTTTAAAAATAAGGAAGGAACTGTCAGCAGCTTCAAATGCCACAGCAAGCGCAAGGAAGAAAAGAGCTATGAAGAGACAGCAAGGCTTCTACACTAGAGAATAACTCAAAATAACATTTCATAAGTAAAAGATCATAAGAATCTTCACTAAGATAAGAATGAGGGAATGATGAAAATGCAAGGAATGGAAGAGACATTAAGAATTCATAAGGGCCCGGACTATGTGGCTACTTGGTTGAGTGTCAACATATGAACCAGGAGGTCATGGTTCGATTCCCGGTCAAGTCACATGCCCAGGTTGCGGGCTTAATCCCCAGTGTCAAGCATGTAAGAGGTAGCAGATCAATGATTCTCTCTCATCATTGATGTTTCTATCTTTCTTTCCCTCTCCCTCCCTCTCTGATATAAATAAAAATATATTTTTTTTTAATTCAGCCTAGCTGATTTGGCTCAGTGGATAGAGCAATGGCCTGTGGACTGAGGGTTCTGGTTCAATTCTGGTCAAGGGGACATGCCTGGGTTGCAAGCTTGATCCCCAGTAGGGGTTGTGCAGGAGGCAGCTGATCAATGATTCTCTCTCATCATTGATGTTTCTATCTCTCTCTCTCCATCTCCCTTCTCTCTGAAATCAACAAAAATATATATATTTTTTTAAAAAGAATTTATAATGTTTCTGGTCAAGATGGTGGTGTAGGTAAATGCAATACTTGCATCCTCCCATAACCATATCAAAATCACAACTACACAACAGAACAACCATCATTCAGAACTGCCTAAAATCTAGCTAAACAGAAGTCCTATAACTAAAGATATAAAACAAAAGTCAAGTAGAGACTGGTAAGAGAGGCAGAGATGTGGAACAGGCTGGTTCCACACACATCTGTAGTGAATAAAAATAGGGAGGGATATCTCAGCTGTGGAGGACCCCTGAGGAACAAGGTGTTCCCTCTACACACAAGGCCACCAGCCCAGGGTTCCAGTGCCAGGAAGAGAAGCCACCATAACTTCTGACTGTAAAAACCACCAGGGATTGTGGTTAAGACAGAGGGATTCTGGAGTCTCAGGTGCGCCTCCTAAATGGCATGTTCCTTTTCTGAGACCTCCCTCCACAGAGTTGGCAAGCTAGCACTATATCTGAGTCCCCATCAACCTGGCTAACACTGTTCTCCCTGCTCTGATAATTTCTTGAGACCCTGCCCCAACCCAACTTGCAGGCCCGCCCAAGCTGTTTTCAGTGACTTTTCTATACATATGGCCTGTCTTGACTCATGCTTCACACTTTCCTAAAATCTCTCAAACAAACAGCATCTGATCTTGGTATGCTCCCACACCTCTCACTAAGTGGCTTGAGGCCTAGCACTAGTAGCAGCCATCTGAAGATTTCTTTGTAACTCATGCCAAGTGGCCCCTGTCAGGAGCCAGTGCACATGTGGACATCTTCAGACCTTGTCAAAGCACTACCCAACCACCTCCATAAGCGACATGCTCAGAGGCAGATAAGCAGGCACCAGAGTCTTGATGAAGTAATTCCTGCTCCATGGGATGGGCCCCTGCCCTGCCAATCCTCCACAGTGGTAGTAGCCAGTCCTTGTGGCCCAGCAGCCTGGGGGTAAATCCCTCCCTTTAGTACCATCAGCAAGCAAGGCTCAACTACAACAGGAGGGTGTACACAGCCCACAGTGGAGAGGAGGGTGCACACCTGGCTCAGGTTAACAGGGAGACTATGCCACTAGACTTTAAAGAACACCTACTACATAAGGCCACTCTACCAAGCCTAGGAGACATAGCAGCTCTACCTAATACATAGAAACAAACACAAACAGGCTGCCAAAATGGTGAGACAAAGAAACATGTGCCAAATGAAAGAATTGTGTAAAGGAACTAAACAAGTAAAGGAAAAGGAACTAAACAAGTAATCTACTAGATGCAGAGTTCAAAACACTGGTTGTAAGGCGCTCAATGAATTTGGGGGAAGAGTAGATGGACTTAGTGAGAACTTCAACAAAGAGATAGAAAACATAAATATAGAACTAGAAAACATAAAAAAGAGCCAGTCAGAAATGAAGAATAGATTAACTTAAATGAAGAATACATTACAGGGAATCAACAGTGGAGTAGATAAAGCAGAGAATAAAATCAGAGATTTGGAAGATAAGGAAGCAGAAAACACTAAACCAGAACAGCAAAAAGAAAACAGAATAAATTTTAAAATGAGGGTAGTGTAAGGAATCTCTGGGACAACTTCAAGCATACCAACATTCACATCATGAAGGTTGCCAGAAGTCGAAGAGAGAGAACAAGGAATTAAAAAACCTACATAAAAAAGATAATGATGGAAAAATTCCCTAAATGTGATGAAGAAAATAGACATACAAATACAGGAAATACAGAGAGTCCCAAACAAGATGAACCCAAAGAGGCTCACACAAAGACACATCATAATTAAAATACCAAAGGTTAAAGACAAAATAGAATTTTAAAAGCAGGAAGAAAAAAGGAGTTATCTACAAGGGAGCTCTCCTATGGCTGTCAGATGCTTTCTCAAAAGAAACTTTGCAGGCCAAAAGGGAGTGGAAAGACATATTCAAAGTGATGAAAAGCAAGGACCTACAACCAAGATCACTCTATCCAGCAAAGATATAATTTAGAATCAAAAGACATATAGAGAGCTTCCCAGACAAGGAAAAGCTAAAGGAGTTTATCACCACCAAACCAGTATTACATGAAGTGTTAAAGGGTTTTCTTTAAGAAAAAGAAGGGGGGGAAAGATTTAAAAATATGAATAATAAAATTGCAAAAAATACATGTCTATTAACAATTGAACCTAAAAACAAAATAAAGCAACAAGCAGGACAGAAACAGACTTATAGATACAGAGAACATCTTAAAGATTGTCAGATGGGAGGGGAGTTGGGAGGATGGGTGAAAAAGGTGAAGGTATTAAGAAGTACAAATTAGAAATTATAAAATATTCATGGGGATGTAAAGTACAGCATAGGGAATATAGTCAATAACCCTAATATATAAAAACTCTGGGTCCGTCACCTCCTCAACAACCAGAGGCTCGACCAACCGAAAGTCTGTCCTGCAGTCAGCCCTGGGTCACCATGGCAACCTAGCACTGACTACAGCGCTGTGGGCACCTCAGCCAAGGTGACCCAGCACTGACTGCTGAGGGGGCTGTGATCAGGCCTGGACAGAGGCTGGGAGAGAAAAGCAGGGTCTGATCGCAGCCCCTATAGCAGTCACTGACTGCTGAGGGGGAGCTGGCCTAAGCCATCAGTCAGACATCCCCTGAGGGCTCCTGGACTATGCAAGGGTGCAGTCCAGGCTGAGAGATTTCCCCTTTGAGTGCATGAATTTTGTGCACCGGGCCTCTAGTGTTATAATAATTATGTGTGGTGTCAGATGGATATGAGATTTATTGGGATGATCACTTAGTAAGTTACATAATATCTAATCATTGGGTTGTACATCTGAAACTAATATAATATTGTCAACTAAATAAAAATTTATTTAAAGTAAAGAAATTATTTTAATTAAAAAGTTCACAATATTTTAAAAAATAATAATTCATGAGATGTCTTGAATATATATTGGATATGAGGGTTAGGACCAAGAAAAGTCAAAGATCACCGCACCAATGTTTCTTGTTTGTGGGACACAGCTCATCAACATAAATAACATGCATGAATTTGGTGACAAAAATTAAGAGTTATGTTTTGGAGGTTCTGTATTCTAAGTGTGTGTGATATCCAAGGTAGATTCCATAGAATAAAAAGAGGAAAAGGCATAAACCATGTTGAAAGTCAGTGGCTGGATTGATGTACCACTGGTCTAAGATGAATAAAGAATTAAAGGCATGAAGGGGTAATGACTAGAAGAAAAGGCAAAGGAAAGAAACTGCAACCTCAAAAGGGAATGAGGAACTGGAGGGATAAGAGAGCATTGTTGTAATTTTACATTTCAAGAGTTGAAGTGGTACCTACAATCACTACCGTGTGACTTGGGGAGTGAAATTGATGAAATAAAAGAGAATATTATTGGAGTCCATGCGGTCAGGAAGATTTGAAACAAATACAAATCATCCACTTGGGTGTGAAAATTATCTGTTAGAATGACAACAGGCATAGGAAGAGAGGTAAAAATATGGTCAAGAGCAGAAATGAATATGAGGGAATAACCAGGAGTTCAGGGCCACCTAGAGCTGAATATATGATATAACTGAAAACTTCAAGCCTCATATGTAGAGGTATTTTATAAAAGTCAGGAAGACAAAAAATGTTTATGTGTGACAATGGAAAAGGAGAATAATGTTGACAGAACCTCCAGGACTTTTTAGGCACATGATGGAAAAGAATAGACAGTCTCTGCCTAGGGGATTGCAGAAGAAAGGCCAGAGTTCTAATAGGAATTTGAAAGTGGAGATCCCATGGAATGAATGGGGAGATAGAACCAGAAAAGAATAAGCACCATGTAGAATGAGGATGCCAATATTTTAAAAAGTAAGCTGCAGATGGAGGTGCTTGCCTTTTACTCACATACCTACAATGATAAAATGAGAGTTGCCTTAGAAATCATTGGTGCTGAGCTGATGAAGGTTGTTGTCTTCGTCTTACATGAATTAGTTGCTGGGGCACCGCTGGAAGGAGTTTGTGGTGACAAAGAGTACACATTTTCTGCTCCCTGCCTTTGCAGCGCCCGCAGGGAAGGAGAAAAGAGTCTCAGAAAGAAATACCTACTTACATGCTAGAATGATGTAATTGCTCTAATAGATTCAGGAATCCTGTCCTCACCAGATTTTAGCTACATTTACTCAGCACTGGGAAATGTTCTCTATTTCCTACCTCTCTTTTATAAAGATACAAATGCTCCTCGAGTTACAATGGGGTTTTGTTCCGATAAACCCGCCATACACTGAAAATATCGTAAGTCATAAAAGGAATTTAATACACATAACCTACTGAACAGTGTAGCTTAGCCTCGCCGATCTTAAATATGCTCGGAACATTTACATTAGGCAATTATCTTGAGTTTCATCTCTACAGTAATTGTCTTCCTTCTCTGCTCACCAGATGCAGGAAACATAGATGGGTATTTTGTAGACATAATGGTATGTAAAAACACAAAACACAATATCCAATAAACACTGTTTACCCTAGTGATCATGTGACTAACTAGGAACTGTGTCTAGCTGCTGCTGCCGCCCAGCATCACAATAGATTATCATACCTCCTATCACCAGCCCTGGAAAAGATCAGAGCAGAGTTCAAACAACAGTTTCTACTGAATGGGTGTCACTTTCACACCATCATAAGTCAAAAAAAATGTAAGTTGAATCATATAAAGTGAGGACCTTCTGTAGTCGTTCATGTGCATGCTGCCTTGCTTCAGCAATGAGGTAGGAAGCAGGGGTGATGAAGTAACAAGTGACAGCAGCACGTGACTGGTCATAAAATACTATTGCTAACATACTGGCAAACACTCATCATCTTGGGTGTGAAGTTAACCAGAACAACAGCAATAATTGGGACAGAAGTGAAAATTATGACCAGGTACAAAAGTCCCTAAGGATCTGAAGTTCATGAGACTACAGTTTATCGCCCTTCTTTGGGAAAGAGAATTGGCACTTATTGAGGGTTACTTTCATGGCAGTGGAGAGTGGGTGGCAGCAGCTAAGACAGATTGAGAGGCTCAGTTTCCATACTGGCAAGTGGAAAGTATAAAATGTACATTGCAGGGCTGTTTTGAGAATTAGATGAGATAATATATAGAAAAAAATTCTTTGCAAAATGCTGAACACTTCATAGATTCCTGAATCTGATAACACGGAACATATATTTTTATATACCTACTCTCTCTGTACTTCATTTCAATCCCACAGATGGCCAATTACTTGAAATAGTTTTTGTGGAGCCTGATATTCCAAAATAATTTCCCACTCAGCTGTCTTTTAACCATTCTCAATTAATTCTTCTCTCTCTATATATATATTAATTCTAAATCTTTAGTTATCTCTAGCTAACAGGTGCATCATTCATTCCAAAAATTAGCATATAAATGCTAGCATACATAACATAACCCATATGTATATATTAAAATATGTATGCATATTATTGTAGGAAATTAATTTTCCCTCTATTACTCTAAACTCATTCTATTGCTTGTTTTCAATTTGCCTTGTCTGTGGATTTTTAAACCTATTTACTGATGTGTCACCATCATTCTAGAAAGTAAAGGCTTAAAAAAAGTTTTAGTGAAGATTCAAAGGAATAATCCAATGCCTATCACATGGTTGGAGCTCAATATTATTATTTTTTTTCTCTTGACATAGAGGCAGCCAGGGCAGAAGGTAGAGCATGAGTTTTAATCTCTGAATAACATGAGTTAAAATCAGGCTCTGCCCTTTACCAGTTATATGACCCTGGTCAAGTTATTCAACTTCTGTAAGCCTTATTCCCTCATCCATAGCATGCAGCAAATGATACTGACTACACAAGGTCATTGTGGAAATAAAAATTAGCCATCTGAAAAGAGTCTAGAATAGTGCATATAGTTGTTCAATAAAGTATTTTTAATAAGACTACATAGTTTTCAAACTACATATTTTTTTGAAACATTTTAGAGATTTTTTTTTCCTTTTGAATCCCATTGAACAGCAAGTCCATCTTTCTATGATTAGGAGAAACTTGCATATTTGAGTAGTCCATCACCCAGTGCGGTAGAAATGGCAACTTTGTCAAAGTCCATATTGGTTTAGGGACTAAAACTATCTCTCAAAAAACATCCTGAGAAGATTTATTATTCCTTTTGCTTTGTTCCTTTTAATCAATAGTGACACCTTACATCAATATGGTAATTTTTACTTCAACAAAATGCTTTCAAAAAATTCATCTTACAATATTTACATAGCACTTCCTCAGTAGAAGGTAGGTCATATATTATCAACTTCATTATAGGCATACGAAACTAAGAATCAGAAATGAATTAATCAAGGTCAAATAGTTGTTAAGTGTCAGAGCTGAAAGTTGAATCTGGTCTTTCCAACTCCAAGGTGCGTGTTCTGTTCACACAAGGAGTTAGAATGGCAAAGTCCAAATTAAATTATATCTCCAAAATGGATTGTTCTATTAGATTATAGCTGCCTCTCACATCAGTTAATAGTATTTTTAGAGTGCTAACTTTTCTTATGTGACAACACTAAATTCAACAGTCAAAGCAATACATTTCTATTACACAGTCATAAAGTCACAAAATATTAAAAATAGAAGAACCCGTAACAAGCATCTAGTTCAATCTTAGGGCAAGAAACAAAGTCCAACAAATGTTAGAAAACTTGTTCAAGATTATATTTATTAATGTCAAGTCAGAACCAACCATGGGTTTCTGACTGCTGGTCTGATGTCCCTTTCAACAATTCCATACTGATCCTTCAGACAAGGACAAGAATGACATTGCATTTTTTTGTTTCTTTATTGAAATACTTGTTTGCTCAGGATTTCTGAGATAATTGTGTCTGCTAGTAACTTAAAATAAGATTGTCAGTAGGAAAACCAGATATTTCACTTAAATGTGTTTAGCATTATCATTAAGGATTGTTCAATGTGTAAAGGAGGAGGACTGTTAGTTTAAACCTATCACTTTTATTCTATAAGCCCGGATTTAAGAATACCCTATTTTAGTTAGAAAGTGAAAAATGGGAGCAATTCCCTATCATTCTGAAGATTTAAAATTATTTGCTTGAAGCAAATTTCACTTTAGAAGTAAAATCTGGGGCACTCTGCCTTGATTCCACAAGTAATAGAAAATTTTTCCAATTATTCTGCCATTACAAATGTATTAACTAGACACATTTGACCCTGTCATGATATATTATTAACTAGAATTTTGAATAGGTCAGAATCTGTTGCAACACTCCAACCTTAGCAGTTATTTTTCTTTCTTTTCACTTTCCTATCAAAGCAATAGAACATCAACCCAGACATAAAAATTTATATTCTCTTTTACCTGCACATTTGAGACACTAGTTCATACAATTATCCATTCTTCTAATAGTTATTTTCTTTTTCTTTTTTTTTTCAAATTTTTATTAAGGTATTATATGTGTACATATCTTACCATTGCCCCCCCGACTCCCATACATGCCCTCACCCCCCAATGTTTTGCATCCATTGGTTACTCTTATATGCATGCATACAAGTCCTTCAGTTGATCTCTTATTTTCCCCACCTCTCCCTAACCTTACCACTGTAATTAAACAGTCTGTTTGATGCTTTACTGCCTCTGTAACTATCTTTTGGTTCATCAGTTTATAATGTTTTTCATTATCCCCAAATGAGTGAGATCATGTGGTATTTTTCTTTCATTGACTGGCTTATTTCACTTAGCATAATGTTCTCTAATTCCATCCAGGTGCCTACAAATGGTAGTAATTCCTTCTTTTTTATGGCAGCATAGTATTCCATTGTGTAGATGTACCATAGTTTTCTGATCCAGTCATCTGCTGACGGGCACCTAGGTTGTTTCCAAATCTTAGCTATTGTAAATTGTGCTGCTATGAACATAGGGGTGCATATATCCTTTCTGATTGGTGTTTCTGGTTTCTTAGGATATATTCCTAGGAGTGGGATTACTGGGTCAAATGGGAGTTCCATTTTCAGTTTTTTGAGGAAACTCCATACTGTTCTCCACAGTGGCTGCACCAGTCTGCATTCCCACCAGCAGTGCATGAGGGTTCCTTTTTCTCCACATCCTCGCCAACACTTGTCGTTTGTTGATTTGTTGATGATAGCCATTCTGATAGGTGTGAATGGTATCGCATTGTCATTTTGATTTGCATCTCTCGGATAATTAGTGACTTTGAGCATGTTTTCATGTGTCTCTTGGCCTTCCTTCTGTCTTCTTTCAAAAAGGTTCTATTTAGATCTGTTGCCCATTTTTTTATTGGATCATTTATCTTCCTTTTATTAAGTTGTATAAGCTGCCTGTAGATGTTGGAAATTAAACCTTTATCAGTGATAACATTTGCAAATATGTTCTCCCATACAGTGGGGTTTCTTCTTGTTTTGTTGATGGTTTCTTTTGCTGTGCAAAAGCTTTTTATTTTGATGTAGTCCCATTTGTTTATTTTCTCTTTGGCTTCCATTGCCCTAGGGGCAGTATCACTGAAAAAGTTCTTTTGGCATATGTCTGAGATTTTGCTACCTGTGGATTCCTCTAGTATTTTTATGGTTTCCTGTCTTATATTTAAGTCCTGTATCCATTTTGAGTTTATTTTTGTGTATGGTGTAAGTTGGTGATCTAGTTTCATTTTTTTGCATGTATCTGTCCAATTTTCCCAACGCCATTTGTTGAAGAGACTGTCTTGACTCCATTGTATGCTCATGCCTCCTTTGTCAAATATTAATTGTGCATATTGGTTTGGGTCGATATCTGGATTCTCTATTCTATTCCATTGATCTATATGTCTGTTCTTGTGCCAGTACCAGGCTGTTTTGAGGACAGTAGCTTTGTAACACAGCTTGAAATCTGGTATTGAGATCCCTCCTACTTTATTCTTCTTTTTCAGGATTGCTGTGGCTATTCGGGGTCTTTTTTTATTCCAGATGAATTTTTGGAGAGTTCTTTCTACGTCTGTGAAATATGCTGTTGGTATTTTAATGGGGAGTGCATTGAATCTATAGATTGCTTTGGGTAGTATGGACATTTTGATGATGTTGATTCTACCAATCCATGAACATGGTATGTTCTTCCATCTGTTTACATCTTCCTCTATCTCTTTTTTCAGTGTCCTGTAGTTTTCCGCATATAGGTCTTTTACCTCCTTGGTTAGGTTTATTCCTAAGTATCTTAATTTTTTTGGTGCGATGGAAAATGGGATTGCTTTTTTAGTCTCTCTTTCTGTAAGTTCACTGTTGGTGTATAGAAATGCCATAGATTTCTTGGCATTAATTTTGTATCCTGCTACATTGCCGAATTCATTTATTAAGTCTGTTAGTTTTTTGATGGAGTCTTTCGGGTTTTTTATGTACAATATCATGTCATCTGCAAATAAGGACAGCTTTACTTCTTCTTTTCCAATTTAGATGCCTTTTATTTCTTCTTCTTGTCTAATTGCAATGGCTAATACTTCCAGTACTATGTCAAACAGGAGTGGTGAGAGTGGGCATCCTTGTCTTGTTCCCGTTCTTAGGGGAAATGGTTTTAGTTTTTGCCCATTGAGTATGATGTTAGCTGTGGGTTTATCATATATAGCTTTTATTATGTTGAGGTATGATCCTTCTATTCCCATCTTGTTGAGAGTTTTTATCAAGAAAGGGTGTTGGATTTTGTCAAATGCTTTTTCTGCATCAATTGATATGACTATGTGATTTTTATCTTTCAATTTGTTTATGTGATGTATCACATTTATTGATTTTCGGATATTGTACCATCCTTGCATTCCTGGGATAAACCCTACTTGGTCATGGTGTATGATTTTTCTGATGTACTGCTGGATCCGATTTGCTAGAATTTTGTTGAGGATTTTGGCATCTACATTCATGAGGGATATTGGCCTGTAATACTCTTTCATTGTGTTGTCTTTATCTGGTTTTGGTATTAGGGTGATGCTGGCTTCATAGAAGGAGCTTGGAAGTGTTCCTTCCTCTTGAATTTTTTGGAATAGTCTGAGGAGGATAGATTTTATTTCTTCCTTGAATGTTTGGTAAAACTCTCCTGTGAAGCCGTCTGGCCCCGGGCTTTTATTTGCCGGAAGCTCTTTGATGACTGCTTCAATTTCTTCCATAGTTACTGGCATATTGAGCTGTTTAGATTCTTCTTGATTGAGTTTTGGAAGGTTATATTTTTCTAGGAATCTGTCCATTTCCTCCAGGTTGTCCAGTTTGTTGGAATAGAGTTGTTCATAGTATTTTTTAACAATCCTTTGTATTTCGGCGGGATCTGTTGTTATTTCACCTCTTTCATTTCTGATTTTGTTTATTTGGGTCCTCACTCTTTGCTTCTTGGTGAGCCTGGCTAGAGGTTCATCAATCTTGTTTATCCTTTCAAAGAACCAGCTCTTGGTTTTGTTGATCTTTTGTATTGTTTCTTTGGTCTCTATGTCGTTTATCTCTGCCCTGATCTTTATTATGTCCTTCCTTCTGCTTACACTGGGCTTTACTTGTTGCTCTTTTTCTAACTCTTTGAGTTGTTGGGTTATCTAATTTCTTACCATTGTTTCTTGTTTTTTGCAGTAGGCTTGTAGAGCTATGAACTTCCCTCTCAAGACTGCTTTTGCTGTGTCCCATAGATTTTGGATTGTAGTGTTTTCATTGTCATTTGTTGCCATGATGTTTTTTTATTTCTTCTTTGATCTCTCTGGTAACCCAGTCATGGTTTAATAGCATGCTGTTTAGCCTCCATGTGTTTGATTTCTTTGGGTTGTTTTTATTGTAGTTGATTTCCAGTTTTATGCCACTGTGGTCTGAGAAGATGCTTGATATGATTTCTATCTTCTTGAATTTGAAGAGACTTTGCCTATGTCCCAACATATGGTCTATCTTTGAAAATGACCCATGTGCACTTGAGAAGAATGTATATTCTGTGGTTTTGGGGTGAAATGTTCTGAAGATGTCAATTAATTCCATCTGGTCTAGTGAGTCATTTAGGATTGATGTTTCTTTGCTGATGTTTTGTTTAGAGGATTTGTCCAATGGTGATAGTGGGGTATTAAAGTCTCCTACTATGATTGTATTGCTGTCAATCTCTCCCTTGATATCCTCCAGGAGTTTTTTTTTATGTATTTGGGTGCTCCTGTATTGGGTGCATATATGTTTACCAGAGTTATTTCTTCTTGTTGGATTGCTCCCTTTAGTATTATGAAGTGGCCTTCCTTATCTCTTGTTATGTCCTTCAGTTTGAGATCTAATTTGTCAGATATAAGTATTGCTACCCCAGCTTTTTTTTTCAGTTCCATTTGCCTGGAAAACCTTTTTCCATCCCTTCACCCTCAGTCTGTGTGCGTCTTTTTTTCTGAGGTGGGTTTCTTGTAGACAGCAGATATATGGGTCATGTTTTCTTATCCAATCCATTACCCTATGTCTTTTGATTGGGGCATTTAATCCATTTACATTTAAAGTTATTATTGATAGGTACTTATTTGTTGCCATTCCTATTCTTTACACCTGTGTTCCTTCTTCACTTCCTATTTCTTTTTTTTTTTTTTTACAGCAGACCCTTTAGCATTTCTTGCATTGCTGGTTTGTGGTAATAAATTCCCTTAGTCCTTTTTTGTCTGTGAAGCTCCTGATTTCACCTTCAATTTTGATTGATAGCCTTGCTGGGTACAGTATTCTTGGATTCAGACCCTTCCTTTGCATGACTTTGTATATTTCATTCCATTCTCTTCTGGCCTGATGAGTTTCTATTGAGAAATCAGTTGCTAGTCTCATGGGGGTTCCTTTGTATGTAACTTTCTGTCTCTCTCTTGCCGCTTTTAAGATTCTTACTTTGTCGTTGGTGTTTGCCAATTTAATTATAATGTGCCTTGGCGTCAGTCTTTTGGGGTTCATTTTGCTTGGGACTCTGTGAGCTTCTTGGATTTGTGTGGGTTTTTTCTTCTCTATATCAGGGAAATTTTCTGTCATTATTTCTTCAAAGAGGTTTTCTATTCCTTGCTCAGCTTCCTTTCCTTCTGGAACTCCTATTATGTGGATGTTGTTTTGTTTCGTGTTGTCCCAAAGTTCCCTTAGGCTCTCCTCCTGCCTTTTAATTTTTTTTTCTAGAAGTTGCTCTACTTGGGTATTTTTTCCCATCTTGTCTTCTAGCTCACTGATGCAGTCCTCTGTTTCTTCTAGTCTAATCTTGATGCTTTCTATTGAGTTCTTTACAGCAGCGATGTCATTTTTCATTTCTTCTTGGTTCTTCTTCATTTCCTCTTGGTTCTTGCTCATATTGTCGAATTTGTCTTCCATTCTTTTCAGCCACCTTATGACCATTTCTCTGAATTCTTTTTCTGGAAGGTTGCTTGCCTCCATTTCGTTTACTTCCTTTTCTGGTGATGCCTGCTTTTCTTTCATATGCGGGCTGTGTTTTTGTCTCCCCATGGTCTCTCTTCTCTGGGTGTCTGGTTATGTAGTTCTCTCTCTCCTTATCCTAGGCGAAATCTGACCTTTCCGTGGTGGAGTGTAGAGCTCCTCTGAACCCATGTGTTTGCGCCAATTGGGGAGCGTTGTTCTGGGGCTCGCAGCTGTTCTGTGGGTGCCCTAATAGTTATTTTCTTATGTTTGGAGAAAGCTTCTGGAACCCAACATATACCATCTCTCTGCCTTTTGGGCAATTTAAACTTTAGAGTTGGCTTAACACAAAACTAAAGTTACAACTTATAAGAATATTTATTGCCTAGGTAGGATACACAAAGAAAAGTCAGCTTTCAAGTCAGACACTTGGGGGTTTTAGCCCTCATTACTCCACATATAAATTTTATGATATTGAATAAGCCTTAACTTCCACATTGTTAGACTATAAATAATAAAATTTACCTTACAGAGAAATTGAAATTATTAAAGAAGATGAGGTTTATAAAGAACCTAATACAATATTTAGTATATATACATAGTGTACCTTCAAGAAATATTGAAAATAATAGTAATGAAAAACGAATATAATTAAGAAGATATTCACTAAATTTAAAACATTGGAGTAAGATTATGCTGCCAGTTTGTATTACCTTTTTCTAAGTTTGAAGCCAATCATTCAAAAGAAGCAAATGAATAATTGGGAGGTTTGTCCCTATTCTTTAATCATTCAGTGGTGATTAATGAGAATATCCTATTAACCAGACACAGTACAAGACAAAATATAAAGCAGTGATTTCAAAAACATAGTCCTCGTGAATCTCATAAGTGCATACTAAGTAGAAAAAATAAGGAATAAAATATGATGAATGAGGGTCTCTAGTTGGGTTTTCACCAAAAGGAGACCCTGAGATAAGAACTGAGCTACAGGTAATTTATTTGGTACATGGTCCCAGAAAACAAGGTAATGGAATGGGGAAGTGAGAAAAACCAATAAAGGATGCCTTAAATAATACTGTATTGTATGCTTGAAATTTGTTAAGATAGTAGATCCTAAGTCTTCTCAAAGCACACATATCTATGTGAGGTGATATGTTAATTAGCTCACTTTTGGTAATGATTTCAGAATGGATACATATTTCAAATTATATACCTTAAATATATATAATTTTCATTTGTCAATTAGATTTCAATAAAGCTGGGGTGGCGCGACTCAAACAACCCCCCCCAAAAAAAATGCCTGGATAAATAGGTTACCATGTGGGCTACTGAGAATAAAACCCACTGCAGACCCTCAGAGAGACAATGTAGTACAACCTTGGAATTTTTCCCCAAGAGGAGAAAAGGCTGGGTTGTGTATCCACTGAATCCTGCCCCTAATTGGTTGAAGTTTGTTTCTTAGGGCAGTAATTCTAGTCCTTCCAGTCCTCACCACCCATAAGCCAAGCAAACACTGTGGCCTAAGAAAAATCTTCCTGCAGAGGCACAAATGTTTCAGATAGCAAGCTAGCTGCCTGTACAGAAAATTGCCCATCAAAGCTGCAGGTAGGGCCGAAACCGGTTTGGCTCAGTGGATAGAGCGTCGGCCTGCGGACTGAAGGGTCCCGGGTTCGATTCCGGTCAAGGGCATGTACCTTGGCTGCGGGCACATCCCCAGTGGGGGGTATGCAGGAGGCGGCTGATCGATGTTTCTCTCTCATCGATGTTTCTAGCTTTCTATCCCTCTCCCTTCCTCTCTGTAAAAATATCAATAAAATATATTTTAAAAAAAAAAAAAAAAAAAAAAGCTGCAGGTAGGGACCAACAGAATTTTCTATGCATGGATCGCCACTCAAGATAGGGTGTTCAACAAAGTCCTTCCTGAGCAATAGAAATGTGATAAGAGAGACAAAGTAAGGTAGTGAGCCCTGCACAGATCTAGGTATAGAGCATTCTAAGCAAATTACAAGACCCTGAGACAGAAGCAAGTTTGGCTTATTCAAGAAAGCTTGGGTGCTTGTAGTAAAACGAGCAAGCAGAGAGAGCTAGGAGGTAGAGGTCAGAGATGATCTGCCAGCTGACAGATCATTCAGGGCTTTGTAAGCCATAGTACAGAGTTTGCACTTTATTCTAGATGAAGTGAAGATCCACTGAAGGGGGTGCTGAGCAAAAGAGTGATGTAGATCAACTTACCTTTTAAATTCTAACTTCTACTGGGAAAATGGACTATAGGGAGGTAAGAGTGCAAGGAGGAAGAACAGTTAGGAGGTTAATACAATATTCAAGGAGGATGAGTTTAGTATCAGTAAAAATGGTGAGTAGGAAATAGATTTGTGATGTATTTTATACAGTAGAGCAAACAGTTCTTTCTAACAAAAAAAGAAGATTCAGAGTTCTATGACTAAAAATAGTCATGGAAATAAAAACCAAAAGAAGAATATTTTGGTCACTGAAAAACTGAAAGAGTAAATCCCATTTTTATGGAAGTTCCATAACTGGCTATATCAAGCACTGTTGGGAAAACAAGGGAGGAAATATAAAATGGCAGAGTTGCATCACAGTAGGTGGCCCTCTCTCCAGATCAATGCCTGAAGCACGAGAAACTGGAGATCAACCAGGCCCTCACGGTATCCATTCCAATAGGTACCAAGAAAGAAATAGGGATAGACGTGCTCTGTCCTTAGGTGGACTTGTTATCACTGGCATTGATGAGAATTGCTGAGCCATGGTGCTGATAAAAGGAAGACAATTTTAAGTCAATTTTATTATTGTTTGTATATTCTTACAATACAGGACTTCATTGCCTGTACCAAGAGTGAATCACTGACAGCAATTTTTCTTGGTGGCTGCTGCTGACACCCAAAAAATAGAATGAGTATTAAGAAATAATAATAACAAATAAGCTTTATTGTATGCTAAGTGCCTGGAGCTCTAAGTGTTTTACACTTTTATCAACAATTTTAATACATTATTTAATTAATTCTTATAATAACACTAAGTAGTAGATTCGGTTACTATTCCCATTTCATAAATGAGAAAATCTAAAGTTAGAAAAGTTTAAGAAACTTGATCAAGGTCACACAATTGCTAAATGGCAGGGTAGGGATTCAAACCTTTGTCTGACTAACTCTAAAACATGAGCTCTTAACCATTCATTATTCATTCAATTTAGAAAATACAGTATGATTTAACATGATTTATAGATTGGAAATTCATAATTTTAACTTTCCACTAGCCAGCCCAATATTGTGATTGTGTTTAATATTGCAGAGGCATGAATTAATCAAACATGTGCTGAGGGGTCCTGTAGGTGAGACAATCTCACTTCACTCATCAATGAGCCTGGTCTCCCCCATGTCCCAACTCAGGGAGAGGATGGCCATCATCACTCATCGTGCTTAATGAATAAGTTGTGTGAAGTGACACCAAAGTTGCTTCTTTGTGAGGGGAAAAATGGACTCTCAAAGAAGACAACTGCTTTTGTTGTCAACACAATTAAAAAGGAATTGAAAATATCTAAGTAATTGTTTACGAGAAAATGCAAGTTTTGAATAGCTTCAATAATGAACAATGCTGTATCCTTTTGTGTTCACATCTGGGGCAGGAACAGTTGTAGCTGGCTTCTCTAAAATTTAGAGATATAAAGTAACTTATCCAAGGCTAAGGAGCTGTAAAGAAACAGAGCACTACACATACTACTGTATTTTCTCAGAAGAAATGATGAACAGAGTTAAATTGGTATGTTGGCAGTAAACTTTCACAAACTGTAGAGGCAACTTCCCCACCCCAGCCATATTCCTGTACTTTCCTTCCATGGGTAAAGTAGTTAATATAATTGTTCCCAAGTCCCAGAAACTATCATGGGCCACTGCATGTTAACATTCATAGAGTAGCAACTTGGCACTACATCTACCTGATGGAACAACACAGACCCTGCCTGCGTTCTAGTTCTCTCACTTTCTCCACACCTTCAGTAGGTTGGGTACAGTTTAGCCAAAGCCTGACCTGCTCATGCACTCAGCAGAAGAGGTGGTAAGAGCTTCACCCAAGGCCTCAGGCCTAAGCCAAAAGTACCCACCTAATCTTTACCAGAGGCTCCTATTAGGGAATCAGGTACTTGTACAGCTAATGACAAAGTGGTACGTTGCATCCCAATCTGCTTTGTCCCCTGTGTGTACAGCCCCCTCGGGAGCCTCACAGAAGGATCAATTGGTAGTACAGGATTCATGACAAAGCACCATAAACATCTTCCCCATATTATAAAGCCAATGTGACAGCCTGTTTACCAAGTTACAACCAAATGTCAGTTAGTGATAATTATTGCTTATGATACCAAGGAAACAATGATTACATGGTGAGGCAACCGTGTTATCGCTCCTGCACCTGGATCTAATACCTGTCATCACAGTGGCAACAAGAGGGATTAGGCTTCTCTCTGCTCCAATGCTTCCATGGTGATGTTTTCATCTACTGGATGAAAAGGTTCCCTGTCATTGTCATAATATAGCTCGATAGGCTTTAAGAGTTCTGAAAGGTGATGCTGTGCATTTTTATATCATCTTTTGATTTTGAAAAGGTTGGAGGTATTTTTCCCAGGACAAACCTGGAAACTCAAAGCTGATGACAGAGGAGATCCTTTCTGGAGCCTCAGGTAGTGAATAGACTTCAGTGACTGATTCCAAGTCTGGGCTCTGTCACCTGCTAGCTTAAAGACCTTGAACAGACAGCTAGTGGGCCTTGTCATCTCACCTCTCCAAGTCTCCTCAGCTATAATAAACACCTTACAGGATCACTGGAAGGATTAAATTAGATTATGCTTTATACAAACCCTCACACTGAGTGGGTGCTCAGAATGTCAGTTTATTACTATTATAGCAGCTTTGCTCCAAACCCTAGCAGAGACCCCCATTTCCCCTTATTTTCCTTGGTATATTTTTCTTAAATTTATACAAAATCTAAACAGCCAAGAAAGTCAATCTCTGGATTGAGGGGAAAGAGAACTAGAAGGCCACTCTGCTTGCTCCTAGAAAATACCTATGATTTCCTCAGCTAAAATGAAAGGATGCCTCATGGTTCTGTATGGGTCAGCTCAGCTCACCAGGAGAAGTGTATGTTGGACCTGAAACCAGCTAGTGACTAAAATCATTACCACCACGAACCATTCACTTGACCTTGTCTTCTATGTGGCACCTCATAGCCCCAAGCAAGGCATTTGGATTATCTGGCAATGAACATCTTGAATTACCATTTACCAACAAAGTCCCTTCATTTAAGCCATATTACAAGACTGAGATTGGACATTATTATCCTCCTTTCACAGGGATAAGGAATCTGAGACTCAGAGAAGTTATAACAAACCAAAGTTCACACTATCAGGAAGTTGAGATTTGACCCAGTCTTCTGTTCACAGACCCAAGTCTTTCCCTGACTGCTCATCTGTACAAGAGTCACATCAAAGAGGTTGATGCTCTGACCAAGCCAAAAGGCTTAGGTCATTTTCAGTAAAAGGAATTCCATTGTCCTGACAAAGTACTTTAATGCAGAATGTATTTTTGTTGTTGTTAATCCTCACCGGATAATATTTTTTCCAATTGATTCTTGGAGAAAGTGGAAGGGAGAGAAGGAGAGAGATCAATTGGTATCAGTTGGTTGCCTCCCGCTTATGCCCCAACCCAGGCCAGGAACCAAACCTGCCACCCTTCAGTCTGAGGGCTGATGCTCTGACCTCTGAGCAAATTGGCCAGGGCTAGAATGTTTGTTTTTAATGATCATAAACAAACAAGAAAAAGCTGTGATTACTTTTAAGATTGAATAAGGCAGGTTTTTAACATCTTTCAGCTAAAACACAGCTTTTAACTCAAATATTTGCATTCACAGTGGTTCTAGAGTCTAGTTATGAGCCAAATCAAAGCAGCAGAACTCAGTGACAGAAGCAGCATAAGTGGCCTCCTGGTCCCTTTTTATGGGTTTCTACTTCCCCATCATCTGGCCAGAGTCCATTTCTCCTCCTCCCCAAAGAAGTGAACGATAAGCATTTCATCCAAGACCTTTCACATTCTGTTGTTTCTCTGGGCATTTTCTGCCACTTTTATAGGTTATGCACCATTGGAATCAGTAGCCCCCTGGGTCATAGAAATATGGTTGAGGGAATATGATGTTTGCTCAAAAGTGTACCTGATTTATCAAGCTGATAGGTATAGACAGAATTATACAATTCTGCAAATGTCCTGAGGTATAATCAGAATGCTTTAAAAAGCAATGCCATTTTCATTTCCAATTCTCCCTAAGCCTCTCTCCTTCAAGAGCCAGATCTCTAACGCATGCTTTACAAAGCCCCAGCTCCACACCTGGTCAAATGGACCACCCTCCTTCTGGTAGAGAATCTTCCTGCTTCTTTATCTTACCTGAAGCCAGGTCTCCCATAGTTTGCCTGCCATCCTATATAATAAAAGCCTAATATGCTAAGTGTCCAATCATCCGTTCAACCAATCAAAGTGTAATATGCTAATAATATGCTAAGGCCATTTAACCGCTCACTATGACATGCACTGACCACCAGGGGGCAGACAGTCAACCGGTCAACCAGTAGCTATGACGTGCACTGACCACTAGGGGCAGATGCTCCGACTGGTAGTTTAGCTTGCTGCTGGGGTCTGGCTGATCAGAACTGAGTGAGACCAGCCGGACACACCATAGAGCCCTCCCACAGTCCCTCCCCAGCTGGCCAACCTCCCGCGTCCCTCCCCAGCCCTGATCATGCACTGGTGGGGTCCCTTGGCCTGGCCTGCACCTTCTCACAATCCAGGACCCCTTGGGGGATGTCAGAGAGCCAGTTTCGGCCAGATCCCGCAGGCCAGGCCAAGGGACCCCACTGGTGCACGAACTCGTGCACCAGGCCTCTAGTAGTAATATATATATACTACAGGCCCAGCGTGTGAAATCGCGTGGGACCCCAGACCTGCCACTCTGCGAGACCCATCAATGCACCTCCTGGTGACCAGTCGTTACAGTGTTATGGCCACAGGCTTTTTTTAATATAGATGTCTATATATATATATATATATATATATATATATATATATATATACACACACACACAGGGTTTAGTAAGAATAGATTTACAGTTGTCCATATGAAAAATAATAGAATATAATTAATAAATTATAATACAAGAATAAACTGTTTCACATACAACTGTAAACCTACTTTTGCCCCACCCTGTATATACAAGAATAAACATAGTAAGACAAGTCAGATTGGTGAATGTGTATCTGGTAAATTTGATAAAATGCTAAGACTGGATATGTGGAGTTCAAGCTCTAACTTTGTACCCATTAGGATCTGGAAATTTTGTAAGTTTTTGTAACTTTATTCACCCACTATTTCAGCAAACATGTATGAAGTATGCAATTTTTAAAAGACCCTGTGGCAAGGCTCAAGAATAAAAAAATGAAGAAATAAAGGAGCAATGTTTCTGACATTAGTGTTTACAGTATGTAGATGGTGATAGGTAAGGAGCAGAAAGGATGAAAAGGCAATGTAAATAAACATGGCAATGTGGTAAATGTTATACAGAATGAGCTGTATGATGTTGTGGGATTATATTATTTTTATTGATTTCAGAGAGGAAGGTAGAGGAAGAGAGAGATAGAAGCATCAATGATGAGAGAGAATCATTGATCGGCTGCCTCGTGCATGCCCCCCACTGGGGATTGAGCCCACAACCCAGGCATGTGCCCTTGACCAGAATTGAGCCTAGGACCCTTCAGTCCACAGACTGGCATTCTATCACTGAGCCAAACCGGCTAGGGCTAAATAGTGTTTTGAAGGCAGACAAGGAGAGGAGAGGCATTCCAGGCATAGGGTGCTCCATATGCAAAGAAATGGTACTTTAGATAGACAAAAATATTATTCCCAGGACCAAGAAAAGTGCTTAGCAGGAGAAAAGTAATGAATGAATATGTAATTAATTAATTAAGTGTTCAGAAGCATCTTTATTCTGCAGCAATGCTTCAGAGGAAAAGACCCTTGAAGATCAGACAGATAGGCACTATGTATCCCCAGCCCTGGCCAGTGCCTGTGCATAGGTACCAATCAATATTGTCCATTGATAAATGAATAAATGCATGAAAAGGAATCTGTAGTTAAAAGACCTAGAAATAAAATTCCACTATTTTCTGTAATTCTGTGATATTTGAAAAATTATTAAACTTCTGTTTACTTAATAACTTATTTAGAATACATCCATTGGTTGATTCTTATATGTGCCCTGACCGGGGATAGAATCTACAACCTTAGCATAAGGGAATGACACTCTGACCAACTGAGCTATAATAGTGTTTCTCAAACTTAAATGTTTATGTGAATCACCTGGGGATCTTGTTACTTCAGATTCTGACTCAGTAGGTCAGGCTTGGAATTCCATATTTCTAATACGCTCCAGATTATGTCAACACTGCTGGTCTGAGGACCACATTGAGCCAGGAAGGTTTTAAAAGATCTAATGAAGCACATAAGAACTTTGTGAGCTGTTAAGCAGGTAGAAGTTAGTTGCTGCTATTACTGGTGGCAGTGAGGTTCTTGGGGTACCACTGGAGTAAGAATTATGGAGGACCCCATGGGAGGATGAGGAATTGTAGAAAGCTTTATTTCTGTGAAATTAAATCCCTGAGTTTCCAAAGTCCCATTTCCCTTAGTGCAGTCATAAAATAAGTATAGCTGTGGCTTCTAAAGGGCTAAAATCAAAGCCAGTGTCCAGGGTTTCCTTTCCATGTTAGAGCTGAATCCAGTCCAGCATCAGGCTAGCTTAGCTTGTGTTTCCTGCTACAGTCTATTAATCCATTGCGTGTGGGGTCCGCCTGGTCATGGACCATATGGGTGAATGCAAGAACACCAAGAGTCACAAGAGCAACAAGAGAGAGCAACCAGAGCAACAAGAAGGAGAACTCCTTTGTTTAGGGGATATGTATTCCCAAATTTCCAAGGCCTTGTAGTGGCCATGTCCATTCTGGCCAATGATATCTGTTCCCAGATGTCCCCAGGCACCTTCCCTAGTCACCCCAATTTCACTGTGCATGTGTCTATTTCCCCTTTGATGGAGCTCTTCCCCCAGTGATCTACAGGGAAGGGGCTGGTGGTTCCCTGGGAAGTGTGAAGATGCAGTTTCTTGGTGAAGCTGCCCAAATGACAGGCCTATAATGTCTGGCCTCCCCTTTTGTTCCTTTCCTAGCCTATATAATAAAGAGCTAATATGCAAATTGACCATCACTCCAACACACAAGATGGCCACCTCCATGTGGTCAAAGATGGCTGCCCCCCTGTGGACACAAGATGGCCGCCACAAGATGGCCAGCAGGGGAGGGCAGTTGGGGGTGACCAGGCCAGCAGCAGAGAGCAGTTAGGGGGAACCAGGTCTGCAGGGGAGGGCAGTTAGGGGCAACCAGGCCATCAGGGAGGGCTGTTAGGGGCAACCAGGCCGGCAAGGGAGGGCAGTTGGGGGGGACCAGGCCTGCAGGGGAGGGCAGTTGGGAGGGACAAGGCCTGCAGGGGAGGACAGTTAGGTGCAACCAGGCCTGCAGAAGAGGAAAGTTAGGGGTGACTGGGCCAGCAGGGGAGGGCAGTTGGCAGTGACCAGGCCTATAGGGAAGGACAGTTAGGGGTGACCAGGCCAGCAGGGGAGGGCAGTGAGGGGCAATCAGGCCAGCAGCAGAGCAGTTAGGCATCAATCAGGCTGGCAGGGGAGTGGTTAGGGGGTGATCAGGCTGGCAGGCAGAAGCAGTTAGGGGCAATCAGGCAGGCAGGCAGGCAGGCGAGCGGTTGGGAGCCACCAGTTCTGAATTGTGAGAGGGATGTCCGACTGTCCATTTAGGCATGATCCCCTGGGCCTAAACGGGCAGTCAGACATCCCTCGAGGGTTCCCAGATTGGAGAGGGTGCAGGCTGGGCTGAGGGACACACCCTCCTCATGCACGAATTTCATACACCAGGCCTCTAGTTATTAATAACTAGATAATTACAATGGTATCACTGCTATATAATCAGTTATTTTTATTAGTTATGATGGCCATATATTCAAATTTTCTATCTTTTAGTTTCTTTTTAGTATTCTTCTAATATATACATATATATATATACATATATATGTATATATAAAACTTTATTTTTATTGTTAACTCTATTACAGATGTCCCCATTCCCTCCTCTTTGCTCATCTCCATCCAGCCCCCACCACCCTCTTCCCTCTGGCCATCACCACACTGTGTGCATATTTTTTGGCTAACCCCTTCATCTTCTTTCATCCAGTCCCTCCCACCACCCTTCCCTCTCACAGCTGTCAGTCTGTTCCATGTACTCATGCCTCTGTTTCTATTTTGTTGGTCATTTTATTTTGTTCATTAGACTCCACATATAATGAGATGATATATTTGTCTTTTTCTGACTGGCTTGTTTCACTTAGCATAATAATCTTCAGGTCCATCCACGCTGTGGCAAAAAGTAACATTTTCTTCTTTTTTGATTTGCAAAAATATAACTTCCACTCAACACTAGCATAAATATACTATTCTACTTCCTTCTAGATTTTTGCAGGCTTTAGAAGAAATACTTAACTCTTTGATCCCACTGAAAATTATCATGTTGTATAGAATAAGGTAGCAATTTGAGTTAATATATTTTATACTGGTATTCAACTACCTAATAGAACATTCAATAATCATTTCTTTTCTCATTATTATAATACTTTTGTTAAATCTTGAGGCACTAGCTATACTCAGTCTCTCCTTAACAAATATCAAATCTACTAAAGTAATTTAAATCTGTTTCTGAATTTATCAAATGTTCAACTCCATATCATGTGGTTTTGATAATTGTTATTTTCTAAAATGTTTTAAAATTTTATATAGCAATAACATTGTTATTGCCTTAAAAAGTTTTAAAAAGCTTTTGGTATTGTCCATTCTTACATAAGGATTGCATATAAAAATTTTCAAGGTCGATGGAATATTCTACAAAGGTTCGAATACTGCATAGAAATAAATATGAGCAAGAGGCTATTACTATATTTATGATAATCAGTGTTACCTGCCTGGAAGAGGACAGAGCTCTCTTTTTATTCTTATTTTCTTTTGCTTCTCCTTTTGAGGCTACATAAATTGTTTCCATTTTTAAAAAAACACCTATTGTGTTTTAGAAAAAAACATCAAGTATAAATATAGAAGTAATAGGTAATGTGGGAGGTGGGGGCATTGGCTAGTTTCATGTATTTTTTCAGTCATTTCCAAGCTTTGTATTAATAGAATATAAGTAAAAATGCAGTTGAGTGTTGCAAATTTGTTGTATATCCTATGTCTGCTGTCTTATTGTTTTCAATAATTTTGGTTGAATATTTAGTTGTACAACCAAGGTATCTGCAAAAAGGACTCATTTGTTTCCTATGGTCATTTTTTTCTATCACTGAAAACACTTTATTGACTGCCAAGTATGTGCTGGACACACTGGACACATGCTATTCTCTGCTAGACACAAAAGGTTCCAAAACAAACCACAACAACAATAAAAAAGCAGCCCTTTGAATTGTCCGGCACCTGACAAAAACACACACATGAGCAAGCTAGTAATCGAAAGCACAGGATGGTAAGGAGATTTCATTGTTAAATATAGGAGGCCATGTATTTTCTGCAGGAAAGAAGCTCCCAACATCTTGGACCAGCATCTACAGAAAAAGACTACCAGCTGTTTGAACTTCTTACACAAAGCAAGTGCGTGCTAAGGGGCACCAGCAGCAAACTGCAGTGGATGACCTGATGGCTCACTGTGGAGTCCCTCCACAGGAATTGTCCTTCACTATACCCAGGGTTATAACCTCCCCCCACCTCCCACCCTTTTTATCCCTCTGCTCACATCAATGACTGATTGATGAAAGGTACAAAAGCGGCCACAAGGGGAGACATCTCTGTAGGACCACACCTAGGATTGACCAAGGCCTCTATTGTAATTGGTCTCAATGCACCATGTCCCTCTACTCACTCCTGCTTCCTCACTCCCTTACCTATGGGTGGTCCTACAGGTAAATCTCTATCCCAGAGTCTCTTTCTCAGGACTCTGTCCTGTCTTAGTTATATATTTGTTATTCCTTTTTTCCTTTTTTTGTTTTGTTTTGTTTTGTCTCTCCTCTCAGGCATAAAAGTAGGGCTCTTCGCTGCCATTACACTTTCATATCTCCCAGACCTAAACTAGGTCTCAGCATATAGGTGATGCACAATAAAAAATTCCTGAATAAAATAATAGAATTGGGACCCCCCTTTTTTCTCTAAATACATCAAAGGCTGGCCCCTACCCCTAATTCTCAGAAGGCAGCTGAGAGTTGCTACCTAAGAGACCTCCTGGAAACTGCCTACCTTCTGTGCAGGTCTCTGCACATTGCCTGCTCCTGGATTCCCATTGCTTGAGGAATCCTTCCTACTTCCTGTTTGATCTCCCCGCTGCTGACACTTGCCAGAACCCGAGGTCGGAGCCCTTCTCTCTATTTACCATCTTTTCCTTCTTGTCTCTGCTCCATCACCCAGAGTTGACTTCCTCCCTGTACCCATCTCCAGTAAGTGGCTGGGGCAAAATTCATACCCAGAGATATCTGATTTCAGAATTACATTCTGTCCACTTTCCCATTCTGTCACTCAAGCCATAGCAATTACAGTACAGCCATGCTTATAACAAGCATTTGCATGTCACCTCACAGTTCACAAAGCACTGGTATATCACAGGTAGGCCAATGCTGATTAACATTAATTGCATGGCATATGACCTTTGTTGTCAGTATGGCCTCACCTACCCCTCCAAGAAATATCTAATGAGTTGGAAATCTCTTCTAACTATGATTTTACCTCAAAACAAATATACTTACTAGTAAAATTCAGAAATCATAAATTACAATAATCAAATTGGTAGTGTCCCACAGACCCCAGGATTCCCCATTCTGCCTAAACTTCAATCTGTAGCTGCCCCTCACTTCACTCAGTGGGCTGAGGAGAGAAACCTCCTTCTGGGTCATTTTCCCAGAGCCTCCATTTTAGGCACCATCTAGAGGCCTCTTCCCACAGGTCTCCTTGCTTATCTCTGACATGACTTCAGCTGTATACATGGTCCCAGGGGTCATTGTTGAATCTTCTGCTCTCCCCTCATCTTCTCCTCGTGAAAGAAACACGGAGTAATTGCAATCCTTTTACCTTTGGAAGCCATCCAGCTGTTCTTAGCTCGTTACCATCTTCTTCCTCCACAGCTGTTCCTCCTCTAGACAGTCACCTCAGCTTTCTTTGGCATGGTTTTTCCTAATAAGGTTTCCATCCACATTTCTGAATTACAGCCATGTTAGACTATACCCAATAGAAAAATCCTCCCAGGAGGCTGGGGCAAGATAGCTACCATGCTAATCAGCATTTATCAAGGAAAAAACTCAGTGATTTATCCAAATTCACATTAAGTAACAGAACAAGAACCTGGCCCTATATTTTCTAGCTCGAGATCCTTTGGCCCAACCACTGCAACATCCTGACATGGCATAGCAACAGCAACATCGCCTGCCTCGTTCACCATGTGCTTAACACTGACCTACGCTGCTATCATACACTAACCCATTGAACCTGTTTTCATGGAATAGGTAAGTGATATTCCCCACATCTCACCTATAAGAAAACCGAGGTTCAGAGAGTTATGTGTGATCTGCAGCCTGGCCACATAATCAGGAGCTGAGATCTGACTGAGTCCCAGGTGCCTGCCTGCCATGGTACAAAATGCAGCTATTGTGCAGGAGCCACCCCCACTTGTTGGTTTCATTTGTGACTTTATGTCCCTGGGATGCACTGTCTGTCCAGAGCCACCATGATTCATATGGGCCTTGTCACCTATTCTCACCTGACACTTTATAAAATGCAGCTACTTCTCTATTCATTCTTGTTTACTCAAGTAATATGGAAACATTTCTTTCAGACAAATTCCCAGTTGAAAACTTCCTCCCAGACACCACATGTCATTTGCCATTATCTTCAATCCAGCAATATGTTAAAAGAAGGAATGGAACTGGTAGGTATTGGATGTTCACCTTGCATCAACTGTAACACATGGTTCACGTAGTATAAACAACAATTCATAAAGCAGATATCATAAACCCATTTTACAGTGAAGTTATAAGGTTCAGGAAATGTAACTCACCCAGGATCACACAACTTCCAAATGGCAAATAATTCAGATGCCGATCCATCTGACTCTAAAGTAGAATGCTGTTCCTATCACACAGGAGTCCAATACAACAATTGTACAGGGAATTACCTTTAAGCAACAACACAAAATTTCTAGACTATCTTTTGCATTTTCTCAAAATTGCACTTTTTTCCCCAAGACTTCTCTGTAAATCGGAGGCATTTTGAATATTAATAATAATTTTAAAAAGTCAAATACACATAACTTCAAAGGACCAGAGAGCAGACATCAGAATTCATCTAATTTGTTAGAAAGACTATTTGATACCTTGTACTGAGAAATCATGTTTACTGCATATATTGCTGGGAGCAAACTAAGAAGATTTCAAAGTTAATTTCCTTCATAAATAATATATGACCAAGTCTAACACACACACACACACACTCTCTCTCTCTCTCTCTCTCTCTCTCTCTCTCTCTCACACACACACACACACACACACACACACACACACACACACACACACACACGCCTTTGCCTCAGGACTTCATTTCTGGGCTACTAGCACCATCTATCGGGCCCTGTGCTGCCTGCAGCAGCTCCTGGCGCTGAGAACAATGTGCAGCAAGTCTCAGCTAGTGCCTTCGCATTTGCCTGGTATGATTGTGGCTCTCTGGGCCAGAAAAGAATGAAACTTAACGTCACAGCAGATGTCCTTTACATGGATTCATCTCAAAGGACTGCTCTTGTTTTTCTTCAAAAAGGATGCCTTGTTTCTAAGAGCACAGCCATAAGGCAGGGAGATCTCCCCACAGAGGACAAGAACAGCGAAGATGTGATTCTGCCAGGAAAATGTAGGCAGAGAAAAACAGGAGGCAGAGAAGAATGCTTTAGCTGAGACAGCCTGTGAAACTGGTAAGAGAAGAATGAGGGTGCAGGGTTCTGCAATGCAGCCAGCACAAACCCAGCAGATCCTGATGGAAAGCCTGCTATCCACCAGGCAATGTGGGAGGCGTTTTTACATCTTCAGGGCTCTCAGCCTGGTCCTTAGATGGACTTTCAGGACCCTGTGGACCCTCCCAACTTTTATGTAACAAATCTTTCATGTGTTTTGTGGTTTGTTTGTTTTTAAATTTCTCAATGCATAGAGAGCTCACTAGTTTATCAAGGTGCCAACACACTAAAGGCTAACCCCCGACACTGTCACCTCAGAAGACAAAATCATGTAAGCAAAGAGCATGGATCTGGGAGGTATACAGGCTAACTGTGAATCTCCTTTGCCACTTCTTAGCTGCATGACCTTGAACATGCACACACAGACACACTTAAATTCTCTACCTCTCAGCTTCCCCATTTTAGGATGCAGATAAATGGCACCTGGGAGTAGGGATACAACTTGCTAGATCCCAGGGGATATTGGAGCCAGAGCTCTAAGCACATGCCTCCTGGAGCCCAGCAACTTTTTCACTAGTTTCCATTTTCTTCCCTATTATGAGAACCCTATTATGCTTGGTGCATGGTCAACACAAAAGGACAGTTCCCTAAACAAGGCCAGATTCATGGGCTAGCAACCTGTGCACTTCGTGTGAGGCTCTATCCTTAGGAGGGCTCCTGCACCTTGGGGCTCTGCAGTCATCGTCTTGAAATTCTTAATAATTTTGTCTTTGAATTGATTTTTTTATAAGTGATGTCTGATGAGACAATGGAGCATGGGGAAAGGAAGGGGCTTGGATCCTCAGCTCACACATGGTCCAGCATCTGGCCACCTCCCCACCTTCCCCAAGAGACTCTTAGCCTCCCTCCCCAGTTCTCACGTTTCCACCCCACCCCTCTAACCTCCTTCCTTGCCCTGGCCAGCTGCAGGCAAACCTCCATCCCCAGCATCACTCACCAGGTCTCAAGGCCCTATTTTTTCGTCCCCTCCCTTCACGTCTCCTTAAGGGGAGGGCAGGGTACAAGTAGTGGATGATCTGGGGGTGAGGCAAAATAGCATCCATCCCTGCCAAGGGCTAAGAGCACCACAGTGAGTTTTGTGGGCAATTCTAAAGGGGCCTCTCCTCCACGCCCAATCCCAGCACCAGGCATGGTCCTTGCATGGAAGTTACTTGGGCTCTGCTCTTGGCCATGAGGATTAGAGGATCCATGGGAAGAGGAGATTGACTACTTAACCCTGCCAGGGCCTCACATTTTCATTTTGCATTGAAACTCACAAATTATGTAGCCGGCCTTGTCCTTAAAGAAAAATACATGTATTTTTTTAATATTGAGGAATAAATGCTAATAAGTTGCTATTACTTGAACTCATGCTTTCTGCTAAATCCTCTGTCTGCTGGCACTAGCACTCTGGCCTCACATTTTATATCATCAATTCTTTTGGGTTGAAAGTGCAAACAAATAAAAATTCAATTTAACAAAAAAGAGACTATAATATAACACTTCACTAAAGATGTCCTATCACATGGAACCATATGGCACGTCTATTTTTAAAATTGAGGGCAGAGAAATAAGCCAGTTGGGATAACTCTAATATTTCCCCTTGACTGGACTGTCGCTTCTACACTACAGCTCTGTTCTGGTAGTTAGCACTGACCCAAAGGCCTACTGGGGATTAGTTCACTTTATGGACTAAACAGCTAAAAAGCTTTCTTCTTCTTTCCACATTTTTGTTGTTGTTTTTTTCTTGAGAAAATAGACTGCAAGCTGTATTTTCTAGTCTCAGCCAGAATGCTCATTCCATGGCATTTAATAAATAATATGCAACCATTCACATCTCAGGGGAAACTTAAAGATTTACCCACTTTCTCTCTTCTCTCCTCCTTTTTCCCAAAGCACGTGTGAGTGACTTATTCAGGCAAAATTAGAAGTTGTTTTGATGGCCCCATTCTCCCAGCTCCAAATCAGTCTTTGTTACCTCAGATCTTCAACAATATTACTACCTGGGTGAGCACCTTAAACACAAATGTAAACATTTCACTCCTGTGCATTCCAAACCTAGTGCTTAAGGAATCTGTGAGCACTAACAGAACCCAAATGCCCCTGCATTTAGGGTCCTAGAACAACTTACTGCAAGGCCAGCAGAATATAGATTTCGTTAATGGCATTCTCAGATAGATACATGCATACCCACCTACACATGCACTCCACGGGAGCTGGGCAAGGTCACAGTCCAAACCTAACTCAAAGAGAAAGGCTTTCACAGAAGCATCACAAACATTCTGCCAGTTGTGGACTCCTCCCAAGTCCATGCTTTCCTTTTACTATCAGTCATTGAACACCTTGGCTTTCTTTTTGAAAGACATAGTAAACTTTTAGTGTCTGCTTCAGTGAGACCTAGTCCCTGAGTCGGAACAGTAGAGATAACACAAGCTAATTAAAGCAATTAGCTGGGACAGAAAACAAGGCAAAGAGAAACTTCTGTGCAGAGGTCTGGCATTAGCTATCCAGCCTGGAGTGAGACAAAGAGAAGATAGGCTGATAAGGGGACAGCAAAGGCATCTGCAGTAATTACAGCCTGCTAGGGATGCCCCAAGGGAAATCTCCTTGGTATTTCCATTATAACACTCATCATACTCTATTATACTTGCAGGCTTAATTGTCTATCACTCTGACTAGACTGTGAATCCCCTCAGGGCAAAGACTTTGCTTACTTCTTTCTGCCCCATGTCTATGATTACTATGAGTAAAGTCTCTATTCCCAACTGTCTATGGAGGTGGAAAGGGCTTGAGAATATATATATATATATATATATATATATATATATATATATATATATATATATAGCTTTCATTGAAATCTGGGCCACTGGATTTTCTTAAGGCTGGAGAATTAAGATCATATTAATGGTGTTCTTTCCCTCTGATACAGTTTCCCAAGTGCCAATCCTAAGAGCAGCAACGCTTGGTCCCTAGCACCCGGAATAGAACCTGGTCCACATATGTCCTTCCCTTCTCAACATTATTTTTATCATCACCCTCTGATTAAGAAAGAGAAGGGCTCATGATCTCTGGAAGCTTCAACCAATTCCACAGACCCACCCAAGCGAATCCTCTGCCGTCGGAAGCCTTGTCCTTGTCCGTCCTCATGAAGGAGCTGGCCTATTTCATCAGCAGTCCATCCCCACCAGCCTCCCTCCACCTGAGACAGCCTATACTGAAGAACAGGATGAACGAGGCTTTGGTGCATAGCTGCCTCTTCCCCATGATTTCTGCTGGAAATACCAATAGAGACCAACTGTCCAATTTTCCATGATCCATACTGCAAGTGGGGAACATTCTCCCTGCCATCTATTACTTTTTCTCTGTCAGATTTCTCACAAGGCAAAGGGAACTGATTGTGTTTTTACATATAAATTAAATTGATAGTGGTAATAAAACACCTGAGTTGTTCAGGATACCCATGTCTGCACAAGATGAAGTAGCAGTCATCTATCAGGAATGGCAGGCCCTGCTGTCACCCCATGCCAACCCGGAGCTGACCTCAGTGGCCCTTGGAGTGTCTACTTTTCTCTCTGTCCTACACGTTTCCTTTGGAGCATGACTATGGTGTGGGGTGGGGGGAGGGGCGCAGGGGAGGGCAAACCTTGTAGAAAGCCTGTGCCCAGCAGGGCAGTGAAGTGTGGTGGGCAGAACACTCACTTTGGGGCCAGGCAGACTTGGGTAAGGACCCCATTTTGATTTCTAATAGTAAGGTACAGTTAGACAATTCACTGTTCTTCCCTAAGCCTCAGCTTCCTCAATATGTAATATAAGTTTTACAGTACCTACCTTTGAAGATTCTCATAGGATTAGGAATGTGGTATATAAAGCACCTGGCTTGCTATTGGCTATCAATAAATAGTAGTCTGTAGCAGGACATAAGAAGTCATTTGTGTCAAGCTCCAATAAAAAAACTGCATTTGTATTATTATTATTGTTGCTATTATTTTAAATCATTTTAGTAGATTATTGGGGAGTGTAGAAGATTTTTCTAGAATAAGATAATCGGGATTAGAATGGAAAGGCAATATCCATTTGGAGTAAAAAAACAAAACTAAGAATCATCAATCAATTATTATTCAAGCAGCCTTTCTCCTATGTTAGCTAGTTCCCCTTACTTAAGTTCATTCTAATTATACCTTACCTCCAAAAGGAAAAGAGGGATATATGAGAATTACAACAGTAGAACCAGACATTCTCTAGAATATTGCTCAAAGCCTGGAAGATCATTAAATATTCAACAGAGCTCTGACAACCAGGGTTTCCTGTCACTCCCTCAGTGGTTAGCCAGGCCCATGTACTCCAGTACTGTGCTATTAGTGACTTGCCTTCTGCTCCTGCTCTCCTATTTGACACCATGTCCTCTAATACTCATATCTCCTTGCTCACGAAGCCTGTTTACATGTCTCACAACGTCCTCTTTGTGTTCTCTGCTTCCATTGACAACTGCTGACTCTCTCTCTCATATTCAGCTCCTCAGTGGAGAAGAACCTTGCAGTTCAGTTTATCATTGTCAAAGATAATCACCGCCACCTGAGTAGGGAACAGTTCTTACACCAGGCTACCACAATTCAGATACCTACCCACTGTCCATTCAATTATGGCCAGGACCTCGGAAGCAAAATCCTACCTATGTATGGGAACCCCCTAGGGCTACTTCCATCTGCAGCAGGCTGTGTGCTTGGCAGGGAGTCAGCACAACAGATTCCCCTCCAAAACGTCTCTTTCCTCAGGCATTTTCATTCCAGGAAGGGCTTGTTACATGAAACAGAGAATTGATTACTGCACCAGAGGTGGCACTTATTACAGGGGACTGCTCTTTTCAGAAATTTCAGAGTAATCAGAAGACCATAGCAGCACACCTAAACCATATCCCTTGGAACAAACAACTTTGAATCATAGAAGACCTTGTATATATTTGCAAATGCAACCAAGTTAATAGAAAACCCATGTTCAGAGTTTGGATAGAATGCTCATCATATTATCAGGATAACTAGAAATTTTTCAAGACACCCCCTGAAATAACAGCTGTGTCATAGAAGCCAGATGTGATATCTGACTTACTCTGATTTTTGGTCTTGTATTTGGTAGCTCCTTCAACCAATGAGCACTTATGGGTCACATACTAACAAAAAGCAACTGCTTGCTGCCGTTTTAATACCCATGGATGATGAGGGACAGTCTCAAAATAGCTTTGGTGAATGCCAGGTGGTGAGCCTTGTAAAAATTGGTAAAACAATTCTTTCATGCCTGAAATTCACACCTCTAATTGTGATGTTCCACATTTTATTTGTTGGCAACACTTCCTAAACTCATTCCACTGCAGCTTTAAATACTAACAATTCAATAAAGCCAACGCTCTTTGCTTGTAATCTGGATGGAATTCTGTTTTATTGTGTTAAGAAAGAGGGCGCAAGAGTGGAGGGTTGAGGAGAAGAACATCTTGGCCAAACTAGGAACTTCTTTTTATAATGTTTGGAAACATCATACTGTACTTTATGGCAGTTTAAGGCAATTTGCATGACTTTATGAAATGATTAAAAGCAAAGGGACATTGTTTTAGGAAAGATCATGAGGTCAGAGGACTCAAGGGTGGCATATAGCAGCAGGAACAATCTCGCCCATGAATTGCTGCTGAATGCAGTTACCCAGCTGTCATTTCTGCAGTAGAATCAGTTTAACAATTTCATGTCTCACACCAGCTGGACTGGCCATATCTGAGCAGCCCCAGGGTGGTGCTTTGTAAAGTAGAATGCGTTGAATGAAAGGAGTGGAGAGGCTTACTAGGTACCTCCATGATTCCTGAGGCAACAAAATATTTTGCTTAGAAGAATACCTAGAAATGATCTATTTATGGGGCTCTCTCTCCAGTGAGAGAGGGCCCTTCATCTCTCTACCTCAGTACCTAACACAGAGTAAATGGTCAATGAAAGCTTATTGAATTAAATGGGGTGGGTCGTATCCAGCTCAGACATCTCTTTGAGGGATTGTTGATGACACTTTGAAACAAAAGGGGAGTATTAGCTAAGGATGACTTACTGGGAAGAGAATTTATAGTTCCTTATCATTCATGTATGTATGTAATATCATATATGTTACATACTATATATGTACATATATCAGAAAGACTATATAGTGGGTTCAGGTATCATCAGAATGATTAAGAGTCTATTTGGGAGTCATCCCAAACTACTTCTTTGCTCTTTCATTGTTGATCTTCCTCTTATTAAAGATTGGTCTATATCAGAATTGCTCCAACTTCGCTTAAAATTCCCTTCCTCGGTATTACTAAGGATCATCCCACCCTCACCCTAGTTCTCCCTGCAAAATTATACTTTTCAACCTAACTTGTTACCTCAAGAAGAGCTGTCCCGGCTGTGTGTTTGCCAGTTTCTCTGTTTGGGCAGTTGTGTAATGGGTTGAAAAGAACAGAGTCTTGGAAGACATCAGCCAAGGACTTGTGTCCAACATGTCCCTAGTTACTGAACTTCCTTAAGTCTCCATTACTTCTCTAAAACAAGCATAGTAAAAGTAGCTACCTAGTAGGGGTATTATGTAGATTAAATTAGATGATGTATGTAAAGTACTTAATACAGTTTGGGGCATATAATAAATTCTTTAAAAGCAGTAGCTGCTTTTATAAACCATTTTTCACATTACTTTCTTCTCTGAGCATTCTGAGTTATGTGCCATGTGCTGAATCCCTTTCTGCTCTTTGTGCTGATTGGCTGAAGTGAGAGGTGAAGTTAACTTTTTCATCAGCATATGAACTAAAAACAGAGCCTCTCCCAGACACAGATCACCTGATATTTCTTCTCTAATATTATTGAATACAGCCCCATTCCTAATGGTGTAACTATTGCAAACTCAACATGATATGGGCTACATTTTTAGTCTTAGCAAATGGGATTACTAATTGTCCTATAATCCACTTACAGATGAGAAGAAAATGTCTTGAACTCTGCGAATCTTAGGGAGAGTGACTCAGATTCCCTCTTTAAGTCAACCTAAATCCCAAATCCCAAGGACTATTCTTCTGGAATATTTCCTTGGCAGGTAATATTCCTTTTCTGCATAGAATGCTGTGCTTGGTCTTTTCCTGATACCTAAGGTTGGGTCAGCTGCATGTCCTGTGTCCCACAAAAACCAGCATGTAGCTAAACTAGCCTGTCACACACACTGTATCAAATCTGCCTTTTCATTTGTCTGATACTCTCTTTGTGTAACACGAACTCTTACAACCAATCTTTACTTAATCAACTCTCTGAATTAAGCATTCACCTCCACAGCCTGCTGGCTGAGGACCACTAAAGCTAACTGCTTAGGGCCGGCAGGCTGCTGGAAATGTGTTCACACATTTTCCACTTCCAACAGCTAGGTTGTGAATTTGCCAGAAGCCAGTGGTATTTTCTCCCAAATCTTTGTGTGCTTTAGTTGATACTGTTATCATGTCATTTAAATAACTATGATGCAAACCAATTAAATATGAGTGCAAAAAGCAAGTTGTTACACCAGTATCACTAAATAGAAGGCGCCATTTTTAAAATACCATTAAATTAGCAATGAGAAAAATGGTTTCAAAAATTGGGAGGCAAAACTATAAAAATTTTAAAAGATTTTGTGTTTTGTTTGCTTTCAAATACTTGTTTTAGCTACATTTTAATTAAATCAATATGGTTATTGTAAGGGATTCATGTAAGTAAAATGACTGGAATCTTCTTTTAGCAGACTTATAATCAAAGAAAAAAATGTGACCCTACATGAAAAGATTAATGATTAAATATTCTCTTGACTGTTTCAAGTTAAAATAAAATGTTTAAGTTATATATATATACACTAGAGGCCCGGTGCATGAAATTCGTTCACAGAAGGGGTGGTCCCTCAGCCCAGCCTGCACCCTCTCCAATCGGGGACCACTTGAGGGATGTCCAACTGCCTGATTAAGCCCGATCCTGGTGGGATCAGGCCTAAATGAGCAGTCGGACATCCCTCTCACAATCCAGGACTGCTGGCTCCCAACTGCTCACCTGCCTGCCTTCCTGATTGCCCCTAACCACTTCTGCCTGCCAGCCTGATCACCCCCTAACCACTCCCCTGCCAGCCTGATTGATGCCTAACTGCTCCCCTGCCAGCCTGTTTGCCCCTAACTGCCCTCCCCTGCAGGCCTGGTCCACCCCAACTGATCTCCCCTGCAGGCCTGGGTCGCCCCAAACTGCCCTCCCCTGCAGGCCTGGTCCCCCCCAACTGCTCTCCCCTGCAGGCCTGGGTCCCTCCCAACTGCCTTTCCCTGCAGGCCTGGTCGCCCCCAACTGTCCTCCTCTGCCGGCTTGGTCACTCCTAACTGCCCTCCCCTGCAGGCTTGATCACCCCCAACTGCCCTCCCTTGCAGGCCTGGTCCCTCCCAACTACCCTCCCCTGCTGGCCTGATCGCCCACAACTGCCCTCCCTTGCAGTCCTGGTCCCTCCCAACTGCCCTCCCCTGCTGGCCTGATCGCCCACAACTGCCCTCCCTTGCAGGCCATCTTGTGGTGGCCATCTTGTGTTCACATGGGGGCAGGATCTTTGACCTCATGGGGGCAGCCATCTTGTGTGTTAGAGTGATGGTCAATCTGCTTATTACTCTTTTATTAGATAGGATAGAGGCCTGGTGAACAGGTGGGGGCCAGCTGGTTTGCCCTGAAGGGTGTCCCAGATCAGGGTGGGGGTTTCCTTGGGGCATGGGGCAGCCTGGGCAAGGGGCCTGTGGTGGTTTGCAGGCCGGCCACTCCCCCTGGCGACCCAAGTGGAGGCCCTGGGATCTGGGGTTTATTTATCTTCTACAATTGAAACTTTGTAGCCTGGAGCAGAGCCAAGCCTTCTGCTTGCTCCGTGGTGGCAGCCATTTCTGTTGGGATTTATGTATCTTCTATGATTGAAACTTTGTAAACTTAAGCAGAGGCCTGGGCCGGCCAGGGTGTGCGGAAAGCTTGGCTTCCTCCATCACTGGGGGCAACCCTAGCCTCCTGCTCTTTCCAGCTCCGTGGCTGCCGCCATTTCTGTTTGGGTTTATGTATCTTCTATCATTGAAACTTTGTAGCCTTGAGTGGAGGCCTAGGCCGGCAAGGGCAGGCAGAAAGCTTGGCTTCCTCCATCACCAGAGAAACCCAAGCCTCCCTCCTGCTCTCTGTGGCCGTAGCCATCTTGGTTAGGTTTATTTGCATATTCACTCCTGATTGGCTGGTGGGCGTGGCTGGTGGGTGTAGCGGAGTGGTGGTTAATTTGCATATTACTCTTTTATTAGATAGGATGATTTTAATTCAACATTCTTTTTTCAATTAACCAAACAGTAACTAGCATGAATCACATGATCTCACATTGTCTTGCTTATACAATATATCCCAAGACTAACATAGTTGAAACATAGCAGACCATTAGTAAAAGCTGGAAGGGAGGAAGGAAGGAAAGGAAGGAAGGAAGGAAGGAAGGAAGGAAGGAAGGAAGGAAGGAAGGAAGAAAGGAAGGAAGGAAAGAAAGGATTGAATGAGTGGCTTTGAATGATTTAATTAAAAATTAAGTTCTTAGGCTACCAAAGTGGCAGGTTAGGAAGGTCCAACACCTTAAAAGTGCATCACAATGTGAAAAGAAGAGTTTAGTTTGCTCTCTACCCTCCCCCATAAACAAAAGAAAACAAAACAAAAAACGCAACTTTCAAGTCAAAACTTTGTTTTTCCTACTAGCAGTAGATTCATTATCTAAACCAGGGGTGGGCAAACTTTTTTACTCGAGGGCCACAATGGGTTCTTAAACTGGACCGGAGGGCCAGAACAAAAGCATGGATGGAGTGTTTGTGTGAACTAATATAAATTCAAAGTAAAGGAGCAGAGGGTAGAGCAAGAGAACTGGATAGAACAGCCGGATCCGGCCCGTGGGCCGTAGTTTGCCCAAGGCTGATCTAAACCAAGCTCCCAAGAAATTTAAGAAAATCTCCCCGACTACTGCTTCTCCTGCATTTCATATTTATGTTCTTCCTCCAAACATTTGCAAATTAGTGTATTGAGTATGCAGGAAGAGTTGGGTTTTACACATCTCCCCAGACAGCAGAATGTGAGGGGACAGACTAACACCAGCAGAAGGAGGCAAAGCTGACTTGACAATTTCTAGCCTCAGATGTATCTAAGGGAGGAAGTTTCTATTTTGTGTATAATTGTTGGGAAAAGACTGTTCCAGAAGAGAATAGGAAACAAAAGAAAAATAACATTGATTAAGCCCCGTGCTGGTCCTTTACTTATTTAATCCTGCAGTGATTCTGTAAGGGAGGTATTGTTACCCTAATTTTACAGAAGGGAACATAGACTCATAAAAGCCAAGCCATTTGCTCAGGATCACAGCTAGTAAAGGGATGGAATTCTTGTTGCCCTTTCCCAACCCCACCTTGCTCTCCAGCATTATTTCTGGGATACTTGTGCTATTTGGAATTGGTTTGCATTAAATGCTGAACCCACAGGAAATTTAGGGGATCAAAGTTCATCTAGTCATAACTGAGGGCAGAAACTACAAAAAAGAGACTATTCAGTATACCCAGTGTTTCCAGTCTCTTCACAAAATGCAAGCCGAGTAACCGTCTGGCAATCTAAATTATGTGAGAAGTTGAGAAGCACTTGAAGACATTGGAGGGTCCTTGTGCACATTTGGGTAATTAGAACTCAGATTCTCCTAACCACTCACTGACCAAAGCAATTCCTCTCACAGAAGCTTCTGCTCACATACCTTTTTTTTTTTTTTTTCCAGTTTACATGCAACTTTTTCCCAGGGTAAGAATTCCACCTAGAGAAAAACAGAGAATCTGAACGCCCCTCCACAACATGATAAAGTAGGTAGACTGTACAAGGCTAAATAGAACAAATGCTCAAGAAATTGTGCTAAGTATGAACATCATGACATGATCATAGTTAATCCTCAATAACAACTCTGAGGGAGATACTACTATTATTCCCATTTTATTGATAACAGAGGTTCTAAAGCTAATAATTTTTTTAATTCACTCAGCTACTAAGTAATGAAGAGGGAATTAAAACTCAGGTTTTCATGAACAAATTTGGACCCTTAGGAACATTACATATTGAATCTCTAAGCAATACAAACACGAAAAGGTTTACTACTGGGCTCAGAAGTCAAAATATTATCTTTTGCCTCTAATGCCAACCCCAAGAAACGTCCTAGCCTGAATGCTTCCTTTACTCCTTAAGCTACAATGCTCTTCCTAGGAACTATTTAAGTTCCTGTCAAAAGCAAGCTGATGTAAGCCCATTCACACTCAAGTGTAAATAAAGCTTGTTCAATAAGGCTTAAGCTTTAATTATTTATTTATTCAAATTGATTGTTTATGCTTAATAAATAAAACCTAAGCAAAAATTCATTATTTCTTTACTGTGCAATTAATTATTCATATCTAAGATAAACAAGCCTTAGTATATCAACCCTTCATGGAAAACCCCAGTCAGGTCTGGGCTGGCCTGGGTTCTCCTCCCTTCTCTCTGCCCCAGCTTCAGGACCCTTTTCTTTTCCTGTAACTGCAATCACCCATCCCATCCCTCAGGAGTCTTCTCCCCCAACTCCATCTCCAAAATGAGCACAATCTCCACAGCAACCCCAGTTCTTAAAGTTTTGAGACAAATTCACAGACCCTTTGGGTTTGAAAGGTTTCCTTAAGGAGTACATGGGTAGGTAAATAGAAGATAACATGGAGTCATGTGGCAGTTTTTATTTTCCAAGACAGCCACAGCAATATCTCCCAGCCCACCTGCTCTTGTTGAAATGTGACTTTGGCACGCTTTGTATTAAGTGGCAAGATATGTGCCCACTTCTTTGAACCTGAGTGGAGCTTGTGACTGCCTGACAATAGAAAACAGTGGAAATGATGCTATGTGACTTCCCACTGAAAAAAAATACCCTAACCTCTCTCCTCCCTTTTAGAATTCAAACACCATGCTGTGAATAATCCCAAACTAGCCTATGGGTAAAAACAGACTGAAGAAGTCACAGGTCGGTGTTCTCAACAGATCAGATAGACAGGTTTTCTGTTCTCCACATTCTCATAGTACTTCATCTAACTACTATAACAGTTGGCTATAACAGTTACGTCCTCTCTTATCTCCCAACAGGACTGAGCTTATTGAAAGTAATCAAATTTTAACCCCAGCCCAATACCTGATATGTAGTAGTACTTACTTTCTTGTGTAATGATACGCATGAAATGACTGGGATTTCACTTTCCAGGGAAACATTCTGGGGCCTGCTCTTTGGTGACCCTCCTCTGGCCTCTCCACACTCAGAGTAAGTATTGCTTTGGCATGACTAGAAGGCCGAGTAAGGACATGTAGGCTGGAAAAAGGTCTGTTCTCTTTGCTCAGAGTATGTCCCTGTTGTGTAGGGCAGGGCGGTCATTTCCCTGCAAGGATTAGAGCCAATGAATCAGTTCTTTTTTTATGATTATTTTATTGTCAGTTTAAAAATGAAATTCTTTTTTTCTCTCTCACCTATATTTCAATAGTTCACTTAGCAGCCATTGAAGGCCACCTTCACTGTTTTAAATTTCTACTCAGTAGAATGAACAGTGCAACACAAGTTTTAAAAGCCTTCATATATATAGACATATATATAGATATATATATATAGATATATATATGTAGATAGATAGATATAGATATATAGAGATATATAGATATATATTTCACAATGTAAGTGTTGATCTAATTAATGATGCCTTACATAAATGTTTGCACATGTGTCCATACCTAATAGTCAATGGTGTTAGGATTCCTGGTCCAAATCATGTTCCTGGATACAACAAATGCTAATTAATTTCTTGACCTTCTCTGAGAACCTGGGGATGTGCTTAGAGATAAATGGTACCTATGGCAAGTTCTCCATGTCCCAGTGCAACAAGCTCCAGATGGAATAACCAGGCAGGACTACTCTGTCTCCCTCAGCAAAACTAATGTGATCAAAGAATCATTATCCAGAAAGAAGCAGCAGAATTAATAATCCCAGCAGCACCTCAAACAGTGCTTTGCAAAAGATTCTTTCCAAATAGCCTGAAGCTGATGTTTCTTTTACAAGTGCAGACTGGAACAGCTATCTTTATTTGTGGCTCTAAAGGAAAACCTGTGTAACTAACTTTTTTTTTACATGATTTCTAAATGATATACCAGAATTATCACTAAAAACAGATTCCTCTATTATGGCAATTCACATCAAACACATAGTGAATATCTACTATGTACTATCATTTTATAAACACTACTTCATTTAATCCTGTCTTAATGTTCATGAGAAATGGGTCCAGTAATTAGACCAAGGTCCCAAAGTAAAAGCTAGTTTCAAACACGGGCTGGCTCTAATTTTTTACTCCCCCATTACCCAATTTTGTCTCTCTCTATGTGACAGGACCCAAATTGGTAGTGGAAGTACAAAAGTAAGATGTCATATTTACTATCAAGGACTTCTGAAACTATGTGGCAGTTGATAGGTAAACAAAGAATAATAATTAAGGGCTCAACAGAAATGCCAATAAAATGTAGTATAACTATTAAAGAGTAATTATGTCTAGTCAAAAGGATCTGAAAAGCTTTACAAAGGGAAAAAAATTCAGTATGGATTTTCATAAATGAACAGAAATTTGAATGATGATAGACTAGAGAAGATTACTGAGCAACACCCATTACTGGAATTATGAGCTAAGACTGGCTGTCAGAAGACCTGAGTCCAACAGAAACCTCAGCATCAATATTTCAGTTATTAAGTGTCCACCAATAAATAAAATGTGGTGCTACATCCAATGCCAAGGGACCCAGGAGAGATCTCACCCACCTGTGCATTAAGTAATAGGCAGTCCCGGCTTTGACCCTGATGTGACCTGTGAACCAGCTCTAACCCCTCTCTATTGAGGTCTAGGAACCCCTGGAGAACACTGCCTGAGACCCATGGATGAAGCCTTTGTGGAAGTCCAGGTTTTCAGAGAAGAACCATCACTAATTTGGAGATATATATATATATATATATATATATATATATATATATATATATATCTCCTATCTAATAAAAGAGTAATATGCAAATTAACCATCACTCCACTACACCCACAAGCCACACCCACCAGCCAATCAGGAGTGAGTATGCAAATTGACCCAACCAAGATGGCTGCAGCCAGGAGAGAGCAGGAGGGAGGCTTGGGTTTCCCTGGCGATGGAGGAAGCCAAGCTTTCCGCACACACTGGCCCGCCCAGGCCTCTGCTTAAGGCTACAAAGTTTCAATTGTAGAAGATAAATAAATCCCAGATCCCAGGGCCTCCGCTTGGGTCGCCGGGGGCGTGGCCAGCCTGCAAACCACCACAGGCCCCTCGCCCAGGCTGCCTCACGCCCCAAGGGAATCCCCACCCTGATCCAGGACACCCTTTAGGGCAAACCAGCTGGCCCCCACCTGTGCACCAGACCTCTATCCTATCTAATAAAAGAGTAATATGCAGATTGACCATCACTCCCAACACACAAGATGGCTGCCCCCATGTGGTCAAAGATCCATCCCCCATGTGGACACAAGATGGCCACCACAAGATGGCCAGCAGGGCAGGGCAGTTGGGAGGGACCAGGCCTGAAAGGGAGGGCAGTTGTGGGCGATCAGGCCAGCAAGGGAGGGCAGTTTGGAGGGAGGGACCAGGCCTGCAGGGGAAGACAGTTAGGGGTGACCAGGCCGGCAGAGGAGGGAAGTTGGGGGCAAACAGGCTGGCAGGGGAGCAGTTAGACATCAATCAGGCTGCCAGGGGAGTGGTTAGGGGGTGATCAGGCTGGCAGGCAGAAGTGGTTAGGGGCAATCAGGAAGGCAGGCAGGCGAGCAGTTGGGAGCCAGCAGTCCTGGATAGTGCAGTCGGACATCCCTCGAGGGGTCCCAGATTGGAGAGGGTGCAGGCTGGGCTGAGGGACAACCCCCCCCCCCGTCCCCGTGCATGAATTTCATGCACCGGGCCTCTAGTGTGTGTGTGTGTGTGTGTGTGTGTGTGTGTGTGTGTGTGTGTGTGTGTCTATATATATATATATATATATATATCAGTTTAGAGGCATTGGAGTGGGCTGCATAGTTTAGAGCCAAAAGAGAGCTTTGCAGCCACAGTTGCAGGGGAAAGAGAGATAATGTGAGTGAGAACCCAGCTTCCCCAGTGGTGCTGACACTGCCAAAGAGGCTCATTTCTCTCTCACTCCATCCAGCGTATTAAAGCAGGCACTCCACAACTGGAGAAAGGGACAGGGTGCCATGGAAAGTATGTAAGACTCCCAGAGCACATTAAAGGGACTCAGCTTATACTAATAGTGCAATGAAATCCACCAAATAGCCTGCCCACAAACTTCTGAGAAAGCCCCACCTGATCCATACACTCCTGGCACCTCACATGCCTTAACTACACACACAGTCACTCTGCCACCAGTTACCTGTGCAAATTCCTGAAGATTGCAGCCAGGGAGCAGTGGAAGACTAGTGAGCATGCCTAAATCTATGGGCCAAGGAGAGACCACAAACTTGAGCTGTAGCACCACCCTTGGAAAAATAAAAGAAAGGATATCAGCTCTCCAAGAGTCTAGTAGTGCATTGCAGGATCCAGTGAAGGCATCCACACTTTAAAAATTCCACCATAAGAGAGTGCAAGAAGCCTGGAGCAGGTGTGTCTAATCAGGCTGGCAGGCAGAGGCAGTTAGGGGTGATCAGGCAGGCAGGCAGAGGGGTTAGGGGTGATCAGGCAGGCAGGCAGGTGAGCAGTTAGGAGCCAGCTGTCCCTGAGGGGTCCCATATTGGAGAGGGTGCAGGCCAAGCTGAGGGACAGCCCCGCACACACCCGTGCACAAATTTTGTGCACCAGGACACTAGTACATATATGAATATCATTCATTAATCAGTCATGCTAAGTGAATAAAGTCAGACAGAGAAAGACAAATAGTATATGTTATCATTTATATGTGAAATCTAAAAAAAGCCAAACTCACAGAAACAGAGAGTAGAGTGCTAGTTTCCAGGAGATGTGGGCTAGAGAAATGAGGAAATTTGGCCAAAGGGTACAAACTTCCAGCTTTAAGATGAAAAAGTTCTGGGAATCTAATGTACACCATAGTGATTATGTTTAATAACACTGTATTACACGCTTCAAAGTTGCTCAGAGAGCAGATATTAAATGTTCTCACCACAAAAGAGAAATGGTAATTATGTGATGTGATGGAGGTGTTAGCTAACACAAGGTGGTAATCCTTTTTAATATATAAGTATATCAAATCAACACATTGTATACCTTAAACTTATACAATGTTATATGTCAATTATATCTCAATAAAGTTGAAAAAATAAAAAGCTAAGTAGGCTTATATAAAAATGACTAACAGACTAAACCAGCATTTCATAGAGGTACAAACAAGTGTTCCATCAACAGTTAAAGAGGTAATAAACATTAGAATTACAAATATGTAAATTAAAACCAGAAATATATACAATCTCACATTCATTAAATTGGCCCAAATTATAAAACCTGACAATACCAAGAAAGCCAAGGTAGTCCACGCATTGCTGAAGAAATAGAACAAAAAGCTTTCTATTCAGTGCTGGTTTTCCATCTTGGGATCAACCACCATTATTTTTTTTTTAATCTTTATTGTTCAGATTATTACAGTTGTTCCTCTTTTTCTCCCCATAGCTCCCCTCCACCCAGTTCCCACCCCACCCCATACCCTTACCTCCCCCCACTGTTCTCATCCATAGGTGTATGATTTTTGTCCAGTCTCTTCCCGCACCCCCCACACCTCTTTCCCCCCGAGGATTGTCAGTCCACTCCCTTTCTATGCTCCTGATTCTATTATATTCACCAGATTATTCTGTTCATCAAATTTTTTATTCACTTCATTTTTAGATTCACTTGTTGATAGGTATGTATTTGTTGTTCATAATTTTTATCTTTGACCTTTTTCTTCTTCTTCCTCTTCTTAAAGAATAACTTTCAGCATTTTATGTAATACTGGTTTGGTGGTGATGAACTTTAGCTTTTTCTTATCTGTGAAGCTCTTTATCTGACCTTCAATTCTAAATGATAGCTTTTCTGGGTAGAGTAATCTTGGTTGTAGGTTCTTGTTATTCATTACTTTGAATATTTCTTGCCATTCCCATCTGGCCTGCATAGTTTCTGTTGAGAAATCAGCTGACAATCATATGGGTGCTCCTTTGTAGGTAACTGTTTTTCTCTTGCTACTTTTAATATTCTCTCTTTGTCTCTTGCCCTTGGCATTTTAATTATGATGTGTCTTGGTGTGGTCCTCTTTGGATTCCTTTTGTTTGGGCTTCTCTGTGCTTCCTGAACTTGTAAGTCTATTTCTTTCACCAGGTGGGGGAAGTTTTCAGTCATTATTTCTTCAAATAGGTTTTCAGTATCTTGATCTCTCTCTTCTTCTGGCACCCCCATAATTCAGATGTTGGTACACTTGAAGTTGTCCCAGAGGCTCCTTACACTATCTTCATATTTTTGGATTCTTTTTTCTTTTTGCTTTTCTGGTTGGGTGTTTTTTGCTTCTTTGTATTTCAAATCTTTGACTTGATTCTTGATTCTTCTGTATATTGTTATTTATTTCAGTCAGTGTATGCTTAATTTCTAGTTGGTCCTTTTTCTTATCCTCAAGGGTCTCACTAAATTTATCAGCCTTTTCTAGGAAATTCTTGAAAAACCTTATAACCGTGGTTTTGAACTCTATATCCAGTCGTTTGCTTGCCTCCATTTCTTTCATTTGTGACCTATTTCTTTGTCTCCACATTTTGGCTGCTTTCCTGAGTTGATAGAGTGGCTTTGTGTGCTAGGTGTCCTATAGGGCCCAGTGGCTCAGCCACCCCAGTTACCTGAGGTGGACACTCTTGGTGTACCCCTTTGTGGATGTGTGCACAGTCTTGTTGTAGTTAAGCCTTGATTGTTGTTGGTATCACTGGGGGGAATTGACCTTCAGGCCAATTGGCTGTGAGGATCAGCTGTGTCTACGATGGGAGAACTTCTGTGCTGGAGACACCCTTATGAGGCAAGACTTGCTTCAGTGGAGCTTTGGTGCTCACTGAGTCTGCCTCCTAAGTGTGTCCCTTATGGATCTGAGGAGTTGTAATCTGGATGGTCCTACTCTGACCCCTGGGTACACTGGCTCTTGGATCTCCAAAAAGGTGCTAATTTAGCCTCTGCCTGAGGCCACCCAGCAGGAGCTACAGAGAGATCTGCAAATTCCTCTTCTTTGTTTGGAGGTGCCCAGAGGAGGCCCAGCTGTGAAGCAATGCCAGCTGCTGTGGGGCCTTGGGCCTTCTTTTGGATCTTCTGGGTCTCTGTGACTCAGCTGCAGTTTGTTAGGTAAGTTTAGATTTCAAAGGACCAGACCATTTATATGCAAAAGCCTCTGTGCACAGCTGGATGGGGTGGAGTCTCAGGGCGGAGCAGACAGCAATGGCTTCCCATCATCCCTGCCCTAAGAGGCCCCTGGGTCTCAGTATCCCATGGTAATTACTGCAAGCACCTCTGAGAGAAAGCCGCCCTCAAATTCTGTCTGCTGCCAGACAGTCCAGTTTCTCCCATATGAGTCTGGGTTTCCAGAGTCTCACCCGAAACTGGAGTTCAGAGCAGTCAGGAGCTTGTGTCTCCCTCCTACTTGAAAAAGCCAGCTGCATACTCAGTTGCCAGCCCTCTCCACGTGTGCGCCTCGGTACCTCTGCACTTTACTTCCGCAGCTCCTCTGAGTCTCAGTGTGTTTTTCTTTTCCCTTCTAGTTGTAGAATTTCCACTTAGCCAGCCTTCCTGTGGTTCTGGATTATGTCTGTTTTGTCTTTTAGTTGTAGTTTTAAAGTGGTTGTGCGAGGCAGCAAGTTCAGGTGTTTACCTATGCCACCATCTTGGTTTCTCCCAACCACCATTAATGCTCCTTGCCCTCTCGATCTCATCTCTCTCCAAGACAATAATAAGAACAGAGGACACGCTTGGGCATTATACTGGAGAGCTGGACATCAGTAACCTGTGCCATACTCAGATTTGTTCAAAGATAACAATCCTATATAATAAAGAGCTAATATGCTAATTAGACCGAATAGCCAAATGACCTCCGGATGTCCTTCCATATGAAGCTGGGACTGTGAGGGCCAGCCGAGGCTGCTAGAGGCTGCAAGGGTCAGTGAGGGCAGCCAGGGCTGCGAGGGCCAAACCCCTTGCACGAATTTCGTGCATCAGGCCTCTAGTAACAGAAATAAAATTTTTGAGCTCTAATTTAAATAGGAAGCCTATACCTGAAGGCAGTGATTCTCAAACTTAATCATGTACCACAAACACCTGGAGAAGTTCACAGATTACTTGGCTTCCCCCTCAGAGTATCTGATACAGGAGTCTGTGATGGGACCCAAGAAATTGCATTTCTAACAAGCCCCCACATGATACTGATGCTGGTGGCCCAGTGTACACACTTTGAGAATGCTTGCTTTACAGAATAAATATTATAGTCTGGGAAGAAAGGAATGATGTAATGGAATTTAATTGGGCATTTATTTGAGGCCCACGTTGTACCTGGCTTTTAAATGAATTATTTTAATAGACACAGCAAATCCATAAAGCAGGTGTTATTAATCCTATTCCACAGATAAGGAAACTAAGGCTCTTGAAAGTTAAACAATTTGTCTAGTATCCCACACGTAATTCATGACAGGAGAGATTAAAATATAGGTCTATGTGACTAAATTCTGACACTCTTTGCTCCATAACCCATGACTCTCACTGAGACAAAACATCCTCTACTATTGATATCATTGCATAAGATGTAAGCATGACAGTTGCCTAATATGGGGAAATACAGTTTGTGTGTCTGCGCGCGTGTGCATGTGTGCATGTGTTGGAAGTGTAGAACAAATATAGCAGTGGAAAAAAATACTAGCCCTAAGGGCTTTCCTAACACCATAATGAAGGGAGAAAGAACAGTGCAGTTACTTCTTTAAATCATTTTCTGTTTCATAGAGAACTATGAACAAACAATCATGCTTAGTAAAGCTTTAAACCTATTGAGTACAACTCATGTCAGTTATGTTAACTTCTTAGCAAATACTTATGCTTTTTATATATGGTGCCAAAATAAAGTATTCCAACAAAGATCATTAAGACATCCATCAATTGAATGGACTTAACGTTTTTAACCAGTCCCTCTAGTTGGAGCATTGACCAAATCAGAAAATTAAAACAAATGAACAAACAAAATCAACTCTTTATGTCTAATGTTTCCATGACCATAGCAGCTACGGAATACAAGAAGGAGTTGCTGTTTATGCCAGATTCTTCAGAACATTAGCATTTAACTAGAAAACGCTCCTTGGGGATTTTTGAAGTTGGAACTGACAGCCAGAGCTCAGGTGCCTGTGGTTTCTGAATAGGATTACACTACACATTGGTGTGTGACTAGCATTTCAGAAGAGACAAGGCATTCAACAATGCAAACATTTATTGCTATTTAAGCTTTATGTTAACATCACTTACGTCTCTGCAACTCAACAAAAATTCAAAAGGATCAAAAAGCTCACTTGAATTTGTAGTGCTTGCTAGCATGAATAACTCTTTACTTCCACGTTATCTCTTTAAAGCAGAAAAAAATATCAAGCCTTCCCTGGTGGACAAAACCCAGACTTACAATGAAGCACAAAATAGCAAATTGCTACTCAGCAGTTCTAGGCTGTCATAGGCGTCCAGGAACAGATGCAAAAGTAATCAGCTAATTACACTGTGAATAGGTGCTCTGATCACCAATTCCAGTGTGTTGTGTGTGTGCGGGGGTGGTGGGGGGGATTTGGAAGTGGGAGGGGGTAAGAGTGGGGGAGGGAGGAGGTGGGTGAACTCTCTGCACCAGTGATTGGCAAACCGCGGCTCATGAGCCACATGCGGCTCTTTGGCCCCTTGAGTGTGGCTCTTCCACAAAATACCACAGCCTGGGTGAGTCTATTTTGAAGAAGTGGCGTTAGAAGAAGTTTCAGTTTAAAAAATTTGGCTCTCAAAAGAAATTTCAATCGTTGTACTGTTGATATTTGGCTCTGTTGACTAATGAGTTTGCTGACCACTGCTGTACACCAACAAGTAATGCTCCAGAAACCAGCTAGGTGTCCTATAATTCAACTCTCCTGACACTATCTACAAGGACATAGCTTCAGATTCCACAGGTTGAGTGCTAAGTCTCACAAGACTGCCCCTGTCCCCACCACAGACACTGTTCAACACCTATAGACTCATGGCTATGGCTTCTTTTATGGAATCAATCCATCTCATATGTTGTTTTCCAGTTTTCCTGCTGCCTTCTATTTTTCCCAGCATTATTGTCTTTTCCAAAGAACCTGCCTTCTCATGATGTGCCTGAAGCAGGACAGCTTCTGTTTTGTCATTTTTGCCTCCAGTGGTATTTCAGGCCTAATTTTCTCTACTTCTTTCTGGAAGTCCAGGGTATCCACAGAGTTCTCCTCCAACACTTTATTTCAAATGAATCACTTTTTTCCTTATGGCTTTCTTCCCTGTCCAACTTTCACATTCATACAAAGTAATTGGGAATATGTGAGTGTGGATGATCCTGGCTCTTGGTGGAATATGTGTGAGTGTGGATGATCGTGGCTCTTGATGATCTTAATTCTTCTATTGCTGCTCTTCCAAGTCTCAACCTTCTCTTGACTTCTTGGCTTCAGTCTCCATTTGAATTGATGATCTGACTTACTCCTTCTGAGCTGCAGTGCTGGGACAGCAGCTTGAAAAGCACCAGGGACCTATGGGGAGGAACTGAATTATCTGGCATCAGGGTGAGAGCTGGGGCGGGCAGTGGGGGAGGGTTGGGGGGGAGGTGGCAGTTTTCTGCCTGTTGTCCCAATCTTAAGTATGGTGTTGGCCCACCTGAATTTTCAATAACTTTGACCTGTACAGTGCTATAACATTCAAATTACCTTTCAGAATTGACTACTTAGCCACAGGTAAGCATCATATCCCTTAAGTACACAGCCAAATAAAAGAACATAAACATAAAGGCTAAGTAATTTGTTTTACATTCATAAAACTAGGAAATAGATGATCTAAAACCATCTTGTCTGTCTGACAAGAGAGCCATGCGCTTTCAAGGAGAATAGGCCCTAGCAGGTTTGGCTCAATGGATAGAGCATCAGGGCCTGCAGACTGAAAGGTCCTGGGTTCGATTCCGGTCAAGGGCATGTACCTTGGTTGCGGGCACATCCCCAGTGGGAGGTGTGCAGGAGGCAACTGATCAATGTTTCTCTCTCATTGATGTTTCTGACTCTCTATCCCTCTCCCTTCCTCTCTGTAAAATATCAATAAAATATATTTTTTTTAAAAAAGGAGAACAGGCTGCCTTGATGTTTCTGCCATATTTATAAATGTGGATATAAAAATCCCAAATAAACTGTGGCAAACAGAATTCAGAATACATCAAAATAAAGTAGAACCTATGTCAGGAATGCAAGGATGGTTTAAAATTAGGAAATTTATTAATATAATTAATTATATTACCTGATTAAAAGAGATATGCTAGTAAGAGATGCTTAAGTTTTAATACAATGCAATGCCATTTATAGTAACAATCTAAATGTGCAATGGTAGTAAAAAGATTATAAATTCTACTCTCTCCCTTTATAAGTATAGGGCAGTGGTCGGCAAACTGCGGCTCGTGAGCCACATGCGGCTCGGGAGCCGCAGTTTGCCGCTCTGTTGACTGATGAGTTTGCTAACCACTGACCTAGACTCTTGATTCCAATAATTACAGGCTGTTGTTGTTCCTTGTGATTAAGCCCCTATCCCAGTGGTCGGCAAACTCATCAGTCAACAGAGCGGCAAACCGCGGCTCATGAGCCGCATGTGGCTCACGAGCCGCAGTTTGCCGACCACTGGATAGGGAACCATTAATAACACCTTTTTGGAAACTATGTAATAACCTACAAATTGCTTAAGATATTTTCATTGGAAAAATCAGTGAAGGAAATTCTATAAAAGATTACAATAATACAAGAGGACAAGCATAGAATAAAGAAACTGGAAACACACAAACTGAAATGTTAAAAATGATATGTGCAAGTATTTGGGGTGTTTTTACTTCTTTTCCAGGTATTGGTTCTAATATTTCAACATGAAAAATATAATCTAATGTAAATAAAAGACTTCATCCTCAGGGCAATTTGGTGTATCAAGGATTCATGTTTCCGAAGAATTGCAAATATTTCATTCTGCATATCACCTGCTTCATCCCTCTTTAGGGAACTGCATGGGATGCAGGTACTGTTTATGCATATTTGTCTTTTAATAGTGGCCACATGGATAAAGCATTTTATCTGCTGTCTTATTTAGTTATTTCTGGAAATAAAATTACCTTCTGAATATAAGATGTCAGCTTTCCTTTGGATGAGAAACAAGCTTTTACTTAGAAGCAATTAAATGGATTTTCTTTTCTCATTCCAAAGCTCAAAACTCCCATGTCCTCCTGATCTGTAAGAATATAAGCCAATGTATTATATGTTTTCCCAGGTGTCACTCAGCCTGTCTTTTCTTTTCAGACACTATAAGCAAGATATTTTTTATGTTTTATAAATCTACTTTAAGCCCGAAACAAAGGATGTTGCCCATGGATCTTACATTCAAGCCATCATTCTAAGGAATCTCACTGACATATTTATTCAGCTGACATAAAATCCAAAGGCCACCCACAGCCAATACTTTCTCAGCTGCTTTATTCCAGTCTCCTCCCGTCTAGCCCCACTGAGTTCCTCTTCTTTCTCCCAAATTTTTATCAACAATCCTGCTAGATACCAGAAGCCAATCATCATAGGTAGCACTATGTCTTGGAAGGTGTGGGGGATTCGCTAACCAGAGAGACAGATGTTGGGCCACACACTAGCTGTGTGACTCTGGACAAGTTGTGTTATCTCTCACAATATCATCAAAAGTAACAATGTCAGTTCACAAGATTGTCAATGAGATTTGGGTTCCACCCCCTTCTCTGACACTAGCTGTGTGATTTGGGGGCAAAACATTTTCTTCTTTGAGCACCAGTTTCTTTGTAAAGCACTGAATTACATTACATGATCTCTTGGATTCCTTTCTGCTTTAATGAGCTCTATTCTTTTGTTTTCTTCCTTTTTTTAATTATGCCCTCTTACGGAAGTGCACAGCTCTCAAACCTTGCTTGCTTCCCTAAGATAAATCCTTGACTCTTTTTTTCTCACCTGATGATTTTCATCAGCTGTCACTTGCTACATAGGGCTATGGGAAAGGGCTTATCATAGCCACAAGCAAGGTATGTCCCTGAATGAATAGGACAAATTCTTTAACCTTCCCACCATGAGCAGGGAGGCAAGCATAGTGTTTGATCAAACAAAACTTTCTCCAACCCTTCAGTCTGGAGCTCCCTGTGTTCAACCAGTCACTCACTTTCTCGTCACAATTTCCCCAGGAGCCAACAGCAAATTAGAGCCAAAGGGTCTGAGTGCTTTGTGGATGTAGGAGCCTTGCGCCTGGCAATCACCAGCCAGCCTGCTGCAGTTCATCCACAGCAATGAATGAGCCTAGCCCATGCTCACTTGGAAAGCTGCAGCAGGTGTTAATCTGGGAATGAGGGAAGGGAGATCCCTGCTCACTGAAGCAAAGGCTATCTTCACAAATGGCTCAAAGAGGTCATTCCTTAAGCAGAGGACCTCCCAGAGAGAGCCCAGAGGCACAACCCCAGGGGCAGAGCAAGGGCAGGTGGTGAAACCATAAAACAGACAAGAAGAGAGGGATCCTGGAATTGTAAATATTCAGCTGCATAGAGAGCTGGACTTCAATACCAGGTTGAACTGATCTGCTCTACCCTCATCCTATATAATAAAAGCATAATATGCAAATTGTCCCCTGGACCAGGAGTTCTTCTGGTAGTTCTTCTGGGGGTTCGACCAGCGGGCGGGGCCAGCTGGGGGAAGGGAGGGAGGCCCCGGTGGCAGCAGGTGGCCTGAGGAAGGAAGAAAGTACCCAGCTGGCCACCGCCAGCTACTAGGGACCCTGCCAGTGCATAATTTTTGTGCACTGGGCCTCTAGTATGCCATAAAAGAAAACATTACCCTTGTACTTGTTATTTGCAGAGGCCTCAAAATGTACTTAGAAATAACTGTTATTAATTTACTAAGTAACTACTATGATTCAATAACCATGTGTTGGTAGATGTTACCATCTTCCTTTACAGATTAGGAAAATGAGTAAGTCACTTTACCTAAAATTATACATTAGTAAATTGTCCTAGATCAAGTTCCTTCTTCTTGAGATGAGAATTATGTACAGGTAATTTATAAAGGCAGAGCTTCCAGGAGAAACCTGTAATTGAGCGGGGTGCGGGGACAGGAGAGGGAAGAAGATAAAGACAAGCAAGGGTGAGGTTTTAAGCCAAGTCCTGATCTGAGAGGAGAGCACTGCATGGCTGATTTTGTCTCAGTCATACCTCCCAAGTCAAGGGACCCAGGCTGACATAGTGACTGGTTAAGGGCCTCCAAATGTTATAATTTCAGCATTTGGCAAAGTGGCAATCCACTGAAGAAGATTCATAGGTGGAGGCCATTGGTGGCAAAAGCAGACCTAATCTGGGAGAGGAACACAGAAAGTATAGAAAGGATCCATCTGAGAGGGCCTGAGCAGGGCACCGACAGAAAATACTGCATAAGTATACACAGGAGTCCTCCAACTCAGCTCTGTCTTCATCCTAAATCCTTTCACCGGTTTTATTTGTTCTTACAGTCACTTTGGGAAAAACACAGGACAGCATGCATTTCCATCACTATTTAACAGGTAGGAATGACACTCATATTAGTAGCCAGTCCAAGGCCATGGAGCTGGTAAGTGGCCTCTTAGCACACACACCCCAATTCTCTGACTCCAAATCCCCTTCCTTTTTCTCTAGAGCAGGCTGCTTTCTAGAGCAAAGCAGAGGAATGGCTTAGAGACATCACATAAGGGGTATTTGAAGGCATCCTTGCCACCATATATCCCCCATGTGGAGTGCTTATAAATCCACAGTTAGAAATACACAGTATTCCTTTGGGTAAGTACTGCCTCTCCACAGGGCCTCTTGGAATGACACCATTGCACCACAGACATCTTCTGAAAATGCACATTATGCACAGGAGTATGCACACAGGAATGAGACTTGTGCTGAAGAATCTCAAGTCCCTGATAATGACACTGTGTGTAGAACACTTAGAACCTCAGAGTAACTATATGCAACAGTGGGTGAGGAGCTTTATCCTCATTTTACAGTTGAGAAAACTAAGTTGGACAAAGGCGACTTCTCAACGTGACATAATATAGAGTAGAAGAGCTGGGCGGGGGGGGCGGGGGGAGACATCAACTATCTTACCCATCTAGAAGAATGTCTTATCTATGACATTTCTGAGCAAAGTATAATATCTCTTGGTTTTCCCTGTGCAGAATTCTCTATTTGTCTGCTGCCTCTTAAGAGTTGGAGAACAACAGTCTCTCACCCCATATGTCCTAGTGAGAGTGGGAAATCAGTGATGGAGGCATTTCTACCACCAAAATGATACCAGTTGCTAAGTCAGAGCACCCTACTCAACCTATATTTGCTTACAAGAGAGCACATGACAAGCAAGACAAAGCAAACTATTGATATGGATGCTAGGGAAGAGGGTTTCTTTATTGCTGAGATTGCAAATACTAAAAGGCATGTAAATTTCAATCTTCCAAAACTTCCTTTCAAATCAGAGAGAGGGACCTTGCCTGGAAATGAAGCCAATGCAGAAGAAAAGAGAGATAAAGAAGTAAGAGATGGAAGGAGGCAAGGATGAAGGGATGACAAGAGGAAGGGAAGGAAGGGAGAAAGAGAGATAAAGAGAATTATTGGGATTTCCTGGATCTAGCCAAGGCTGAAGGCTTAGACTTCCTAATTACATAAAACATTTCATTCTCTTGTTTTTTAAACAATTTTGAGTTCAGTTCCTGCCACTTCCAACCAAAAGACTATTGCAACCATTATGCTATATAACTGTCAGTCATATATAGATATACCCACACATTTTTCTATGGGTATAATATCAACATAGTAAGAGTCCAATCAATTATAAAGAAATGTTTTTAAAAGAATCATTTCCTTGAATGACATGGTGAAAACTACTGGCAATATGCAATAGTAAAAAGTGGTAGAAAGGACTTCCAAAGACGTGACTCCAACTTCAAGTGCGTAGATAGACAGAGAGCCACCTCCATTACACACCAGCTCTGCCACCTTGGACAAATATTTTTGTCTCTCTAAAGGTCAATCTTCTCATCAGCAAAATAGGACATCTTCCTGTCTCTCTCACACACTGCATGTGAGAATGTTTAGGAAAAAGATGAAAAGGTACTATATCAACTTTAAAATACTGTATAGGTACAAGGGATTGATTACTGAGACTACCTAACTTACCCTATTCTAAAGTGCATCTATGTGTGTGTGTGTGTGCACATGAGTAGGTGTGTACACATAAATGAGTGTTCTGTGGGTATAAATACAGAATGAAATAGCACTTCAATGATTGCTCTCTCTTGTCACTCTTTACCTTTGATGGGGTAAGTACTTAGGGTGTTTGTTGGTTTGCACTGGTGCTTCCTGAGTGATTTCCCCCATCAAGCATCATAGCAGAAAAACAATAATGGACTTTGACAGACTCTGAGTTAAAGCTGTCTGCATTGTTCAATACAAAACTCAATTCTATATGTACTGTTTCATCCTCAAATGCAAATGCTCCTGACAGCATCTCCTAGTGGCTTTTAAAGGTCTGAAAAATGCATGATGTCTGTTAGACTCTGCCTCTTTAAAATCCAGCTTACTATGATCAGTAACTGGGGTGTCTTCCTCTCTCCCTCATCAATCTGTCAGCCTTGCCAGTCCAGCTTCATGGATCTTTCCCCATCAGCATTGCCAATTCCTGAATTCAGTCCATCAACACCAGAATGATTTGTTTCTAATTTGATACTCCACATGGTCAAATAGTTGTTTTAATAACTCTGTAATAATTCCCTCTTATATACCAAATCAAGTATTAATCTCGTAGTGTATAAACAAGACTCTTCTTGAGTTGGCCACACATTTATCTCTTCAGCCTTTTCTCTTGCTTCTACCCCATAAGCACCTTCTGTTCTACACATATGAAAACTGAATTTAAAACTTCCCAAACTGCCAAGCTCTCTCACAGTTACACTATTGCTTTTTCTGCATGGAACTGCTCACACTCTTCTCAACCATAGCTTTATTTGAAAATTTTCAAATCATTGAAAGATAATGAACTCAAGCATCAGCTTCATTGTGAATCTTTTCCTGAACATACCACCTCTTCACTCCAGCCCTTTGGAGCTCCACTCTGCATTATTATCACCATAGCTAATAGTTATAGAATGCTTACCATGTTCCAACTGTTGTACTAAGCACCTTGCATAAGCTAACCTCATTTAATATTCTCAACAACACTATGAAGTGTATAATATTTTTATTCCCATTCTACAGAAAATAAAATGTAGGAATAATATTTAATTTTCTGAACTCATGGAGGTAATCAGTGGTTAAACCAGGATTGGAATCTAGGTAGTCAGACTCCAGCACTCATGTGCATAATGTCCATTATAGCTCACTGCACTATTGATATATTTCTATTATAGCATTTATTACATTGTGCTTTGATTAATTATTAGCATATCTATTTCAGTTTGAAAGCCTTGAGGTGTCTGTAAATCCATATTTAAGGTCAGACATGTCTTCATTTAGTCAATCACTCAGCTAATGAAAGCAAAATCTAAAAGTGACAAGTAGAAGAACATGTGCTAAAGGATAGTGTGATGAGGCGGATAAGGATAGGATGCTCTGGAGACATAAAAAGCAGGTTCTGAGAAGAGAATAAATGCATTTTAGGGAGAAGGAATAGCATGGGCAAAGGCATGGGGTCTGAGAAACTAAAAAAAAAGTTGAAAAATCCTTTCCTGAATTTGTCTTGCAGTTTGATCCATGGCCCTCCTGCAGATGCATTCTGGCCCTCCAGGCCTCCTGAGACCCTGGGAATGGAGAAAACAGTCCAGGCCTCCTGAGACCCTGGGAATGGAGAAAGCAGTCCCAGTTCGGCAGACACACAATCTAATGGAAGAGGGGAACGCTTTATGGAATGCATGTGTGAAGTCGACTTGCACTCAGAGCTACTCCTCAGCACAGAGAGGGCTCCCCAGTGTGTCATTACTATCTACGTAGCCTTGAAGATATTACTTAACTTTCCCAAGACTGTCTCCACATCAAATTGATATTGCATTGCATGTCCTCTGACATTTGAACCTAAATCAGAAAGGAAGTCTGATCCTGGTACACAGGAGAGTGCGTGAAGGATTGGCTTAATGAGAAGCTCATTCATTCATTTATTTGTTTGTTTGGTTGGTTGATTGTCAAATAAGGTTTTTTTTGCTTAGTCCCTGGGCACAAAACAGAGACAGAAACAGACCAGTCCTGTGTCTTGAAACATAATGGGAAAGACAAGCATTTAGCAAACAACATTCAAGAGTATGAAGTGTTTTCACAGGAGATTCGTAAGGTACTTGGAGTATTCAGCAAGAAGACCTGACTTCTTCCAGGCATCAGAGAAAATCCTCCTTGATTAAGAAGTGGTCCTGTTTAAACCAAAGCCGGAAGGATGAGAAGATCAGCCAAGTAAAGATGGGAATGTGAAGAGCATTGCAGATGGATGAAATAGCACATGAAAACCCAAGTCTAGAGAAGACATACGTAGCCCAGAGTTCTCAAGAAAGTGAAAAACAGTCCAGTACAGACTGTTTAGAAGGACAGCAGCATACACAAGACTGAAAGGGGTGACAGGGATGAGATAAGAAGGCTTATAAACCACGTTGAGGAATTTGGGCTTTAATGTTACTTGGTGAGACTTTGTACCCTCACTTTGCTTTGCATTTTTTTTCAAACATTCCACCATCCCAGTGACCTGACCAGTAGGCTCTTTGACCAGATATGACTATGGACAGTCATCAGGGCTCAGTATTTCTCTTTTCTCCAAAGGATTAATATGATTCATATTAAGAAAAGGCTTCCCTTTGATTCTACTTATTTAAACAATGAAAAAAGAAGATCCCTTCATTAAATTTAGAGAAATAGACACATACCTAGAATCCCTTACAGAAGGCAGAATGGATTATATACCTGACAGAGGTACAAACGAACCTCATATAGGGTGTAAGAAAAATATTAATTGCAACTTGGAAAGAATTTGGAATCTAAAGGAAAGCATTGAGTTAGATGTGCAGTGTTGGTGAGGACAGGGAAGATGGCATTGTAAGCTTAGTTACAAATTAAACAAAGCCACATTGATGAAGGACCTTCAAGAGCTTTCAAGGACAGGTAGTAATTGTCTATGCCCAGAGCTCTGAGTACACAAAGTGAGGGGAGGTCAAGACAATACACGGACTACAGGGTGAGCATATATCCTGAACAAAGTCAGAACACTGGCAACTCATGAAGTGTAATAGTCAAGAGCATGAGCTTTGCCATTCAAAATCCTGGATTCCAATTCTGGTTTTAGCATCTTTTAGAATATAAATTAACCTCTCGTAGTTATATCCCAAATAGAAATCATGGTAGTACCTGCCTTAGAGAGCCAATGCAAGGATTAAATGAGAGATAAATGTAAAGCTTCTGGAACATGTAAAGTCTTTTAAAAAGTTAGATATTTTTAACATTATCATTGTCTAGAAAAAATATGCTTTTTCCTGGTGTTAAATTTGTTTCATATCCTTAGGAGTATAAAAATTAATTTTTTTCTGTGGTGTGTTGAATAAATTATCTTTATTGAAAGTATAAAATGCAATTAAATTCAGATTTATGTAGAAAATACTTATGGCATTTTGTGTGCAAGAAAAGAGAGTGAAGTGCATTGAAGGTGAAAGTGATAAAAACTTAACAACAACCAAAATTTTCTGAGCACTTATGATGCCTCATATGTCAAGCACAAGTAACTACTAGCTCTTAATTGTCCTGTGCAGCCTTTATCAAGAACCACACTGAATCAACCCAAATCACAGATGTTTTGTTTTTCATAACGAAGAAAATACCACTTCATTTAAAGTAGTTTGGGAAAGTGGAAGCCTGAACCTCAGAGGAGTTTCCTCGAGCCCAGAGCAGAAAGAGAAGCCTTCTAGTGTAGTAAGAGAGTGGGGATTTCTATTTAAAATGAAGGGGAAGCTGGCAGATAGCATGTCAAAAAGTCAACATCTCAGGGGCAGGAGATTTGGATTCTCCACTGAAGACTAGAGGACAACGTGAGAGGCAACACACAAGGTAGTCCCTTAGCACATGGGGTAAAAACAGTCACAAAATCAGGAGAGCCTGAGTCAGCATTTCCAAAGCTTCCCACAGCTCCAATGTTGTGAGAAACCCAGAGTTTCCCCCTTGGCCCACGGTGGATCTGTGACAAGAGCAAAGCAACATGGAAGGTGAGCGCTAAGAGGGGCTGCTTTAACAGTTAGCCAGGAGCATCCTCAGCACCAGTGAGAAGAGGTGGAGACAGCAAGGGAGCAGGAGAATCACCAGACCTTGCCAGAGGCCAGAGAATACACCAATCATAAACATGGGCCTCTAGGCCAATGACAGGGCAAAACAACAACATTGCCATGGAGATGAGAAGAACCAGAGGGCAGTAAAAGGGACTGTGTGGAGCTAGGCCCCTTCCACCTACTGCAACAGTGACACCAGCCCCAATCTCACAAACTTAGATAACACCTTGGAGAAGAACAGGGAGGAGGCTGGATTTAAAGGAGGAGCATTACCTAAAAAGACTAAATCCTGCAAAGCCATTATTCAAACTGGAGAGAACTGAGAGATCAGTAATTAGAAATGTTGAGCCCCTACCCCCAACACACACACACACACACTACACACTTCTTTCCAGCTCCCCAATAACATGAGGCTTTTGAGAAAGATTAAATCAGTTATAAAAAATAGTCAATCTTCTCTGGGTCATAGTAAGAATAAAATCATGACCCTGAAACATGCAATATCTCATCTACTCTTTACAGTGGGTCTGTGAGATGGACACTACCCTACCCTTATTTTACAGATGAATTAACTGAAGCTTTATGAGGTTTTTTTAGTCAGTTGCCCAGTGTCAGCAACCCGGACTCTATCCCATACCTGACTGATGCCCAAGTTATCTTTCTAACCGCTATGCCAAATTAAGGGTTAAACTCCAACTGTGGAAGAGATTGAATATCAGTCTACAGACTTTGCACCTCACTTTATAGAAACAGAGAGACATAAAAAGTTTTTCAGCAGAGAGGGAGATTATTATATTTGAGGTTTAGAGGACTCACTCTCAAGGCAATGTATGGAAGAGAATAAACGAGTAGAGACTAACACATGAAGTTCAGCTGAAAGGTTTACAAAAAGTAGAGTGAGAATGAAAATCCAGGCCTTTTTGATGTAAACATCAGTGGATTTTTCTCTGAGTCAATCTGCCTCGGAAAGATGATCTCCAAATTTGGAGACAAAAAGAATGCAAGTATAGAGGTAACTATCTATTGAATGATAGGGAGGTATATCAGTATAGAAAGATAATATTAAAATTGGTTTTGGATACATGCTTTCCCTAAACATCTCCTTGAAAATAAATAGGATTCCATAAATTCCAAGAAACCACTTCCAAACCTCTTGATACTTGAAAAAAAGCTCATCATTATTATGATGTATATCTCAATTAATATTTTCTCAGCATGACTATTGTATTGCTTCAATTATTTTTAAACTTTAAAACATAAAGGTCCTATTTAAAATAGCTCATGAAAGGAATTGAAAGATTTTGTAAAAGTCTTGTATTCACTTTGGAAAGGTAGAAAAATATTTTAACAGATAGATTACCTGACTTTAAATAAGTCCTAGGAAGTGAGCCTTTGTAGTTATTAATAAAGTCAAGACATACACCACTAAAATTATCAACAGGAAAGCAAAGATAGTGATAAATTGATCATTTGGTTCAATTCAATCCAATTAAATAATTGTTATTGAACACCTACCTCATGCAGGGCACTCTGCTAGGTAATGGGATTTCAAGAAGGCTTCAGATAAAGTTTCTGTCTCCTAGGATTCAGAAATCTATCTTGCCACAGAAAGAACATGGCTTTTTAGGTAATGCTCCTCCTAGCTTTGAATCCTGTCTCTGAAGCCCCCAATTCTCCTTTAAAGCAAAGTAATATACCTACTACACCTAACTTTCACAGTTACTATGACAATTCTAACAAAGTAGGTAAATGCCAATACATGTAGGCTATTAGTTAGCCTTAGTAAATAAGACTAGCTTAGAACAACTATAACAAATGGCTCTGTAATAGAAAAGATATATTTTTTAAGAAACAGAGATATGATGCTTTTATTTTAAAAGAGGCATTTTCCCTGGCCTGTGTGGCTCAGTTGGTTGAGCATCATCCCATGCACTGAGAGGTCACCAGTTCAATTCCCAGTCAGGGCACATACCCAGGTAGGGGGCACATACCCAGGGCATATCCCTGGTAGGGGCCATGCAGGAGGCAGCCCATTGATGTTTCTCTCTCCTTTTCCCTTCCTCTCTCTCTTAAATCAATAAAAACATATATTTTTAAAAGAGGCATTTTTAAGAGAAGAAATGGATAGATATTGAAAGTTTTTTCTCAGTCCTCCAATAAATGTCGTTAGATAGTAGACAGACCAACTAAAAAAAGAAACTAGAAATTTATCAAACCAACTACATTCTTATGTTGTATTATGTCATCCTAACCACAACCCCATGAGAATATATTATTTTGTCTAGCTAATATATAAGGAAATAGACTGAGAGATTATGTGATCTCCAAGACACACAGCTAGCAAGTAGCAGAACTAGAATCCAAGCCTCTATGTACCCAGTGCCTTGCATCCCTGTACCTCCTCCCAGCCCAGCCGTGGGCAAACTACGGCCCGCAGGCCGGATCCGGCCCGTTTGGCTGTTCTATCTGGCCCGCGGAGCCGAAAGAGCGGAGGGTTCTCTTGCTCTCCCCTCCGCTCCTTTACTTTGAATTTATGTTAGTTCACACAAACACTCCATCCATGCCTTTGTTCTGGCCCTCCGGTCCAGTTTAAGAACCCATTGTGGCCCTCGAGTCAAAAAGTTTGCCCACCCCTGTCCCAGCCTATCTGGAGATGCCTGTACAAAGGAGCTTATAGGCAGTGTTCCATAAACATTTGCTGATTGGAGTGGACTTGAAGGAGCAAGCTGAATGCACAAGGAGTATACTAGTAGAGAAGCTATCCAGCTAGAGAGGTTGGAGAATTCAACAGGATTTAAAAATCTTTGACATAAAAAAGGCAGGAAGTTACAAGGGACTGATATAGATCTGAATGGACCCACCCATTTCCAAGTTCCAAGACTTGAACGTTGGTGAATGGATGCTTCTATAAGCCTCTTTCAAAAGCAGAAAAGAGAGTAAGAGTGTTTTTTAGTATACAAGTCTAATTTCTTCTAATGTTTCCAGGTGGCCACCTTCTGAGCCCTCTTACTATCCTGATGTACCTCTGAACATGTTTCTTCAAGAAGATGCTACATCCTTAAAAATCATAGCTCCCAGAGATAAACACAATGATCAAAGTTGTGGTCAGTTTAAATTAAGTTGAAAAGCATCATAACCACCTTCACACTGAATACTGTCAAAACTAATGTGGCCTAAGATGATATAAGTGTTTTGTTTTATTTTGTTTTGTTTTGTTTTGTTTTGTTTTGTTTTTAACAGCCATGTCTATTTACTGAGCCTGATGGTCTGTGCAAGTTTTATTTAATCAACATGTTTTTAATTGACCAAAAAAAGAAAAACACGAATTGGAAGATGGTGACCGGCAGGGAGGTAGGAAGGGAGAGAGTTGAGAGAGTGAAAGAACCATAGAGGAGAGTGCAGACGTGTGGTGTGTGTGTGTATGAGCTAGGGACAGTTAGATTCTGCAAGTCCTCCAAGGGGCTGCCAAACTGGGCAGTCTTAGATGGTGGAGCCCTGCACACAAAGCGGACACTTCTGGGTGGCCAGTGCAGGCACAGAGGCCATGCCATCTTGAGAAACAGAGCTGCTTGAGGCTAGGATCCTGGCCTCAGCACCACCCAGTCGCGTCTCAGACACAAACCAGGACACTGCAGCCACTGGGGACAGAGAACTGTGACCACAGCTTCAGACCAACAGACAACAATCCAGACTTCCGAGCTGCAGATTTCTGTGAGTCAAAGAGCCTATTCCCCTCCCTGCAGGATAGTGGATAGCGCCATAGTAACTGATAGACCCACCCCTCGCTCAGGCCACAGCACCCCTATGGGAATTTGAGCTTGGGAGCGCACGCACAGACCACAGCACTGCTACGGGAATTTGAGCCTGCATACTCACAGAGACTGGAATCTGCTCCCCACAATGCAACCAGGTGACCAAACCCGAAGCCCACGCAGGGCGGCAGTGCCACCTGACTTCGATTCTGGGCAAGCGCACATGAAAGTCTGTTTTCTGCAGCGCACACGGAAGTCTGTTTTCCGCAGTGCACATGGAAGTCTGTTTTCCGCAGCACACACAGAAGACTGTTTTCCACAGCGCAGGCACGCCACAGTGCTACTGTGCAACCCAGTCCCCCATGGTGACCGGGACCCAGATTCTCCTGGCAAGAGGAAGCACTGAGCACCACTGACTTGACTCTGTTTCTTACTGTGTGCACCTGGGATCCCTGACTCACAGCGCATTCACACTAAGAGCCAGTGACTCCAATTCTTGGTGCATGCGCACACAGGGACCATGATTCTCAGCGAGAAACCTCACGAGGCAACAGAGACTCTAATACTCGAGTCTTGGTGCAGACAAAGGGAAACTCTGACTCCTGGCACGCGCTAGGGGACTCATTTTCGGCACACGCCAACAGTGCAATGCAGGCAGGGTCCATGATTCTAGATGCGCACACGAGAGCACACTGAACACTGGTAACACTGACCCTGGGTGAGCCTGGTTCCCACCAACCCACGGCAGCCACACGTTCTAGTGTCGGAGCACTTCAGTGACACTCTGGTGGTGTGAAGCTGCCACGGCACACGGCCCAGGTCCACACAACTCGAAGTTTGAACCTTCTGGTGATAGTCAGAATGGGGAGACGACACAATCCCCAGAGGAAAGAAAATGAGGAGTCACCAAGAAAGGAAATTAGTGAAACTGAAGCATGCAATGTGACCAAAAAAGAATTCAGAGTAATGGTCATGAAATTCATACATCAGATGGATGAGAAAATCAACAACCTATGCAAGAATCAGGAAGAAATGAAAAGTGATATAGCTACAATCAAAAACACCATGGAAATTTCAACAGTAGACTAGAAGAAGCAGAGGACTGAATTAGTGAGTTAGAAGATCAGGTACAGAAACAAGCCAAATCTGAACAGCAACTGGAGAAAAAAATTAAAAAGCAGGAGGAAAGCCTAAGGGAACTTTGGGACAACATGAAATGAAGTAACATACGTATAATAGGGCTGCCAGAAGGACAAGAAGAGCAGCAAGGATTAGAAAATCTATTTGAAGAAAGAATGACAGAAAACTTCCCGGATATGGGGAAGAAAAAAGTTACACAAGTACAGAGAGTCCCAAGCAGGATCAATCCCAAAAGACCCACACCAAGACACGTCATAATTTCAATGGCAAATATTAACGACAAAGAGAGAATCTTAACGGTGGCAAGAGAGAGACAGAGGGTTACCAACAAAGGATGTCCCATCAGATTATCAAATGATTTCTCCACAGAAACACATCAAGCTAGAAGGGAGTGGGAGGATGTATACAAAGTGTTGCAAAGCAAAGGACTGAATCCAAGAATACTCTATCCAGCAAGACTATCAATCAAAATTGAAGGGGAAATCAGGAGCTTTGCAGACAAAAAAAGGCTAAGGGAGTTTATTTCCACCAAACCAGCAATTCAAGAAATGCTAAAGGGAATACTGTAAAAAGAAGAAATAAAAAGGTAAGAAGAAACACAGACACAAAAATAGATATGACTACAAACAAGTACCTTTCAGTAATAACTTTAAACGTAAATGGACTAAATGCTCCAATCAAAAGACATCGAGTGGCTGAATGGATAAAAAAAACATGACCCATATATATGCTGTCTACAAGAAACCCACCTCAGAACAAGGGACTCACACAGATTGAAAGTGAAGGGATGGAAAATATCTTTCAGGCAAATGGAAATGAAAAAAAAGCTGGGGTAGCAATACTTGTATCTGACAAAATAGACCTCAAAGTAAAGGCCATAACAAGAGATAAGGAAGGCCACTTCATAATACTAAAGGGATCAATACAACAACAGGATATAACCCTGATAAACGTATATGTACCCAACACAGGAGCACCCAAATACATAACAAAACTCCTGGAAGATATCAAGGGAGAGATCAACAACAATATAATCATAGTAGGGGACTTTAATACACCACTGACATCACAGGATAAATCCTCTAGACAAAAAATCAGCAAAGACACAGCAATCCTAAATGGCTCACTAGATCAGATGGACTTAACTGACATCTTCAGAACATTGCATCCCAAAGCCACAGAATATACGTTCTTCTCAAGTGCACATAGGACATTTTAAAAAATAGACCACATATTGGGTCACAAGCAAAGTCTCCCCAAATTCAAGAAGATTGAAATCATACCAAGCATCTTCTCACAATGCCATAAAATTAGAAATAAACTACATTAAAAACAATCCAAAAATCTTGAACACTTGGAAGCTGAATAGCATGCTATTAAATAATGACTGGGTTACCAATGAGATCAAAGAGAAAATTAAAAGCATCCTGGAAACTAATGACAACAAAAACACAACAATCCAAAAATCTATGGGACACAATGAAAGCAGTCCTGAGAGGGAAGTTCATAGCTCTACAGGCCTACCTCAAAAAAAAACAAGAAAAAATGGTAGTAAATCATCTAACTCAACAACTCAAAGAATTAGAAAGAGGGCAACAAGAAAAGCCCAGAGTGAGCAGAAGGAAGGAGATAATAAAGATCAGAGCAGAAATAAATGACATAGAGACCAAAAAAATAATACAAAAGATCTATGAAACCAAGAGCTGGTTCTTTGAAAGGATAAACAAGATTGATGAATCTAGCCAGGCTCACCAAGAAGCAAAGAGAGAGGACTCAAATAAACAAAATCAGAAATGAAAGAGGAGAAATAACAACAGACCCCACAGAAATATAAAGGATCATTAAAAAATACTATGAACAACTCTACTCCAACAAACTAGATAACCTGGAGGAAATGGAAATATTCCTAGAAAAATACAACCTTCCAAAACTCAATCAGGAATAATCTAAAAATCTCAATAGGCCGATAACTATGGTGAAATTGAAGCAGTCATCAAAAAGCTCCCAGCAAACAAAAGCTTGGGGCCAGACGGCTTCACAGGGGAGTTATACCAAACATTCAAGGAAGAACTAAAACCTATCCTCCTCAGACTATTCCAAAAAATTCAAGAGGAAGGAACACTTCCAAGCTCATTCTATGAAGCCAGCATCACCCTAATACCAAAACCAGATAAAGACAACACAATGAAAGAGAATTATAGGCCAATATCCCTCATGAACATAGATGCCAAAATCCTCAACAAAATTCTATCAAATTGGATCCAGCAATACATCAGAAAGATCATACACCATGACCAAGTATGATTTATCCCATGGATGCAAGGATGGTACAATATCCGCAAATCAATAAACATGATACATCACAAACAAATTGAGAGGTAAAAATCACATAATCATTTCAATTGATGCAGAAAAAGCATTTGACAAAATCCAACACCCCTTCTTGATAAAAACTCTAAGCAAGATGGGAATAGAAAGATCATACATCAACATAATAAAAGCCATATATGACAAACCCACAGCCAATGTCATACTCAATGGGCAAGAACTAAAACCAAATCCCCTGAGAACAGGAACAAGAGAGGCATGTCCACTCTCACCACTCCTGTTCGACATAGTACTGGTAGTACTAGCCATTGCGATCAGACAAGAAAAAGAAATAAAAGGCATCCAAATTGGAAAAGAAGAAGTAAAGCTGTCCTTATTTGCAGATGACATGATATTGTACATAGAAAACCCTAAAGACTCCATCAAAAAATTATTAGACTTAATAAATGAATTTGGAAATGCAGCAGGATACAAAATTAATGCCAAGAAATCTATGGCATTTCTTTACACCGATAGTGAGCTTATAGAAAGAGAGACTAAAAAAGTAATCCCATTTACCATCACACCAAAAAAATTAAGATACCTAGGAATAAACTTAACTAAGGAGGTAAAAGACCTATACGCAGAAAACTACAGGACACTGAAAAAAGAGATAGAGGAAGATGTAAACAGATGGAAGAACATACCGTGTTCATGGATTGGTAGAATCAACATCATCAAAATGTCCATACTACCCAAAGCAATCTACAGATTCAATGCAATCCCCACTAAAATACCAATGGCATATTTCACAGACATACAACGAACTCGCCAAAAATTCATCTGGAATAAAAAAAAAAAGACCCCAATTAGCTACAGCAATCCTGAGAAAAAAGAACAAAGTAGGTGGAATCTCAATACCAGATATCAAGCTGTATTACAAAGCCACTGTTCTTAAAACAGCCTGGTACTGGCACAAGAACAGACATATAGATCAATGGAACAGAATAGAGAACCCAGATATTGACCCAAACCACTATGCTCAATTAATATTTGACAAAGGAGGCATGAACATAAAATGGAGTCAAGACAGTCTCTTCAACAAATGGTGTTGGGAAAATTGGACAGACACATGCAAAAAAAAATGAAACTAGACCACCAACTTACACCATACACACAAATAAACTCAAAATGGATAAAGGACTTAAACATAAGACGGGAAACCATAAAAATACTAGAGGAATCCACAGGCAGTGAAATCTCAGACATATGCCAAAGGAACTTCTTCACCAATACTGCTCCTAGGACAATTGAAACTAAAGAAAAAATAAACAAACAGGACTACATCAAAATAAAAAGCTTTTGCACAGCAAACGAAACCATCAACAAAACAACAAGAAAGCCCACTGCATGGGAGAACATATTTGCCAATGTCATCACCGATAAGGGATTAAACTCCAACATTTACAGGGAACTCATACAACTTAACAAAAGGAAGATAAACAATCCAATCAAAAAATGGGCAAAGGACCTAAATAGACACTTTTCAAAGGAGGACAGAAGGAAGGCCAAGAGACATATGAAAACATGCTCAAAGTCACTAACTATCTGAGAGATGCAAATCAAAACAACAATGCGTTACCATCTCATACCTGTCAGAATGGCAATCATCAACAAATCAACAAACGACAAGTGCTGGCGACGATGCGGAGAAAAAGGAACTCTTTTGCACTGCTGGTGGGAATGCAGACTGGTGCAGCCACTGTGGAGAACAGTATGAAGTTTCCTCAAAAAACTAAAAATGGAACTCCCATTTGACCCAGTGATCCTACTTCTAGGAATATATCCCAAGAAACTAGAAGCACCAATCAGAAAGGATATATGCACCCCTATGTTCACAGCAGCACAATTTACCATAGCTAAGATTTGGAAACAGTCTAAATACCCATCAGCAGATAAGTGGATTAAAAAACTGTGGTATAGCTACACAATGGAATACTATGCTGCAGTAAAAAAGAAGGAGTTCTTACCATTTGCAACAGCATGGTGGAACTGGAGAGCATTATGCTAAGTGAAATAAGCCAGTCAGAGAAAGATAAATACCACATGATCTCATTCATTTGTGGAATATAATGAACAACATAAACTGATGAACAGGGACAGATCCAGAGGCAGAGAAGCATCGATCAGAATGCCAAACCTCAGAGGTAAGATAGGGGAAGGTGGGGGAAAGGAGGAGAGATCAACCAAAGGACTTGTATGCATGAATATAAGCCTAACTAATGGACATGAACACCACGGGGGTGAAGGCATGAGTGGGGGGAAGGTGGGGGGTTAATGGAGGGATGAGGACACATATGTAATACCTTAATCAATAAAGAAATTTAAAAAAAAGAAAAAGAAGAAGAAAAACACAATCCTGATATTTTACCAAGTCTTTAAGAGATACAGAAAAGACTTTATATTTCAGACTGTGACTAGGGTTAAAGAGGTGTCAGAATCACAGCATTGTTTCCTAAATAGGGATGACAACTAAAACATTTTCTCTTCCGTCACTCAAGAGGAACCAAGTGACTATCTAAAGAACAAATCCATCCTCAGTGTGGCAGCTCTTTTCTTCCCCACTTGTTTTCCTTCTGTCTGCATCACAAATGGGATACAACTTTCAGAGTCAAGGTCTCTAGGAAAGAAAACTAATTAAAATGGAGAGGCTTCCCAAGAAAGAAATGCTTCTATTGGGATCACAATTTCTTAAAGAAAATAAATGAATAAATCACTCAAGGGATCTGCATTGCTGGTTTAATATTTGTGAACTGAGGCTTTCTGAGATTTTGTCAAGATTTATTAAAAAGCTTTAATATATGAGAAACATCTAACCTGCAGGGACTGTGGCTCCTCCTTAGGGTGTTGCCTTAATAACAGAGTGAAGAGGGTGCTCGTTATCCCCAACTGAGGTACCTGCAGAAACACACTATGAACTAGAACCATAGCACATTAGCCTCATCATCTGTAAAGACAAGGACAAAGGAAGCATCTAAATGGTTGTGTAAGATAACTAATTGCAAATCCTTAATAGCAGGAAGGGGAATGAATAAACTGGGAAATAATAAAGTTATAAAATTAAGGTAAAACATTTAGAACCAAAATAACAGCTTTTATCTTTTTATTCAGGATTAAAAGAAATATAATAAATATTGTTTAACTAGACAAATTATGTACAAAATTTCCTCAGATCTTGTTTTCAAACACTAATCATTTATTGAGCCAGGAAATGCTAAGTATTGGAAATACAAAGAAAAATAAGACAAGTTTCTTGATTCTTCTAGCTCTAATATGTGAGTGACATAAATCAAGAAATTATGACATGGCATATTACCAGTAGGTGGGTCTGGCTCTAAAGGCTCTTTCCATGAAAAACCTGTACAGTTTGTCTTCAGGCTTCTCTACTTTTTCTTTTATGTATTATTTTCCTCTTCTCAGCCATCACCTTACCACAGACTCCCAGAACTCTTCATTGCTAGCATGGGAGAATTGGATGACCATGTGATGAGCAGATCTCCAATTTGCAGTCCCAATTTCCAGACTCTAATCCTTGATTTATCTCTAATAAGCTGTGTGATTCTGGGTGAGTCATTTTTTTTTCTCTCTGGACCTTTATTTCTTCTCTTGTAAATAGAGAGAAGGTCTGGAGAGTCTCTGGGGGCCCTTCCAGATCTCATATTCCATGATAGGCTCTACACACACCGGGAGTATTTGAAGAGAAATAGCAATGCTGGATGAGAAAGCAGTAACTCTCTAATGATGGAATTCCAGATACTGCTGCCCGTTGGGAAAATAAATTTGAGACTGAGGATGCTAGGTTTATGTGACTCAAATCAATTCAATAAGCATTTGAAGAGTGTCTGCGGTGGGCCAGGTGAAGAAAACAGCCTCTGACTTCAAGGAGCTTTGGTTTCAATGGCAGAAGTAGAATTGTAAATAGACAATAGCCATATGGAAGAATAAGTACTGTGAGAGGGGGAAGCACAAAGCATGAGGTGAATACAGAGAACAGTTAAAACAATCTAGAGTTTTAGTAAAGGCTTTCCTATTAAGTTGAAAAAAAAAGGAAGACCTTCTAGGAGAAAAAGGGTGAGTGGGAAAGTCTTCCTGGCAGAAGCAGTACATAAAAGGCTTAGAAGTTCAAATTACTAGTAGGATGCCTCTAGAAGTTGCAAGTCACTCAGTGTGGCTCCAGCCCAAGGTCCACATTGCAAAGAAGCAGTACATAAGTTGGAAAAATGTGCAGGAGCCAGAAAACCAAGAATCTTGTGTCTCATGCGAAGGAGTTTAGACATCATCCTGTGGATCCCAAGGGACAATTAAAAGGTTGAAGCAGAGATGGTTTTCCATAAGTAACTGCTCCCTCATTCACATCTTGGACCCGTTTGTCTCTCTCAGATAAACCTACAATTGGGGATCAGTCTGCATGACCTTTCCAGTGTGTTCTTGAAAATCTTCTCAGCTGCACCTTCCATAACAGTATCCCTAAGAGTCTGTCACGCAGACCCCGGGAGATTTCATTCTGTGCTAGCTAAGCATTTCTGCTTGGGCTGCTTCCCAAGCAACACAGCCAAAGCTGCAGCACAAGCCCCGAACAAACTCTGCAGCTCCTGAATTATTCAGGGCACTATTAAAACGAGACTCATGACTCACAGGGCAAATTAATTTTAATTTTTAAACAGGCAACATTCTAAACTGTTCATTTCCTTGAAATGTATCCGCCCTGGCATTTTTATCATCAGAAGAGTAAGTAAAACTCATAGGGGAAAGAGAAAAGAGAACGGGCATGCCCTAAACCAGGCCTCTCTAATGTCCAGGCAGGAGCCCTCAGAATGAGCAAGTCACATCAACTATTCTCAGAGGGTATGTGTGTTGAAAATCCAGTGTCAGTCTAAGAAATTCAATAACAGAAAATCTATTCTTCTCTCTGCTTTTGTCATAATAACATGCAGTCAGCAGCCTGAAACTCCAGCACCTTCAGGCAGGGTGCTTGAACTCTGCAGCTTTTCCCACACAAAAGCAAGAAGAAACAGAGTCCATGGCCTATGTATAGAGGCCTAAGAACATTCCTCTGAACCATAAACTGCTCTCTAGGACAAGGACCATGTGTTACTATCCCTCGTTGGGTTCCCAGCACCTTAAAAGCAGTTAAGCTTTACGCTACTGAATTTCATATGGAAAACCCTGGTCAAATAAGTGATATCCTCTATGGTTTTTTCTTTTTTTCTGTACTATCTCTGCTCCCAAGGACTAGTAGTTTAAGTGCCCTTGGGATACCTAGTGGCCCCAAGAACAAAATGAAATGCCACCACCGCTACCTAAACTTTGCCTCAAAAATGACCAGATTCTGTTTCTCTTGTCATCTAGATATTTAAGATCAGTGTGGCTGCCTGACCTGCCTAAACTGTAATCAAGGAGCCCAAGTTAGGGTTAGGGTAAGACTGGGACTCAGCTTTCTCCCTCCCAAGCTAGGGCTTTTACCACCACACTTTATGGCCCGATGGAATCAGAAAGTCTCTCAGTCCAGCCAGCGTGGCTCAGCGTTTGAGCATCGACCTATGAACCAGGAGGTCATGTTTTGATTCCTGGTCAAGGCACATGCCTGTGTTGCGGTTTGATCCCAGGTAAGAACATGCAGGAGGCAGCCAATCAATGATTCTCTCATTATCACTGATATTTCTCTCTCTCTCTTCTTCTCCTTTCCTGTCTGAAATAAATAAAAATATTTTTTAAAAGAAAGTTCTGAGATACTCACCTGGCTTCCTTCTTTACCCTTTTCCTTCCTGGTTGCAAGAAATCACAAAATAAAGAAAATAATGAATGTTTTGGAAACCCTCTCATTAATGGCCCACTGCTCTGATAGGCATTTTATATACACTCTAATATTATATCCTTTCAGTAAGTCTGTGAGGAAGAATTTTTAATTTACATATAATGACATAAAGTATATTAGTTTAAGGTAATGACATAAAGATTTGATATATGTATACATTGTGAAATGATCACCACAATAAATTACATCCATCACTTTGCATAGTTACTAATTTTTTCTTGTGATGAGAAATTTTAAGATCTACTCTCTTGGCAACTTTAAAATATATAATACACATATAACAACATAATAAAAGCCATGTATGATAAAGCCACAGGCAACATCATACTCAATGGGCAAAAACTAAAACCATTTCCCCTAAGAAGAGGAACAAGACAGGGATACCCACTCTCACCACTCCTGTTCGACATAGTACTGGAAGCACTAGCCATTGTGATCAGACAAGAAGAAGAAATAAAAGACATCAAATTGGAAAAGAAGAAGTAAAGCTATCTTTATTTGCATATGACATGATACTGTACATTAAAAATGCCAAAGACTCCATCAAAAAACTATTAGACTTAATAAATGAATTCGGCAATGTAGCAGGATGCAAAATTAATGCCAAGAAATCTATGGCATTTCTATACACCAATAGTGAACTTACAGAAAGAGAGACTAAAAAAGCAATCCCATTTACCATCGCACCAAAAAAAATTAAGATACCTAGGAATAAACTTAACTAAGGAGGTAAAAGACCTATACACAGAAAACTACAGGACACTGAAAAAAAAGATAGAGGAAGACATAAACAGATGGGAGAACATACCATGTTCATGGATTGGTAGAATCAACATCATCAAAATGTCCATACTACCCAAAGCAATCTATAGATTCAATGCACTCCCCATTAAAATACCAACGGCATATTTCACAGATCTACAATGAACTTTCCAAAAATTCATCTGGAATAAAAAAAGACCCCAAATAGCCACAGCAATCCTGAGAAAGAAGAACAAACTAGGTGGGATCTTAATACCAGATTTTAAGCTGTATTACAAGGTCACTGTTCTCAAAACAGCCTGGTACTGGCACAAGAACAGACATGTAGATCAACGGAATAGAATAGAGAACCCAGATATCGACCCAAACCACTATGCTCAATTAATATTTGACAAAGGAGGCATGAACATACAATGGAGTCAAGACAGTCTCTTCAATAAATGGTGCTGGGAAAATTGAACAGATACATGCAAAAAAAAAATGAAACTAGACCACCAACTTACACCATACACACAAATAAACTCAAAATGGATAAAGGACTTAAACATAAGATGGGAAACCATAAAAATACTAGAGGAATCCACAGGCAGAGAAATCTCAGACATATGCTGAAGCAATTTCTTCACCGATACCACTCCTAGGGCAATGGAAACTAAAGAGAAAATAAACAAATGGGACTACATCAAAATAAAACACTTTTGCACAGCAAAAGAAACCATCAATAAAACAACAAGAAACCCCACTGTATGGGAGAACATATTTGCAAATGTTATCACTGATAAAGGTTTAATCTCTAACATCTACAGGGAATTATACAACTTATTAAAAGGAAGATAAATGATCCAATAAAAAAAATGGGCAATGGTCCTAAATAGAATCTTTTCAAAAGAAGACAGAAGGAAGACCAAGAGACATATGAAAACATGGTCAAAGTCACTAATTATCCGAGAGATGCAAATCAAAACAACAATACGGTACCATCTCATACCTGTCAGAATGGCAATCATCAACAAATCAACAAACGAACAGTGTTGGCAAGGATGCGGAGAAAAAGGAACTCTTTTGCACTGCTGGTGGGAATGCAGACTGGTGCAGCCACTGTGGAGAACAGTATGAAGTTTCCTCAAAAAACTAAAAATGGAACTCCCATTTGACCCAGTGGTCCCACTTCTAGGAATATATCCCAAGAAACTAGAAACATGAATCAGAAAAGATATATGCACCCCTATGTTCATAGCAGCACAATTCACCATAGCTAAGATTTGGAAACAGCCTAACTGCCCATCAGCAGATGAATGGATTAGAAAACTATGGTACATCTACACAATGGAATAATACGCTGCTATAAAAAAGAAGGAATTCTTACCATTTGCA